>NC_064629.1:20905018-22105018 GCF_023864275.1 Schistocerca cancellata | reverse complement strand
ATTTGTTTTTGTTCCTATTTTAATTCCCTCTGCGAGGCCCCTCCCGCCGGAGGTCGGAGTCCTCCCTCGGGCATGGGTGTGTTGTTCTTCCCATAAGTTAGTTTAAGTAGTGTGTAAGACTGGGGACCGATGACCTCAGCAGTTTGGTCCCTTAGGAATTCAAACACATTTGAACATTTTTTAATTACCTCCTCTGCTTAACTTGCTGCGTCCAGCACTACCTGTATTCCAATGTTGAGCAAGAGGGATGATATTTCATCCCCTTGCCTGACTCCTGTTTTTATGTCAAACGCCTTGGAATATTCTCCATCCATTTTCACTACCCCTTTCCAGTCTTTCAATGTCACTTTCAAAAGATTTATAATCTTCTTCGGTATTCCTAATCTCTGCGGTTTCTCCCACAACTTATCTGTGTATATACTGTCCTAGGCTTTCTTAAAAATCAATTAATAGTATAGCCATTGTTTCGTTCTACTCCCAATATTTGGATATGGCTTCTTTCGGTATGAATATATAGTTGAACGATTTTTCATAAATCCGGCTTGTTTCTCATTTATTATCGCTCTTAAATATGGTTCAAATTTTTTGTGGAGGATCTCGGAGAACACTTTATTGAAAATGCTAATTAATGAGACACCTCTCCTCCTCCTCCTCCTCCTCCTCCTCCTCCTCCCCCGCCCCCTCCCCCCGGCCCACCCATGAACCATAGACCTTGCCGTTGGTGGGGAGGCTTGCGTGCCTCAGCGACACAGATAGCCGTGCCGTAGGTGCAACCACAACGGAGGGGTATCTGTTGAGAGGCCAGACAAACGTATGGTTCCTGAATAAGGGCAGCAGCCTTTTCAGTAGTTGCAGGGGCAACAGTCTGGATGATTGACTGATCTGGCCTTGTAACACTAACCAAAACGGCCTTGCTGTGCTGGTACTGCGAACGGCTGAAAGCAAGGGGACACTACAGCTGTAATTTTTCCCGAGGGCATGCAGCTTTACTGTATGGTTAAATGATGATGGCGTCCTCTTGGGTAAAATATTCCGGAGGTAAAATAGTCCCTCATTCCGATCTCCTGGTGGGGACTACTCAGGAGGACGTTGTTATCGGGAGAAAAAGAAACTGGCGTTCTACGGATCGGAGCGTGGATTGTCAGATCCCTTAATCGGGCAGGTAGATTAGAAAATTTAAAAAGGGAAATGGATAGGTTAAAGTTAGATATAGTGGAAATTAGCGAAGTTTGGTGGCAGGAGGAACAAGACTTTTGGTCAGGTGAATACAGGGTTGTAAATACAAAATCAAATAGGGGTAATGCAGGAGTAGGTTTAATAATGAATAAAAAAATAGGAGTGCGGGTAAGCTACTACAAACAGCATAGTGAACGCATTATAGTGGGCAAGATAGACACGAAGCCCACGCCTACTATAGTAGTACAAGTCTATATGCCAACTAGCACACCAGATGACGAAGAAATTGGAGAAATGTACGATGGAATTAAAGAAATTATTCAGATAGTGAAGGGAGACGAAAATTTAATAGTCATGGGTGACTGGAATTCGATAGTAGGAAAAGGAAGAGGAGGAAACGTAGTAGGGGAATATGGATTGGGGGTAAGAAATGAAAGAGGAAGCCGCCTGGTAGAATTTTGCACAGAGCACAACTTAATCATAGCTAACACTTGGTTCAAGAATCATAAAAGGAGGTTGCATACATGGAAGAAGCCAGGAGCTACTAAAAGGTTTCAGATAGATTATATAATTGTAAGACAGAGATTTAGGAACCAGGCTTTAAATCGTAAGACATTTCCAGGGGCAGAGGTGGACTCTGACCACAATCTATTGGTTATGAACTGCGGATTAAAATTGAAGAAACTGGAAAAAGATGGGAATTTAACTAGATGGGAACTGGATAAACTGAAAGAACCAGAGGTTGTACAGAGTTTCAGGGAGAGCATAAGGGAAAAATTGACAGGAATGGGGGAAAGAAATACAGTAGAAGAAGAATGAATAGCTCTGAGGGATGAAGTAGTGACGGCAGCAGAGGATCAAGTAGGTAAAAAGACGAGGGCTAGTAGAAATCCTTGGGTGCCAGAAGAAATACTGAATTTAATTGATGAAAGGAGAAAATATAAAAATGCAGTTAGTGAAGCAGGCAAAAAAGAATACAAAATGAGATCGACAGGAAGTGCAAAATGGCTAAGCAGGGATGGCTAGAGGACAAATGTAAGGATGTAGAGGCTTATCTCATAAGGGGTAAGATACACTCCTGGAAATGGAAAAAAGAACACATTGACACCGGTGTGTCAGACCCACCATACTTGCTCCGGACACTGCGAGAGGGCTGTACAAGCAATGATCACACGCACGGCACAGCGGACACACCAGGAACCGCGGTGTTGGCCGTCGAATGGCGCTAGCTGCGCAGCATTTGTGCACCGCCGCCGTCAGTGTCAGCCAGTTTGCCGTGGCATACGGAGCTCCATCGCAGTCTTTAACACTGGTAGCATGCCGCGACAGCGTGGACGTGAACCGTATGTGCAGTTGACGGAGTTTGAGCGAGGGCGTATAGTGGGCATGCGGGAGGCCGGGTGGACGTACCGCCGAATTGCTCAACACGTGGGGCGTGAGGTCTCCACAGTACATCGATGTTGTCGCCAGTGGTCGGCGAAAGGTGCACGTGCCCGTCGACCTGGGACCGGACCGCAGCGACGCACGGATGCACGCCAAGACCGTAGGATCCGACGCAGTGCCGTAGGGGACCGCACCGCCACTTCCCAGCAAATTAGGGACACTGTTGCTCCTGGGGTATCGGCGAGGACCATTCGCAACCGTCTCCATGAAGCTGGGCTACGGTCCCGCACACCGTTAGGCCATCTTCCGCTCACGCCCCAACATCGTGCAGCCCGCCTCCAGTGGTGTCGCGACAGGCGTGAATGGAAGGACGAATGGAGACGTGTCGTCTTCAGCGATGAGAGTCGCTTCTGCCTTGGTGCCAATGATGGTCGTATGCGTGTTTGGCGCCGTGCAGGTGAGCGCCACAATCAGGACTGCATACGACCGAGGCACACAGGGCCAACACCCGGCATCATGGTGTGGGGAGCGACCTCCTACACTGGCCGTACACCACTGGTGATCGTCGAGGGGACACTGAATAGTGCACGGTACATCCAAACCGTCATCGAACCCATCGTTCTACCATTCCTAGACCGGCAAGGGAAATTGCTGTTCCAACAGGACAATGCACGTCCGCATGTATCCCGTGCCACCCAACGTGCTCTAGAAGGTGTAAGTCAACTACCCTGGCCAGCAAGATCTCCGGATCTGTAGCCCATTGAGCATGTTTGGGACTGGATGAAGCGTCGTCTCACGCGGTCTGCACGTCCAGCACGAACGCTGGTCCAACTGAGGCGCCAGGTGGAAATGGCATGGCAAGCCGTTCCACAGGACTACATCCAGCATCTCTACGATCGTCTCCATGGGAGAATAGCAGCCTGCATTGCTGCGAAAGGTGGATATACACTGTACTAGTGCCGACATTGTGCATGCTCTGTTGCCTGTGTCTATGAGCCTGTGGTTCTGTCAGTGTGATCATGTGATGTATCTGACCCCAGGAATGTGTCAATAAAGTTTCCCCTTCCTGGGACAATGAATTCACGGTGTTCTTATTTCAATTTCCAGGAGTGTAGATACTGCCTACAGGAAAATTAAAGAGACCTTTGGAGGAAAGAGAAACACTTGTATGAATATCAAGGGTTCAGATGGAAACCCAGTTCTAAGCAAAGGAGGGAAAGCGACAAGTGGAAGGAGTATACAGGGTTTTTTTTTTTTTTCGGTTTTAGGGCGCAAAACTGCTATGGTCATTAGCGCTTGGTCCGTGACTTAGGAAACAGTAAAAACCGAAAATGAAAACCAGCAGCAGTGGGAACGAAACTAAAAAAATTGGAGAAACTAAAACCAGAAGGAAGGCTTAAAAATCCACTACAGAGAGGGGTTGGTTGTCCCCCCAAAAAAAAGCTTCAAATGACTGACGTCATTTCACTGGCACTAATAAACTCCAGAACGCGATCGGCCAAGCGCGTGTCATCTGCTAAAATTGACGATATTTCAGGCGACAGCTGTAGACGGGCGCGTAACGGAGCAAAATGGGGGCACTTAATTAAAAGGTGTCTTACCGTCCAAAGCTGAGAGCAGTGGGGACAGAGTGGGGGAGGATCGCCGCTTAAAAGATGTCGATGGCTAAAAAGACAGTGCCCTATCCGGAGTCTAGTTAAAATTACCTCCTCCCGACGACGCGTTCGGGAGGAAGAGGTCCAAGCACAAGGAAGAGCTTTCACGTCCCGCAATTTATTATGGGGAAGTGTCGACCAATGTGCGTGCCATAAAAGAACAACACGACGACATAAAACGCTCCGTAGATCGGCGACGGGAATCGATTGAATAGCTGGCCGAAGAAGAGAGACTGCAGCCTTGGCCGCAATATCGGCCGCCTTATTTCCACAGATACCAGCGTGTCCCGGGAGCCAGAGGAACGCCACCGAGACGCCCCCCAGGTGGAGCAAGCGCAGACAGTCCTGAATCCGGTGGACCAGAGGGTGCACAGGGTAAAGAGCTTGGAGACTGAGGAGAGAGCTGAGAGAATCTGAGCAGATAACGTACTGTATCCGCTGATGGCGGCGGATGTAGTGGACAGCCTGGAGAACAGCGTAAAGCTCCGCAGTATAAACCGAACACTGGTCGGGAAGCCGAAATTGATTTGGGGTGTCGCCAACAATATAGGCACTCCCTACACCTAACGATGTTTTCGAGCCATCAGTGTAAATAAATGTGGTTTCCTTCATTTGTGCACATAGAGCAGCAAATGCCCGACGATAAACAAGTGAAGGGGTACCATCCTTGGGAAATTGACAAAGGTCACGGAGCAGGCAGATCCGGGGACGGAGCCAAGGCGGTGCTGTACCGCAAGTTGTGAAGAAGGTTTTAGGAAAGCGGAAGGAAAGAGAATGGAGCAGTTGACGGAAGCGGACTGCCGGTGGTAGTAGGGAGGAGGGGCGGCCTGCATACCATACATCAAAGGAGGCGTCGAAAAAAATGTCATGGGCTGGATTAGCAGGCATGGAAGACAGATGGCTAGCATAACGACTCAGAAGGACTGCTCGCCGATTGGACAGCGGAGGTTCAGCAGTCTCAGCATAAAGGCTTTCCACAGGGCTGGTGTAAAAAGCTCCAGACACTAAACGTAATCCACGGTGGTGGATAGAGTCGAGACGACGAAGAATAGACGGCCGAGAAGAGGAGTAAACTATGCTTCCATAGTCCAATTTCGAACGCACTAAGGCGCGATAGAGGCGGAGAAGGACCACTCGGTCCGCTCCCCAGGAGGTACCATTCAGGACACGGAGGGTGTTAAGCGATCGCAGACAGCGAGCCGAAAGATAGGAAACGTGGGAGGACCAGCACAGTTTTCTGTCAAACGTAAGACCCAAGAATTTAGCGACGTCCGAAAACGGAAGGTTGACAGGTCCTAGATGTAAGGAGGGTGGAAGAAACTCCTTACGTCGCCAAAAATTAACACAAACGGTCTTACTTGGAGAAAAACGGAAGCCAGTTTCGATGCTCCAAGAGTGGAGGCGATCGAGACATCCTTGAAGACGTCGTTCAAGAAGGCTGGTCCGTTGAGAGCTGTAGTAGGTCGCAAAATCGTCCACAAAGAGGGAGCCCGAGACATCAGGAAGGAGACAATCCATAATTGGAGTTATGGCAATGGCAAACAGTACAACACTCAGCACGGAGCCCTGGAGTACCCCGTTTTCTTGGGAGAAAGTACGGGAGAGAGTAGTGTTCACCCGCACTCTAAATGTGCGCTCTGCCATAAATTGGCGAAGAAAAAGGAGCAGCCGACCTCGAAAGCCCCAAGAGAACAGTGTGCGGAGGATGCCTGTCCTCCAACAGGTATCGTATGCTCTCTCCAGATCATAAAATATTGCTACTGTTTGGCGTTTCCGGAGAAAATTGTTCATGATATAAGTGGAGAGAGAAACAAGATGGTCAACTGCAGAACGATGCTTTCGGAAAGCGCATTGGTCAGGTGTTAAAAGACTGCGGGACTCCAGCCACCAAGCTAAACGGCAATTCACCATACGCTCCAAAACCTTACATACACTACTCGTGGGAGAAATGGAGCGATAGCTAGAGGGGAGATGTTTGTCCTTTCCAGGTTTCGGAACAGGAACGACGATAGCTTCCCGCCATCGTCTGGGAAAAGTACTGTCGGTCCAAATTCGATTATAAAGACGAAGGAGGTAACGCAGACTATGGGTTGATAAATGCAGCAACATTTGGATGTGGATACCATCCGGTCCTGGGGCGGAGAAGCGAGAAGAAGAGAGTGCATGTTGGAGTTCCCGCATGGAGAAAACAGTATTATAGCTTTCGCGATTTTGAGAGAAGAAAGCAAGAGGTTGCACTTCCGCTGCACGTTGCTTCGGGAGAAACGCTGGCGGATAATTTGAAGAGCTCGAAATCTCAGCAAAGTGTTTACCCAAGGAGTTAGAAATTGCGACGGGGTCCACTAACGTATCACGCGCGACAGTGAGCCCAGAGACCGGGGAGAAACTAGGCGCGCCTGATAACCGTCGAATCCGACTCCAAACTTCCGAGGAGGGAGTGAAGGTGTTAAATGAGCTAATAAAGAATTTCCAGCTTGCCTTCTTGCTATAGCGGATGACGCGACGGCATCGCGCACGGAACTGCTTATAGCGGATACAGTTGGCCAAAGTAGGATGGTGGCGGAAAACGCGAAGAGCACGTCGCCGCTCACGTATTGCGTCACGGCACGCCTCGTTCCACCAAGGAACTGAGGGGCGCCGGGGCAATTCGGAGGTGCGTGGTATTGAACGTTCCGCAGCTGTAAGAATAACGTCGGTAATATGTGTGACCACATCGTCGACGCTAGGAAAGTGACGGTCATCGAATGTCGCTAGAGGCGAAAAAAGTGTCCAATCGGCTTGGGCAAATTTCCAGCGTCGCGGGCGCATATAAGGCAGTTGAGGCTGCAGTCTAAGGACACATGGAAAGTGATCACTCGGGTGTGTATCATCAAGGGCGAACCATTCGAAGCGCCGAGCTAGCGGAACAGTACCGACCGGAAGGTCCAAATGAGAGAAATTTGTCGTGGAAGCAGACAAAAATGTAGGGACCCCAGTGTTGAGGCAAACTAGATCCGCTTGGTGGAAGACGTCTAGCAATAGTGAGCCACGTGGACAAGGATGTGGAGATCCCCTAAGCGGGTGGTGGGCATTGAAGACCCAACCAGCAAATGGGGGGGGGGGGGGGGGTGGAAGCTGACCAAGAAGATGAAGGAGATCAGCTCGTGCCATTGGTGTGGACGATGGAATGTATACAGTACAAAGAGAAAAGGTATATCCAGAAAGGGAAAGACGGACAGCGACAGCTTGGAAGGAAGTATTTAAGAGGATTGGGTGATAATGGAGAGTATCATGGAGAAGAATCATGAGTCCTCCATGGGCTGGAGTGCCTTCAACAAAGGGGAGATCAAATCGGACGGACTGGAAATGGGGGAGAACAAAGCGGTCATGGGGACGCAGCTTTGTGTCCTGAAGACAGAAGATGACCGGCGAGTAGGATCGTAAGAGGATCGACAATTCATACCGATTGGCTCGAATGCCGCGGATATTCCAGTGGATAATGGACATAGGGTGAACAGAAAATGGAGGAATGTGACTAAGGTTGCCGTCAACTCAACGACTGCTCAGAGCTTGCGACTGACAGCATGGAATGGCATTCAGCCGAAGGCAGAAGATACTGATCCACAGGTTGTTCAGGAGCAGCTCGTGCCACCAGCGATCGGCCGGTTGATCGGCCGCCAGCAGTGCGCCTCGGCGACACAGAAGACGGCCGAGGGCGATTTCCGCCATGTGGTGCTGTAGATGGGACACGCCATGGCGGAGAAGGAGATGAACTGGGTTTATTTGTAGCCTTCTTGGAAATATGATGTTTAGATGAAGGAGGAACCGATGGTTGTGAAGTGGCTGTGGCTGTAGTGCACTGTTGTGGTTTGGTCTAGCTGTCGCAGTGTCCGCATGTAGCGCTTGCTGCTATTGTTATTCTGCATTCGTCTCCGCACGCTGACCAACTGTAGTACACCGTGTTACCAGACGTCTGTGATAGTGAAGTGTTGTAGGGACTGTGACCATGGTGTATTCGAACTCTTAAAAGGCGGAGATGATACTCAACTATGGCGAGTGTCGACGAAATGCAGCTAAAGCCTGCAGGGTGTATGCAGAACGGTACCCGGACAGAGAGCATCCAACGTGCCGCACATTGCAAATCATCTACCGCCAACTGTATGCAACAGGTATGGTCGTAGCACGCAAACGGGTCCGTAACAGGCCCGTCACAGGAGAAGCGGGTGCAGTTGGTGTGTTAGCTGCTGTTGCCATGAACCCACACATGAGTACACGGGACATTGCGAGAGCCGGTGGACTGAGTCAAAGTAGTGTCATGCGTATACTGCATCGTCAGCGCTTTCACCCGTTTCATGTGTCGCTACATCAGCAATTACATGGTGATGACTTTAATCATCGAGTGCAATTCTGTCAATGGGCACTAACAGAGAATGCGTTGCAGTTCTACATGTTTACTGATGAAGCGGGTTTCACAAACCACGGGGCAGTGAATCTACGGAACATGCATTACTGGCCGTGGACAATCCTCGCTGGCAGGTAGAGCGACAGCGACCGTGGACTGTAAATGTATGGTGCGGAATCATTGGCGACCACCTCATTGGTCTTCACTTCATTGCAGGGGCCCAAACAGCTGCAACATACATCGCGTTTCTACAGAATGATCTGCCAACGTTGCTCGAAAATGTCCCACTGGAAACGCGTCGACGTATGTGGTATCAGCATGATGGTGCACCTGCACATTCCGCAATTAACACTAGGCTAACCCTTGACAGGATGTTCGACGGGCGTTTCATAGGACGTGGAGGACGCATCAATTGACCAGCCCATTCTCCTGATCTTACACATCTGGTCTTCTTTCTGTGGGGTACGTTAAAGGCGAATGTGTACCGTGATGTGCCTACAACCCCAGAGGATATGAAACAACGTATTGTGGCAGCCTGCGGCGACATTACACCAGATGTACTGCGCCGTGTACGACATTCATTACGCCAGAGATTGCAATTGTGTGCAGCAAATGATGACCACCACATTGAACATCTATTGGCCTGACATGTCGGGACACACTATTCCACTCCGTAATTGAAAACGGAAACCACGTGTGTACGTGTACCTCAACCCTCAAGGTAATGTACATGTGCGTCAGTGAAAAAGACCAATAAAAAGGTGTTAGCATGTGGACGTAATGTGCTGTTCCAGTCTCTTCTGTACCTAAGGTCCATCACCGTTCCCTTTGGATCCCTACGTAATTCGGTGCTCTCCGATACACACGATCGAACAGCGGAGGAGTGGTACTCAAGCGTCAATTTTAGGTTACAATATCTCCGGATGTAACTAACATTTTACAATGCAACAAACGGCACTGATTACGTATTTGTTTATATGTTCAGATGTGCTAACAAAACTAACGGGGTTCCATTTAAAAAAACATAGGTATTGTGTTAAAAACATACTTCCGTGCATTTTTTTATGGTTTGTATTAACCAATTACTCTAGCCCCTCTCCTCACGTTCGGCCTGTGGAATCGATTCGTCAGTATTTGATGTGGTTTACGAAATACACTCCTGGAAATTGAAATAAGAACACCGTGAATTCATAGTCCCAGGAAGGGGAAACTTTATTGACACATTCCTGGGGTCAGATACATCACATGATCACACTGACAGAACCACAGGCACATAGACACAGGCAACAGAGCATGCACAATGTCGGCACTAGTACAGTGTATATCCACCTTTCGCAGCAATGCAGCCTGCTATTCTCCCATGGAGACGATCGTAGAGATGCTGGATGTAGTCCTGTGGAACGGCTTGCCATGCCATTTCCACCTGGCGCCTCAGTTGGACCAGCGTTCGTGCTGGACGTGCAGACCGCGTGAGACGACGCTTCATCCAGTCCCAAACATGCTCAATGGGGGACAGATCCGGAGATCTTGCTGGCCAGGGTAGTTGACTTACACCTTCTAGAGCACGTTGGGTGGCACGGGATACATGCGGATGTGCATTGTCCTGTTGGAACAGCAAGTTCCCTTGCCGGTCTAGGAATGGTAGAACGATGGGTTCGATGACGGTTTGGATGTACCGTGCACTATTCAGTGTCCCCTCGACGATCACCAGTAGTGTACGGCCAGTGTAGGAGATCGCTCCCCACACCATGATGCCGGTTGTTGGCCCTGTGTGCCTCAGTCGTATGCAGTCCTGATTGTGGCGCTCACCTGCACGGCGCCAAACACGCATACGACCATCATTGGCACCAAGGCAGAAGCGACTCTCATCGCTGAAGACGACACGTCTCCATTCGTCCCTCCATTCACGCCTGTCGCGACACCACTGGAGGCGGGCTGCACGATGTTGGGGCGTGAGCGGAAGACGGCCTAACGGTGTGCGGGACCGTAGCCCAGCTTCATGGAGACGGTTGCGAATGGTCCTCGCCGATACCCCAGGAGCAACAGTGTCCCTAATTTGCTGGGAAGTGGCGGTGCGGTCCCCTACGGCACTGCGTAGGATCCTACGGTCTTGGCGTGCATCCGTGCGTCGCTGCGGTCCGGTCCCAGGTCGACGGGCACGTGCACCTTCCGCCGACCACTGGCGACAACATCGATGTACTGTGGAGACCTCACGCCCCACGTGTTGAGCAATTCGGCGGTACGTCCACCCGGCCTCCCGCATGCCCACTATACGCCCTCGCTCAAAGTCCGTCATCTGCACATACGGTTCACGTCCACGCTGTCGCGGCATGCTACCAGTGTTAAAGACTGCGATGGAGCTCCGTATGCCACGGCAAACTGGCTGACACTGACGGCGGCGGTGCACAAATGCTGCGCAGCTAGCGCCATTCGACGGCCAACACCGCGGTTCCTGGTGTGTCCGCTGTGCCGTGCGTGTGATCATTGCTTGTACAGCCCTCTCGCAGTGTCCGGAGCAAGTATGGTGGGTCTGACACACCGGTGTCAATGTGTTCTTTTTTCCATTTCCAGGAGTGTATATTCAACATTTAGAAGCTCCTCAAAATACTCCCTTCAAATTTCCATACCTTTGGATCTCTCAAGAACTGTATTGTCACATGTCTTTAATGCCTTACATCCGTCGTATATATCTTTTTCTGAAAAATCTGATCTGTGAAAGTCTCTTTCATTCCCTGCACTTTTATACTGCTCTGCTCTTTTGATTCGACTATCCATATGTTCTCTCTTTTTCCTTCTTAGAAGAATTTTAGTTTGTTTATTAACATTTTCATATGCTTCTTTACTTTCGTTGGAATCCTCCTGTAGGTGTTATTCCTTCGCTGATCGTCTTTCCTTCACTTTTTGCTCACATTCTTCTGAAAACCATGGATTTTTCTTCCTTCTTTTTCTTTTTCTGCATACTTCTAGCGCCGCTTCTTCCACATTTGCTTTTATCCTTTCCTATCCTTTCCCACCCCCCATGAACCATGGACCTTGCCGCTGGTGGGGAGGCTTGCGTGCCTCAGCGATACAGATGGCCGTACCGTAGGTGCAACCACAACGGAGGGGTATCTGTTGAGAGGCCAGACAAACATGTGGTTCCTGAAGAGGGGCAGCAGCCTTTTCAGTAGTTGCAGGGGCAACAGTCTGGATGATTGACTGATCTGGCCTTGTAACATTAACCAAAACGGCCTTGCTCTGCAGGTTTGGTTTGTGGGGCGCTCAACTGCGTGGTTATCAGCGATTGCTCTGCAGGTACTGCGAACGGCTGAAAGCAAGGGGAAACTACAGCCGTAATTTTTCCCGAGGACATGCAGCTCTACTGTATGATTAAATGATGATGGCGTCCTCTTGGGTAAAATATTCCGGAGGTAAAATAGTCCCCCATTCGGATGTCCGGGCGGGGACTACTCAGGAGGACGTCGTTATCAGGAGAAAGAAAACTGGCGTTCTACGGATCGGAGCGTAGAATGTCAGATCCCTTAATCGGGCAGGTAGGTTAGAAAATTTAAAAAGGGAAATGGATAGGTTAAAGTTAGATATAGTGGGAACTAGTGAAGTTCGATGGCAGGAGGTACAAGACTTTTGGTCGGGTGATTACAGGGTTATAAATACAAAATCAAATAGGGGTAATGCAGGAGTAGGTTTAATAATGAATCAAAAAATAGGAGTGCGGGTTAGCTACTACAAACAGCATAGTGAACGCATTATTGTGGCCAAGATAGACACAAAGCCCATGCCTACTACAGTAGTACAAGTTTATATGCCAACTACCTCTGCAGATGATGAAGAAATAGATGAAGTGTATGACGAGATAAAAGAAATTATTGAGGTAGTGAAAGGAGACGAAAATTTAATAGTCATGGGTGACTGGAATTCGTCAGTAGGAAAAGGGAGAGAAGGAAACATAGTAGGTGAATATGGATTGGAGGGAAGGAATGAAAGAGGAAGCTGCCTTGTAGAATTTTGCACAGAGCATAACTTAATCATAGCCAACACTTGGTTCAAGAATCATAAAAGAAGGTTGTATACGTGGAAGAATCCTGGAGATACTAGTAGGTATCAGATAGATTATATAATGGTAAGACAGAGATTTAGGAACCAGGTTTTAAATTGTAAGACATTTCCTGGGGCAGATGTGGATTCTGACCACAATCTATTGGTTATGAACTGCAGATTGAAACTGAAGAAACTGCAAAAAGGTGGGAATTTAAGGAGATGGGACCTGGATAAACTGAAAGAACCAGACGTTGTACAGAGTTTCAGGGAGAGCATAAGGGAACAATTGACAGGAATGGGGGAAAGAAATACAGTAGAAGAAGAATGGGTAGCTCTGAGGGATGAAGTAGTGAAGGCAGCAGAGGATCAAGTAGGTAAAAAGACGAGGGCTAATAGAAATCCTTGGGTAACAGAAGAAATATTGAATTTAATTGATGAAAGGAGAAAATACAAAAATGCAGTAAATGAAGCAGGCAAAAAGGAATACAGACGTCTCAAAAATGATATCGACAGGAAGTGCAAAATGGCTAAGCAGGGATGGCTAGAGGACAAATGTAAGGATGTGGAGGCTTGTCTCACTAGGGGTAAGATAGATACTGCCTACAGGAAAATTAAAGAGACCTTTGGAGAGAAGAGAACCACTTGTATGAATATCAAGAGCTCAGATGGCAACCCAGTTCTAAGCAAAGAAGGGAAGGCAGAAAGGTGGAAGGAGTATATAGAGGGTTTATACAAGGGCGATGTACTTGAGGACAATATTATGGAAATGGAAGAGGATGTAGATGAAGACGAAATGGGAGATAAGATACTGCGTGAAGAGTTTGACAGAGCACTGAAAGACCTGAGTGGAAACAAGGCCCCGGGAGTAGACAACATTCCATTTGAACTACTGATGGCCTCGGGAGAGCCAGTCATGACAAACCTCTACCATCTGGTGAGCACGATGTATGAGACAGGCGAAATACCCTCAGACTTCAAGAAGAATATAATAATTCCAATCCCAAAGAAAGCAGGTGTTGACAGATGTGAAAATTACCGAACTATCAGTTTAATAAGTCACAGCTGCAAAATACTAACGCGAATTCTTTACAGACGAATGGAAAAACTGGTAGAAGCCGACCTCGGGGAAGATCAGTTTGGATTCCGTAGAAACACTGGAACACGTGAGGCAATACTGACCTTACGACTTCTCTTAGAAGAAAGATTAAGAAAAGGCAAACCTACGTTTCTAGCATTTGTAGACTTAGAGAAAGCTTTTGACAATGTTAACTGGAATACTCCCTTTCAAATTCTGAAGGTGGCAGGGGTAAAATACAGGGAACGAAAGGCTATTTACAGTTTGTACAGAAACCAGATGGCAGTTATAAGAGTCGAGGGGCATGAAAGGGAAGCAGTGGTTAGGAAAGGAGTAAGACAGGGTTGTAGCCTCTCCCCGATGTTATTCAATCTGTATATTGAGCAAGCAGTAAAGGAAACAAAAGAAAAATTCGGAGTAGGTATTAAAACTCATGGAGAAGAAGTAAAAACTTTGAGGTTCGCCGATGACATTGTAATTCTGTCAGAGACAGCAAAGGACTTGGAAGAGCAGTTGAACGGAATGGACAGTGTCTTGAAAGGAGGATATAAGATGAACATCAACAAAAGCAAAACGAGGATAATGGAATGTAGTCAAATTAAGTCGGGTGATGCTGAGGGAATTAGATTAGGAAATGAGACACTTAAAGTAGTAAAGGAGTTTTGCTATTTAGGGAGTAAAATAACCGATGATGGTCGAAGTAGAGAGGATATAAAATGTAGACTGGCAATGGCAAGGAAAGCGTTTCTCAAGAAGAGGAATTTGTTAACATCGAGTATAGATTTAAGTGTCAGGAAGTCGTTTCTGAAAGTATTTGTATGGAGTGTAGCCATGTATGGAAGTGAAACATGGACGATAACTAGTTTGGACAAGAAGAGAATAGAAGCTTTCGAAATGTGGTGCTACAGAAGAATGCTGAAGATAAGGTGGGTAGATGACGTAACTAATGAGGAGGTATTGAATAGGATTGGGGAGAAGAGAAGTTTGTGACACAACTTGACTAGAAGAAGGGATCGGTTGGTAGGACATGTTTTGAGGCATCAAGGGATCACAAATTTAGCATTGGAGGGCAGTGTGGAGGGTAAAAATCGTAGAGGGAGACCAAGAGATGAATACACTAAGCAGATTCAGAAGGATGTAGGTTGCAGTAGATACTGGGAGATGAAGAAGCTTGCACAGGATAGAGTAGCATGGAGAGCTGCATCAAACCAGTCTCAGGACTGAAGACCACAACAACAACAACATCCTTTCCCAGTGGTCTTAAATATCAAGGTCGTCTTCCTTTGTTAGAAGATCAAATTTGTTTTGCAACTTAATGACAAACTCCTGTGCTTTGCCATTATCCTTCAATCTGTCTATGTCAATGTTATGGTCTTATGCTTCTTCCCCCTCCCCCCCCCCCCCCCTTACTCCACCCGCTTGGCTTTTCTACGGCTATTTTTGGCGTACCTCTGCTACGACTAGATAAGGGTCTGTGCCTGCCTCGTCTCCCTTGTGGTTTTCGCGTTTATTATACTGCTTTTATGTCTCTGATCTACCAGGACATGGTCTGTTTGGTTTTTTGTTCTTCCATCTGGTGATACCAAAATTACCTTGTGAATGTCCTTCCCAGGAAAGTGTGTGATCATAACCCTTAGGTTGGCTGCACCTGCATAGCTTAGTAGCCTCACTCCAGTATGATTACTTTCAACACGTAGGCTTTCAGTCTCAGCTATTCCTTTCCAGATGATCTCCCTTCCAGCTTCAGCATTGGCATCTCCCACAATGAGCTTCATATCATATCCGGCTGCCTTACTAATTATCTCTTCGAGAATTTCATAAAAACTGTCTTTCTTTTCACCTTCCGTTTCCTCAGCCGAAACATATAGTATAATTATTGTTATATTTGTGAATCTACCTTTTAGTCTCATGACAGCTATTCTATCATAAATCGGTTGGAAATCAATTACTGCAGCTGATAAACGTTTGCTGACCGTACAAGCTACTCCTTTCTGGAGCTTTCCATCTTCCGATCCACTGTAGTAGTATAAAAAGTGTCTGTCCGTTTCCAGTTTTCCTGTTCCTTATATCTAACTCTTGCAATGCTACTAGATCCATTCCATATCTGTCTAGTTCTTCTGATAGAATATTGGGAGCCCCAGGTGTTTCCAAAGTCCTAATGTTCCACAATAGAAATCGCAAGTCCTTGTTCGTAAGCCGTTTTCTGTACTCCTTGTTTCTATTTTCCTCCGAGGCATTTTCTTGATGTTTCGTAACAAGTTCTATTGTATGGGATGGGTTGTTAACCCGGTGCCCAACCCCCAACCTGGAGGATCAGTCCAGTTATTCTTTCACGGTGAGTATTTTATTTACTCACTGCCCTCCGACTCCGCTGGCGGCAGACCCAGCGAGCTTTCCCCAATTCCAATGGGGACGCATCCGATGGACGTAACTGGCAAATCCCCACACAGGTGCTTTACGTAAATTGAAATTGGAGAGGAGGGGGGGGGGGAGTGGAGTGAAAGGAAACGAAAGGAAAAGAAGTAATGACATCAGCTGTATGCGGAATCAGCGGCGTCGAGTAAAAATGTGGGGTGGTCTGGGAATCGACCTCCTGCTAACTACGCAGTGGCGTCAACCATTGTTCCACGCGGACACAGTGTTCACCGCAAATTCACGGACTGCACATGCCCACGTAGCAACCATGGAGGATATGGACGTGGACTGCGGATAAGTGACTATCCGCATCCCCGTCAATTTCCTCCATGCTCGCTAATTTTAAATTCCCGTTAGAAGTGGAATGTAACTGTGCACTCGCACTGAAGCTTATGGATTCATAGCCAATCGAGGCGAATTAGTTATATGAATGAGTGGTCTTTCGGACGTGTTTTGGTGGTAAGTTCCTATGGGATCAAACTGATGAGGTCATCGGTCCCTAGACTTACACACTACTGAATCTAACTTAAACTAATTTGAGTAAGGACATCACACACACCCATGACCAAGGGACAACTCGAACCTCCGAAGGGGGCAGTGGCCGGCCGGGGTGGCCGAGCGGTTCTAGGCGCTTCAGTCTGGAACTGCTCGACCGCTACGGTCTCAGGTTCGAATCCTGCCTCGGGTATGGATGTGTGTGATGTACTTAGGTTAGTTAGGTCTAAGTAGTTCTAAATTCTAGGGGACTGATGATGTCAGATGTTAAGTCCCATAGTGCTCAGAGCCATTTGAACCATTTTTTGAAGGGGGCAGTGGCGCGAACTGTAGCAACGCTCCATAGACCACGAGGCTACACCGTGCTGTTTCAGACATGTCTGAAAGAACTGACACCACGCGGTTTCCGCAGCTGTGATACAATTATGCATACTGAACCGCCAAAAACAAAGAAACTGGTATATGGCCTGTGTATTCAAATACACAGATATGTAAACAGGCAGAAGACGGCACTGCTGTCGGAAACTCCTATATATGACAACAAGTGTCTGGCGCAGTTGTTAGATCGGTTACTGTCGCTACAATTGCCGGTTATCAAAATGTAAGTGAATGTTAACGTAGTGTTATAGTCAAGGCATGAGCGATAGGACACAATATCGCCGAGGTAGCGATGAAGTGGGGATTTCCCCGTACGACCATTTCCCAGGTGTACCGTGAATATCAGGAAACCGGTAAAACACCAAATCTCCGACATCGCTGCGGCCAGAAAAAGATCGTGCAAGAACGGGACCAACGCTGACTGAAGAGAATCGTTCAACGTGACAGAAGTGCAACCCTTCCGCAAATTGCTGCAGATTTCAGTGATGGGCCACGGCAAGTGTCAACGTGCGAACCATTCAACGAAACGTCATCGATATGGGCATTCGGAGCCGAAGGCCCACTGGTGTACCCTCGGTGACTGCACGACACAAAGCTTTTCGCCTCGCCTGGGACCGTCAACAGCGACATTTTACTGCTGATGAGTGGAAAAATGTCGCCTGCTCGGACAAGCGGATGTACGTGTACGGATATAGAGACCACCTCGTGAATCCATGGACGCTGCATGTCAGCAGGGAACTGTCCAAGTCAGTGGAGGCTCTGTAATGGTGTGGAGATACGTCCCTGGCAGGTGACACGTACGTAAGCATCGTGTCTGAGGAACTGCATCCATTCATGTCCATAGTACATTCCGACGGAGTGGGCCAATTCCAGCAGGACAATGCGACACCCCACAAGTCGAGAGCCGGCCGGGGTGGCCGAGCGGTTCTGGGCGCTTCAGTCTGGAACCGCGCGACCCCTACGGTCGCAGGTTCGAATCCTGCCTCGGGCATGGATGTGTGTGATGTCCTTAGGTTAGCTGGGTTTAAATAGTTCTAAGTTCTAGGGGACTGATGACCTCAGATGTTTAGTCCCATAGTGCTCAGAGCCATTTGAGCCACAAGTCCAGAATTGCTACAGAGTGGCTCAAGGAACAGTCTTCTAAGCTTAAACACTTCCGCTGGCCACAAAATTCCCCAGACAAGAACATTTTTGAACTTATATGGGATGCCTTGCAACGTGATGTTCAGGAGAGGTTTCCACCCCCTTGTACGGATTTACGGACAGCCCTGCAGAATTCTCGCGGGGGCCCTATGCGACATTAGGTAGATGTACCAGTTTTGACGGGAGACAAAGGGGTAAAAAGGAAAGGAAAGGGAAGGAAATAATGATAGCTGCTGCATTGGCACTTTATGCGGAAACAGCAGCGATGAGTGAAAAGGTGTGCCGGTCCGGGACTCCAACGCTGGATCTCCCACTTACTAGGCAGCGCATTCTCACCTAACGCCACCTGCTCAAGCTTGGTGGGAATGCGGATCCGCTAGGGAGCATGCCGAGATAGTCCCCGGTTTCGTGTCATGGCCTGGCAGATATTTTCGCTCGTTGCCGCTTATTTCGCGAAAAGCCCCGATGAAGCTAAAATCATTACTTGCGTCTCTTTCTTTTCCTTTCCTTTCTCCTCTCTCCTCCTTCTGTTTACGTGGTATGCATCACAGCTGTGGATACCACATTAATATAAGGTGCTTTGCAATATCTTTACATGTCTGTTCTAATTCAAGGGCTTCACCACTGCATACGAAAACTTTTCTCAAAAGATTTTGGGAGTCCTCGATACCTGTAGATACATTGTTCACACTTAATAGAGTCCTTTCTGTCTTCACAGGAATTTTAGAAACTACTGTTTAAACTGCACTAGTCGATTAACATGACTAAGAGTCGGCAGTAAAACTTCTTCATCTTTCTACTCTACTATAATTAGATTCTTCTCCACATCGTGATAAATATTTTGAGAATGTACCCTTAAGCTTACCGTCCACAGTACTGCGTCCATGCTAATCTATGTGACTGCTGCTTCTCATGTCAATACTCTGTTTCTACGGCACCCATTTGGACTCGAGAATCTCGGCTCTTTATATTTCTGTTAGTTTATCACACAGTGGGATTCTCTTCGGATTTGTCCTATGAGTTTCCTGTAGTAGCATCATATTTAACTCTGTGGAAACCCCCTCGGTCCACTTCCAACTGCAGATGCTATTCATAATTCCATCCAGGCCATGTTGTAAATTACCCTTATTACTCACATGCCCCATTTCCTTTACGGCTGCCCGGGAAGTAAGGACCAATTTGAATTTGTGCTATTTTGTTATATGACTGTTGGCACCTCTAGTTTTTTCATGTTTGTTATCTACGATCCTTCCCATTAATAGCCTGATACCTTTTGCGTGGTGAGGACTGTTGCTTGATGCTTATTTTCGTCATGGAGCAGAAGGCAACTGAGCAACGTATCCAAGTTATTACGAAAACAGTGAAAGTGTCACGGCAGCCTTTCGTGATTTGCGTGTGACACTCGGACGCTAGACCCCAAGTCAGCACATCACTGGACGTGAGGCGTCAGTGATTTTCTGTCTCTCTTCTCGAAACTCAGTCTCAAATATTATAACTTCGTAGCTGTTCTGAGTTTCGTGGAGCTGCCGAAGTCATCAAGCAGGACATTTACAAATACTCTGAATAACAACTGTCCCATGACATTTCTGTGAGATATATAGTACTATCCTTTCGCATATTCTGGTGTCTTCTTACAATGAAATCCATACTGAGTTCCATTTGATAGAATTTCTTCAGTCCAATCGCATATTTGTTCCGATATTGCGTAAACACGCATTTTGTTTACTAGCTGACGGAGCGGAACTGTGTAGAAGTCTTTCAGGAAGTCAAAAACCACATCATCAAGATGAGCTCCATTATCTACAGTCTTCCGGAGGTCTCGAACGAAAAAATCAAACAGAACTTCATACGATCGGTGTTTGTGGAATCTGTGTTTGTTCCCACTGAAGTGCTGATCGGTGTCAAAATCTTTCCTTTATATTCCAGTAGAGGGTGAAGTACGAGAAAAACGCCATTTATTTACGTGGATGTGTTATATATTTCATATCTAATACATTCTTTTCTTATGCACAGTAATCTGCATCAGTTAGCCTGCACAGCGGGTAAATAGTTTATTACTATCATAATTTCATTCACGGATCGTATGTAGTAAGATATAATATGTGATAAAAAGTATCCGGACACCCCCCAAAAAGATACGTTTTTCGTATTAGGTGCATTGTGCTGTCACCTACTGCCAGGTACTCCATATCAGCGACCTCACCAGTCAATTACACATCGTGAGAGAGCAGAATGAGGCGCTCCTCGGAACTCACGGACTTCGAATGTAGTCAGTTGATTGGGTGTCACTTGTGTCATACGACTGTACGCGAGTTTCCATACTCCTAAACAACCCTAGGTCCACAGTTTCCGATGTGATAGAGAAGTGGAAACGTGAAGGGACACGTACAGCACAAAAGCGTACAGGCCGACCTCGTCTGTTCACTGACAGAGACAGTCGACAGTTGAAGAAGGTCGTAATGTGTAATGGGCAGACATCTATCCAGACCATCACACAGGAATTCCAAACTGCATCAGGATCCACTACAAGTAGTATGACAGTTAGGCGGGAGGTGAGAAAACTCGGATTTCATGGTCGAGCGGCTGCTCATAAACCACACATCACGACGGTAAATGTCAAATGACGTCTCGCTTGATGTAAGGAGCGTAAACATTGGACGATTTAACAGTGGAATAACGTGGTGTGGAGTGACGAATCACGGTACACAATGTGGCGATCCGAGGGCAGAGTGTATGTATGGCGAATGCCCGGTGAACGTCATCTGCCAGCGTGTGTAGTGCCAACAGTAAAATTCGGAGGCGGTGGTGTTATGGTGTGGTCGTGTTTTTCTTGGAGGGGGCTTGCACCCCATGTTGTTTGGCGTCACTATCACAGCACAGGCCTACATTGATGTTTTAAGCACATTCTTGCTTCCAACTGTTGCATTCGGGGATGGCGATTGCATCTTTCAACATGATCGAGCACTTGCTCATAATGCACGGCCTGTGGCAGAGTGGTTACACGATAACATCATCCCTGTATTGGACTGCCCTCCACAGAGTCCTGACCTGAATCCTATAAAAGAACTTTGGGATGTTTTGGAACGCTGACTTCGTGCCAGGCCTCACCGACCGACATCGATACCTCTCCTCAGTGCAGCACTCCATGAAGAATTGGCTGCCATTCCTCAAGAAACCTTCCAGCACCTAACTGAACGTATGCTTGCGAGAGTGGAAGCTGTCATCAAGACTGAATTCCAGCATTGCCGATGGAGGGCGCCAAGAACTTTTAAGTCATTTTCAGCCAGGTGTCCAGATTCGTTTGATCACATAGTGTAGACAGCAACCTACAAGGGGTGAACAAAATAATATGAACCCTGGTATAAACAGTTTATCTCCAGTGCTGGTTTCTTGACTTATCTGTAACGCACAGACGTCGTCTTTGCACCTAGAGTGTTGCGAAACATTAGTTAGTCTTGTACTCCACATCTCCTGTCTTGGAGCTTTCCAATTAAGTACGAGGACCCTCTCCTTGACAAAGCAATGTCTGTGTAGGTGGAGAGGTTTGCATATCTGTGTGAAGCTGAGGGCTATGCCAAAGGTAGAGGACCTACTGCCAGATAGGCCTTAGCTGATGGATCGGACTAAGAGTGTCCCACGATGTCCTCTCTTGCTTGTCCACTCCTAGTCCTTACCCAGTTCCCTTCCCCAACCGAAGGTGTGATGCGATCCGTGCCAAGGGGTGTGTGGCACATTGGAAGATATGTCACAAATGGAGCCTCATGGATACCAGGTGACCTCCCTGAGTAAGTAGCATTACACCATGTGGGTTTTCTGTGGTGTGGACCATGTAGATCCTCAAATCTCGTGGAACCTAGATAGACAAGACTGATGAAAATAATTTAAAACAAACTTAGGGGCAAACTGAGACCAAACATCGGGTGTCAGGACCAATGGCATGCACTCCAACTACTGAATCAGGGTCTAGACCTGAGCAAGAAGTGGGGACTGTGACTGAGAAGTTGGACCAGATCAAGATTAAAGCCTTGTCTGGGTCCCAGGGGAGGAAACTTGTCAAGCAACAGACAGAAAAGGAAGGAAAAGAATGGCATCTCAAACAAAAGTGGAGGGAATTGAAAGGACTTGAGCCTAAGACCCCCAAGAAAAAAACTGTCTCAAGTTGAAGGGGATACACAGGCCCCCTCAACGTCGAAGACAGGTAACAAGAGGATAAGGGAGGAATCTAAGACTCCCTCCTCTCAGGATAAGTGAGACCAGAAAAAGCCAAGGCAATAAATAAGGAAACAGACGTATATTACTGCAGTCTCGGTTTTTAGGATGGCGGTTATCCAAGAGGGCTATCCACTGGTAAGGATCACCTCACAGCTGGAGGCGGTCATGCAGATGGCGCTCTTTGAAAAGATTGGGGGAGTGGGGGACGCTGGTCCAGGATCCAAATTCAGGAGGGTCTATCTAGATCACAGTGCCCTCGTTTTTGTCTGTGAGGGTATGGATATGGTGGAATGGTCCAAGGACAAGGTGCCCATGACATCCCTGTGGGATATGGTATCAATAATGGTAACGAAGAGCCTTAAGGATATCTCTCCAAAGACTCTGTTCGAGAAAATAGGCGTCCAGGACCCAAAAGTCTCGACAGTGGATTGGAGAGTAATCAACCAGAAGGACGAACCCTGGTGGCAGAGGTCAGAGAGAAGTCCCTGAAGGCGATGCGAGAGCAAGACCTGGAATTGTTTTTAGGATTCTCACAGGTCACCATCAGGGTAATCAAAGACCTCAAAAGCAACGATAGCAGCGAGATCTGAGGTGCTGCAGATTACTCTGCAGCACAGTAAAGGGGTCCCTGCTGCCCTGAGCCGTCGCCTCGGGAGACAGAAAGTGAATGTGGCTCTGATACAAGAACCCTACTTATATAAAGGGGGTGTATCGGGCCTCGGTGGTACTGGAGCTAAGTTGATCTATGCTAGATATCTAAGAAACTCCAGAACATGCACTTATGTGAGAAATGGAATTTATTTCATGCCAATTATGGGTTTCTGTTCCAGGGACCTGGTGACCGTCAGGATGCAGCAATGTGAGGAATGTATCAAGAAGGAAATTGTTTTGGCCTCAGATTAACGTTCATATTTTAGGTCATGATCTTGGTGCTCCCTGGTACTACATTTGTTATGTATGGTTAATGACTTTTTCTACATGAGGATATTGTGGGCACAATGTCCTCGTAACTCCATGTGCAACCTGTAGATAGTGGATACGGAGGCAGCTGTTGCAGTAGTGACTGAGAACAGAGAGTAAGCCGAATTATGGGCCATAAATGCTGAGTGCAGCGAACTGGCTATGAGGGTGACTCTGGTAACAATGTTCAGTGGTTCTTACGTGCGAAGGGACTTCTGGCCGAAGCTCTTTCCTCCTTCCACTTAGCATCGGACAGAAGGGCGCCGGATTGCAAGACATTTTACCTGAACTAAGCGCCAGACCATCGTGGAAGATGCACAGATGGCTGCAGGTGGGTGGAGGAAGCCATTTAAGAGAGACTGCTGCAAACTGAGCTTTTGTGCAAAAGGTGCGAAGGTCATAAAACTCCGTGCATTCTCATGTTAGGAGTTGGGACGATATGCACAGCGCATCTGGCGTACATGCGTAGTGGAGGTACAACTGTAAACCCCCACCCCAACCTGACACCAGGAAGTGACCAGGTTCCCTTAGTGAGCGGAGAAAACATCTATTTCATCAGCACAACTGTCTGGGAAGCTTAACGGCCTTCTTTCAGAAATTCTGAATGGTTGGCCCAGAACGATTAGATCACTCCGTAAATGAGGGACTGTGTGTAACGTCGCGAGTCAATCCGCAATAGTGTTTTAATGCAGTACGGGCTCGTAGCTTTGGAGCTGGTGGCAGTGACAGCCGCTTGTACGACGGTTGTTTTTTAAGGACCGTTCGCGCGTATAGTCCCGTAGTTCGCGCGGACGCCGCAACAAGCCACCGCGTCACTTGCCGGCATCCTTCCCGTTCACACTGATGCAAGTTGCGGTTCTGTAGCTGACGTGTGCGCATCGCTGTGCTACTTTATAATGTTTACGATTATTGAATCGCCCGCCGCGTGTGAGATACGGTCAGTGATACGTTTTTTGACCGCGAGAAGCCTATCAGCTGCAGAAATTCATCGGCAGTTAACAGAAGTTTATGGCTTGAATGCAATGAGTGAAGGTAAAGTGCGTCAATGGGTTAGAGAGTTTAAAAATGGCCGTCAAAACGTCCATGACGAAGAACGCTCAGGCCGGCCCACTGTGATCACTGATGATTTGGTGGCTGCAGTCGAAACAAAGATTCGTGAGGACAGAAGATTCACAATTTCCACTCTTTCTTTGGAATTTCCACAAGTTTCAAGATCGGTTTTGTACAAAATTGTGTCTGAAAACCTAAAGTTTAAGAAACTGTGTTCTCGGTGGGTACCCAGACTCCTCACAGGGGACCACAAAGGGAAGAGGTTTGCCACTTCATTGGACTTTTTGATTCGTTACAAGGAAGAAGGGGATGACATGTTCAATCAAATTGTCACTGGAGATGAAACATGGGTATCCCATATCACTCCCGAAAGCAAGCGACAATCGATGGAATGGTGACACACAACCTCACCCGTCAAGGTCAAAGCCAAACAGACGCTGTCAAAGCGCAAGAGTATGGCAACTGCGTTCTGGGACCGGCGCGGTGTTTTGCTAGTGGACTTTATGCCACGAGGAACGACAATCAGCTCAGATGCCTACTGTACAACTCTAAAGAAGCTCCGCAGAGCAAAACAAAAGGCGCCGCATGCTGACAAAAGTAGTTTTGCTCCTGCATGATAACGTTAGGCCTCACACCTCTCAAAAGACTCAGGATTTGATTGATTCTTTTGGCTGGGAAGTTTTGGACCATGCACCATACAGCCCCGACCTTGCTCCTAGCGATTTTCACCTTTTCCGGTACCTGAAACACCATCTTGGCGGGCAGCGCTTCAATGACGACGATGAAGTGAAAGCGGCCGTGAACTCTTGGCTGTCGGAGCAGGCGGCCGAATTCTTTGAAGGGGGAATTAAAAACTTAGTTGTACGGTATGACAAGTGCTTAAATAAACAAGGCAACTATGTAGAAAAATATGTAAAAGTGTGTAGAATCAGAAAATAAAAGTTTTTTTTACAAAAGTATTTGTATCTTTTTTTAAAAAGTAAAAACGGCCCTTACTTAAAAAAACAACCCTCGTATCTCGGCTTGATTCATTCGCACCTGTCGCTAGCACGGCCGTGGGAAGTGCTACTTGTGTCAGTTCCAGCTACAGAATATTCAATCCCCTAAGAATCTAAATAAACGGTACCAAATATTATTCAATTTTGATAAAACTTAATATGTATCCCTTTGTTATTAAAAAGAAGCTGGTTGCAAAATCTCAACTTTCTGGCTGGGGTATTTTCAAAATTAGAGAAAATTACCTAAAATACCAAAAACTGACACTTAGGGAATTAAATTCAGCTAGTAACTACAATAGTTTATCTTTTGGTATTATTTAAAAACATACACAGTTCTCTCAGTGTGCAGAATTAATTAATTGAGATTTTTGGTATTAAAACTTTAATTTTCATTTTCGTAATATAAAATTCAGACAAAATTATCATTTGTGTCGTATGTCATTGTGGGAGTAAATAAGAGTGAGTGAGACTGCGTATGTGGGACATACGTTAAATTTCTAAATTAATTTTATGTAAAGCATTACGCAGTCATAGCGTGGGAAAGATGTTTGTACCCACATTGCTGATGATGCATGTCCAAGCGTACTTGTTTTTGTAAGAAGGCAGCCAGAATAGTTATTTGTAGAGTAATGTTTTCCTAAAGTTATCTCAAGATTAATTTTCGTTTAGTTTGAATTAATAAACATAACAGTGATAATTTGCTTGTGGAAGAGACGCCAATGAATCTGATGTAGTGATTGGCTCAGAACAGTTTAGGCGCAAATATCATCTTGAAAGACTGATCTGATTGGCTGTTCATTTGATCAACCAATCAGAGTGAAGTCTTTCCAGCACTCTATCAAGTAGTATATGCGCTGTGAGCAACAGCATTGAGAGACTCGTGAACTAGCTTTTGAGACGCGAAGGTCATGTTAAATGTGTCCGTCCGTAAAATGTGTAAGATGAAGACATGTTCGGTCCTTCGCGTTCAGATGGATTTGTAATGGCGGCTTTTGTTTCTACAAACATTTTGTAAAAGTTTGAGAGTCGTTGGATATTTTGTTCGGGAGATATACGCGTGTGACTTGTTGGACTTAGAAAATTCTGCGTGGCGATGTTCTGTGTTCTACTACAAAATATATTTGGCGAGCAATCTTTGTGAAAGAAATCCACCGAATGACTTACGTAATAAATCAACGTTATGTGTAGAAAGTGATTGTCTATTCGCATGATTATTCTCGGAATGGACTTAGGACAATTCTGGCTGCTTTACGTGAGACATAAACTGGGAACTTATAATAGCAGTTTTGCATACTAAATGAGGGCTGATTACACATGTTTAGGCAAAGAAAATAAAACCTACTTTTACCAGATTTCCGAACTTTCAATGAAGATCAGAACTCCTTTGTCCACCCGAAAATTTATTATGAATATTTACAGAAACAATCATTACGAGATTTACGCGGCCTCAGTAATTGTAGATATTAGGTGCTGTTTTCATCAGTGCTGCTTTTTCATCACCTTGTCAAGTGTCTACGTTGCAGAGTGAAGGGACAATGAGCAGACGCCGATCTGAGGTAGGTGAATATCAATTTGCAGCTTGCTTTAGTGACAGTGAACCTCAGAGACACTTCTGTCGCATGTAGTCCCGTCTAGGTAGATGTTTTTTGGCAAAACATGGCCATGCTTACTGTGAGAACGACGCTTCCCTAGTCTAGAGTCTTCTTTTTTCATACAGGAGAGATTTGGAGGCGCTGGTTGGGTCCTCTCAGTATACGCAAAGGAGAGGATTTCCGCTCAGCATGAGAATCCCAATGCTGTGTCTGGAATGTCTACCAGGCCAACAGAACAGTCAAGAGGGGCGATTCATGAGTAAAGTTCGATTGGTTTTTGCAATGTGGGGGCAGTTTCGTGTTGCTAATTAGGCTCCCATACTGAGGCTTGGTGGAAAGTGGTTGTGATTCTTTGGGGTCCTCGTTTTCTGGGCCTCCCCTGGTGGTCTTTCCCTAGTGGGTGAGACGTGTGGTCTGTGTCTTGTGGTGGACTAAGAGCTGTGAGAGTTTAGAACTGTACCAACAGTGGAACTGCACATCATCTCGGACATATAGGGTGTCACGAGGATGACCTTATTCGTCCTGACTTGGCCATCAGATAGGTGGTAATTCAACCACGCACCGTCATGCCTGCGAGTCAAATTGGTTTGGCCAGGTAAGCAAACGGGTGCACCTCAAACTGAGATCTGCCAGGATTTTAGGACTCTGTTAGGAAAGATTCCCGCTTTCTACATCTACATCCATACTCCGCAAGCCACCTGACGGTGTGTGGCGGAGGGTACCTTGAGTACCTCTGTCGGTTCTCCCTTCTATTCCAGTCTCGTATTGTTCATGGAAAGAAGGATTCTCGGTATGCCTCTGTGTGGGCTCTAATCTCTCTGATTTTATCCTCATGGTCTCTTCACGAGATATACGTAGCAGGGAGCAATATACTGCTTGACTCCTCGGTGAAGGTATGTTCTCGAAACTTCAACAAAAGCCTGTACCGAACTACTGAGCGTCTCTCCTGCAGAGTCTTCCACTGGAGTTTATCTATCATCTCCGTAACGCTTTCGCGATTACTAAATGATCCTGTAGCGAAGCGCGCTGCTCTTCGTTGGATCTTCTCTATCTCTTCTATCAACCCTATCTGGTATGGATCCCACACAGATGAGCAGTATTCAAGCAGTCGGGAAACAAGCGTACTGTAACCTACTTCCTTTGTTTTCGGATTGCATTTCCTTAGGATTCTTCCAATGAATCTCAGTCTGGTATCTGCTTTACCGACGATCAACTTTATTTGATCATTCCGTTTTAAATCACTCCTAATGCGTACTCCCAGATAATTTATGGAATTGCTTCTTCCAGTTGCTGACCTGCTATATTGTAGCTAAATGATAAGGGATCTTTCTTTCTATGTATTCGCAGCACATTACACTTGTCTACATTGAGATTCAATTGCCATTCCCTGCACCATGCGTCAATTCGCTGCAGATCCTCCTGCATTTCAGTACAAGTTTCCAGTGTTACAACCTCTCGATATACCACAGCATCATTCGCAAAAAGCCTCAGTGAACTTCCGATGTCATCCACAAGGTCATTTATGTATATTGTGAATAGCAACGGTCCTATGACACTCCCCTGTGGCACACCTGAAATCACTCTTTCTTCGGAAGACTTCTCTCCATTGAGAAAGACATGCTGCGTTCTGATAATCAGAACGCCAGGGCACGTAGTTTGTATATTTTCGTGGACGTGTCAGAACATTACAACTGCTACAACGCGCCGTTTTCTGCTGCCGCCTGAATTAAGATAAAACGGTAAAGTACTGCTGCACTGGCGTGGGGCTGTTAAATGAGATCTACAGCTCCCTGTTCTCATGTGAACCATAGTTTTTGGTATAGTTGATCGTAGTTGACTCCATTTGAATAGAGTTGCACCTCACAGTGGATTCGTGTAAACAAAGGTTGATTGCGTTGTAAAAGGGACAAATTCTTGGGCAGATTTGTATAGCTTCCACTCCAATGTATGCTATGCCTATCAAATACCATTTCTTAACTGATTTGTGTTTGTCATTTTTGTGTGGGATTTATGAGCTGATACACCAAAAAGTTGTGGTTACTAAAGGTTTAATAACACTTGTCAGTATTGTCTAAACTTAATTACACCACTGTTCTCATTCATACTCCCTCTACTATTCACAGTTTTTATTTTATTGTGGTGGAACATGGGTACACCGGCAATTTAAGGTTCAGTATTATTAAATTAGTTAATTTGATTATCAATTTGACTTCTGAAAGCGATTACATGCATGGGACAAATAAAGTGCCATGAGAAAATTCAGCAATTCATATACAGACTCATGTGAGCAGCACACGATCTGAAGATTATTGGCCAAGATAAAAATTTTTCTTTATGTAAAGATAATAACATTTAGCTCCGGCTTACAGTGTTATTCACAACTTGTACAGAAGCCATATTGCAGATATAAGAGTCTATGGACATGAAAGGGAGGCATTAGTTGATAAGGGAGTGATACAGAGTTATACACTATTTCCATCTTACTCAGCCTGTCTCTGTCCCCCCCCCCCCCCCACCTCCCCTCCATGAATCATGGACCTTGTCTTTGGTGTGGAGGCTTGTGTGTCTCAGCGGTACAGATAGCCATACCATAGGTGCAACCACAACGGAGTGTTGTCTGTTGAGAGGCCAGACAAACGTGTGGTTTCTGAAGATAGGCAGCAGCCTTTTCAGTAGTTGCAGGAGCAACAGTATGGATGATTGAGTGAAGTCGCCTTGTACCATCAACCAAAACAGTCTTGATGTGCTGGTACTGTAAACGGCTGAAAGCAAAGGGAAACTAAAGCTGTAATTTTTCCCGAGGGCATGCAGTTTTACTGTATGGTTGAATGGTGATGGCGTCCTCTTGGGTAAAATATTCCGGAGGTAAAGTAGTCCCCCATTCGGATCTCTGCGCGGGGACTACTCAGAAGGACGCCATTATCAGGAGAAACAAAAGTGGCATTCTATGGATCGTAGCGTGGAATGTCAGATCACTTAATCGGCCAAGTAGGTTAGAAAATTTAAAAACGGAAACGGATACATTAAAGTTAGATATAGCGGAAATTAGTGAAGTTCGGTGGCAGGAGGAACAAGACTTGTGGTCAGGCGAATACAGGGTTATAAATACAAAATCAAATATGGGTAATGCTGCAGTAGGTTTAATAATGAAAAAAAAATACGAATACAGATAAGCTACTACGAACAGTATAGTGACCGCATTACTGCAGCCAAGACAGACACAAAGCCCATGCCTACCAAAGTAGTACAAGTTTACATGCCGACTAGTTCCGCAGATGAAGGGATTGAAGAAATATATGATGCGATAAAAGTAACTATTCGATAGTTAAGAGAGATGAAAATTTAATAGTCATGGGGACTGGAATTCGTTAGTAGGAAAAGGAAGAGAAGGAAAAGTAGTAGATGAATATGGACTGAGGATAAGGAATGAAAGAGGAAGCCCCCGAGTAGAATTTTGCACATAGCACAAATTAATCATAGCCACCACTTGGTTTTAGAGTCATCAAAGGAGGTTGTATACGTGGAAGAGGCGTGGAGACACTGTAAGGTTTCACATAGATTGTATAATTGTAAAACAGAGATTTACGAACCAGGTTTTAAATTGTAAGATAATTCCAGGGGCAGATGTGGACTCTGACCACAATTTATTGGTTATGAACTGTAGATTAAAACTGAAGAAACCGCAAAAATGTAGTAATTTAAGAAGATGATATCTGGATAAACTGAAAGAACCAGAGGTTGTAGAGAGTGTTAGACAGAGTGTTAGGGAACGTTTGACAAGAATAAGAGAAAGAAATACAACAGAAGAAAATGGGTAGCTTTGAGAGATGAAATAGTGAAGGCAGCAGAGGAACATGTAGGTAAAACGGCGAGGGTTAGTAGAAATCCTCGGGTAACAGAAGAGCTGTTGAATTTAATTGATGAAAGGAGAAAATATAAAAATGCAATAAATGAAGCAGGCGAAAAGGAATACAAACGTCTCAAAAGTGAGATCGACAGGAAGCGGAAAATGGCTAAGCAGGGATGCCTAGTCGACAAGTGTCAGGATGTAGAAGCACATATCTCTAAGGGTAAGACATACTTCCTACAGGAAAACTGAAGAGACCTTTGGAGAAAAGAGAATCACCTGTATGAATATCAAGAGTTCAGACGGAAAACCAGTCCTAAGCAAAGAAGGGAAAGCAGAAAGGTGGAAAGAATATATAGAGTGTCTATACAATGGCGATGTAATTGAGGGCAATATTGCGGAAATGGAAAAGGACGTAGATGAAGATGAAACGGGAGATATGATACTGCGTGAAGAATTTGACAGAGCACTGAAAGACCGAAGTCAAAACAAGGAGCTGGGAGTAGACAACATTCCATTAGAACTACTGATAACCTTAGGTGAGCCAGCCATGAGAAATCTCTTCCATTTGGTAAGCAAGATGTTCAAATGTGTGTGAAATCTTATGGGACTTAACTGCTGAGGTCATCAGTCCCTAAGCTTACACACTAAACCTAAATTATCCTAAGGACAAACACACACACCCATGCCCGAGGGAGGACTCGAACCTCCGCCGGAACCAGCCTCACAGTCCATGACTGCAGCGCCTGAGACCGCTCGGCTAATCCCGCACGGCGAGCAAGATGTATGAGACAGGTTAAATACCGCCAGACTTTAAGAAGAATATAGTAATTCCAATCCCAAAGAAAGGAGGTGTTTACAGGTGTAAAAATTGCCAAACTATCAGTTTGATAAGTCGCGGTTGCAAAATACTTACATGAATTCTTTGCAGGCGAATGGAAAAACAGGTAGAAGCCGACCTCAGGGGAAGATCAATTTGGATTCCGTAGAAATGTTGGAACTCGTGAGGCAATACTGACCCTACGACTTATCTTAGAAGATAGATTAAGGAAAGGCAAACCTATGTTTCTAGCATTTGTAGACTTAGAGAATGCTTTTGACAATGTTCACTGGAATACACTTCTGCAGGGGTAAAATACAGGTAGCGTGAGGCTATTTACAATTTGTTCAGAAATCAAATAGCAGTTATAGGAGTCCAGGGACATGAAAGGGAAGCAGGGAGAGAAGGTAGTGAGACAGGGTTGTAGCCTACCCCCAATGTTATTCAATCTGTACATTATTTGTGCAGTAAATGAAACAAAAGGAAAATTAGGAGTAGGAACTCCAATCTGTGGAGAAGAAACAAAAACTCTGAGGTTTGCTGACGACATTGTGTCAGATACAGCAAAGGGCCTGGAAGACCACTTGAACGGAATGGACAGTGTCTTCAAAGCAGGATATAAGGTGACCATCAACAAAAGCTAAATGACGATAATGGAATGTAGTCGAGTTAACTCGGGTGATGCTGAGGGAATTAGATTAGAAAATGAAACACTTAAAGTCGTAAATGAGTGTTACTATTTGGGGAGCAAAATAACTGATGATAGTGTAAGTAAAGAGGATATAAAATGGAGACTGGCAATGGCAAGGAAAGCGTTTCTGAGGAAGAGAAATGTGTTAACATCGAGTATAGATGTAAGAGCCAAGAAGTCCTTTCTGAATGTATTCGTATGAAGTGTAGCTATGTATGAAAGTGAAACATGGACAATAAATAGTTTAGACAAGAAGAGAATAGAAGCTTTCGAAACGTGGTGCTACAGAAGAATGCTGAAGATCAGATGGGTAGATCATGTAGCTAATGAGGAGGCACTGAATAGAATTGGGGAGAAGAGGTATTTGTGGCAGAACTTGTCTAGAAGAAGGGATCGGTTGGTAGGACACGTTCTGAGGCATCAAGGGATCACCAATTTAGTACTGGAGGAAAGTATGGAGGGTAAAAATCGCAGAGGGAGACCAGGAGGTGAGAACACTACGCATATTCAGAAGGGTGTTGGTTGCGGTAGTTACTCGGAGATGAAGAGACTTGCACAGAATACAGTAGCATGGAGAGCTGCATCAAACCATTCTATGGACTGAAGAAAACAATAACAACAACAAAAACTCAGCCTGTACATTGAGCAAGCCGTGAGGGATACGTTAGCTTCATTTCGATCATACGTCTCCGTGATGTCACCATGACGTGAACATGCCCAGTTTCGACTGCGTGGGATGTCTATCGACTTTCGTGGTGGTATCGAGTCTGAGGGCGGTGAGCCTCTCGTGGCACAACGCTCACATCTGGCATACATTTTACTTACGGCCGTAACTTAATGCCTCTTAGAAGCAATATGCGTCAAGGCTGTTTTTAGTCTTCATTTACTTTCAAGCATGAAACTAATGAGTGGCTAACCAGATTATGATCATTTCAGGAAAGCCTTCTACAAATGCACAGTCGTTGTGTGTGTCTTAATAAATAGAACGTGTTTGAAGGTTGCGCACCAGTGGATAAGTCACCACTTCCCTCATCTCTTTCGTCCTTCTGAGCCCGCAGCGTGATACAAGTCTTGTGATGACATTATAAATTTGAATTGAATTGAAGCAGCGGACTTTGATTTGTTTTTATAGTGTCGTTCCCTCATGTTATTCGATTTGTTGACTTTGTTTTATGACCTATTTTTTCATTTGAGGTCAATATACGTAGCGTGATATCGTCTAGTTACATATACACAATTATACGTGCTTTGCACACCAGAATAATAAATGTAGTATTACCATAACACTCTCCTGAAACCGTACAAAGATTCAAACACGGAGAATCGACGTGCATATAGTAGCCACTCTTGCGCACGAATTACAGCAGCAACTCACATCTTCATTTTGTAGATTCACTGCAATTTTGGAAACTGTTGTTGACTTTCTCTCTTTGAAAGTGAGAATCTGACAACTTCATACCCGTTATTTACATAATTACATATTGTGAAAAGTACTTAACAATAAGCTTTCCCAATAGTGGAAGTGCACTGGTTCTGTGAAGTATGTTCTAATTTCTCTGCAAGGAAGATGAACTTCTTCCTTTGCACTTGAAAGTAACTCAAACAACGACAAAAAACAGCAGAGGGCACATTCCTCCACTAGTACCAGAATACATTTCGTCTGCACCTCTGTAAGATGTTCTAGTTTAGAAAAGAATACCTTGTAAGTTTTCTTTTATACTTTATAGTCGGCTGAGACGTAATTACCTTTTACGTTTTTCAGATTTATTAGTTTTTTATACTTTTTACACTGAGTGGTACTTAGTTTGTTTTATCAGACGGTCAACGTATTTCAAACGTATTGCTGACATTTGCGTGTTTCATGCTCAATTTGTAAGTTATTGACAATGACAGTTCACTCCTGTACGAGAACGCTATTACGTGTAATTGTCATCAAATATTGCATAACATAGTTTAGAAAAGTGAACGTAAAAATAGAATTAAAAGTAGCAATACGCCAACTAGCGCACTAGTTAAACATATCAACATAACCCAACTTGCTATCCACTATGCCACTACAGACACTTATAACTGACGATGTTTCTCCCATTTAAGTGCACGACACGTTTTCGAGAGATTTTTATTTGTATTTGTATTTCTTTATTGGTCCTGTAAATCATGTGTGGTACATATTTTGCACAAACGATGTAGGACAAGTCAGGTTGGAACAGTATATCAAAATCATACACATTGTTATTTTGAAAGGATAAATAATTAAAAATTATTCAATACATGTTGAACATCGATGACAAATTTAATATCATGAAATAAAATGATACACTTATTAAGAATATTTGAGCAGTTACACTACACTTTTCTGGTACTCTAAAAACTCGGAAACAGAATAGAAGCAGTGGTCAAGCAAGAACTCTTTCAGTTTCACTTTAAACTTTTGTAAATTATGCATCTGTTTCAAATAGGGTGGCATGTGATTGTACAGCATTATGCCAGTATGATACACTCCTCTCTTACAAATGTTTGTACTTACTGTATTGACAGGCAAGTAAAGCTTCTGCCTAGTATCATGAGGGTGGTAATCACAGTTATACTTGAAGATTTTTCCATCCTTTGAAATACTTCCTTTTGTGAAATGTAATATTTCATACATATATAAGTATGGAAGAGGCAGTATACAGAGTTTTTTTAAATATTGGTCTACAGGAGTCTCTGTACTTAGCATGGTTTATTATTCTAACAATCTTTTTCTGTAGCCTAAATGTTTTGTTTGTACCTATGGAGTTCCCCCAAAAGATAATGCCGTACATCAGCAGTGACTGAATACTGCCATAGTACATTGTGATCACAGATGCATGGCTTGTATTTTGTGCAAGGATTCTTACTGCGTACGTAAGTGTGTTTAGCTTTTGATTTACATGGTTAAAATGTGTCTCCCATTTTAGGTTTTGCTGAATATGTATACCTAAAAATTTTGTGTCGCTCGCAGATGAGACAGTTTTTCCATCAATTTTAAAAATTGGTCTTGCAGGATGCAGTTTCTGTGAATTGTGGATATTGACTGTCACTGTTTTTTTTTCATTATTTATTATTAGCTTGTTTGTTCTGAACCATTGAGTTAAATTTTGTATTATACCTGTAGCTGTTTTTTGTAGGCTTTCTTCATCACGTGATTTGATTAAGACATTTATGTCATCTACAAAAAGTAGTGTTATCCCTTTAGTTATTTTTTCTGACAAATCAATAACATAAAGAATGAAAAGAATTGGCCCAAGGACTGACCCTTGAGGAACTCCATATGTAATGTTTTGTGCATTACTGTAAAAATTACAATTTTTTTGTGTTTTTATGTCTTTGTATTTTATTTGAGTGATCTGTTGACGGTCATTGAGGTAGGAATGCATCCACTTGTGTGGCAGGCCTCGTATTCCATAATTACCTAGCTTCTGCAACAGAGTATTATGATCAATTACATCGAAGGCTTTACTAAGGTTAAGAAATATGCCAGATACATGTTGCTTAATATCTACTGCAGTTAGAATTTCATTTAAGAAGGTATAAATAGCTGACTGTGTTGATCTTCCAGTTCTGAATCCGTGTTGCACATCATTCATTATGTTTTCTTTATTTAGAAAGGCTGGCAGCCTTCTAAGAAATAGTTTTTCAAGAATTTTACCAAAGCCTGACAATACTGATCCTGGTCTATAGTTTGCAGCTTCATGTTTGTCCCCTTTCTTGTACAGTGTTGTCACTTTTGCCATTTTCAGATTTTTTGGGAATATACCACTCATGAACGATGAATTGAAAATATCCGTTAACGGTTCTACGATAGATGTTACACTTGCTTTGATGATAATATCTGGTATTTCATCAGTACCTGCTAAATACTTATTGTTGTTGTTGTGGTCTTCAGTCCTGAGACTGGTTTGATGCAGCTCTCCATGCTACTCTATCCTGTGCAAGCTTCTTCATCTCCCAGTACTTACTGCAACCTACATCCTTCTGAATCTGTTTAGTGTATTCATTTCTTGGTCGCTCTCTACGATTTTCACCCCCCACGCTGCCCTCCAATGCTAAATTTGTGATCCCTTGATGCCTCAGAACATGTCCTACCAACCGGTCCCTTCTTCTTGTCAAGTTGTGCCCCAAACTCCTCTTCTCCCCAATCCTATTCAAAACCTCCTCATTAGTTATGTGATCCACCCTTCTAACCTTCAGCATTCTTGTGTAGCACCACATTTCGAAAGCTTCTAATCTCTTCTTGTCCAAACTATTTATCATCCATGTTTCACTTCCATACATGGCTACAATCCATACAAATACTTTCAGAAACGACTTCCTGACACTTAAATCTATACTCGATGTTAACAAATTTCTGTTCTTCAGAAACGCTTTCCTTGCCATTGCCAGTCTACATTTTATATCCTCTATACTTCGACTATTATCAGTTATTTTGCTCCCCAAATAGCAAAACTCCTTTACTACTTTAAGTGTCTCATTTCCTAATCTAATTCCCTCAGCATCACCCCATTTAATTTGACCACATTCCATTATCCTCGTTTTGCTTTTGTTGATGTTCATCTTATATCCTCCTTTCAAGACACTGTCCATTCAAGACACTGTCCATTCGACAGCTCTTCCCAGTCCTTTGCTGTCTCTGACAGAATTACAATGTCATCGACGAACCTCAAAGTTTTTATTTCTTCTCCATGGATTTTAATACCTACTCCGAATTTTTCTTTTGCTTCCGTTACTGCTTGCTCAATATAAAGATTGAATAACATCAGGGACATGCAACAACCCTGTCTCACTCCCTTCCCAACTGCTGCTTCCCTTTCATGCCCCTCGACTCTTATAACTGCCATCTGGTTTCTGTACAAATTGTAAATAGCCTTTCGCTCCCTGTATTTTACCCCTGCCACCTTCAGAATTTGAAAGAGATTATTCCAGTCAACATTGTCAAAAGCTTTCTCTAAGGTTACAAATGCTAGAAACGTAGGTTTGCCTTTCCTTAATCTACCTTCTAAGATAAGTCGTTGGGTCAGTATTGCCTCACGTGTTCCAACATTTCTACGGAATCCAAACTGATCTTCCCCGAAGTCGGCTTCTACCAGTTTTTCCATTCGTATGTAAAGAATTCGCGTTAGTATTTTGCAGCTGTGACTTATTAAACTGATAGTTCGGTAATTTTCACATCTGTCAACACCTTCTTTCTTTGGGATTGGAATTATTATATTCTTCTTGAAGTCTGAGGGTATGTCACCTGTCTCATACATCTTGCTCACCAGATGATACAGTTTTGTCTTTCAGTGCTCTGTCAAACTCTTCACGCAGTATCGTATCTCCCATTTCATCTTCATCTACATCCTCTTCCAATTCCATAATATTCTTCTCAAGTACATCGCCCTTGTATAGACCCTCTATATACTCCTTCCACCTTTCTGCTTTCCCTTCTTTGCTAAGAACTGGATTTCCATCTGAGCTCTTGATATTCATACAAGTGGCTCTCTTTCTCCAAAGGTCTCTTTAATTTTCCTGTAGGCAGTATCCATCTTGCCCCTAGTGAGATAAGCCTCTACATCCTTACATTTGTCCTCTAGCCATCCCTGCTTAGCCATTTTGCACTTCCTGTCGATCTCATTTTTGAGACGTTTGTATTGCTTTTTGCCTGCTTCATTTACTACGTTTTTATGTTTCCTCCTTTCATCAATTAAATTCAATATTTCTTCTGTTACCCAAGGATTTCTATTAGCCCTCGTCTTTTTACCTACTTGATCCTCTGCTGCCTTCACTACTTCATCCCTCAGAGCTACCCATTCTTCTTCTACTGTACTTCTTTCCCCCACTGCTGTCAATTGTTCCCTTATGCTCTCCCTGTAACTCTGTACAACCTCTGGTTTAGTCAGTTTATCCAGGTCCCATCTCCTTAAATTCCCACCTTTTTGGAGTTTCTTCAGTTTTAATCTACAGTTCATAACCAATAGATTGTGGTCAGACTCCACATCTGCCCCTGGAAATGTCTTACAACCTATAACCTGGTTCCTTAATCTCTGCCTTACCATTATATAATCTATCTGATACCTTCTAGTATCTCCAGGATTCTTCCATGTATACAACCTACTTTTATGATTCTTGAACCAAGTGTTAGTTATGATTAAGTTATGCTCTGTGCAAAATTCTGCCAGACGGCTTCCTCTTTCATTTCTCTCCCCCAATCCATATTCACCCACTATGTTTCCATCTCTCCCTTTTCCTACTCTCGAATTCCAGTCACCCATGACTATTAAATTTTCGTCTCCCTTCACTACCTGGATAATTTCTTTTATCTCATCATACATTTCTTCAATTTCTTCGTCATCTGCAGAGCTAGTTGGCATATAAACTTGTACTAGTGTAGTAGGCATGAGCTTCGTGTCTATCTTGGCCACTATAATGCGTTCACTATGCTGTTTGTAGTAGCTTACCCACACTCCTATTTTTTTAATCATTATTAAACCTACCCCTGAATTACCCCTATTTGATTTTGTATTTATAACCCTGTATTCAGCTGACCAAAATTCTTGTTCCTCCTGCCACCGAACTTCGCTAATTCCCACTATATCTAACTTTAACCTATCCATTTCCCTTTTTAAATTTTCTTATCTACCTGCCCGATTAAGGGATCTGACTTTCCACGCTCCGATCCGTAGAACGCCAGTTTTCTTTCTCCTGATAACAATGTCCTCCCGAGTAGTCCCCGCCCGGAGATCCGAATGGGGGACTATTTTACCTCCGGAATATTTAACCCAAGAGGACGCCATCATCATTTAACCAGGCAGTAAAGCTGCATGTCCTTGGGAAAGATTACGGCTGTTATTTCCCCTTGCTTTCAGCCGTTCGCAGTACCAGCACAGCAAGGCCGTTTTGGTTAGTGTTACAAGGCCAGATCAGTGAATCATCCAGACTGTTGCCCCTGCAACTACTGAAAAGGCTGCTGCCCCTCTTCAGGAACCACATGTTTGTCTGGCCTCTCAACAGATACCCCTCCATTGTGGTTGCACCTACGGTACGGCCATCTGTATCGCTGAGGCACGCAAGCCTCCCCACAAACGATAAGGACCATGGTTCATGGGGGGGGGGGGGGAGACACTTATTGGGTAATCTGTTTATAATGACAGATAATTCCTCAGGTGTTGTTGGAGACATGAATAGGGTTCTTGTAAGAATTTTTGTATCTGACTGGAGTGTATTGCTGTCTGGTTGTGAGTTATAATGTTTGGTAATCAGGTGGTGTGCTACATTAGAAAAGTAGTTGTTAAATTTATTAGTCACTACTATGGGGTTGATTATTTTATTGTTGTTTTCATGAAGTTCTATATTATTGTGGGCTAATGATGTAGTACCTGTCTCTCTTTTCATGATACTCCAGGTTGCTTTATTCTTATTCCTGGAATTTTTTATTTGTTTGTCATTTTCCATTTTCTTTGCTTTTGTTATAACTTGTCTAAGTATTTGTTTATATTGTTTAAAGTAGTTGATAAATAAGGATTTGTGGTTTTCTTTGAGTATTCATATAAGATCCTTAACGTTTGAAGCAACTTATATTCATAGGACATACTTTGTAGTTTAAAACCTATCAGAAACGAGCTTCGAGTCAACCGGCGAATTCCATTATGGCTTCTACACTTCTCAGAACTCGGTACGACCACGAAAGTCGATAGGCTTCCCAAACAGTCGAAACTGGACATGTTAACGTCATAGTGATGTCACGGGGAAGTATCACCGAGGTGAATCGAACGTCTGACAAGCTGGAACGTGAAGGAAACCAACAAGACGTCTGGAAACGAAATTAAATTTCAAGGACAAGAAATAGAAACTTTTACGTTTATTGATGACAGTGTAAGTCTGTCGGAGGTGATAAAGGAGTTAGAAAAGCAGTTGATCGGAATGGATAGTGTCTTGAAAAGAGATTATAAGATGAACATCAACAAAGATAAAATAAAGCTAAAGGAACGTAGACAAATTAAATCAGGCGATGCGATATTAGGAAATGAGACACTGAAAGTAGTAGATGAGTTTTGCTATTTTGGCACCTAAGTAACTCTTGATGACCAAAGCAGAGGATATGAAATGCATACTAGCATTGGTGAGGAAGTCATTTCTAAAGAAGAAAAATTTATTAACATGGAATATAAATCTAGACGTTAGGAAAATATTTTCTGAAAGTATTTGTCTTGAGTTTACTCTCATTTGGAAGTGAAATGTAAGCAGTAAACGACTCAGACAAGAAGAGAATACAAGCTTTTGAAATGTGATGCTACAGAATAATACTGAGTAGGTCAAATAACTTACGAGGAGGCGTTGAATGTAACTGGGGAAAAAAGATATATGAAAGCCAAATATGTAAAGAGGTGAAAACGACGATATCCGACTCAACGCATCGTCACACCACGTAGAGTACAAATTAGTTTTGTCACTGCGTGGAAAAGTATTTGTGGCTGTTATATGAATATGTCGTTTAAGTTATTATAACCATATGTGTAGGCTGTGATTAAACTAATTCATAGTCCTAAAACATGTTTTTTACTCACATCATAAACTTCAAATTTAGTGTCACTGTATTGAGAAAAATCGTAGAAGAATGGACTTAAAAGTAATTGTCAGAGTTCTAACGTATTCTAACGTAGTTCCTTTTTGTCCACTACATGTGTGCAATTTCAAAGCAAGTTTAAAAAAATGTAATATGCACTGGTGTGCAAATCTTAAGGATGAAACTACCGCTTGATGTGTCACAGCCAAGTAAAATTCGCTGAAGAAACTTTGACTATACATAGGAAGAGCTGCTAGAGTATAGTACAGAAGATAATTGAAAGAAACACGCAACCAAACGACCAGAAACGATAGTTTTATTCAAAAACGAAGCCACCTTGAAGTCACCGCTATTTGTGGTGGTCCCCTGGACATTACAAAAGGTAGTACATAGTACATGGCTCTTAACAGGGTGTGTGATCACCACTGACGGCAACGCATGCTCTGCAACATGCTGCCATGATGGCATTATGGCTGGTGAGGAATTCTTGTGGATTGGTGTTCCTTTCCTCCACCAGCGAGGTTGATAATTATTAGATGGTCGAAGTTGCACCGGGACATGCTCCAATACGTCTTCACAAAGCATCCCACATGTGCTCGATGGGATTTTAGTCGGGAGCATTGGCAGGCCAGTCTATTCGCCGAATATTCTCCGTGCCAAGAGCCCCTCCATCTGCTCTGTTCGATGCAGTCGCGTATTATGATCCATAAAAATAAAATCGTGGTTGCATGCACCCCTGAAAAAACACACATGGGGAAGGGGTACAGTACAGTGTCACAATAACGTTGACTGGTGTGTGTACCAAGTTCAGAGATTTGGAGTCAGTATGCCAGTGTAACATTCTGCCTCCTCACACCGTAATACCTGGACCTCTAAAAGATTACGTTCGACAGTACTGAACGTACCTCCATATGTCGAGAGGTGGAAATATATCCTGAAAAGGCAAAGAAACCGATACACCTGCCTGATATCGTGTACGACCCCCGTGAGCACGCAGATGTGCCACAACACGACGTTGCATGGACGCGACTAATGTGTGAAGTAGTGCTGGAGGAAACTGACACCATGAATCCCGCAGGGCTGTCCATAAATCCATAAGAGGACGGGGGAGTGGAGATCTCTTCTGAACAGCACGTTCAGCATGTTCGTGTCTGGGGGGTTTGGTGGTCGGCGAAAGTGTTTAAACTCAGAAGAGTGTTCCTGGTGCCACTCTGTAGCAATTCTGGACGTGTGGGGTGTCGCATTGTCCTGCTAGAATTTCCAAAGTCCGTCGGAATGCACAATGGACATGAATGGATGCAAGTGATCAGACAGGGTGCTTGCGTACGTGTCACACGTCAGGATGGTATCTAGACGTATCAGGGGTCCCATATCACTCCAACTGCACTCGACCCACACCATTACGGAGCCTCCAATAGCCTGAACAGTCCCCTTCTGACATGCAGGGTCCATGGATTCATGAGGTTCTCTCCATACCCGTACACGTCTATCCGCTCGATACAATTTGAAACGAGACTCGTCCGACCAGGCACCATTTTTCCAGTGATCAACAGTCCAATGTCGATGTTGACGCGCCTAGGCGAGTCGTAAAGCTTTGCGTCGTGCAGGCATCAAGGGTACACGAGTGGGTCTTCGGCTCAGAAAGTCCATATCGATGATGTTTAGATGAATGATTCGCACGCTGACACTTGTGGCCCAGCATTGAAATCTGCAGCAATTTGCGGAAGGGTTGCACATCTGTCACTTTGAACGATTCTCTTCAGTCGTCGTTAGTCCCGTTCTTGCAGGGTCTTTTCCTAGCTACAGTGATGACGGATATCCGGTGTTTTACCGGATTCATGATATTCACGGTACACTCGTTAAATGGTTGTACGGGAAAATCCCCACTTCATCACCACCTTGGAGTTACTGTGTTCCATCGCCCGTGCGCTGACTATAACACCATGTTCAAACTCACTTTAATCTTGATACTCTGCCACTGTAGCAGCAGTAACCGATCTAACAACTGCGCCAGATACTTGTCTTATATAGACTTTGCCGACCTCAGCGCTATCTTCTGCCTGTTTATAATCTCTGTATTTGAATGAACATGCCTATACCAGTTTCTTTGGCGCTTCAGTGTATAATGCATCCAGAAACATTGTCGAACATGAACGTTTTGGTGGTATCCAAGTGTTGTGGTGTGGGGAGGCATAACGTTGCGTAGGTGTACTGACCTCCAAACCTTTGAACACGTTACATTCATTGGCCAACGTTATTGACACTGCCCTCCCTTCACATTTGTGTCTTTCCAGGATTTTCATGTATGCATTCGGCCCTGATTTCATTTTGATGGATGACAATGCGCTACAAGATCTAGCTGCACAAGTAGAGCTAGTCTTGGAACGAGAGGATATTCAGCGAATGGACTGGCCGGCACGTTCCCCAGGCTTAAATCCCATCGAGCACTTGGGGGATGGATTGGAGACACGTGTTGCACAACGTCGCATACGCCAACGTTCATCCAGCAGTTGTCAACCGCGCTGGTGGAGGAATGGATGCCCTACCATAAGAACTCCTGGAGCACTCTGCAGAGCAAGGCATGGCCGCCCGTGGTCATCACACAACTAATTATCAACAATCTCCCGCCATCTGCAATGTCGCGATGACTTCAATGTAACTATTGTCTTTTAGTAAAAGTGTCTTTTCTTTTCGTCTCATTGCGTATTAATTCGTGTACCTTCTGTACTATACTGTAGCAGTTCATCCCATGTATGGTCCAAGTTTTACTGAGCAATGTTATTTGGCAGTGACATATCATTCAAAGTTACTTTCGTCATTAACTTTTGCACACTGTGCATATCTCGGCTTAAAAATAGTTGTAAACGTTCTAAAGTGTTATTTGTTTCATTACAAGTCAAAAATCTCGTAGCAAGTATATCAGTGTGTGTGTGTGTGTGTGAGAGAGAGAGAGAGAGAGAGAGAGAGAGAGAATATAAGTTTATTTATATGTAAGTACATTCTAAGCAATAAAAGAGAAACGACGCACCTTGCACGTCTTTGCTGGTCATAGGGACTCAGTTCCAAGCGAGATTCATCCATGAAGACAATTCTACTCTAATCAATAAGATTCCAAGCCGAAGACATTTCTGCAGACGGTCCAGACAGCCATGGGATATCAACCAGACTGTCGCCCTCCATACAGCCTGACAACCAGGAGTGATGGTCTGGCGTGCCATTGCTTTTCCTAGCAGGACCCATCCATTGCACCGTTGCAGCACAGTGATATTTTACGCCCCGTTTTGTTGCTCTTCGTGGGAAGTTATCCTGGGCTTATATTTCAGCAAGATAACGCCCACCCGCACACGGCGAGAGTTTCTACAGTTTGTCTCCGCGCTTGCGAAACCCTACCTTGGCCAGCAAGATCGCCGCATCTGTCTCCAGTGGAGGTTTGGAGTATTATGGGCAGGGCTCTCCAACCAGCTCGGGATTTTGACGATTTAACGCGCTAATTGAACAGAATTTGACGCGATATCCCTCAGGAGGACATGCAACAACTCTATCAGTCAATGCCAAGTCGAACAGCTGCTTGCATAAGGGCCACCAGAGGTGAACTAGAACATTATTGACTTGCTCAATTTGCGAAGCTTTTTCTCTTGAATAATTCATCCAGTTTTGTGCAGATTGCAATCATTTCTTTGCCTGTACATGTAAATCACTTCTAGCGATTTTCGTCCCATTCGCATAGCTCCTTCGTGGTGTGTCTTTTTTTGTCTTAGTGTGTACCACGAATTCCCTACCCTTTTTAAATACATCGTCAGATGTCTCTCACAGGCTTTCATGCTGAGGGCTCAGTTTATCGCCATTCATTCTCTCTCTCTCTCTCTCCTCTCCCTCCCTCCCTCCCTCTCTCTCTCTCTCTCTCTCTCTCTCTCTCTCTCTGTGCGTGGGGGGGGGGGGGGGGGGGCACGGGTTCACTCGCGCGTTCGTGTGGAGGGAGGGGCGAGATATTTTGTATTTGATTTAATGGAATATTTTTTTCGTTATTGACATCCACTGTGTTTAAGTATTTTAGTATGAATGCTAAAGACCAAGACATCAGGGGCCAAGCCAAATGACATCCACATCATCATAGTAACTACAAAGTAGCTCATTAAAATTGCGATACCATGAGGACAACAGGCAAAAATCATGGAACTACATGCTTTCATATGCAAATGATTAGCATTTTAGCATAACCACACAAAAGCACAAACGATAACGCCATCTACATTTTGTATATAAGGAAAGATTACGCTGTAGGTTTCTCATTCGGAAATGACATCCCAGTTTTCGTTGTTTGTGAGAAGATCGTGTTACGAATTATGTAAGAAGGAGAAATGTCTACTAACCTGTGTCGGTATCTAACACTGGCTGGTTGGTGGCCTATAGAGATAGCGATTTATGGTTCCGTTATATTGCTGCTCGCACCCGTGAGTATCCAGCAACTATCATGCGCCTATGAAATCGATTGGATCAGGAGGTCCGTACCAAAGTCATTACGATGGACGCATTCGTGTGTGGATGTTTCGGCGAGAATAACGTCACCAGATTGCATTCGCAATCCTCATACGGACCCAGCAGGTGGCGTGATAGTGTGTGGTGTCATTGAGTACACAACGCGATCATCTTCTATTCGCATGGTCAGTAATTTTGACAGCAGGTATTACGTTTCTGACGTTTGTTCGAAATCTCCATAACATTGTCATTCAGTTACACAGGGTGAACATTTACAAAACCGACAAATTGCAGAGGCGGATTCCTGACTGAAAATGGAGGAAGAAAGGTCCTACGAACATGTGTCCAGAAATGCGTCGTCGCCACGGTAGATGGCGCTGGCGAATGAAAGGTCCTCTGACCACGCGCCGTGTGTTACCTGTATGTTGCAGACTGTGTGACTGACACAGCGTACCGTAAGCAGCAGAATGGTCCGGTATTCACGTCGAGAACAAGCCGAGATGGTGTTTGTGTACGACCACGGATATGGAAATGGTCCAGAGGCAGCACAGCTTAAACAAAACAAGTACTGTTGTGAATTGGCAGGAGCCAATTCACGGAGTTTGGAGGAAGCCGAAAGGCACGCGTTTAAGCTCACGCAGGCTGGCGTGAGGTCTGGAAAATGACAAGGAATTATAGTAGCCAAAAATAGTACATAGCTTCTGGAATACTTAACTTTAATCCATAATTGGAGAACATCGCTCTTGATGATACATAATTACAATCTCAATATAAACTGGTAATGGCGCCTTGCTAGGCTGAAGGCTATGGTAACTATCGTCTCGGCAAATGAGAGCGTAATTGGCAGTTCCATCTCTAGCAAAGTCTGCTGTACAACAGGGGCTAGGAAGTCTCTCTAGACCTGCCGTGTGGCGGCGCTCGGTCTGCAATCACTGACAGTGGCGACACGCGGGTCCGACGTATACTAATGGACCGCGGCCGATTTAAAGGCTACCACCTAGCAAGTGTGGTGTCTGGCGGTGACACCACAAGTACCGTCACACACACCAACTCCATCACACAACATTTCAAGCCCTTTATGGGCGTTTGTGTGATCAAGTGCAGGGAGGCGGCGGACTCTGCGTACGCCAGATTTGGAGGACCGGGTCCTACAGGATATTGAGACGAACCCTAGCACAAGCTCCAGGCAAGTGGCTCTCCAACATTATGGAAGCCAAAGTACTATTATGTGTATCCTTCATGGCAACCGCTACTACCCCTGTCACCTGCAACGAGTGCAGGGATTATCAGCAGAAAATTTCCTTCACCAGAACTGGCATCATTAATCTGCATAGTCGTCTTCTGTGGGCTACAGACAATCACCAGGAAATGATTGAGGCGTCTCATCAGCATCAGTTCAGCATCATGTGTGGGCAGAGATTATTGGTGACCACATACTTGTATCGGTTATTATTCCACAACGCCTCGACGCAGAACAGCACACTGCCTCCCGTTGAGGCCACTTTGAACATTTGTTGTAACGTGGATGAGATGCAGATCTGTACTGAGTTCCAGGGCGATCTGTTGTCGTTGCATGCACACAGTCTATTTCCGGACACATGTTCATAGGACTTTTTTCCCTCCATTTGCAAACAGGAGTCGGTTTCTGTAGCTTCTCGGTTTGTTTAATATTCACCCTGTATAAAGCAAGACTATGTGTTACCTGTGCTGTCGTGACCTGTCTCGATATAGAAAGTGTTCGGCTGCCCTGCCCAGCATTTCTCTCAGGCCTTGAAAATATATGATCATGTATTGTTGAGAGACTGGCACATAACAAGGCGTCAGTCACTACGATGGATGAAATCGAATGAAGTACCGTTATCTGCCATCCAGGCTGAGTTCAACTCGATACCCAGGCGGATTATTGCCACTGTCGCCGATAGACGTGGCAGATGTGGCTAGTGCCTTCCACATCATGTACACCCCTAATCGTCTAAAGCTTTAGACATGTATTCTTCCCACAATACTGTATACACATAACAAGTGTTGATTCCGGAGTCTGCGCAATTCTCAAGCGTGGTCAAGTGCCATATTCTCTCACAAATGTCATCACATCGATATAATCCATTTACATAAAAATAAAATAATGATGAATACAAAACTGCAGGGCCCTGTTAACGTTGTATGGACGTAAATGTTATGGTGTGAGATGTCTTTGTTTGTGTGTGCAGGTGTTTTTGTTAGTTTTTGGTTAGTTCTACTCCTGTCATGCACACTAATTTTACGCTGGCGCTACCTCTATACCTCCACCAAACGTGCAGACTTCTCCCAATACTAAATACTAACTTATTGTACTACCCTATGCCTTTGCTAATACTGCCGAAGCGAAATTTCATGCATTTTATTTCTTGGATACTCCTCTTTTATTTTTCGATATCTGGCGGTATTGTCTGCTGACGCTGAAGTGGCCAAGAAATGCGTCTACTCACTCAGGTGCTGGTGATTTACCTGAAAGCTTTGAATTTGCATTTCATGATTGTGTACACATAACTGTACATAGTGCAAGGATGCCTCCTATCTCCTCTGTCAGGATCACTGCTGCTGAAATGAAACAGAAGCATCTGCATTATATACATATAAATATTTTTCTAATTTAAGTCTCATCCATGGTCCATCATTTCGTTTCTGCTTCCTATTTCTGGGTCTGGGGTTTTTCACTCTATCATGACTTGCACTTGTCCATGCTAATTCCCCATACACAATATTTGGCCGACGGCGCTCACATGGCGCTGGCAAAATTCCACCACGAGACAGGCTACATCGCAGGACAGACGATGGCTCATATCACACCCAGTCTTAGCGTCGACACATGCCCAAAGTGTGGACAGCTAACATCATACGAAACACATCAGAAAATCGAGACGCACATGCTCTATCGCACGATTTACCATCTAGACACCATGGAAAACATAAAGTGACGTATATCCGTCCCTTGGACAGTGTACAACAAACCACGGAAAGGCAACAGAAATAATTTCATCGACCACGGTGATAATTGTGAAGGCTCTTCTACGAGAATGCTATGACAGAGTACGATGCTCAATTGCGGAAAGCGGACAACAGTTGTGAGGTCCAAAGAACTAATAGCAGTATTCAGTTGTTTGGAGTACTCAGTATTGCAACGTGCCTGGTTTGGTATGCCACAACAAGTGCCAATTGGTGATGAGATATAATTGGCAACGGAACTTTAATTCAATCTGCTACCTGCCAGTGAATGTTGGCGTGAAGATGTCACAAATGCGCAACTCATTTGACCACGTCCAACAAGGACTCATGCTGAAAACTAATTGAAATGACAAACAAACAGAATAAAATCGAAATAGAACAAATGGAAAATTACCCTAATTAACACAGTATCAACATTTACGTTAAACAGTTCATCCATGGAGACTATTTACATACTGCACCTTCTCTGATCTATAAATCTACTATTTACACTTATTCTACGAATGGCTTGACATGACAGACATGATGGATGCCAAGAGATTTCCTTGATTTCAAGGTCTCTTCTGTCTGTAGGCGTGTGGGATTTGGTAGGGAGGCAAGAAGAATTTAGTGTGTTCCCCCACCTGGAACGCATACATGAAATTTCGGATTCCTTCAGTTTTCGGTAGAAAGACATCCGATTTTTGCTTTAATATTCCCTCTAGCTCTTGGTTTTCCTGCGTCGGGATGTTTACTAAATTCCCTAGCATGCGATCAATAGCATCGCGCACCTCTCGTCGAATTTGCTCAACATCTTGGGTGTTGTGGCTATACTCATGGTGCCACTATTCCACGACTGAGTTTCCTCTTCCCCTCTTTTTTTTGCGTAGTTTAGATTGAAGCATTTGGCAGGGATTTTCGTACGTATTGCGTAGTCTGCAAAAGAAATCTTCATGGCGCCGTCCTTATGTAAAGTCAGTTCTCCTCGCCCTACGTACAATACAGCCTATTGTTGATTTAGAAAATCCATGCCAAATATTCTCTCAATTGCCAAAGAAGGGACGACCAGAAAGTTCGCTTCCAAGGTATTCCCTTGGCAGCTGAAGGTCAACCTGGTTTGTAACTGCACTTCTGTACGCTTCCCTCTCAGAGCGCCTGTGATTTTGGTTTTCTTCAGCGTGGGTGCCGGCCAAGAATGATTCGCAGTGCACTCTTGTATGCCGAATCCGATATCGCAGTCACTTGGCTCCCACTGTCCACAATCCCGGTTAGATTGACCTTGCCAACTGTGATGCGAATGATGGGGAGTAAATCCGGTTGTGTCATGATCTCCTTCACTTTCCGTAACAGTTCTGTTGTATCTTCGTACTCTAACAGGTTAATATCGCTCTTTCCGATCGTTTCTGCGTTATTGTTTGAGCGGAGTCCGCAGCGGCTGTGTATCAATTCCAGGTTGAATTTTCTCTGCGTGACCCCTGCGATGGGTTAGGAGGCCTCAATTCCACATATTCGCTACGTTGGTCATTGCACTGACCTTGACCGTTGTATGTCCTGATATTGCTCTGCTGTTGGTCCCTAGAATTCTGTTGATCCTGGTTAAAGTTCTGTTGCTCTCTCCAGTTTTCGTTTCATCGGTAGTTATTGTTGTTATGATTATAATTTCCTCGTCTTCCTCTATTTTCCCATGATGGCTGGTTATTCCCATTGAAGTTAGAATTTTCGTTTCGATTCGATCGATGTTTTCCCCTATTTCGTCCATCGTCATTCCTCTCTGGCCAATCTGGCCAGTTACGGTCATTGTTTTTACTTCTTTCCCGCGAGTTTTTAATTTTATTCATGTACTCGAGTTCGCACAGCGCACTCTTGAAAGCTACGGTTGCATCCCAGCATCTACCGATGAGCAGTTGCTGGTAACGTAAAGGTAACTTAATGTAGCAGTGCCTTATAATTTCCTTGGGACTGTACGGTTGATCCACGAATCGGTTCTTCTTGACCAGGGATTCGAAGAATTTGACAGGATTGCGAAATCCTGACGCTTCTAAGTCCTTTCCTAACGTGATCTCCTGTTTTATCCTCTCCTGTGTGTCTTGCGACCAATATGTGCTAAGGAATGCGTCCTTAAATTATTGGTAGGAGCGGCAACTCCCTGCAACTCCGCGCATATGTTCTGCAATCGACCCTTCTAAGAAACCACAGATAAAGTGGAGCTTATACTTCAGTGGCCAATATTCTGGTAGCACGTGATCGTAAAGTGCCATCCAGGTCTTTGGATGTAATGCGTTGTTTGCCTCCTTGCAGAATTGAAAATTCTGGGTGGTCAAGAAAAGTTTGTGGTCGATAGGTTCGACGTATCCGCCGTACGAATTTTCCCTCTCATCTGCAGCCCATGATTCCATGTATCCGTGCCCAAACGATCATTGTGCACTGTTATGGTATCCCTTCGTGTTGTCAGTTTCACGTAATAACGTTTCTGACCTCCGCAGACGGTACAACTGTTTTGCGGCTCGGTCTCTGATATGCTGCGTGTTACCGACGGATCGTGTTCTATTACGCGTTTCGCCGTGGCAGAAGCATATCCCTGCTGCATTCGCCCATGTGCAGGGGGCGTGCCCTCATATAGCGGTTCGGGGCGTCGCAAAACATTTTCTTCACTTCTGTCATCCTCTCGATGGCGCTCTACCGGACGAGTTTGTGTTTGCAATTGCGCGACCCGCTCATGTGCCTGCCGAACCTCGTTAGCCATCTCGTTTTGTTGCGCTGCGACTCAGGCCTACTGATCTTTAACTTCAGAGATTTCGGCCTGTTTAATTTCTGTTTCTTCAATTCGCTTCGCAGGCTCACTCATTTTTTCCTGCGTTTCTTGAACTATTTTTTGCCTTGCTTTTGGTGACTTGCAAGTGCCTTTTTTGTCTTACGCACCTCAGTTCTTGCCAGTTTAACTTGTTCTTTGGCCACTGATGTTTCCTTTCGTGCTACCAATCGCGCTGTTGTGGCATCGCGCTTCGCTTGGTCCGTGACCTCACGCGTTTCTACTGTCGTTTTATTGGTATTCTCTAGCTCTTCTTGGATTCCTGTGATCTATTTCTTGACTCCATCTAATCGTCTGTGACCGTTCTTATGACTAATTTGTGTTTTTCCTCCTCTTCCTCCCGTCTCTTTTTCTCTGCCTCTTGTCTCTTCCTTTCTGCCTCTTGCATGAGAGCCTCAAACTGAGATCCACCGCTGACACCTTCCAGACTAGGTGAACGACATTCTATCATTCTGTGACGTTTCGTTCTTGATTCTGGTCTGCCAGTCTCACTGATAGTGAGTCGCGTACCAGCAGCGCCTACATTTCGTTCTGCTGCGGCCTCCCGTTCACTTTCGCCACCTGACTGAGACATGTCGTCGTACTCTGCAAGTTCTACGTTCGACGTTTCTGCCCGGTCTGCAACTGAATTTACCTGAGAATCCTGTGTAATATCTGTCTGGTCACCGCTAATAATCTGACGTGGATCCATGGTTAATAAAACACAATTACTTCCGCTACTCTGTAGCGAACGTGCCTCGCTTCTTGTAAGCATGCACTCTAATTCTGACCCAAACGAATTTAAACACTACACATCCCTATGCTACACAGATTCTACTCTAAATTACGCTCCCGTGAGCTACTGATTCCTAGTTCCTGACAACGAATTCAAATAACAGCACGCTTGTCTATGCTAGCTGTGGCCCTGCGGTTCTAGGCGCGTCAGTCTGGAACCGCGAGACCGCTACGGTCGCAGGTTCGAATCCTGCCTCGGGCATGGATGTGTGTGATGTCCTTAGGTTAGTTAGGTTTAAGTAGTTCTAAGTTCTAGGGGACTGATGACCTCAGCTGTTAAGTCCCATAGTGCTCAGAGCCATTTGAACCATTTGCCTATGTTAACAAACATAAACCTCAATCTATCCGAACAAATCTGCACAACGCCGTTGGCCATCGGAAATAAACAATCAAGTGACACAGAAGCCACAACCACAACATGAAAATACACACATACAATAATTAAATATTAGTACTATGTCTAGGTGCCAGCAAGGCGAATCTACTCTACCCAGTGCACCACTTTAAACATGGGAAACAGAAACTTCACTAGGCAGTACTGTCTACTATCTGACGGTCACTGAAGGTGCCATCAATTCAGAATTCTGCGCAATGGAAGTCAAATTAAATGACTACGCTAGGCAACGCGATCTGACGGTCACAGAAGGTGCCATCAATCCGAGATCCTGGCAGAGGACGCCACAATAGAAGGTCACCCTATTTGGAGGCTATATAAATGAACGAGAATGTATGCAGAATTTAGTTTACTAATAACACTTATTTTCCCAAAACAAAGACAGACATAAATTATGCTCAACAAGTTATTGATTGAATACCGTAAACAACTAGCATGTGGTTTAAGAGCACAATGGGCAAGGATCCTGGGTTGCAGAAGTGAGTCAAGTACTCTGACCCTAAAAATGTGGATAACGCAATCTGAATTGATCTGACGCTGAGCAGACTTTGATTGACCGAATTTACTGTAAGTTCTCTCCATAGGTGCTGCTGAGAGCAAGTGGCGATTGAGATTCGTACGCCCTGACAAGGCCGGAGCGGAAAAAAAATCTTTATTCAAATTAATTACAAAGATACATATTAACCCACCACCTTACAACATTAGTGGGTCCTAATATTACAATCATTTTACAACTGCTGCAGCTTAATTGTTAACCATACAAGTTTGCAGATTCTACTCGTACTATTATTTCTCTACAGTTGTTATTGTTGACGTATATGCTACTATCTATACGTAACTAATCTACACTACCTGCAGCGTTACAGATGTGCCAGCGTTTAACAAACCTATGTTGTTGTTGGCCTTGCCCACCGAGCTAAGCCCAGTGGGCGTGCCCCTGGCACTGGGCTGGCCGGAGACGTTAATCGCTGCAGTACTGTCCTAAGGGGATTTCCTAGCTTACCCTACAACTAACCTATTTCTTTTCTATACTGTCATTGTCGGCGCTTCTCATGTTCGGTGAAAAGTGTGCACCTCCCCCCCTCCCCCTAATCCGAGACATGGCGGATCTCAGCCGTGAAGCGGCTGGCCAAGTCCATGTCCCGGCGGAACAGGATAGGTGCACGGAGTCTAATTCGGGTATTAAATATTATCGACTGTTCCGTAAAAATTATTTAAGAACTTTACTGAAAATTGCACCTGAAGGTTTATTCAGGACGTGAAAGGAAGTTGTTGTCTAAGTTCCTCTGCAACGTCGTCGAAGAGGGGGCACTCATACACCACATGGTCTGGAGTGCCTTACACGGCACCACAGTCACACGGTGATGTAGCCCGCTTCCCGAACCGACATAGGTGTGTCGCGTAGGGTCCATGTCCAGTAAGAAAGTGCAGCAGTCCTATGGTATATTTAACCTGTAATCGCTCCTCAATGTTTGGCAACAACTCATATGTTCTTCGCCCCGTTTCATCATTATCCCGCTGCTCTTGACATAATTCTTCCCCCCTTCTTTTTATTCCAATCTTATCCCCAACGTATACCCCCATTATTTCCACTACCTTTTCCCTTCTTTTCTTCTTCACCCAGTACCAGGTGGCTTGTTCTCTGATTTTTATGTCAAGGAGACAGAGCCCCTTCAGTACTAGCAGTGCCCCCCCCCCCCTGCGCCAGGGCATGTTTTGCTGCACCCTTCTTACCGCCATAGCAGGCATAACCCTCGTGAGCCTGTGTGCCCAGACCCCTGACCCGTATCCCACGATTGACGTTAGGATGCTACTGTGATATAATTTAATTAGGTCGGGAGAGAGATGGAATCGTTTGTGGCCAATTCCAATTAGGTTATTTAGCGTTTCTAATTATCTTTGTGTTACGGTGTCAATATATGATGCATAGTTCCACCTCTCGTCGACGACCACACCTAGATATCGCGCCTCACGGCGCCGAAGAAATGGAGAGCTGTTTATCCTAACAGTTGGATTCCGAATAAGTTGTCCTTTTAGTAGCAAGTATGTGGACTTGCTTGGCTCGCTTATCATTTTTGCTTTGTGACACAATGCCGTGAGAATAGATATAGCTCTTTCAACTTTTGGTTCTAAATCCTCGCGGCTACGGCTGCCAACCAGCAGGAGAAGGTCGTCTGCATAGGCTATGACTTCTAGCAGATCTTTACTGCTTTTTAACTCATCCAGAAGGGGTTCCATGTTTAAGTCCCAAAAGAGAGGTCCCAGGACAGAGCCCTGAGGACACCCCTTTGTTATTTTATAGCTAATTCTTCCGCTAGAGGCCGATAGCCAGACCTCCCTGTCTTCGCAATAGCTCCTAAGACAGCTGTATAGCGGCCCTGGACAGTTCTTCTCCCACAAGCATAGAAGAGCGCAGACCACCATAGGTTGTCAAAGGCGCCACTGATGTCCACCATGATGCCGACAATGTACTTGTGTCAGAGTCACAGACATCCGCAGCCAGGGCGATTGCATCAGACGCTGCTCGTCCCGACCGGAAGCCGAATTGTCTGTCCCTCATTGACTCAAAGCAAGTGATGTGCTGTACGTCTGTCTGCTAGCAACCTCTCAAAAAGTTTGCCCAGCAGGCCCAGTAAGCAGATTGGTCTGTAAGATTTCACTTCTTTGGGGTCTTTATCTGGACTTTTTTCGATTATTACCACATTTGCTTTTTTCCAAACGGATGGAAATTTTCTCAGTCGTAGACACTCATTGTATAATTTAGTGAGAGGTGCCACCAGCTGGGGGCGAGGAACTGCACTACTTCCGCTGGAATGCCGTCTGGGCCAGGAGCCTTGCCCTTCTTAAGGTCCTTTGTTTGGGCACCTATCTCCTCTTCGGAGAAGGGATAAACCATGGTGTTATTTATGTAGACCTGTTGGTTTTCTCTCCTGATCCTTTGTTGTTCATCTGAGTCGTCTTCCTCTGTATCGTCAGGTAACAGGACCTGGAGGAGGACCTCGGCAGTTTCCCGCCATGTCACGGTCATCCATTCCCCATCCCTGACGGTAGATAGCACCATAGACGACCTCATTTTTTCCTGTACTAATTTGTGTGGGACACCCCAGGGGACAGTAGCCAATTGTCTTTGTACGTACTTGTCGCAACTCCTCAGCCTAACTGCCCTGAGCTCCTGTTGGAACTGTTCTTTGGTTTCTCTGTACACTTGCAGCCATCGCTGCTTTTCTCCCCAGACGACACTTCGCTGGTAATACCTCCTCGCCCTCCTTACAGACTGGTGCATCTGTCCCAATTCGGCTGACCATGGTGAAGGGGAGGCCGCAACGGCTCTCTTCCTGGTTGATACAGCTATCCTCACCGCCTTAGTAACTGCTTTCACCAGCTCTACATTCTCATCACCCTCCGGCAATATCGGTATGTCGCCCTTCCTTGCTAAGCGCCTCCTGTTCGCGACCTGGTCGCCATTATCGTATGGGGAGTTCCGTACCGTACGGCAGTATCCGGCGAATACAGGGGGGAGAGCAGTGTGGACCTGCGCCAGTCTTCGGTATTTCCTCATAAGCCTTGGGATGTTTTGCCGTTATTATCGCGGGCGGGGAATCTCTCGGCCAGAACTGTTATAGCAGCAATGTCACCCAACAAGCTGGAGAGCGTTATAACGCTGGGCAGTGTGTCTGCAAGTATCGGCGTTCGTGGTTATACACACATACATCGGAGTCTGAGGAGTGATATAGAGTATCAACCCTGCAGGCGACTTGATTTCCACTGCTCACCTCTCTAGAGGTGTATTTTGTAGCGATGTGTTACAAATACAGTGTCTTTGGTTGAGGCTTCAGAATTTTACTATGACATCACACAATCTAGTAATATAGAGTGGTATTTCTTATACAATATCTTTGGTTAAAAATCGGTAGTACTTATAGAATTCTCTGTGATATCACTATTTCTACCAATGTGTTCGTTTCTAACACTGTGATGTCACATTGTAGGAAGTGACACAGATATAAAAGATGCATTTGGGGAGGTATGCTGCCGTATCAGCAATATCTAATTCGAGCCCGGACTGCATTGTGATATCCTAAGATCATCATGACGTTGACGCTATGTGGCGAACAGTCTTGCGTAATTGGTCAAAATGCCTAAAATTGAGGAAAATATGAAAAAATACATAAAATTTTCGATACATGAGAGTAATCCCATATCTATCTGGGTGTGGTCTCTACTGGTGCCTCAAATGACGCAAATTGGTATTAACAAACGGAACTCAAGTGATATAATTTGTTTAAACGGTAGACACACGTTACAACTTCTCCCTAAGCTACCCAGCTCCACAGCGCCTCCAGTTGTAAAATAGAATGATTGGTGAAAGAACATGTAAAACATGGAATAATGAGAGTACTTATATATCTGACTAATTGTGATCTCTGCTGATGCCACGTATGACTAACCTGTTATTAACAAACACAGACGTGTTCAGATTATTAGACTAAACGGTTATTTTTGATACTCTTAAGTTTTCTGGTGTAAAAATGAGAGAGAAAAGTGTAATAATTGTTTTGTTTTAATATTTTGATTGATGTCACAATATTTGCCTTCCAAGCAACTCACATATCACTGAATTTTTCACAATTGGTAAAATTTGCCATTTTCCCTCCAAATCGTGTTGGCGTTAGTTGTCTGTGTACATACTTTGAAACTGTGTTTACAGTAATGTTTTACGTTTCTGTGGTGTACTTCAGCTTGCTCTTTATTCTATCAACTTCTTGCTACATTAACAAGCCATTATATAGCTTGTGGACTTGTATGCCTTTAGCTATAGGGATAAATCGTGGAATTTCCAAAGAACGTGAGGTCATAGGGAAGACGAAAGATGTTTCACTTCGAAAAGTTTCGGCTGTGGTAAAACTTCTTACTGAAAGTCGTTATACGCAGCAAGAAATTGCTGACAGAATGAGAATATCACAGAAAACTGCCACCAGAATCAAACTTTAGGTGCAGAAATGTGGTGAATAAAAACCTAACAGGAAAGGAAAATGTGGATGTGAAAGATAAATCAGACGTAGAACAATGAAAAGACTTAAAAACAGGGCAACTTACTTCTACAGACATGAGCCATTAGCCGAAAGGTTTGTGTGTTGAAGTTTCACCTGTGACAGTGAGGAGGAGGCTGTTTGAATGTGGTTTAAAGGCATGCCGACCATGGAAAAAAACGAAAATCACACCTGCCATGAAAACCAAAAGATTGAAATGGGCTAAACAACTTCAGGAGTGGACAAGTGAGGACTACGCTAAGGTATGTGCAATGATATAGTTAATTAAGTGGGTCTGATCTCTAACATTAGGAGTTTTGGCTTGAAACTGTGATGTTTTAATGATACTAAAGAAATGCACATAAGAATTTTGGGACTGTTGAGGTCTCTTATGCTGCTATTCCCATCTTTTCTAATTTGCTATTTTGTGCACATGCTTCAGTTCTGCTTCAGTGATGCATTAGTGTTCACTGGAATCGAAGAAAGCAGCCAGTATGTTCGTTGCATTCCTGGAGAACAGTTCAAAGCTGAGTATGTGCAGCAATGTGTGAAGCATCCAGCTTCCATTATGGTCTGGAGTGTGATGTCTGTGAAAGGTGCTGGCAAATTACACATTGTTGAAGGGTCAACGAGGCAAGAACAATCTAAAGAAATCCTTGGAAAGGAACTTTTCTCCCAAATAAATGAGTGGTTTCCTAATAAGATGCCATTTTTATGCATGATGGGACACCTTGCCACAAAGCCAAAAGTGTTTCCAAGTATTTGGAAGAAAAGCAACTGAAAGTGTTGCTATGGCCAGGGCATAGCCCTGATATGAACCCAACTGAAAATTTATGGCCTACTGTAAAACATAGGGTAAGGAAATTTACAATAACCACCAAACAAGATCTCATGGAGGAACTGGAGGAAATCTGGTACCATGACAATGACATTAAAAAGACTTGTGAAAATATAATAAAAACTATGCCAAGCAGGACAAAAATGTATATTAAGAAGAAAGGCATGCATACAAAGTGTTGAGTGCACAAATATATTCTGTTTGTGGATGTAAATGTGTAATAAATGTAAAGTTTTGTAAACAATGCCTTTAGTCTAATAATTTGAACACGTCTGTAGACCTAAAGTGACATAATTTGTTATAAACATATAGACACTGTCTATAACCTTTCTCTATGCTCCAGAGTGTCTTCAGACATAAAACAGGAAAATTGTGGAAAATGGGTGCAAAATACGTGAAATTGAAGAAATCACGAAAAATATGGAAAAATGCGTAAAAGTGGATGTACTTATATATCTGCCAGGGTGTGGTCTCTGCTGGTGTCACGTAATATTGTTATTAAACAAATACACACATCCTTTCCCTTATGCCGTCCAGCTCCCTTGAACATAAGCGTCCAAGTTAAAGAAAAAGACGAAGGTGTGGCAGTGGTACATGATATTCATTGGTCCAGATAGGATTGAAGTTCTCAGGGAGGATGGGAGGGGCTGGTGATTCCACTTTGTGACCTTGATCAATTCCTGGTAGTTCCCCTGGGATATGGAGTAGGGAGCACCAAGGAGGCCAACTAGGTAACCTGGCTCCAGATGTGTAACATAACACCAGATGTGACAAGATCGTTGTTTTGCCATTAACCGGCACTGTTGTCATACTACTACTACGCTAGCGTACTGAAAAGATTGCCTCAGAAAATTCTGAAGAAGAAATCAAACTTGTGGCAATGTACCGTCTCAATCATCTCTGATAATTCGCAACTTTTATGTAGAAAAAATCATGTGATTGTTTTCTCACAGCCAATTTACTTCATAGACTTTCTTCTACGTGTGTTTTTCTTTTTCCCAAGGTTACGGTCACGTCTGAAAAGATGCCGTCTCCACATTATTGATGACGTTAAAAATAATTCGTCGTGAGCACTAACGGACGGACATTCCAAAAGACGTTTTCAGCACTGTGAATCGACGTGGAAATACTGTGTGAATGAAGGAGGAAAGTACTTATGAAAGGAACAAGGACCAAATACCTGCAAGGTGAATAATCCTGTTACCCAAAAAGTTCCGTTTTATTCTATACTCATCTCATACAGTGAACAACATCTGCCCCCTACTGTCCATGACAAACCAAGCACAATGTGATGTCACAGACCATCTTCTGCACAGATCTTCAATGAATTTATGCCTCACGCACACCAGCTCAGTGTATTTATGGCACAATGTAACAATAACACTGCTGCATGATGTTAAGATGCTTGCAGGCTTTCTGTTTACACTGTATTCGGTATATTGTATAGTGTCCAATGACTAATTAGTGCCCAAAAGATTTTTGATTTTATTTAACTCGCATTCCTCAGTTTATTGACGTAGAAGTTTTTTTATGTCTCTTTACCATGTCCTGCAAATCAGTTTTATACTGTATTTGCTCTGCATTTTTATGAAAGTTTTTGCAAAAATCACCAAATCTTTTCTTTCACAAATATTTGCCCTTCTTTCTCTTCTCCTTTTTGACAATCTGGAGCTCCTTAACAACAAACTGGCGTTTTCTGACATTTATTTTCTAGAAATGTGCTGTAGGCAACTGATGATCGCTTGGAATTCATGACTATATGCTTGGATGTCAATCAAGCCAAATCAAAAATCTTAAAATTTATATTATTTTCTTAATATAGTTCGTGCTGAAGTGTAAATTTAATGAGATATTACAATAATTTCAGCTACAGAGTTGTTTCAAGACCATTGTATGTAAGTAAATTGTGCACTCACAAAATGTTCACAAATAATTATTTTTTACAGTTATTTCACTTTACTGGAGTTTTTGGCTATTTTCTAAAGCTATCAAAATTGACTATTTTCAGCAGTCTATATGAATTTCAATATGGGGTAGTGTTATAGTAGTGGTCATTAGGTTTCATCAAACATCTGTCAAAATTTCCATTACAGTATTAGTCTAACAGATATAGTTATTAAACTTTTAGATTAGAGGGAAACAAAGGAAGGGAAAGGTGAAGGTCGAACACAACAAGAACGTCGCTCTAGGAACCATCAGAGTAACAATAGTAAATTGTCGTAGCTGTGTTGGTAAAGTATCAGAGCTCCAAGCCCTAATAGGAAGCACAGACGCTGAAATCGTTATAAACACTGAAAGCTGGCTAAAGCTGGTGATGAGTTCAGCCCACATTTTTGCGAATGACCCAGCGGCGCATGGGAAGGATACATATGGTTGGCAGTGGCGTGTTTCTTGCTGTTAGAAGTAGTTTATCTTGTAGCAAAATTGAAGTAGACAGTTCCTGTGAGTTAGTATGGCTAGAGGTCATTCTTGAGAACCGAAATAAAATAATAACTGTACCCTTTTATCGACCTCCCAGCTCAGATGATACAATTGCTGAAAGGTTCAAAGAAAACTTGAGTCTAATTTCGAACACGTACCTGACTCATGCAATTACAGTTGGTGGTGACTTCAATTTACCCTCCATATGTTGGCAATAATACATGTTTAAATGCGGAGGTCCGCACAAAACATCATCCTAAATTGTGCAAAACTCATTATCTGAAAATTATTTCGAGCAGTTAGTTCATGAGCCCACTCGAATAGTAAACGGATGTGAAAACCCACTTGACTTCTTAGCAACAAATAATCTTGAGATAATAACGAGCTTCAAAACGGATACAGAAATTAGTGAGCACAGGGTTGTCGTAGCTAGACTGAGTACCGTAACTGACAAATCCACCAAACATAAATGAAAAATATATCTGTTCAAAAAAGCAGATAAAAATTCGCTTGATGCCTTCCTGAAAGACAATCTCCACTCTTTTCGAATTAACAATGTAAGTGTAGACGAGATGTGTATTTAATTCAAAGAAATAGTGTCGACAGCAATTGAGAGATTAATACCAAATAAATTAACAAACAACGGAGTTGGTCCCCAATGGTACACAAAACAGGTCATAATACTGTTGCAGAAACAACGAAAAAAGAATGCCAAATTTCAACGAATGCAAAATCCCAAAGATCGGCGAACTTTAATTTAGTGTGGACTTCAATGTGACATGTGTATAATAGTTTCCACAACGAAACTTTGTCTCGAAATCTGGAAGAAAATCCAAAGAGACTCTGGTGTTATGCTGCTGCTGAACTCATCACAGAGTCATACGAGCAGTCAGAGTCATATTATTTGCTAAAGTAGAGAGCAGTGAAACGGTTAAAGTAATTTTGTTATCGTTTACAAATGATGTGCTATTTCTTGTTAGTTAGATCAAATAGCCTATGGTTAGATATAAATATTATACGAAAGCCATTTCGGCACACGATTATCAGTCTTATTATTTAACCCTTTTGCCAACACGACGAATAAATGAACGCAAGAGGCCAAAGAAGTGTGCAGGCTAATCATCAGAGCTTAAGCAAGTTCACTTCTTGCAGCATAGATTTACGAAAGGATTGAATTCAGTTAACTCACGACCTTTCATTGCGTACATAGTTTCGCCAGTAATCATTGCACTGAGTAGACCAGCTGCCGAAGTATGTATTAAACACAAAAGTGTGAAGACTATCTTTGATGTTAATTTGTTTGATATGAAAATGGGTGTATGTGGCTAATAAGTTGACAGGGAGTGATTTGTTGAGTTTTGGATTTGTTTACGTTCAGGAAAAACGTCAAAATTTGTGATTTAAAATGATTTGTAGGTAGCTACTGCTTAATACAAAAGGTCAACAATAGCAGCTAGCACATGACATTCGTTCAATGGCGTGGTTTAAAGATTTAGCTGGAAAAGCTGAAGACCTATTGAATCAAATAGACCAAAATGCGGCGGTTGCTTTCCAAAATGAAAAGAAAGAGAAGATGAACTCGCCATCTCCAACGTGGGAGTCATTTCAGTCTGGGTACAAACAAATTCATTTATTCCATGTCAACGTTACCATCGTGAAATATGTCAATTTGTAATTGAATTTTTTTCAGCAGTTTGAGTTGTGAACTGGCAGAAACAAAGGATTCATATCAGGAAACTGATGCACTTGCAATCGTTGTTGACTCCGGTTCCACGACTTCAGAACAGATTCTTACCACAGAACCGTATGAAAATGGATTTGAGGTATGTTAGTGTCTAACAAATCTCAGTAACTATTATCTCCATTCCAGTGTCCAAAGTAATCTATACAAAAAAATGTAGCTACGCGATAAGTGGGGCGTAAAAAACACAATTTGAACAGTTTGAATAACCAGAGTACTCTTGTTTTTAATAACTGTGAAATTGTGGCTCCAGTGAGATTACCATACAGCAAATGAATCCCCCACCCCTAGCCGAATCATGTGCTGCGATGGCAAGATACCATACTTGTAATTGAAATGTCATCACTTAAAGTCCCACTCTGGACCCCCAGATTTATGTTTTACAAGATTTCTGTAAACTGGTTAAGGCGAGTTCTGGGATGATTCCTTTGAAAGGGCAAGACTGGTTTCCTTCCGTATCCTTTCCCAATCTGATCTTTAGCTCTATCTCAAAAGACCTTTTTGTTGGTGGGAGTTTAAACACTGGCCTTCCACCCTCCTCCCCCCCCCCCCCCCCTAGATAAAACTTTCATTTTCCCACAGCATAGCATGGAAACGATTTATTTGCCTGTAAACAATAAATTGACTGTAGATTAATGGCCAAGTCATTACTATTGATTACTGCCTGGACCGTAATCACTGCAGCTGGGCAACAGTGGTTGAAATATAGAAGCGCGTAGGATAGGTAACAGTTGATTCAGTAACCTTTTTTATGTAGAATATCTCTTGCATTTATCAGTTTCTATTCATGGTGATTTTTATTATTGTACATTATTTCTATACAATCACTTATTGTGCACTATGTATGCTATATTTTTCATAGGTTACTAGAAAAACATAACTGAAAGGGCTCAGTGTTATCCCATGACTTGGGGTTACATTGACCCTTCAATTTTTTTTGTATATAAACACAGGCACAGTGGTCCAAGGATAAATAGTAGTGCCGTGCAGTATGAGTATGACCCTGCGAAGGGATCTCAATGATCTCCATTGAAAACTGAATGTTTTGTAAAATGTTAAGATAGATATTGGTGAAAAACACATTTCTATTAATATGATTATCAATCCTTTATTTGAAACACACTACAAAAACTTCTATTGACAAAATACATTAAACTTATTAATTATTAAAATCCTACCTGGAAATTTATACAGAATTCTATGCTCATCAGCCTGTAGCTCCAGTGGAGGCAGCTTCCCAATTGCATCACAGAATGGGACAGTGAATACACTGATGAGCCAAAACATTATGACCACTTGCATAATAGCGTATTTGCCCACGTTTGGAATAAAATACATATGTCTATACACAGTGCGTGTAATTTGCATAATTAATGGGCCGCTAATTTGCGTGCATGCTGATGGGCTTTGATAGTGATCCAGATGGGCTCCATAGGATTTACATCAGGTGAATTTGATTGCTGAGACGACGACTTGAGTTCATTATAATGCTCTTCAGGCCACTGTAGCATGGTTCTGGCTCCAAGAGACAGACAGTTATACTGCTGAAAGATGACATCGCCATTGGGGAAGACATCAAGCATGTAGGGATGTGGGTGGTTCACAGCTGTCAGTGTGTCTTCGATTACTATCACAGGTCCCATGCAAGTACAGGAAAATGTCTCCCATAGCATAAGACTGCTCCCACCAGCGTGCGTTCATGGCACACTGCACGTTTTCAGCTGATGTCCACCTCATTGAGGGCATTTGTAGAGACAAGCAGTGACCTAGTATAGCAAAAATGTGATTCACCTGAAGAGCCAACATATTTCCACTGATCGACGGTTGAATGCCGATGGTCCTGTGGCCGCTGCATTCATAATTGACTACGTCGTTGAATCAACATGCGAACACGTAGACGTAGTTTGCTGTGGAGCGAACAATGTACTTGTGCATACACCAGCACTGTGCTCTTTGGGCAGGGGTGCCACAGATCACCATTTGTCCTACTTTACAAGCAGACAAGCCTTCAAACCCACATTCTGTGAAGAGTCGTGGACATCCAACCATTTAGAACCTAGTGGTACTTTCACTGTCCTCCTAACTCTTTCTGTAGATGCTCATGAGAGCAGCACGTTGAACATTCAACCAGCTTCACTGTTTTCGAGGTACTCGTTCACAGTCTCTTCATACTAATAATCTGGTCTTTGTCAATGTCGCTTATCTCAGTGAATTTCCCCATGTGCAGCCCGTATCTTCACTAGGGTGCTCCCCCATCTGTGTCTGCTCCACTTACATACTTTTGTTACTGCATCATGTGCCCGCAACACCACCAGGCAGTGTCCAATGTCACAGTGGCCAGTGGTCATAATGTCTTGGCTTATCAGTGTATTTCTTTTGGACTAACTGTAGTTTTCATTGAGGCAGTAGAGTTATGCCCCATAACTTCAAATAACTTTTCCTTTGTTGTGACTTTTAGAATTACACAAATATAGTGATAAGTTCGCTTCCTCCTTTTACCCCCAACTACTTTCACCATATCAAAGTCAGTTGGAGAAAGATCTTGAAACTCACACTTAATGAGCAGGAAATCTTTGGCAGCAGGATTGTCTGAAGGATCAAAATCACTTTCATCAGTTCCCAGAGTCTCTGGCTATTTCATTACACCAAGGTCATCTTCTGATGAAGAATCACCACACTTTTGGAAGAGATATTTCATGACCATTGAGAGTCATTCACTTGCTGCGAATGACTTAGAACACCCAGTCTGAGGATCATTTGTACTTGCAGACAATTTGAATCTTTTATGCAGTGCAGACACATTTTCATTTGATGATCCTTTGAAAAATTTTGGACCAATGTTTAATGCATGGACAGCTAAAACCGTTTTACCAGGGCTTGTATTAATTTTCTTTCTTTTTATATTTGAAAGCGCTATTGGTTTTTTCTTTTCATGTAGAGACTGTAAATAAGAAATCAGAGATTCAGCTAGAGCTTCATTTTTCTCTTCTGTATCCTATTCATGTTGGAGTTTAGAGGGTACAGCTTCTTATTTGAGTGGAAATATGCCATGTGCCTTGAACACATTTTGGAGATTCGTCTTAATCATACCTTCTAGGGTATTTATGAGGTCATTAAGAAGGGTTGCATTGCATTTGTTACAGCTGAGAATTGTGGATTGCTAATTTTTAAAATTGGTTAGTATTTTCCTCCAGTGAGTCTTCAAAGAATGAAACAACCTGTAAGCAAAGGTTGTGTTAAATGAGTTGTGTTGGCTGGGATACACAGAAATTTTGTCATGTCATTTCCTTCACATAGCTGAAGAACTTCACTTGCGAAATGTGAACTTAGGTTGTCTCCTATCATTATCTTTGTTCAAGGCAGCCTCGTAGCATGAAGAAGCAGCTCTTTTTCAAACCAGTCTGTAAATATTACATTGTCAAAGCAACCATGTTGAGTTCTGTTATAGTGTGTTTTGTCTCTGCAGCACCATTCGTTGCAACAGGGTGCACCCTTTGGTTCTCCCAGAGTCCAAGTATCATATAAATTTTCACTTTTATAAACAACATAAACTGGAAACAAAACACCAGAAGCAGACCCTCACATCATAATAGTTATGAATTTATTTATTTATCCATCCATAGACGATGCAAATTTTATGGGTGTTGTCAGCATATTAATGCATAAAATACAGACACGGAGATACCTAAATGTACACAATTACAAACATAAACAATTACATAAATTTTTTGCCTTACTGAGTTACCCATTTGGACACTGGATTTAACTATTCTATTGAACATATTGTAAGATGCCTCTTAATTTCAGTAATTAATCATTAACATAATTGTCAACAAAACTTATTCATCATTTTAGGTAATCCTTTATGGTATAAAAACACTTTTCTGACAAATAGTGTTTTTAGGGTATTCCTGAAAGCATGTATTTCACTATAGTCTTTGTTCCCTTGTGATAGTTTATTGTATAGTTTAATTCCATTGTATAGCACACTGTTTTGGGTTTTTGTTTTGTTTTTTCTATTTAGATGTAAGTGGCTGTTGGATATGTGGTTCCATGTTTGTGTAGAGATCTTTTCATTGGGTACTGATCAATGTTTCTTTTAATGTGGATCACTGTTTGCAAAATGTACTCACATAGAACAATAAAGATTCCCATAGATTTAAAGAACTCAGTGCAGTGATTTCTCTTGCTACTTTTTGTAATTCACACAGCCCTTTTTTGTAGCTTAAAGACTGTTTGTCTGTTCTGCTCATTTGTTCCCCAGAACATTATCCCATTACTCATCACAGAATGAACATACACAAAATACGTTGTTCTGGTACATGAACTACTACATACAGAATTTATTATTTTAAATGCAAAGCATGTTGAAGCTATTTGTTTCCCTAGGACAGTAACATGTTCAGTCCATTTTAGTTATGTGTCACCAAGCACCCCTACTAATCTTGTTTGTGATACACGTTCTGTGAGCTCATCTTCCACTTTTTAAAATTGAGTTTAAGTTTTCTGCTTATGTGGAAACTAACACTGTGTTTTTTTTTTTTACATTTAAAGTTCATTTGTCTACCCACCTGCATAAATATATGAGTTTCTTCAGTTTTGTCCTTTTGTATAATTGGTGATGTTTCACTGATTAGAATGTTACTGTCATCAGCAAACAGTACTGCTACACCATGTTTGACACTTGGGGAGAAATCGGGTCAACGGAAGCATCCGATTCCACCCGTCGTGTTTGACCCATGACGTAAGGCTGCTGTGGTGTGTGACGTCACTGTGGCGCGACGTTTAGTTTGTGCGTTTCGCGTGTTTGTAGGTATCATGTTGATGCGGTTGGTGGTGCTCTCTGGTGGTGTGTTTGGGGGTTTCGTGTTAGGTGGTGTTGTGGGTTTAGTTTGCACTTGCCGTGTGTTTGTAGGTGGCGTTTTGCTGGGGGTCTGTGGTGCTCTCTGGTGGTGTTTGTGGGTTGCGTGTTGTGTGTAGTATTGGGTTCATTTGACTGGTAGACATTGATTGGTTTTGTCGTGCTGCTGATTGTGTGTGTGGAATATTTTGCAGTGAGTTGATGGTGTAGTTTTTTTTATGCGTAAGTTACTGTAGTGTCATTTTCGGTTGGCCGTGTGTGAATTTTTTATATTAATGTTGTTATGTCTCTGTTAGGTATGGATATGACCCAGAAGATTAATAGTTTTCAGTTATGGAGGCTTATGGGTGACACTCCCTTGCTGCTTATACATTTCCTGCAACTTTTCGGTCTTTTGGCTGAATTCATGTGGTGTTCGTTGTGTGGAGAACCTATGAGGCTTACCAAAGTTGCGGCATCTCGGACCAGGGACTGCTATATGTGGAGATGTCGGAGGGATAACGTATAGTGCTCTATACGTCAAGGTTCCTGGTTCGAGAAATCTAGGTTGGGCATGCTTGAGATTGTGTTGATGAGTTATCATCTGTGCACATTAGGTGGGTGTGAGTGAGCGAACAGTGCTTGACTGGTATTCTTTTTGTCATGAAGTTTGTTCAGAATATATTAAATACAGGGGTAAGTTGGGTGGGCCTGGGATAGTTGTAGAGGTAGCTGATTCTGTGCTTTTACCAGGCCTGAATCCAAACTGTTCTTTACACGAAAGACTGTACTTTGTTAGGTACCCAATGAGTCTAATTTTCATTATGGTTTCCATTGCTTTTGAAAGTGATGACAGTAAAGAGATGGGCCTATAATTTTCTGTATATTTGGGGTCGTCTTTCTTATGTAGGGGCAGAACCTTTGCATGCTTTAGTGCCTGTGGGAAGCAACCTATGGTGACTGATTCATTTATGATGTGCATTAAAGGGTCTTTGCACTGTTTCAGCAAGCACACAGGCACTTGATTTGTACCTGCTGAGATTTTATCTCTTCAGTTCTGAACAACATTGCTTATTTCGTATGAAGGGGTGAGTCGCAACATCATTCTGTAGAACATGTTCAGTGTTTGTACATTTATTGTGGTACCATTGTGCTGTAATTGTATGTTCACCTGTTTTGTCTTTTTTATTATTTCTTTGTGTTTGGTGACATTCCAGGCTGCTTTTATTTTGTTTTCTGCCTTTTCTGCAATTTTATCATTTTGAGACCTTTTTGCTGTTACTAAAATTTTTCTGCATATATTTTTGAAATTCAGGGTCATTTTGGTTTTTTTTTTTTTATGCTGCTGAGATATTTGAGTGCTACAGAGGATTTTTTTATCCTGTTGGTCACCCATTTACTTTTGTTTTGTGCTTTAGTGACTTGTAGTACTTTTGGAAATACATTTTCGAAACTGAATTTAAATTATGATAGAAACTTTGAAAACTTCCTATCTGTACTAGTCTCCGTGTACATTTTTTCCCATGTTCCATTGTTCACTTGCATGATAAATTCGACCCGTTTTTGCTTAGAGAAGACCCTTCTATACATGAATATTTTAGTTTTGTATTTAACAGCTATGTTGAATTTTGAGAGCTGACTGGAATGGTGTGAAAGGCACAGGTTACTTACAACAACGTCACAATTTTCTTTCTCCAAGTCAGTCAGTATTAGGTCAGTGATTTATGCTGAATGCTTAGTTAACCTTGTGGCTGTGTTAATCAATGGAGATATTCTATAGCTGTACGTAATGTTCAGAAATGTGTTGCAGAATCCATCTGGGTTCAATGTGTTGATGTTGAAGTCCCCCACAAATGATAATTTTACCCCAAGGCTTAGTAACTCGGATTAACTTTGTTATGAACATATCCATGTCACCACTGAGAGAATACATAGTATTGTTATTCTTTGGCCGTAAATCACTTAATTGCAGGATGTCCTTCCATCTGAACTGGCAGAAACTGGAAGACTTCAAGGTGCCAATGTTTCCGGGCACTGCCACTAAAATTAATAATAATAATAATAATAATAATAATAATAATAATAATAATAATAATACTTGGATTAGGCATTTTCATTAGATATTTAAGCATATGTCATGTGTATGTCTCAGTTTTGCTGCCATAGATTCAAGGTACAAAGTATTTCTGTAGTGGGTAAACTATGTGAGGGAGATGATGATCACACATTTGTTTCACAAGCTGTAGCCCCCACCACGTGTCATGCATTAATGCTAGTATTTTTTTTTTTTTTTTTTTTTTTTTTTTTTTTTTTTTTTTTTTTTTTTTTTTTTTTTTTAAAGAAAAGGGAAGTTGTGTAATCAGTATTTCGGTCATATGAAATAGTGATAAGAGTAATGATCTTTTAAAAATAACATATTTTTATGATTGAAACACAACTGAATCTTTCCCATTTTTGCCTACACCAATGTTCTTTTATGCAAACAAATTAGCTATCAGTAGTCTGCAGTTCCACTTCTAGCTGTTGCACTTTATTTCTTAGGGACTGGATAGTTTGGTGGATAATTGAAAAACACAGAGCAGTTTTACCATGGAGACTTCTCATTTCTCTTGTCTTTGTTTAAAAAATTCATTTGGATGATGATGAGCTATAGTTTTCTTGTCATTCATTTCAATATCCACTGTTGTTTCTGCTGACTCCTCACATTTTTTGCGTGTTTTGCTGCAACTGCAGATGGTTCTGTCGCTTCTACCTTCTTTTGAGGTGTTTTTTGTTGTTCCTGTTGGGTCTGGTGATGGTGTTGTGACTGTGGGTTTGGTTTTGAAGATTTTAAGGTGGTTTTTTAAAATCAGGTTTGCCAGATATTCTTTTCCCAAGCCCTTCAAGTGTAGTTCGTGTTGTGTGCGGAATCTATGCCCTATATTACTCACGTCAGTGGATTTAACATTTTTAATGTGTTTGCACATTTTACCAAACTGATTATTGGCAATTTGTATCTCTTTATTAACACACGACTGCCTCATAAGATCACGGTGATGTGGAATATTCACAATTATAACATTTATATGTGTGAGACTTTTCAGACACTAAGATCGCACATAGAACTCACTGTTTTGTTTTTGTATATGTCGTTAGAACCTCCCAAAGGTATGACAAAGTCTTTATCGTGTAGACTTTTTTGCATCAGTAGATTTCTCTTATTTTATTTGCAAGATCACAACCGTGGCTGTTTGAAAGCACAAACAGTTAGCTATCGGATTGCACAGCCTGGAAGTAGTTTTGTGTCATTTCACTAAACACTTCAGCCCAAGCGAGGTGGTGCTTTGGCTAACACACTGGATTCACATTCAGGATGACAGCTGTTCAAATTCAAGTCCGGCACCCTGATTTAGGTTTTCCACCATTTCACTAAATCACTTCAGACTTCTGAAAGGGCATCGCCGATTTCCTTCCCCATTCTTCCCTAATCTGAGCTTGTGCTCCATCTCTAATGACCTCCAGAATGAGATTTTTCACTCTGTCGCAGAATGTGAGGATGATGTTTGGTTTGTGGGGCGCTCAACTGCGTGGTCATCAGCGCCCGGAAAATTTCATTGTGACCCCGACGTGATTTGAACACGCAACCTTCTGATCTGGAGTCAGACGCGCTACCGTTGCGCGACGGAGTCGACGTCGCAGAATGTGAGCTGATATGAAACTTCCTGGCAGATTAAAACTGTGTGCCAGACCAAGACTTGAACTCAGGACCTTTGCCTTTTGCGGGCAAGTGCTCTACCATCTGAGCTACCCAAGCACGGCCCATGCCCCGTCCTCACTGTTTCACTTCTGCCATTACCTCGTCTCCTACCTTCCAAACTTGCCTGCGAAAGCCAAAAGTCTCGAGTTCGTGTCTCGGTCCGGCACACAGTTTTAATCTGCCAGGAAGTTTCTAATGACCTTGTTGTTGATAGGACAAACACTAATCTCCTCCTCCGTGAACATTTCAGCCCAACTTTGGGTCGGTAGAGTCTCACTGTCCACTTTCACGCTGGTTTTTTTATTTGTCAGTGTCAATAAATTTTCTTCTCCTGCTTCATGCACATTGTCCTTTCCCTCTTCATCTCATTCATGAGAACTGCATAGATCTGCACTTCTACAGTTGTTGTAGAAAGTACTCGAAATAAGTTTCAAGTGCAAAACTTATGTTACTTTCACAGTTTTTTTGGTTTAACACATTTTTCTTGCTGTTGTTGCATGTCACATTTGTTCACTTTTCCATATCTTATGTAAATTTCAATGTGTTCAGTTCACATTTCTCAAGCTGTAATTTCGTGGTATCTGTTTTGAAAGTACTGACAATAAACTGTAAACTGGTTGTGTGTTCATTCAGTTTGCTAATTTCGTCCTTACAGTTTTCGCACGGGTTCTTTATAACAGCAAAATTGGTGTTCTCTCTCTCTCTCTCTGTCTGTCTCTGTCTGTCTGTCTTTTTCTTTTTTTTTTTTAAAAAAAGATACATTCGTAACTTTTACCCTTGCTGCTTGATGATTTGGTATTACTGACAACACAGTCAGGATATGTAACTCCACAGCGAATTCTTCCCAGTTCATCTCATAGATTAGATTCTTCATAATTAAATACATTACAGACTGGTATATCTTTGGAAGTTGTTTCCAAATTGAAATATTTGATGAGTTGATCTTTTGTCACTTGTGCCTTGCTGCGACTAAGATTGATTGCAATCCACGATGTGAGGATAACCTTATTTCATTTGATAAATGTATGGGCCAGATCATTACTTGTATAGTTATTCTGGAATCATCTTTCATTGTGTCCAACTAGGTCTAGGAATGTTGTTGTTATAACTGTAATATCTGTAATAAGCAATGGAATCCCCCAACTAGCTCTAGTGGCAATAGAATTTGCTGGTATAGATTTTTCTTCTGATGTTAGTACACTTCTATTTCCTACCTTAAATGGTCCATTGTTCCTTAAGTTGTTTTTCACTGCCTTTCCTTTTTTTTTATCTAGTCTCTTGGCAGCCAAATTTATTGTTTCTTGGCTATTTTTAATTAACAAGATCACTTCTTCCAGTGTTTCCATAACCATATTTAGGTACAGTCTTGCACCTGAAGACCTTTATTAAGTTCTAAGCAGTGCAGTTCAATTCTTAATTCAGTTATGGCTGTACTTTATCTATTCAGACTGACACTTTATTCTTTAACGTCATTGTCTAATAAAATTGTAGCCTATTGTGTCTATTCATTACAGTTAAAACACCAGTCTCAATCTAAAACTTCTGCAATAAACAGAACACTTGTAACAACAGAGACTGACCAAGACTGACTAAGAATTTAAATTCATTTTTACCCCAATCTTAATTTGTAAATGATGATTATAAATTACACTTTTGTTTTATGCTATATTTGGGCAAATACGTGTGGACTGAAGGAAATTCAGTGATAATATTTAAGGGGTCAGTGCTACCCTCTTTTAAATAACTGTGAATTTTTAATTGTTAAAATTGTTTGTACTGTTTACAAGGTCAGTTAGCTTCATTAAAATGTGTGAATCTGAACATATAAGAACCTGATAATGATTGAATTAACCATTTCTTCTGGGCCAAGAAAATTTTACCGAACTGAATTTATAAGCAGAAATGTAGGGCTCACTTAAAATTTTTTTTAACTATAATGTGTTTTGAATTTTATTTTAAAGTGCATGAATTCAAATCAACAAATACCATTGTATTATAGTATAATTTTTATTTTCAAGAAGATATAGAAGTTTATCCAGATATCGAAAGAAAAGGGTAAATTGACCCAAGGGTCAGTGTTACCACCTGGGGGTCAGAATCATCCCAGTGACAGTAACTCCATTGTCAATAAAGAAGGGAGATTATGGTTTAACACACAGTCAGCAACTAGGTCATCAGTGATGGAGCTCTCTTGTCAGTTAACATGTTATCCAGAATATTTGTCTTGTTACTAAATTTACCATCAGCACATAATACCTAAAGGAGAGTTAGCAGCTATTGATTTGTATAAATTTTTACTAATTCTGTTTGATATTTATTGGTATCACTGAAGTGATGGGCCTGATCCAGCAGTATATGACAACAGTTGCAGGAAAAATTAAGACGTGGGTCCCAAGTAAAAAGTATTATGAAACCAAATGTAAATCTTGTCCAGGTCATAGAGGACATTAAGGCATTAATGATGAAAACCAGGTACTGGTAGTTGGGAGCAGTTAACAGCCTGCCAAGTATGTGAGGTATAGTATGAGAAGTGACCTGGTCACACCAGGAGCAGCAAATGTGCACACAAATTTTGAGTCTTGTTCAGGCTCTTCAGCAAGATGTATGAAGCTGTACAGCAAGTTAACTGGGAACCAAGAGAATTTCTGCAGGCTTCGGAGAGAATTCATGATATATCTAGCTCAGTTGATGCTGTTTTGAGATAGGAATACACGAAGAATGGCCTCTACCTTATTGGCTGAAGGGAAACAGGGTAGCGAATTTGTTAGCTGAGAGGATAAGTTGGCTCACAATCACACATGACAAAATTTCTCTCATAACTGATGCGTTGGGGTTCCTTTTTTATGTTAGAGCAGTTCATTCAGACAGATAGAATGGAATATGTTAAAATTCTACAGGAACAGAGAAGTTCCAGTGTCTATTTAATATCAAGCACCAAAATGTTAGAGGCTTAAAAAACCAAGTTAATGATCTTATTACTTAACATTGTGAACTAGAAAGTGGAAATTTAGTTGATTTACTTTACCTGCATGAGTACCATGTAAGAACAGGAATAGGCATGTTAAATGTTGAAGATTATAAATTACCAGCTTCCTATTGCAGAAGCAATATGGAGGCAGGAGTTGTCATATATGTGAAAAGTTCAAAACTAAAAGTGTAGGTAGCTTTTCAACAGAATGCCACATGAAAGCAGGTGTATGTGAAGTCATCATGCCTTACAAGAGGGTAAAGATTATTACACTTCACAGATCTCCACTGGGAATGTTTCAGAAATTCGTAGAAAAATTAGATATTCCCATTATGTCACCTGTTTGACAAAAGGAGACAAATAATAATTTATTGTGATTTCATTATTAACTTTTTGAAGGAGTCTGAACAAAACATGATGTAAAAATTTTACTTAACACTTAGCCTAACTTCATTTGTAAAGGTTATCACTAAAATTGTGCATGACAGTAGTACAGTATTCTTCTAGATAAACTGAAGTTGTATGGAATTGATGGTAGAGTCAACCAGTGGATAATGTCATATCTAACCAAAAGAATGCAGAAAGTTGTACTTTGTAATTCAACCACTATAATAAGGGGAGATTCCTCTGAGAGAAATCATGTACGGTGTTCCCCAAAGCTCAGTCTTGGGTCTGCTGTTGTTCCTCATGTGTAAATGATCTTCCATTTAATATAAAACAAGCAAAACTAGTTCTTTTTGCAGATGACACTAGCATTATAATAAATACAAGCATAAATACAGCAACAGAATAAATAGCAGACAATGTTCTTAAAAGTGGTTTTCTGCAAATGGTCTTGCTCTCAATTTTAAAGACACAACATATTCTGTTCTACACTAGAGGTACTACACTAGTGATAAGTCTAACAAATGCTGAGGAAATAATGAATAAGTCGGAAACTTCAAATATCTTTGGTGCCCTTACTGATCAGCATTTAAAATGGATAAAGTACCTTTTGGAACTCCTGAAACAACATAGTTCAGCCACATTTGCACTTAGAATCATTGCATATCTTGGGGAGAGACAGATTGATAAGTTATCATATTTTGCATATCTTCTGTCAGTAATGTCATATGGAATAATGTTCTGGGGCAACACATCTTTAAGAAAGAAAGTTTTCATTGCCCAAAAATGTTCTGTAAGAATAAGATGTGGTGCTGACCCAATGGCCATACTGTAAACATCTGTTTAAGGAGTTGGGCATTCTGACTACTGCTTCACATTAAGTTTATTCCCTCATGAAGTTAGTTGTAAATAATCCCCTGCAGTTCAAAAGGAGCAGTGATGTACATAATTACAATACCAGAAGGAAAAGTGACATTCTTACTCAACGTTAAGGTTGTCTTTATACGTAAAGTGGTGCACAATGCTGCAATTAATATTTTGGGTTACTTATCCAGTAATATAAAATGTCTGACTGACAAAAAGTAATATTTGGAAACAAATTGAAAAAGTTCTTCCTTGACAGCTCCTCCCATTCTGTAGAAAAATTTCTATTATTGTGAGTGTAAAAGGTGGTGTGTAGGATTTACTAAATCATATCTGTAGATTTAATAACAATAATAGTAATTATAATTGTTATAAATATGCAGCATTTAGCCATATTTATAAATTAATTTGCAATGTCAGTGTAAAACTACTCACTCCACATCATTACGATTTATCATGCAAATGATCCATGGAACATGAAACTAACGCTCTAATAGACATTTTTTGTATGTGAAGACACAGTCAAAGTTAGTGTTCATTCAACCACTTGTAAATGGATTATCAGATCATGAAGGACCAATTACCCATAACAGGCAATGTGATGAGCCTGAATCATTTGTTAACCAGGAATATCATTAGAATAGTTATTGAGCTCACAACAGACACATTTAGAAGGAATCTGGAAAGCATCATTTTGTGTCAGCTATATGATGCAGAAGGCACGTATTGTTAAATTAAATACAGTCTAAGTTAATTTTCTTTAAGCCTTCAGCAGCTGTCTCTCAGTGAAAACTGTGAACTATGTTACCAATAGTGTATCAAAGAAACCATAGATAACAAACTGCAGTAAAATACATGTAGGAAAGAGAGAACTGTACGAAATGTTAAAGATAAGCATATCTGTGCACTCTCTCTCTTTCTCTCTCTCTCTCTCTCTCCCATGTAAAAAAGGCATTTTTTTAATTGAGAAGAGTTATAAGAAAATCAAAATGCTTGTGTGTCATGTTAGTGATTAATAGGTTTGTAAATAAAATCAAAACAGTGTGAAGTGTAGTTAGAAAGGAAAGAGGAATCTAGCAGGGAACAAAATAATCTAGTAATTAACAATAATAACTAATGATACATGCCATCAAACATGTAGCAAACCTCTTTAACCTGCCAGTGGTCACTGCTAAAAATGTTACAATAGGTTGTGTGGATGATAGTTGTCACCCATTGAGTTTTTCAGTGTTATATGTTTACACAGTCTATTTTTATTAAAATGTATTATGCCATAATACGTGTTTAAAAACAAATTACACCTTAAAGTAGCTTTCAATTGTGAAACATAAAGTATGCAAACTTAGTAAACCATTGCAGTATATTTTGTAAAGGTAAATTAGACAATATACAAGTTGAATCTGATAAAACTAATAAACAGTCATTAAACTCTAAAACAGTTATCTGAGCAAACCCAATTTAGACACTTTTGCAGGACCTTCTGGTAATTTTATTTTTTGCTCGGGCACACGTGGCACCTTCACCTTGAACCTACAGGCCAGTATTCAGGATGACTGGATTTACCGTATTTACTCGAATCTAAGCCGCACCTGAAAAATGAGACTCGAAATCAAGGGAAAAAAAAATTCCCGAATCTAAGCCGCACCTGAAATTTGAGACTCGAAATTCAAGGGGAGAGAGAAGTTTTAGGCCGCACCTCCAAATCGAAACGATGTTGGTCCATTGTAATATGAGACACAATTTAGGTCGAATGAATGACGATACAGCTACAGTAGTTTGGTTCGAGTCGTAAGCTTAGCAGTTAAGCTATACCAGGTAGCCATTGCTATGCGTCAGGCACTCCGTCCATATTTATACGGGTACCCTTCCTTTTTCACGTGCTTCGTCTGGTTTGAATTGATTGTTTATTTTTCTTTGATATGATAAATGCCGTTCTCTTCGTTATAGGTGTTTACGTCACTCTAAGCTAAAAATGTATTACTATACTGTGTCATGCATTGTTTGTTGCATTCTGTGTTTACGGCCTCTCGCCCTCGCGGCATGGCTTGCTTTTGTGAACGCTACCGTCGCTTACAATTAAGAAAAAAAAGAGAGGAATCATCTCATTAGCGAAACAATGGCAAGAGACTGCTATTTGTTGTTACTTACAGTGCTGCTTGCTTTGATAATGATCAACAGGAACCAAATAATAGAATTCGTATGATGAATATGTTCTGAACGAGAGTTTAGCGAAACTTTTTCTCCGTTTGAAAATGTTTGCAGACGCCTCTTTAGTACATTACATTCTGCACAGAAATTAGAGTCATCTTAGATTTAAAAATCTAGTCAATTGCCGTGCTTCATTTCTGACTGTATCACTATTAGGCACAAGCATAATACGAATATAAACATGACATGATATGTATATTCTTCCGCGTTTGCTGTTGTCTCACTCTAGTTTCGTAGTTTATTAGGCAGACAGGTTTTAAATGAGATAGCAGCAAACACGAAAGAATACATGGCAAAGTGTTTATATTCGTATTATTCTTATGGTGAAGAGAATATTGCATGTGATTAACAATTCATAAAAGTTCCTATTAGCAACCATCTCTTCTCACAGGTAAGAAAAAATTCAGAACATAGAGTCGGCCATATTGACAAACATCCCAAACAGTCTTGCCAGTCGGATTTTCATAGTACATTGAAATGATGCTAAATTCGAAAATGAACAATACTTAATTTGTATTTACTTCATTGGATAATGTATGAAAATGCAGTGGTCGAAACTCGGGGCGGAGAAAAATGCTCGTCTTCAACCTTTTTTTTTTTTAAATTTATTTACTGACGCAGAGGTTTTGGCGACAGTATTTATCTTTGTGCCTGCAAAGCATGTCTGTGCAGCACTACATTTATTCGACGACAGAAGTTAGTTGTGGCGGCACCTACCAACATTTTTCAGAACTTCCGCTTGCTTTGCACTCGATTCTAAGCCGCAGGCGGTTTTTTGGATTACAAAAACCAGAAAAAAAGTGCGGCTTAGATTCGAGTAAATACGGTAGATACTTCTGTATTGACTAAATCATCATCTCTGTTCCTAATTTTGACTGGCACCAAAGGATTTTCAACTTGTTTCTGTATTTGCTGTGAAATCAGCTCCCAGCAAAATGATTTTGTAGAATCATCTCATTTGACTGTTGTATAGCCGTTATTCACTGAGTATATGCAGTGTGTTTATCCCAGACAAGTTCAGAAGATCAAAGAAAATAATGGCATGCCATCTCCTGTTCCTTGCCACTGAATAGTTTGCACAAAGCTGGTCCCACTACATCAATGCCAACTTTTGCCTAATTGTAAAAAGTGGCTATTACAGGTTTTCTTTTATTTCCAGAAGATGCACTGACTGAACCATCATCATCTATTGAATATATCTACATCTATTTGATTACTCTGCACCACAGTTAAGTGCCTGCCACTGCGTTTCGAACTATTTCTCTACTGTTCCACTCTCAAACAACATGCGAGAAAAACGAACAATTAAATCTTTCTCTGTGATTTCTGATTTCTCTTATTTTATTATGATCATCATTTTTACCTAAGTATTTGGATGCCAACAGAATATTTTTGCAATCAGAGGAGAAAGTTGATGATAGAAGTTTCACAAGAAGATCCTGCCACAATGAGAAACACATTTGTTTATATTATTGCCACCCTAATTCATGTATAACTTCTGTGGCACACTCTTCCCTATTTTGTGATAATAGAAAATGAGCTGCCCTTCTTTGAGCTTTTTCAATGTCCTCCGTCAGTACCATCAGATGCGGACTCAATACGGCACAGCAATACTCCTGAAGAGGGCAAACAAACATAGTGTAAGCAGTCTCTTTAGTAGACCTGTAGCAACTTTCTAAATGTTGTGCCAATAAGTCACAGCCTTTGGTTTGCTTTCCTCAAAATGTTGTCTCTGTGATTGTTCCAATTTAGGTTATTCATAATTCGAATCGAATTAGTTGAATTTACAGCCTCTAGATTTGTGTGAATCATCATGTAATTGAAATTTAGCAGATTTCTTTTAGTACCCATGTAGATAACTTCACACTTTTCATTATTTAGAGTCGATTACCACTTTTTGCACCACATAAATATCTTTTGTAAATCATTTTGCAATTGATTTTAATCATCTGATGACTTTCAAGACAGTAAATGCCAGTGTCGTCTGCAGACAAACTAAGTGGGCTGCCCAATATTGTCTCCTGTTTCATTTATGTAGATCAGGAACTGCAGAGTGCCTATAACAATTCCTTGGGGAACACCAGATATTACTCTGTTTTACTGGGTGACGTTCCATCAATTACTATGAACTGCGACCTTTCTGACAGGAACTCATGAATCTGGTCACACAATTGAGGCAATTTGGTTAGAAGACACTTGTGAGGAATTACGTTGAAAACCTGGAAATATAAAAATATGGAAATAATTTGACATCCTCTTGTGATAGCATTCTTTACTTTCTCAGAATAGAGAGCTGGTTATGTTTCACAAGAACAATATTTTCTGAATCTGTGCTGACTATTTGTCAGTAAATCATTTTCTTTGAGGTAGTTCATAATGTTCAAACAGAGTATATGTTCCAAAATCTTATTGCAAATTGTGTTTGTGGTATGGGTCTGTAATTCAGAATTACTCATATCTCCTTCCTTGGGTATTGGTGTGACTTGTGCAGTTTTCCAGTGTTTAGGTATGGATCTTTTGAGCAGCAAGTGGTGGTATATGGTTGCTGAGTACAGAGCTTATTTTATCAGCTTACTCTGAAAGGAACCTGACTGATATAAAATCTGGACTGAAGGCCTTGCTTTTATTAAGTGATATAAGCTACTTTGCTACTCTGAGGATATCTACTTGTAACCCAACATAAGTAATTTTTTTTGAAGTGATGCTTCCAGCAGAGGAATGCTGTAAAAACCAATTATCACTAGTAATGTTCCTATTAAAACTATAAATTGGGCTGGCAAGGCGAAGGACATCACTCCCAGCATTGCTGACTAAATAAGGCCCTGGTTCCTGTTTTCCACAATAAACTTCTAAATTCTTCATGTTCATTATTCTACAATCTACAAGTGCGAATACCTTTATACCATATTTGATATTATTATTATAATTATTGTCACTACTGCTATAAGAACCATCAAGAAATATCATTCCTGATCAAATGCGATAAAAAACCTGTAATGGGATTAGAACACCCAGTCAAATCTATGTTTGCTCAATGCTAAATAGCAGGCTGGTGTTCCACACCCTTTGGAGTTGTCTTACACTGCTCTAGTACTTGTCCTGCTACAACGGCAAAAACCAATAAGGAAAATGATTCCAGTCAGAGTGCTAATTTCAGTTTCATCTTTGAAACAACTATCCTTGTCTTTGGAGAAATTATTCTTCACTTATGTCAGAGCTCACTGCATTCGAACATGGGCAAATTGTCCTTGCTCGTATGGTGGGTGCTCCCGTAAATAAGATAGCTGCAGTGTTTGGTGTTTCAAGGTGCACTGTCTTGAAGATTTATACTGCATACACGGAAGGTGGAAAAACGTCGTTCACAAAGTCACAATGCAGATGAAAGTGTCTATTGAGTGATCGTGACAGACTGTCGTTGAAGAGACAAAAAATAAAGAGGATTAAAGCTGCAAAAGTCACAGCAGAAATGAATGTCGCACTCAAAACCCCGTTAATACCAAAACAAGATGGAGGTAGCACCATAAACAGGAAATTGCAGGGCAAGCTGGAATTCCAAAACAACTATCAGTGAGGCATGTGCATGTAACAGGAAAGTATGGTGCCTTAACCATAAAACATGGACTGTGGAGCAATGGAAGAATGTTGTTTGGTCAAAAGAATTTTGTTTCACATGGTTTACAGCTTCTTGCCGAGGTTATGTCCCAAAGTGAAACATGGCGGGGGTTCAGTAATAATTTGGGCACCCATATCGTGGTATTCCATGGTTAATCTACTAGATTACATTACTGCCAAGGGGAATGTGACATTTTGGCTGATCAGGTCCATCCCATCGTACAATGTTTGTTCCCCAACGGTGATGCTGTGTCCCAAGCTGACAGAGCTCCTATTTTCACAGCTTACACAGTACACGACTGGTTTTGTGAGCATGAGGATGAACTGTTGCATCTCCCCTGGCCACCTCAGCCACCAAATCTCAATATTATTGAGTTGTTGTGGTCTAGTTTGGAAAGAAGGGTGCGTGATCACTATCCACTGCCATCATCATTTCCTGAATTTGCCACTATTTTGCAAGAAGAATGGTATAAGATACTCTTGAAAACCATACAGGACCAGTATTTATCCTTCTGAGACAACTGAAAGCTGTTTTGAATGCCAATGATTTTCCTACACGATATTAGGCATGGTAATGTGTTGTGTAGTTCTTGTATATGACCATATTTTTAATGCAGCAATTTAACAAGGTGTCTCTCTAGACATAACTAATATGTGTCGTTAGATCACTCTTTAAGAAATATAGGCATACAGATATTAATTACTACTAATTGGTTTCACTATTAAGCTCCTTCTCAAAAGTTTTGACAAAGTTAATATGTGTAACAATGGTTTTGCATGTCTAGAAGTATAGATTTGGAATTGTTCACAATTTGTATTTCATAAAGGCCTCTTTACTGAGTATACCATCTACGACTTCATTGCCCATCTGTGTCAGAATGACAAGATGGTTCGTAACAAGATTTATTTATGGGATGTCTAAGGCATTTGACTGTGCAAGTTGCAGCATTCATTTGGAGAAATTTAATGTTTATGGCTTTAAAGGTACAATGGTTTTTGTGATTCACTTCACATTTAACTGGTAGGAAGCAAAAACTAATGCAGCTGTTATGATGAATTAATTGATTGTTTTACCATTTCAAACCTGAATCCTTTCTGTATGAAGGAAATTTTTTCTTTATGCTGTAATGCTCTTAGGTGATTTTTTTTATGACTTTAGATGCAAGATTTATACAAAAATTTGTATCCATTTTCAGAATGATGGTTTTTACACTTGACTTCTTTTTATTTACCAAAGTAACTAATTTTGAAATATTCACTGTTGTAATAAATTAACTGATCATTCACTGTAACACAAATTAATAATAATAATAATAATAATATTCAGTTATACAGTGGACTACAACCAACCAACCACTTTCGTGTATTCTGGCACTCACAAGTTGCTGTGTGCTGCTAGATTGACTTGTTGATATGTTTTGATAGTGATGCCCAACAGTTGGCAGCACTTGTGTGTGACGTTAAGATTGAACACTCTTAATTGAGTATATGAAGTTTCCATTGGGGAAAAATATTTCTGTTGCAGCTAAGACACATTAAAAGATAATGTTGTACAAAGCCTTTTAACTATGCAGACCTTTCCCTAATGGTCCATAAATTAGAAAGTGCTTTGAAATGATTCAGATTGTATTTAACATAGAGAAAAATAAGGATTAGAGTTTCACGTCCCATCAACGACGAGGTCGTTAGAGATGGAGCATAAATTCTTATTTTGAACATATGGGGAAGGAAATTGGCCATGCACTTTTGAAAGAACCAACCCAGTATTTGCCTTAGGAGATTTAGGGAAATCACAGTGAACCTAAATCTGGATGGCCGGATAGGTATTTGAACTACCATTGTCCCAAATGCAACTCCGGTGTGCTAATGACTGCACCAGCTCGCTTGGTAACAGAGAGAAAGCAACGGGTGTTTGTAGTGTCAAGTACCACCTATTGTTTCTCATACTGGAACATTATTTCAGGGACACCCACAAGGCTTTGCGCACTCCCCACACACACACACACACACACACACACACACACACACACACACCTCTGAATAAAACTTCGCAGACTGACATATCTGTACTCATTGAGAGTAAGACAACAGAACAAATTCTCCAAAAAGCCACTGGCACCCAAAACAGCTTAGAACATTGGTTTTATCTAAATGGGTTAAAATCAAACATGACAAAGATGTAGTTAACACAGTTTAAAGCTAAACAGTCAAAATCAAATGACTTCTAAAGTATCCTTAAAACTCAAGAATGTAAGGAAGCAGGCTTCTGTCAATTTCCTGGGGATATCTGTTGGAAAATTATCGTAGTCTTCTCTTGTACATTTTGGCAAACAAGCTAAACATTCTTGGCTTTGACATTATAATACTGTGCTAAGTTACATGGACACTAGAAAAATGATCAAGCTACTCTTAATCTGTTGTAAAATATGGAATAATCTCTTGGGAGAACACAAGACATGTAAATAGGATATTTAAACATAACAATACAGAATTACGAAGGGCATTCAGTAAGTAATGCACCACATTTTTTTTTCTGAAAGCAGGTTGGTTTTATTCAGGATTCCAGTACATCATATTATTCCCCACTGTTTTGGCTACAAAACGCTGTTTTTTAACATAATCTCCATTCAGTGCGATGGCCCTCTGCCACCTTACTGGGAGGGCCTATATTGCATGGTACCATTCTACTGGTTGACGTCAGAGCCAATGTCTTGCTGAATCAATAACATAAACATTATCCATGTACTGCTTCACATAGAGTGCATTCTTCATTGAGCCAAAACAGATGGGAATCGGAAGGTGCGAGGTCTGTACTGGCATGGGGTTTGAGGAAGAACAGTCCAGTGAAGTTTTGTGAGCTCCTCTCAGGTGCACAGATTTGGGTGACGCCTTGCATTTTCATGGAGAAGGAGAAGTGCATTTGCATTTTTCTGGTGACCAACACACTGAAGCCGTTTATTCAATTTTCGGAGGAGTTGCTCATTACACCATGAGGGAGGACATCAAACAGTATAACGCCTTCAGAGTCCCAGAAGAGTGTTTCCATGGCTTTACCAGCTAATGAAACTATAATGGCTGAAGTGGGAATATTCCACTATATCACACAACACATTTCACATATTATCAACCAAAATGGCCTGAGAAAAAAAAACATTACATTTCTTATTGAATGCCCCTTGTATGTATAGGAAACCATTTCCAACTTATGTATGTAATACTAGAAGCAGAGAAAATTTCATGTTGCTAGCTCATGGATTAAAACATTTTTTTCCCAGCAGCATTCCCAGGCTGCTCATGGCTATGAAAATAAAAATAAATTAAAAGGTAAAAACATTTTCATATGCAACCAGGTTAATCGGAAAGAAAATTATATTGTATCCTTATGTATAAATATCGTTATTCAGTCACAGGATTTTTAAATGCTGATCAAGCTGTTATTATAAAGTAATAAACATGTACTGATGGTTGTAAATTATGAGGGATTTAGGTTTTATGACACTCTGTGTGTGTCTGAATGATATTATATATATTACAAGATCACCAGTATGTTGAGTCAGTGATTTATGTAACTAAGTGATGAGATATTTAAATTTTGATTCTGATATACCTTTGAATGGGCACAAATTACGACGAGTGCCCTACAGGGCTCAGTTCTGGACCTCTCTTGTCCTTGCTATATATTAATGACCTACCATTTTATGCTGAAAAGCAAATCTTTGTTGATGAAGCAATCAATATAATCAAGCTCAGCGGAGCTGCATCAACAAAATGAGAGAGAAATGAAATATTGAAGTATTATTGATTAGTCCTCAGTGAAGGGTCTGTAACTTAGCAAAAACACAGTTCATTTGATTTTGTACATGTGAGATATATCACCGTTAATAACAATAGAGCATGGGGGAAATGAAATATATAAAACACATTGATCAAAATTCCTAGGTGTGCATATTGGTCAGAATTGGCACTGGAAATAACATTTTATAGATTTTCTTCAAACACTCAAGTTCAGCAACAGTTTCTTTATGTGTAATTGCTGATTTAGTTGATGAAACTATTAGAAAATTAGTTTATTGTGCAGTTTCCATTAACTGGCATCACACAGAATAATTTTATGGGGCAATTGCACACATAGACATAAAGTATTCATTACACAGAAAAGTGCTGTAAGGATAACCTATGGTACCTGTGTTGTCACCGCCAGACGCCACACTTGCTAGGTGGTAGCTTTAAATCGGCCACGGTCCATTAGTACATGTCGGACCCGCGTGTCGCCACTATCAGTAATTGCAGACCGAGCGCCACCACACGGCAGGTCTAGAGAGACGTACTAGGACTTGCCCCAGTTGTACGACGACTTTGCTAGCGACTACACTGACGAAGCCTTTTTACTCATTTGCCGAGAGATAGTTAGAATAGCCTTCAGCTAAGTCCATGGCTATGACCTAGCAAGGCGCCATTAACCATTTCTAGAGAGAGTCTCACTTGTATCATCAAGAATGCTGTATACAAATGATGGATTAAAGTTAAGTATTCCAGCAGTTACCTACTTTTCTTTATAGCATTCATTACGTATCCTGTTCCAGACCTCACACCAGTCTGCGTTAGATTATAGCGTGCATTTCGGCCTCCTCTACTACAAGGTGTTGGCACATCTGCCAACACATCAGTACCTATCCTAAAACTTCATGTAGGTAACTGTCTGAAAAACTGGCATACTAACAATTTCATGTATGCAACTGTTTGAAAAATTTGGCATCCTAACAAAGCTTCACAATAAATTTGATCCTGTATGAAATTTGTTGTGAAGAATCAGATTCAGTTTGAATATAATAGTAGCATTCATCAATATTTCACTTTGAACAAAAATAGCATGCACTATCCACAACTTAACCTTAGTCTTGTACAGAAAGGAACAAGGTAAGTAGACATGAAAATATTGGACTACCACCTCCCTTGTGAGTTAAAGATGCTAGCAGGTAATGAGAGTTTTTTAAAAAAAAATGTAAATAATTATTTGTCGAATCCTATTCTATAGATGAATTTCTGAGTAAATAGTATGTATAAACAAACAAAAAAACATTTATTTTAATGACCAACATGCAGTGTGCAGCCATATTTTCACAAAGAAAATGTTTTTAATTTGATGTTCCACATCTTGATGAATTGTTGTGAATGTGCCCTTTGGAACCTGTAAAAAACTAAACTGAAATGAAAAGTTTTGAAGTTGTGAAAGGAAAATAACACAAAACCTAGTCGGACAAATCTAAAATTTATGGGTAATTAACCACAGCCAGGATACTTTTTGTTTGCTGTTCTCATTGTTTTGTTATTTTTTAGGTGCCCAATGTGCCAGAAATTATTACTGTTGCAACAAATGATGCATTAGAATATTCCACATCAGTAAGAAACATTGATAAAGAAATGTTTGATGATGCCATTAGTGTGAAGAAGGTACCAACTGATCTACCCCAAGATGAACAGAATGATCAGTTATCTGAAGCGCTTGTGACAACAATGCACATATGGCAGCAGGCTGAAACCGAAAAGACTGAAAGTGAAAAACATGAAAATAGTTCTGCTAAATCCAAATCATCATTAATGGCAGATCATGCTATTTCTATGAGAGAACTTCAAAATGCAAAGACAGATAACGAACTTTTGCAACGAAGACTGACAGCTGTTGAGACAGGTGAGAATAGCTACTGAATCCTTTTTTCTCTTGCCCATGTATTATCAATTGCCTGGAGAGCTATAGTAATGACTTATTTTTCTTTTTAAAACTCCCGTTGAGTGCATATCAGTGTTGTGGCAGGAGTATACATGAAGTTGACAGTTATTGTACAGTTTTGTCATGCCCATAGGCACTACCTACTAGACATATTCAGAATTCACAGTGCAAAACTGTGTGTGATGCTTGTGGCTGTAGAAGAGAGAATTCATGATGGGAAAGAGTTTTCTCATCTGTTGAGATTCCCCATAACTACCCATAAAACAGCCCAAATTTTAATTAGAAGAGAGAAAGATTTAGATCATTCCCTTCTACAGGAATTAAGTAGCATTCTACTGCATACTGGTGCACTTGAGAATGCAGAGGAATGAAGAAACTGGCATAGTGACAAAGGAAACTTTCAAGGGACACCATATGAAAAATGTGTTGTCTGCTTTAGGGAAGGGTTTTAGTGTGGTATTCATGACATTCTGACATGGGTGCAGTAAATGAAAAAATGTGAACTATGGAGACATTATTACCTAATGCGTCCAAACAGGATCAACGCGCTGTTATTATTTTCTTGGCTGCCGAAGGACAAACACTGGTAGATATCCACTGGAGAATGAAAAATGTGTGTAGGGCAGCATGTATGTCAAAAACCAGCATTGTGCATGATGCGCCAAGTTCTGTGCTGGTTGGTATTCAACACAAGACACCGTCAATCTGGGAGGCCAGCCTCATCTATTATGAACAAGAACAGGCAGCCAGTTGACGATGCAATCAGGGTGGACCAGCACATAACCATATGTGAGCTAGCAAAGTATCTTGACATCAGTTTTGGTAGTGTGCATAACATTACCTGGCAGGAGCTAGGCTTCACATTATTTGGTAGGAGTTAATCTACCAAAAAGTTTACAGCCAGTGGGTTCCTGCATGTAAAATGAGAACAAAGAGTGAAGTGAATGGCTGTTTACCTGAAGTATCTGGTGTGCTTCAATGTTGAAGGCAACATGTTTCTTGAGCGCGTTATTGCAGGCGATGAAAGCTGGTTACACCACTAGGAAGTGGAGCCAGAAACATTGCTGGTGCAATGCTGTCACCCATTGTCCCCTTCTCCTCAGACATTAAATAGCCAGCCATATGCTGGAAAGGTGATGCTCATGCTGTTCTTTATCAGGGTGCATTGGTTATTGATTTTGAGGAATTTGGTGTTTCCATCTGTAGGGAAGAGTACTGTGCAATGCTGGAGAAATTATGGCATGCAATTAAGGCAAAATGTCCAGGAAAACTGCAAAAAGGGCGCTGCTGCCCCATGATGACGCACATCCCCACAACACAAATATTGTAATGCTCAGTTGGGAGACACTCAAACACCTGCTTTGTAGTCCTGATCTCTCCCCATGCGATTATCATGCCTTCGGTCTCCTAAAGAAGGGTTTGAATTGTCGATGATGTCTATCAGATGAGGATGTGCAACAGGTAGTTACAGACTTCACACAGCGGGACATGATGTATTATCGTCACCCTGGTTCACCGGTGAGATGATCGCCTTAGTGAACATGAAAATTTTACCTGACAGGCGTACCAACTCAGGATTGTATAGCCTTCAAACAGAAACTTCTTGATCGCTTCTTATATATCACATTTAGCTGCACTGTGTGCAATTCTACAGCAGTGACCAGTTGGCACCTCCGTAAGGATACATTAAAGCAGTATGAATAGTAATAGTTCATTGTGGGTACTATTGACTGATGTAACCAATAGGAGAGTATTAAAGACTTGTTTAAAAAGTTATTTCAATTGTTTTCTTCTTTGGTGTTTGTATTTTAGAGTAGCATGTCATCTCTGTGCAGGAGATTTTCATTTTATATGATTTGTTTACTTTTTCTTTATATACCAGAACTTTTGTAACATTACATTGCTGAATATTGTTTTGAATCACCTTAAGAATGATACATAGAGATCAATATTGGATTTAAGACAAGTACCGCAACAGGGAGGTCAGGCCATAGAGAATATTGTACTGTGACTGTGGCTTGATACTCTTTCAAGGTATATAATCACAGGTTAGGCAAGGCAACGAGTCCTAACAAGTATATTTGCTTTTCATAATATGACAACATGCTATACTGCTGGCTGTTTGACTATCACTGAGCACAGCAGGGTAAAATGTGTTCTACTCACACTAGCAGCTTGCGTGTTGTTTGACTAAGCCTTTCCCAAGGGGCGACTGATTTTTATTGTGGCAGTGCTCTAAAGCTACATGACTTGTCAATCAACAAACACTTTTAATAATAATATTAATGGTCAGATGACAAGAAATACTACTGATTTGTAATGAAAAAGAATCTAAAGTCTTTGTTTTGGGTACATGGAATTGTTGAATGACTTGTGACAGAGGTTGTAAAAATAATTTTCGGACAACTCTGTTCAGTATATAAAATTAAGAACAGAAAACATTCTACATACCTGTCCAAATTATCATAATGTGCTAGCAACAAAAAGTCATGTCACATGTATTACTATTTTGTACAAGAACATGCACAAATCACAGATGGCACTTGAACAAAAATCTTTCTCATAGTGCCCTTGGTATTTCATGGTGATTTCCATAAGCAGATCTTTGTGTGGAGCAGGCATTGGCACTTCAGTTATTAGACACTGTCAGAAAGTGTTGACATTTCTCTTTATCACTTTGTGCTTTTTGTGCCATATGTCAAATTTTTGTGTTTAGTCTATCTGTATTCATTTTATCAGGCTTATGCCATATAGAGTGACACTCATTTCAAAATTAGTATGTTAGATGATTGCTGTCGTATTCAAAAAGTCATTAAAATTTATGAGCTGCATAATCCACTCTTCAGTGGTGGGACTATAGTAAGAGTGATTTTAACTACCAAATACGTACAGCATTCAATGGCTTGTGAATGCACACATCATTCTCAGTTGTTTGATTATTCCAGACTAAGTTGCAGTTGATGAAATGGTAAACATTTTAGTATATGAAAAGGTGTTAGCTGTAAGAGTTTGATAGATGGGACACACAATTGCCAGTATTTCACAGACATTAAACATTGCATATGTGATGAGGACCATCAACAATTAGCAAGAATTTTGAAGAGAACCAGAAAAAACTGTGGGCTTAATATAAAATTAGAATGTAATGCAGGGTCAACTATAGATGCACCTTACAGGAACTTGAGATGTGCCTGACAGACATATTAGTTGTTGATTATCTTTGATAGAATACGGCAGCACAAGACTCAATAGTGCCTGTGTTAAGCCTACATCATAGTAAGTAATGCCTTGCCTGGGCTTGTGAAGTTTATTGGACTCTAACTAATTGGAAATATGACTTCGTCAGATGAGTTGTTTTTACTAAAAAGATTCAATGGTTAAAGCAATGGAAGGATAGACTTTAAATTTGTCAGACTATCTGTCGTGTCCTGACACAGGTGGGAGAGGGAAAAAGGGGTTGCTGGTCAGTCTGCGCTCCTGTGTGGTACAGAGCAGAAGGCAGAAGAACAATTCACAGTGAAGGCATTTGATTGTTTTCTTCTATTTGAGCCAACACTGGTACAGGCATTTACTAGAAATGCAGGTGGTGAGACTCGGTAGGGAACTCGTTGTGGAGACTCTTGGTCAAACAGGGTTTTGAAATAGTTTTTTTAATTCCAGACAGGACTAACTAATACACTGGAGGCTAGTTCTAGGGTTAGAAAAAGCATGAATAACACTGTTACAACAGAAGCCAGTGCAGAAGTCCCAGGAGTGGATGCTAACCACGTTAGCAAACACTAGCAGCATCTTAAGGCAACAACTTAGTTGCAAAACAAAACATACTGAAAGTGATACTGTTCACTGAGGCACTCAAAGTGAGAAAGAGAGAGAGAGAGAGAGAGAGAGCAGACTTACGCAGAGCTGGACCGAGGCTGGAGTCGACAGACGTGGATTCGGCGCCCAGATCGTCTGACTGAGAACTCTGCCAAAATGCGGAATCTAGGGGTTTAGGGGGTTTTGAAGAGTCGCATGGGGGCACTGTTTTTCCCACTTAAAGCCACCCAGCCAATCCCGTAGGTCTCTAGCAGGTGCCTGCCAATCGTGGTTTAGTTAGGTCCCTTCTACTGCTCCTAAAATGGGGATGTTAATGCAGTTGCACTAACTATGTCCTTATTTGGTATCAACATTGTTCAGCTGAAAGCTAACGTAACTGCTCTGCCAAATAAGGCTTGCAACATTATTGTTATACGTCATTTAGCCCTGCCCCTCAGGCTCCCAAGAGTAGGGTCTGCTAGGTCAACAGTTTTTGGGATTTTCGCTCTCTTTCTAACCCTTGTGAGTCTACTGACATTGCTGTTCTCAGGGCTGGTATTAAGCTGGCTTTATACACTAGTACGTGCCTGTTGGTTACAAAGTTCTATGGTGACAACCTACTACAGCGTCTAGACGACATATGAAGTTATATGTTAATTCCTTGAAGAGTAACTAACGCCCTGGGACCGCATCTGGGGGCGTCTGCATTTTTGCAAGGCTCTCCCCTTACTGTTTACTTCATGTAACAATATCTCTCCTAGTTTCGTCTGCCCTCAGCATTGTCTCTGCTTCCACGCCTTGGAACGCCTGTCCTCCTTTCTCATTGCTTCAAGATAACTACCCCAAAGACATGTCAAGTTGTAGACAGGCACAATTAAGACACTCGTATAGAGCTTTCAGCCACAGCCTTCATCAGTAAAACTACACACACACACACACACACACACACACACACACACACACACACACACACACAAAAAAAACCGCGCGCGCGCCAGCGTGCCAGCTCCAGCATTCCAGCCTGAGAGGCTGGAGTTGGCAGTCTTGTGTGCACTTGCTTTTTTTTTTGTGTGTGTGTGTGTGTGTGTGTGTGTGTGTGACAAATGGCCAAAAGCTTATGTGAGTGTCTTCTAATTGTACCTGTCTGCAAGTTGACGTGTCATCTTAACAGTAAGTAGCAATCTATCTTTTCCTACATTGTTGATACTCCTGCATGGAGTTTCCATTGTTGCATTATTACTTAAGATTAATATTGGAATAATTTTTCGGAGTGGCCACAGCTGATTTCCTACTCCTTCCTTGCCCAGTCTGAGCTTGTGCTCTCTCTGTTGACCTTGTTGTTGGTGCAGTGTTGAACTTTACTGTTACTTCATTCTTCTTTGAGATGTATTGATCTTATGGTGAAACTCATTTATGACACAGTTCATATAAACTAGATGTAATGTGACAGTTCTTACGAATATGAATTTGTAACTGCTTCTGAAAAATTTGTAAAATATTATATCGAGAAAGGTTGATTCAACTCCTCATCTCCTATCAGTGTAAGATGGCCAACATTTAGTGGAAATTAACTTTTGATTTAATATGTTCAACATAATTAAAAACTGTATTGAAGAAAATTGTGAGATCTGTTGTAATCACTTCTAGACAAAGGAAGGAGGGGAGGCATGCTTGCCTAGCTCAGAGATAATTTTGATTGCTCCTGTTAATTTCCATCTCTAATTATCTCATTGCCAATGGGGTGTTGAACCTTAATCTCTCTACCTTCCATCTTGCTCCTGTTAATTGAGCAAGGGCTCACCATTTGTGAGATTCCTTGGCAGCTGTTGCTTTATTATATTGACCATATATTTTTATAAATTTTCTTGCTGACAATGAACATAACCTTACTTGCTATAAGTCAACCTACAATGCCTCAAGTGCTTGCTGTGTGTGTTAGAAAAGAGAAATTTCAGGTTATTTATTGGTATGTACCCATAATCAAAGCAAGCCTATTAGCTTCCGTACAGAAATTTCTGTGGCTTCATTGATTATCAGTGTGTCTGCATGTCCAAATAGCAAACATGGATTTCAGTTCCTTTCATCCATATCATGTTCCATATGCCTGGTGATAATTCAGAGCAAGCTAGTTCAGTTTATCTTTCTCTCATTTAACTCTTGTTTCCTAAAAAAGCAGATATTTTTACTATTTGCATGTATTGAGACAGTTTTCTTTATGCCCGTCTGTGGGCACCACTTTGCAGGGAAGATGCAGGAAACTGGTTACCGTATCTGAAGCCAGGGCCACCAGACTTTTTCTGTGTTATAGAAGTTGGTCTTTGTCTGAGAGTGGTTACTAGCTTCTCCTGTGCAAACACTCTGTGATGTGCTTTCCTTTTGAAAATGTTTGTCTGCATTGTTGGCATGTATACGATGTGCAGAGAGGAGGGTGCTCATCACCTTAGCATTCTGCGTCGTGGATGGTGCTAAATAATGGAACACATCAAGGAGCCCAGTCTTTGTTGACCAAGTTTGAACTTGGAAAACACAGGATTCCTGAACTAGTGCTGGTCAGGTGCACCTGCCATCTATTACCCTAAACCTTGAGCACACTTCAGCAATAACTGGTAGGCATGAAAGTGGAATTTCATGTCTCCCAGAAAATGGGGATCTTGGTTGAAGAGAGGGTCTCAACCTTAGGTATTCATAAAGTGATTTAGTGTGCTTCGGGAATCTTTAAATTAGAATAGTGACTTAAGGGTGCAACATTGACTTCAGAAATGTCTGTGAGGGCATGCTGAAAAGTAGTGCCACTGAATTTTTTATTCTGTTAACAATGTTGGTGAAGGTATTACAAGTCATGTATATTACTAGGTTCACTTTCCCACTTAGCTGATGCAAGTTGCAACCCTTTGCCACTAGAGAGCTTTGAATTGTACCGGGTAACATGGCAGCATGTAATGTGACTATGTCGATGTGTGATAAACTGAAAACACACATTCGAAGAGTTCCTTCACACATGGAGCAACCCTCTCCTTCAGCATGGCAATGTGAGGCCATGCACAAGCACTGTGACTCCTGCAGCAATCTGATGCCTTGGGTTCACTGTCATTGATCATAAAGTCCCAACTGGGCCCCATCTGATTTTCATCCATTTCCGAAACACAAAGGACACTTTCGATGGCTTCACTTTGATAGTGATGAAGTTGTGCTGACAGAGATGAGGTTGTGGTTGTGGTAACAAAGTCAAACATTCCACAGTGATGGTATCAGCAAACTGATAGCTCGTTAGGAGAAATGTGTTTGTCGCCAGGGTGTCTATGTTCGGAAATAAATACATAGAAATGAAAATAAGGATGTAGAATGTTCACAAAGTTTTTTAATTTAAAAAGCTTAAGAGTTTTCATAAAAAAATTCAGAGGCATTACTTTCCAGCATGCCCTCGTATATCTCTGCAAGCCACACAACTACAGAAGGCAAAATTGCTTGGTGAATAACCAATACCTACAGAGCTTCACTGAATTTCATTAAGAGTGCAGTATCTTGCAGAGACCAATGGGAATGGATGTTATTGAGTATAAAGGTGAGTAGGAACAAGAAGATAGTGTTTATTGACGTAAGGAACACAATGAAGATAGTAAATGCTGATAGGTAAATAATGTAGAAGTGAAGAAGACAACTCACCGAATAATGTGTAGCTACATCATGCCAACTGAACACTAAAGTGTCAGGACTGTAGTTTGTCATGTAGACTGGAATGAGAGGCTGTATCAGGTATGGTGGATAAAGGGAGAAAGAGGTGGAAGTGGAGGAGGGGTTGGGAGAGGGTAGCTGATGGCTTGGAAGGAGGCAGTAGGTGGTTTGCAGAATTGGAATGTGGAAGGGAGAGGTAGCAGGTGCATGGCGTAGGAATGTAACATTTGGGCACCAGAGCCGGTGAGTTCGTGCGGCCCATGATGGCCATTATGGGGAAAGGGTGACGGGATAGGGGAGGAAACTTGGGGGCAGAGGGTGCAGGTGCAGTGGTTTAGCAGAGACTGAGGCTGAGAAGATTGTGGGAGTGAAGGATGTGCTGCAAGGAAAACTCCCATCTGCATAGTTAAGAAAAGCTGGGGTGGGGGAGGGGGGGGAGAGGAATCCACATGGCACGTTTTCTGAAGCAATCACTGGACTCTAGCACATAGCACTCAGCAGTGTGTTCTGTCACAGGGTGATCAACTCTGCTCTTGACCACAGTCTGATGATAGCCAAGAGCAGAGTTGAGCACTCAGTGGCAGAACACGCTGCCAAGCCCAACATGCTCAAAGTTGGTGGCTGCTTCAAAACCTGTGTCATCTGGATTATTACCCCCAGCACTAGCATTTCTGAACTATGCAGAAGGTAGTTCTTGCAACGCATCCTTGGCTATCACAATTCCCTTAGCCTCAATCACTGTTGACCCTCTTCACCCGCATCCTCCGCCCCCCAGTATCCACTTCTCTGATCTATCCCTCTCTCCTAATCCAGTACTGCATGTCATCGTCATATTGTGCTGCACTAGTTCACCAGCTCCAGTGTCCGTATGTTACTTTCCTATCCCGTACAACTGCCTTTCCATTTTGCTTTCCTATTCCGCACACCTGCTACCTTGCTGTGAGCTGTCGGCTACCCTTCCCTAACCCCTCCTCCTGCTTTTGCATGTTGTACTCTGTATGAAGAAGATTTCTTGTTGCATATTTTCTTTCCTCAACATTATACATTTCTATTTTTATGCTTCTGTATTTCAATTTCAAGTGATTTCTACACCCTTCATCCACTTCTCACATCACTAATGTGATCATCTAGTTGTAACTCTCCATCATTACCTGTCTGAATTAATGCATTCAGTATAGAGACATTTTTTAACTTACTTAGTGTTTTTTGTTTTATATGTGCTGCATTACTGTGTCCACATTATGATTTTTTTTCTAAGTTTTTCAGAATGATCTAGCTCTTATTCTCTTACTTCACTACTTGTCTTCACTTGCTGTTCTGTAGTTTTTATTCATTAACTTTGTTTTAAATGAATTGAGTCTCAAACTTCCTTCATCTGGCTATTTTTTCCACAGTCGATATGGTCACAATTTCATGAGCACCTTGGTTGTGGAATAATATTGAAGGCTGTGGCTGTGGCTGTGGCTTCTCTCCTTGATGGCTGCTGCCTTTTTAAATTTTTACCGTCAATGTCATTCTGTTTTACTGACTGTCCAGTCACATTAATGTGACTGGCTGTCAAAAGCGTGCATAACCACCTTTTGCAGTACAGACTGCTGTGAGATGTGCAGGAAGAGTTTCAGTGAAGTTGTAGTGTCCTGTGGTTGGCAGGGAAAAACTAACAGTCAATTTGAACACACTTTATTATAATTAAAGAAAAATACCTTCTTGGCATATACCAAGTGTTAAATGCAAGAACAAATAGGAAAAAACCCCACAACTCTTGTGGTGGCAAATCAGATAAGGAAACAAGACAATGGAAGAAAATACTGACCAAAATCTACTACAATGCTACAGTGACTGAATACAATGCTAGGGCCGGCGTAAGTACTGGCTGGAGCTGTTCCTAGCAGTTGGTAAACGCTGCCAGTCTGATGGTTTAGGCGTGCTTATAAAGCCAGGTCGGCAGAGTGCTACATGAGTCATATGAGTTCCTATTGGTGGAACACTGTCACATGTTGTCTGGCAAAGTAGTTCCATGTTTATTTGGAAAGTTTGTTATTGTTTCCGTCTGCTGGCGATGTTTCTCCCTGCACTCCTGAAAGGAGGTCGGCAGCCCATCTTGTGTGTCAGTTGTCCGGGCCCTCTAACAGTAAGGGGCCAGTACAACATTCCTCCCCCTGGGGAAAAAAATGCACAACACCACAAATGTCCATAGGAGTAGGGGTGTCCTGGTTGACATCCATTGGTTTGTGGCTGGCAGGGGTGGGCGGCGATGACGCAGCACAGGCAGCTGGTGGCAGAGACAGCGACTGAGGCGGAGGCGGAAGCGGAGGTTCCGTCACAGGGTGGTCAGCGATAGGCACTGGCAGCTCCCCCCCAGGCGTCATGGTCCACCAGACGGAGCTGGTTGAGTTGCTGGCGGGCGGTGGAACTGTTGGCCCACCGGAGAGATGCCATCGCCTGGCTGCAGAGCTCGGTGATGACCGCAGGCACCCAACACGCCCATGGATGAGAGAAGGTCCACGCCTAGACCGTGTGCCCGATGCAAAAGGGGTGCGTCGGCAAGTGGGAGGGTGAGAAGCCTCGGGAACCAGGACAGATAAGGGAGAGCAGAAAGGTCGACCATGAAGTATCTCTGCTGGAAGTTCACCGGCATGGGGGTGGCGTGGTATGTAGCCAAAAAAAGCACTACCTCCTCTAGCGGGTGATGGCTCAGCAGCTTATTGAGCTGGGTCTTGGACGTCCACATGAAATGTTGTGCCTGGTCGTTTGATGCAGGGTGAAATGGGGCGATATGGATGAGGGAAATTCCATTGGAAGTACAGAATTGCTTAAACTTGGTCGAAGTAAACTGTGGATCGTTATTTGTAACAATCGTTTTGGGGAGGCTCTCGACAGCAAAGAGGCACTGGAGAATTTTGATAGTCTCAGCAGAAGTGGTGTTCCTCATGCGGGAGACATAAGGGCATCCCGACCGACCCAGAGTCGATAAATATGAGCCACTGGGAACCATGAAACGGCCCTGTGAAATCCAAATGGAGATGTTCCCACGGAGCAGCTGCATCCAGCCACGAAAAATACTGGTGCGGGGATGCTGCCTGACATGTTTGGCACGTGGTGCTGACTGACATGAGGGGGGTCAATGTCTTTATCCAAACCGCACCAATAAAAGTGTCAGCGGGCCAACTGGTTAGTGAGGACTATGCCCCAATGGCCTCTGTGGAGGAGGTCGAGGACATGGCGGCGCAACGCATGCTGTATGACCACCACTATGAAAAAGGATGATGCCACTGCAGAAAAAGAGCATGTGCTCATGATCCCAAGAATGCTGGACCTTTGCATCGTGGAAACTAAGACAGCTGGTTGGCCAACCTGCAGCAGTTTGGCAGCAGAGAACTTTGTAGTGTCTGATCCTGAGTGGTGGCCCGCCAGACTGCATCAGCATCCAATGGAAGCACATCCAGAGCTATGTCCATGCCCAGTTCCACGTGGAAACAAACCAAGGTGGAGGTGTCAAACTCGTGCTCTGCCACAGTAGGCAGCCGGGACAGAAAATCGGCGTTTGTGTGCTGTTTAGAGATGTGGCAGACAATATCAAAGTTGAACATCACCAGGAAGAACGCCCAATGCTGGAGGTGGCGTGCTATCTGGGTGGGCACAGCAGCACCCAGGTGAAACAAAGAAACCAAAGGTTTGTGGTCAGTCTGCAGCGTGAAATGACGACCATACACGAAATCGTAGAATTTCGTCAGGGCAAAAACCAGTGTCAAAGCTTCCTTTCTAGTTTGACTATATTTGGTTTGAGCATTGCTCAGCTTTTTGGATTCGAAAGCCACCAGCCTCTCAATGCCATTAGCCACTTGGGAGAGGACTGCACTCAGGCCGTAGTCCAAGGCATCGGCGGCGACGATGAGAGACGAGGAAGGATTTTAAGTGGCCAGACTAAAAGGGTGGAAGAAAGATGACTTTAGACATGTGAAAGCCTGTGCTCACGCTGTGTCCCAAACCCAACGCGCACCCTTGCGCAATAACCCAGTCAGGGTCACTGAAATCTTTGCAGTGTGGAATATAAAACACTGATAATAGTTGATTTGACCAAGGACAGATTGCAGTTGCTTCATGTTGATGGGAGGAGGCAGGTTTTGAATCACCTTGACATACTCCTTAGAGGTGTGTAGGCCATGAGTATCCATCACGAACCCGAGATAGCTGACTTCCCACGCCAAAAAGTCACACACTTTTTTTTCCGGCAATGCAGGTTAGCCTTGGAAAAAACCTGAAATAGCTGATCCAGCTTGTCCGCGAGGTCCACTGCGGCCGTGCCACTGACTATGACATTGTCTAGATAGTTGGCCACCCCGGGAACAGGGTTTGTGAGGCATTCCAAATGTTGGAAAATGGTGGGGGTGCCGGTAAAGTCCACACGGAGTATTGGTGACTAGGATCTGCTGCAGTTTCTTGTCCAGTGGCAACAGCAAATAAGCATCGTGCAAACTAATTTTGGCGAAAACGGTAGAGCCCGCAAGATGTGTGAGTACATCATCCACTGATGGAACAGGATAGGTGTCAGTGACGGACTGAGAATTGACTGTGACCTTAACATAGCCATTAATGCATAAAGCACTGTTCGACTACTCAACTACCATGATAGGCATCGCCTAGTGACTGTGCGCGATGGGAGAAAGGATGCCTTCATTTTGTCAGTGGCGAAGTTCCACTTGGAGCCTGTCTCAGAGAGCAAAGGGGACTGGGTGGGCCTTAAAAAAATGAGGAACAGCAGAGGGAAGAAGCTGAACATGCACAGTGAAACCCTTCGCCAGTGGTGTGGAGGATAAGAAGAGCATTTCTTATTTGCTGAGCAACGGGGCAAGGAGGGTATCCGATGAGGGAATTGACATCGCCTGTACCACATCCTTCGCTGATAAACCCTTACAACCAAAACTGTCCACACCCAGAAGGTTAGTAGCGCCAGGGGATCCAACCACTGAAACTGAGCAGTGAAGGAACGACTGTTGTAAGAGATTTGTGTGGAAAAAATGCCATCGACTGATATAGAGTGATTACTGAAACTGCGCAAGGTGCGAGTGTATGGGGATAATGCCGGTGAGCCCAAATATTGGCATGTGGCACCATCCCCAATAGAAATGGATGATGCCGTGTCAGTTTGGAAGACAACCGGAATATGTCCAACCTCCAAGGTAAGGAGAAAACGGGTACCCGATTGGGGAATGATGGAGAATACTTGCCCATCAATGGAATGCGAGGCTTCCAGGTCCAGAGATGACGATTCGTGATGAACCTGTGCATCCACAGGAAGTGTGGCATCTATGTGATGTGTCTGTGAAGCCTGACACACCACGACAATATGGCCCACTGGGCTGCAAGCCGTACATCTTGCTCGCCGGTGAGGGCACTCCAACCGTTGGTGAGTCTGGAAACAGTTCGGATAGGATGAAAGCCAGGTGAAAGACTTCCTCTCACGGAGTGGACCAATGGATCGACGAGGCTCTCACTCAGCGCTAGGCAACTGGTGAACCGCGTAAACAGCTGGATCAAGACTTGGTGGTCGTAGCTGGTGAGACTTGAAACGCACGAATGATCGGCAGACAGGTGTCAAGGGACGAGTCCTGTAACTTCAAAATATCAGCCCGAAGACCCTTGTTTGGTGTGTGAAACACCACCATATCACGAATCAACAATGAGGCGTAAGGCGACTTGCAGCAACGTTGGTGCACCAGAATTTACAATCGCCAGAGAGACCCTGGAGCATCGTAATCCATTCCTGATAAATCTGACCTGGTGACTTTCAACAAGAAAATAAAGTCTGATGGGCAGAGGTGACATGTATTTGGGCATCTAGGTACTCAAAAAGGCAGCCCTTGATGTGAGTAAATGAGAGATCTCGAGGGGACTGCTAGGGGTTGAATTGTTGAACTAAACGATGCACTTGTGGACTGACTGTTGCTCAGAAAAGCTCGACTTGGATTTTCATCATGGATCCCATGTGCCAGTAAATATTGTCCCAAGCATTTGAGATAATTTGACCATGGTTAGACAGACCTATCGAAAGTCTGAAACGCCGGTGGAGCCACATGCAAAGTGTTCAATTTACCTGCGATGGAATCAACTCTATGAGCTACCTCTTGCAATGCTGACAAGTGAGAATGAATTTCTGAATGTGTGAGCGTTGGCTGAATCTGCTGTAGAGTTTCCACCAAGGACTGAAGAAGCTCTTCGGAGGAGATCATTCCGTTTGAAAATGAAAGTTTGTTCCTCGTTGCCAATAACTGTAGTATACTGCAGTCGGAAGGAAAGGACTAACAGTCTATTTAAATGCACTTCATTGTAATTAAAGAAAAACACCTTCTTGGCATACACTAAGTGTTAAACACATGAAAAAACAGGAAAAACCCCACAACTCTTGTGGTGGCAAACCAGGTAAGGAAACAAAACAATGGAAGAAAATACTGACCAAAATCTAATCTAAAAAATACAGTGTACTACTACAGCGAGTGAATACGATGCTAAGGCCAGCGTAAGTACTGGCTGGAGATGTTCCTAGCGGTTGGTAAACACTGCAGGTCTGACAGTCTAGGTGTGCTTATAAAGCCAGGTCGGCAGAGTGCTACATGAGCCATATGAGTTCCTATTGGTGGAACACTGTCACATGTTGTCTGGTGAAGTAGTTCCATGTTTATTTGGAAAGTCTGTTATTGTTTCTGTTCACTGACGATGTTTTTCTCTGCGCTCCTGAAAGGAGGTCGGCAACCCATCTTATGTCTTGGTTGTGTGGGCCCTCTAACAATAACGGGCCGCTACAAAAGAGGTTCTGTAAGGTATTGACAGGGAGATTGGGCCCATGTCGACTCCAGTGCTGTTGTCATCTGGGCTAGATTTCTTGAATGAGGATCTGTGGTGTGAATAACCTAGTCGAGGTGCCCCACAGATTCTCGATTGGGTATACACATCTGGAGTTTAATGGCAAGGGAGTATGCTAAATTCATCCTAGTGCTCTTTGGACCACACATGTACATTTCGAGCTGTGTGACACATTGCATTGTCCTGCTGGTAGATACCATCATGCAGGGGTTAAAAAAAAACTGTATGTAAGGGTGGACATGGTCTCCAAGGATACATGAATTGTTGCGTTGATCTGTTAGGCCTTCCAGAATGGTGAGATCAACCGAGGGAATGCCACGAAAACGTTCCTCAGACTATAACATTCCCTCTTCAGCCTGGACCCTTCCAACAATTGTTGCAGGGTGTTTGTTTTCAGTCTGTCCAGTTGCAGAATTGACATGCAAATTCCAGCCTTCATTGCTGATGGATAGGAGCCAGTGTGGGTTCATGAACCAGGCACCTGCTGTGAGGCCCATACACAGCAACAGTTGTTGAGGAAACTCTGAGGGTAGCCCTTGATTGATCTGGGCTGTCAGTTGCTCAATAGTTGCAAGTCTATTTGCCTGTACACACATCCACAGCCATTGTTTACCCCTGTCATCTGCGGCCCATAGTGCACCACAGTTGCCTCAGTTCCAGTGTTGGATAGTGCCATTTTGCCATGCGTGGTATACTTTAACTGTGGCAGCACATGAACAGTTTAAAACTTAGCCCTTTCAGAAATGCTTCCACCCTTGGCTCGAAAGCCAGTGATCGTGCCCTTCTGGACACCGGTTAAATTATTCTGTTTCTGCAATGTCATAATGACTGCATTGTTTTCCTCATTCCCTGACTTGTTTTATATTTCTGAGAGTGGTTATTGCACATTGACATCGAACATAGGTGGTGGTCACATTAATGTGACTGGACTGTGTATTTTCATTCATGAACACAATTAGTGCTTTTATTGCCACTCACTTTATAAGAAAAGCATTGTTGATAAATTATTCTATTGGATCCGTACCACTTAAAAATTAATTATTCTTTCAACAGAAATGTACCTTTGGATAACTCTTTATGTTGTGAAGTAACATTATGAAAACAAATACTTAATATTCTGTCAAAACAATTCCTGTGACATTTGAGAGTTAAATTCTTTTTTCAGTTATGAATTGGAGTGCTTTTTCATTATGCTCACTGGAGCTGTATTTAACAAAACAGAACTTGAGATATAGTTTTTTTATCTGCACAGTTCCTCAGTAGTAAAAGATCACGCTACTGCTGGAGCCATATGTGAAGTAATTACAATTTTTGTTCGTTTCTGTATCATGGTGGAGAACTTATTTTTAGTTAGTTACATAATGTCATTGTAAACAACTCATAATTGCTTGGGAAACAATTAAATTTTGTTACATGTGACAGTTCATATATAGATGTTTTTTAAGTACAGTAGTCATTGGTTTCTTTATTGGCTGTTTATATACTGATATTAAAGTTCACTTTTTTAAATTTTTGCTCCATTTTTATTGCTGTAGGTTTTATATAATAAATTACCTTTACTTTCTGATACTTAAACTGTTTATTCTGTATGAACTTAGATTGTAATGAGTACAAAGACAGAGTTGCGTATCTTCAGCAACAGTGGAACACTATGACAAAAATGCAGACTCACTTGAGAGATGTTAATGAAAAGATGAGTTTTCTTGAAGAAATCCTTAAAAATACTCACGACATTGACTGGTAAGAATACTATCCTCCTTAATTTATAAAAAAACCATGAGAAGTCTCCTGTTGTTATATTAAATACTCTGATATGGATGACTCTTTTTTTTTCTCTTCCTAGGCATCACATCCAGGACAGTGACACAAAAAATGGTGTCATCGGAACAAATAAAACTGTTCAATTGCTTGAGGAGTTCATGCAAATTAAAAATGAGGACAAGGGGCCTAAGGAGGATCAGAAACTTGTGAAACAGCTGTAAGAGCACCCTATTTCATTTCATAATTTGGTAACAAAAATGTAAGAGTCCAACATTAATGTACTCATGAATGACTATTTTACAATGCTCTGATTCTGCTTAAAAACATTGTGATATTTAGTGTTGATAGTGGAGAGAGCATTATTTGGCTTTTCCTTTATGCAATATAGAAGCAAAGAAAGAAAGGTAAACTACAAGTATGTAGGAAAAAGACATGTGGAATGGTAATGATTGTATGAGCATGTGAAGAGAGTGAATAATAACTGCAGAAAACTGTGAGAAAGATAAGAAAGTTAATAATCTAGGAGAAACTTCCCATTATTTAAGAAAATTATCTATGTATATGTGTGGTATTGTGAGTAAGATACAAACGGCTTACAGAGTGATAGAAATGTCTGTTTTTAGTCATGTTGTCATACAGCAATAACAGAAATTTTTATTGTATGTGCACTGTTTCAGATAGAACAAATATTCAGTAATATAACAACTAGTACTGTAGCTCATTTTAAAAGTGAAGTGATTTTATCGAATATTCTCTTGACTTTCATTTCTGAATAATGTGATGGACTATTCCTATTTTGTTTTTAAATATGAATAGGTAATGTTGTTTATATCAAGTGATAGCAGAAAGAAGATGTAATGCGTATTTTGGATTTTCTGACATTGTAGTTTCCCTAAACAGCCTCATGCAACTTTCAGTGTTATCCATTAGCTCATATATATTTTTTGTGAGCAGTAAGAGTCCTATAACATTCCACTGGGTACATATGAAGCTTGTGTGCTTCACATCTTATGCTTTCTCATCATTAATAACAGCAGGTTTTGCTAAGTATGCTAAGAAGTCTTTTGTTCCATCACAAAACTGGTCCAGAATTCGATAAGCTTGTATGTACCCCAAGACAAACAGAGCAAGTAGAACTGAACACAATCACAGCCTTCCCATCAGATCACATTGTGTTTTGCCTGTTTAGCAATACTAGTTGACATGATTATATATTATCATTTATTTCAATATCAGTCCAGCATTCAGTTATAATAAAAGAAGAAACCACAGTATACTACTCTCATTGAAACGGTTTAGGAAAATGGAATTCAATATTTTGCTCTTCTGTGCTATTTTCTGCTTTCATGCCAGTATGATTGCTGAATGATTCAGTAAATGCCATTCGTCCATTTACTGACTTTATGAAAGACCGACACTTCTTAGGTTTTTTGTCATATCGGCAGACAAAATTGTACTCAAGAATTCATTGAACACATCTTGCATTGCTCTTATTACACTCAGTCTGTCTTCATTTGGTGGATTTTTAGTAGAGGTGTACCCTAAGAAGAGGAAGGGGTCAGTCTTTTTTTTTTTTGTTTTTTTTTTTTGTTTTTTTTTTTTTCTTTTTTCCATGGCGATCATGACATGATTATAAGTGTCATTTGAATGTTACAAGAATTTTCCCAGTGGGTCTTGGCTGTGAAACAATAATTTTAAATGTGAACAGCCATCTGATGACATGTCAGTTCAAAACCAGTAAAGCTGCTGTTTGTTCTCAAAAAATCACATTATTAACAGTGGCGTTTTTGTACTTTATTGTAAGAATTAATGTGTAAAAGCATCTTGGTTTTGAAAGAGCTGCGCATATAACAAAATGTGTGGAATTAGTCTGAAAGAGCCTTGCTGTGACTGTTGCTAAAAGTATTTCCCATAGTACCATAGGCCTAAATAGTTTGATGGCTTTAAATTCATGCACTTTGGACAACAAGTTGACAGTCCTTGATGGGACTATGCATGAAGAACTAATTAATTTTTGAATGTCTGCTATGTTATTGTACATATACTTAACATTGTCAACACATTTTGAAAGTCAACTGAAATATAAATGACATTTTCCCCAAATTATAGCTGTATAGCTTTCTTCTCCTCTCTCCCCCCCCCCCCCCCTCCCATCATCCTCCTCCCCTCCCCACTCCCCTGCACCCCCATAGGCTTTGTACCACATTCATACACACTTTATCTATACACGTGAAAAGTCTGTGTTAACCAGAATAGCCGTTTGAGTAGTATACTGCAGTATGTATACAATATTTTTAACACTGTCAACAGTATAGCAAATTAAGAATGTACCTTAAGATTTGAACCAAATTTTCATATTTAAAGGCTGAAAGAAGAGAGATACACAAGGAGAAATTGTGGTAAAAGTGGAGAGGTGGTGTAATAAAAGATCATCACCCAATAACTTTACAATAATTGTTGTAGAGGAACAAAACAAAGTGTTGTGTAGAAGTTTAGACTGGAATTCCGGTGTTGCTTGCTGGCACGATTACCACAAAACAGCTAATAAAGAATGCATTAATTTTCTGTGTACCCATGCACTTATCAGTATTATTGAATTTAACATGCTGTTCACTAGAGCATCGTGTTTGTAGGTACTTAATAGTTGTTTCACTTCACCTAAAGGTAAATCTCTTTATTGATCAGTAGAACAAGAAGATAAATAAATACTATCACATACACTATAATCTTCCTGCTGGTTACTTCTTGCATTGCACATCAGACAACTGCATACACACCAGTAATAATTGTTCTGCAACAGGTAGTGGTCTTCTTTCTGCTTGAGAGTGTTGGTCATTCCCGACATTGCCAATGGGTAGATCAGGAGTGACCTATGAGCTGGGATCCCTACACCACCACCACCACCACCACCACCACCACTGCCATAAGACAAAAAGTACTAACTTGAACTATGAAATGACTACTGGATTGAAACAGAACCACATTTTTCATCCATAACAAGTTTCCATTGTGGCTGGTTGCTGGTAGTTGTCTAGTGTTGCAAGGGGACTGCTGCATGTAGGTGGGTGGAGGCCAATCAGTTTCCAACTGAGTGTCACTGCTCTGGATAACATTGCAATGCTGGCATATGTGGCCTAAGGTGTGTTCTGCATCCTGTGGTGGACTGTATTCCAGTGGCATGTTGTGTACTTAAGTAAGGTGCTTTCCATCAGTTAGTGGACACTACTGTATCTAACTCTTTAATGTAGAGAGGGAATACCCTGTCTTTTTGTTCCATAAGTGTGTAAGGCGTCTTATTGTAGGGCAGCTACAATGATCTGTGCAGTGGGCTTTGTCGTTGTTAGGTCTTTGAAAACAAAGGTAGAGAGTTTTCTGCATCATGTTGTTCCACTTGGTCACATAGCCCCCATTTGCCTCTAAAACCACCACAAGGAAATTTTTGCTAGAGTGAGAGAGAGGGTCTGGGTATGGTTTGAAAAACTCTACTGATAGATGCAGAGGTTCTCCATACAGCAGCTCTGTAGGAGAGGCCTGCAGGTTGTCTTCTAATGTACTGTGCAGTCCCAGCAGCAATACTGGTAGTGTATCAATCCACAACACCATTATATGACACCTTGTAACAGCATTCAAGAAAGGGTGTAAGCACTCCATAGTGCTCTTTGTGGATGTATGATATGGTGAATTCCTTGTCCTGTGTATCCTGTACAGCTAGGCTATTGCAAGTAATTTTTCTGCCTCCCCCTGCCTACTTTGGTTAGAACTAATTTGCTGGAAGCACTTTAAATGTGAAATCAAACAGCAAATGAACAAGCACAATTTGTGTTACCAGTATTACCTCTGGCCACCTGGTGTATCTGTTGATCACAAGGGAGACAGTACTGGTAGTTGAGTGCGACCGGATGTGGACCTACTAAGTCCAGGTGGATGTTTGAGAATCATCCCTGTGGAATGTCAGAACTTCAGCACGGAGCTCATTGCCATGGTATTTTGTGCTTCTGGCAGGGAATGCAGGTCCAAATCCACATACGGCAGTCCTGTATACCAATCCACACAAAATGCTGCATTACTAGTGCCCTAGTAGCACGAATTCTTGGGTGACTGAGACCTTGCAGAGGGCAGGCACATACGGGTGTAGGTTCATCTTGTGTTCCAGCAGATCCCTTAATTACCCTTCATAATTTTTCTCTGTTGCTGGTCACAGAAATCCACAGTTGCAGAGATACTGTCAACTCTAGACAAAGCATCGGCGGTTGATTTTTCAAATAACTTACATGCCAAATGTCTGTTGTAAATTGCAAAATAAAACAAACTTAGTTGATTTGCACAGAGGATAGTTATTTCATGGTTGTGAACTAATGGTCTGTATAAATAGTGAAGGCATGCCACTCCACCATGAATTGGAAATACCTGAATGCTGCTTTGGCTGCTAAAAGTTCTGTGTGAAGTGGTGACGAAGAGTGCTGCTGCTCTGTGATGTTCTTGGGAATAAATGCAAAGGCTGCCAGAAACCATTCACATTCTGTTGTAGCACAGCAACAACAGTGTAGGACAAGGCATCCAAAAAAATCATCAATGGGACACAAGCAATTGGATGCACAATGAAGGTGGCTTATGTGGGACTTGGCTGGAAGGCTTCAAATGCTGCGCCTCCAGTTCATCAGTCCAAGTGACAGGTGTGAAACTGTGCACTTTGGGGCTGACAAGAATGGCGTGGAGTGACAGATGGGTTGGCAGCTGAGGGTAAAAAATGTTGGTAAAAGTGGATTTCAGGTACTACACACTCCACACAACATTTTCAGGGGTGGGTAAGTTGTAAGTGCAGCAGTGTGCTCAGCTGCCAAATACATACCAGTTGTGGACACCCTGATTCCCATGAATGTCAATTTGTTAGTACCAATGGCATGTTTAGCCAGATTTATGCAGATTCCATAGTTATCAAACATTTGTAAAACTGTGTGTAGATATAGTTCATGTTGTTCTATGGATAATACTGCCACCAACGTGTCATCATTTTATGCAGAGCAGAAGTCCAATCCCTGCAAAACTTCATTGATAAAACACTGAAAAATCTGTGCCATATTCAGTAGAGCTTATAACATGTATGGGATTCTAATAGTCCATAGGGCATACTTACTACAGTTTTTCGGAAGTCCTCTGTTGTCACAGGTGTTTGGTTGTAGGCTTTTACAGATCCAAACTTTAAGAAAATGGTGTGCTGCAGCAGTTGGTATACAAAATCATCTCCCATGTGGTGTACAGGGTACTGGTCAGAAATTGTCAGAATGTTATGCCTCTATTGTCACCAAAGGGTTGGCACCCTCCTTTGTACCAGATGAACGGGAAAAGCACAGTTGATTTTTGATGGTTGTGCCCGGCACGCTTGGATAATTTAATCAAATTCTTCTCTTGCGATGCGGAGTTTGTTGGATGGCAACCGTCTGGCCATGAGAAAACAGGAAGATCAGGTCTTGATGTGATGCACTGCTGAGTGGATGGGCCATGACAGCATTCCAGGGTGTTGTATAATCAACAGGAACTGGTTTAGCAAACATACCAGCACTAATGTCACGGTGAGGAACTATACCAATGGTTCACTGTACTGTGTGGGCTGGCATGCTACCGTAACTTATTTGACCTAGTCCATAATGGAAGCATTCCTCACATCAAGGTTGAGATCGGAGTAGTAAAGGAAATTGAGCCTGATGATAGTGCAGGTTGCATCTTCTGTGATAAATTGCCACTCGAATAAGCCAGTATCCAACAACAACTGCATCTCAGTAGTCCTGTCCATTACCACCAGGGACTGATGACCCTGTTGTTTGGTCCCTTTACTCTCCAAATCAACCATTACCACCAGCATCATGATGGATGCTGACTGACTTGTCCTTTGGGTATTGGAGGCTACTGTTCATGTTTACCACCCAGGGGTGGGTTATCTGCACCTACATGCTCTCTTGCCAAAATCATAGTGGTAAAAACACTCTATCTGGCCTGATGAGCTTGAAGAGACCACACTGCATTGTCTTTGTGATGACATGCAATCTGGTTGTTTGTATGTGCTTAGGGCTGCAACCGGCAATTTGTCAACTTGTCAAGACATGAGGTGATGTCATCCAACCTGTCTCTGGCAGGTTTTGTAGTAAACAAATGCAGAGTAGCAGCCTTCATTACTCTGTGCACAATCTTTGCATTATCAAGAACAGGGTGTGATGCATCTCAGGCAATTGAGACAGCCATGTGGACCATAGGAGTGAGTCTCGGACCTCCTGTGGGGCCAAGGTGCGGAGATGATGTATGAACTGTTACAGCTCCATGTTGCCAATTTCCTCCCTGTGCGACAATTTTCCTAAGCATTGCATGCTGGAGAGGGAAAGCTATGAATGAGCTTGCCTCTTTAGTAAGTCATGCTTTACGGAGGCAGGTGCATTTGTGATAATGTCACTAACCTCACTGGCACAGTCGCTGTCCAGTAGCCCCATCTCGTGTGCGTATTTGGTGTTGTGCATTATCCCGGTGGTGATGAAATGGGTGTCCATGTGCATGAATCACAGTAACAGACAATCCATCCAGAGGGCTGTTGCCTTAAATGCCATGCCGTTCGACTGTGCTGCAGGCAGTGTAATGGCCAGGGAAGAGGCAGAGGTGGTGGTGGCCAGTGACAGGTGGCTGGCAAGTGACACCACCTGGCTGCATGACTGCAGCAAATCCTTTAGATGCCCCGTAGGTGGTTTCTCTGCTTCTGACTAGGGTTCATAACCACTGTTGGTGTAGTTGTTCAATCTCTTCCAGTGCTGTCACTGCCTATCAGACAGTAGCTGTAGCTGCCATAACATCAGTTTTTGCTGATGCTGTGCAACTGTCGCTGTAGCTGTTCCGTGATACTTTCTTTTGTCACTACTTTGTAGGTACTTAATAAATGGTACACTTCACTGAAAAAAAGTGCTTTTATTGGTCTGTTGAACAACAAGATAAATAACTGAAGTGTAAACTATTATCATCCTTCTGGTTATTTCACATGTTGTGTGTCCAACAACCGCACACACTCCAGTGCTCATGCTACGGCAGGTAGTGGTCTCATGACGGTTTCAAAGTGCTGTGTTACCAGTGTTGGTCATTGACATCAGTGCTAATGGATAAGTGTGAAGTGACCTGCGAGTCGAGGTCACTACATTTTCCTTGGTGCTTGGTTTACTGCTGTTGTTTCAAAACCCCCAAAATGGGCATTGGGGCTCCCAATTTTCTGTATGTATTTGTGGTTACCATCAGAAATGAGATTATTTGTGTATCATGATTTTAAAAGCTTACAGGGTATAACAAGTAGGGGGAGTATTTGCAATGAGTGGATAACACACAGTCTTAAAATAGGAATAGAGGTTTAGTTATGATAATTCTAGTGAAAGATGCTTGATATGTTATATTCAACATCGCAACTGCTGACAAAATGTGACTGTCATGTGTTTGCAGCTTGCTGAATGGACCTTGAAAATAGTGTGAACTTTCTTTGCTAAAAGTGGACGTATTGCCACAATCGAAGGAAACTGATCTCTGCCAATAGATTGATATGTTGCGCTAAATAGTATTAAGCTTTTTGAATCCAAGCAAAGCATCTAAAAGGTGTGTCTCCTTGAGATCGTACTGAACCGCAGAAATGCACCGGTTCTGAGGGTAGTCAAAATACAATAAGTGTTGTGGACTCCTGAGTCTTCTGCATTCAGCTTGCTGCCCAGGTCAGCTCCCGTGTGATTCTTTTTACTCATAGAATGTGGAAACTATGTATGTGCAAACTAAGCTTGTGTCTAAGTGTAAGGCCTGAAAGTTACAGATGGTTTATGAACTACTGTTTGACAGTTTGTAGTGCCATATGACTCTTTGCTGTTTTTGTAATGTGAAAATTTAGAATACTTGTAAAATCATTTAACCTTGCTTGAATGTATTGTAGGTTTTGTTTTCTCCATGAACGAACTGAAATGGCTATTAAGTGCTGGGGAATTAATGTCTTTTTAAAATCCAGCTGAATATTTGTTCTATTGTGTAATAAAACTTAGCAAACTATGGGGCTGTTAAACAAAAATAGGGCCACTAATTTCTCATGTTGAATTTCAGAGGATTGCTGCATCAGTTGTTGGAGCACTTTAGCCGCAAACTGGAAGTCTTATCTGTAGCAGTTAAGAAGAGTGAAACTGAACGGCAGGAGGCCTTGCAATTGGAAGAGATTGCACGCAGGGATGCTGTTGTAGCCCGACAAGACTTTGACCAGTATAAATTACGAGCACAGCGCATTCTTCAAGACAAGGAACGCGCTCTTGCTCAGCTACGTGGAGAAAGTTAGTAAAACAGCATTTATCTTACTTGTGTTTATAGCAACATTTTTATTATTTACAGAATAGCACAGTTTTGTGAGCACATTAAAAAAAAAAAAAAAAAAAAAAAAAAAAAAAAAAAAAAAAAAAAAAAAACAGCTAGAGGAGGAGAAAATCCACCTGCTTTTAAGTTGAAGGAAATTCTAGCCTGTGACCCTCCCGTACTAATAGTACACACCACTGACATTCCCCCCAGGGGGCTCACCACACTTTGGTGAATTTGTGCTTGATTACCACAGGACCCCGGCCTTTGCAGCGTCTCTCCCATTTCCATGCTGCATGTCTATACTCTTGCCATTCTTTTTCCCGTCCCTTGGGGAACATGTCTTAGACAGTTTTGGTAATGTGGTCTGAAGTTTCGATAGCCCAGCATCGGAACAGCTCCTCATCTGTTTCATTCTTTCTTCATTCTCTATCTCCTCCACTTCAGCATTTGAGCTCTCTCTTTGTTGCTTTATCCTCTCTGCGCGCTCCTGAAGGCCGGCTCATGCGTTTGATGCTTAACAGGTGACTGGGTAACTTGTAATTCCCAGCCCCGGGTTGACAGGTAGGGTTTGCATTTACCCCCTGGTACAGGCCCGGCTCAAGGAGGGGTGATTGTGTGAGGTGTTACCTTCCCAATTGCCAATTGGCACCTCTGTCAGGAGTTTAGGGGCTGTGACCTGAGGTGTGAATGGTCACCTAAGGTGGGTGAGGCCTCCCTTCTAGGCTCCCCCTCCCCCCTCCCCCAGTTGGAAGGAGTGCACCGTTGGAGACTGACAAACATGGGTGATTTTTCCACAATGAGCTGATCCCCATATCAATCTACACTCCTGGAAATTGAAATAAGAACACCGTGAATTCATTGTCCCAGGAAGGGGAAACTTTATTGACACATTCCTGGGGTCAGATACATCACATGATCACACTGACAGAACCACAGGCACATAAACACAGGCAACAGAGCATGCACAATGTTGGCACTAGTACAGTGTATATCCACCTTTCGCAGCAATGCAGGCTGCTATTCTCCCATGGAGACGATCGTAGAGATGCTGGATGTAGTCCTGTGGAACGGCTTGCCATGCCATTTCCACCTGGCGCCTCAGTTGGACCAGCGTTCGTGCTGGACGTGCAGACCGCGTGAGACGACGCTTCATCCAATCCCAAACATGCTCAATGGGGGACAGATCCGGAGATCTTGCTGGCCAGGGTAGTTGACTTACACCTTCTAGAGCACGTTGGGTGGCACGGGATACATGCGGACGTGCATTGTCCTGTTGGAACAGCAAGTTCCCTTGCTGGTCTAGGAATGGTAGAACGATGGGTTCGATGACGGTTTGGATGTACCGTGCACTATTCAGTGTCCCCTCGACGATCACCAGTGGTGTACGGCCAGTGTAGGAGATCGCTCCCCACACCATGATGCCGGGTGTTGGCCCTGTGTGCCACGGTCATATGCAGTCCTGATTGTGGCGCTCACCTGCACGGCGCCAAACACACATACGACCATCATTGGCACCAAGGCAGAAGCGACTCTCATCGCTGAAGACGACACGTCTCCATTCGTCCCTCCATTCACGCCTGTCGCGACACCACTGGAGGCGGGCTGCACGATGTTGGGGCGTGAGCGGAAGACGGCCTAACGGTGTGCGGGACCGTAGCCCAGCTTCATGGAGACGGTTGCGAATGGTCCTCGCCGATACCCCAGGAGCAACAGTGTCCCTAATTTTCTGGGAAGTGGCGGTGCGGTCCCCTACGGCACTGCGTAGGATCCTACGGTCTTGGCGTGCATCCGTGCGTCGCTGCGGTCCGGTCCCAGGTCGACGGGCACGTGCACCTTCCGCCGACCACTGGCGACAACATCGATGTACTGTGGAGACCTCACGCCCCACGTGTTGAGCCATTCGGCGGTACGTCCACCCGGCCTCCCGCATGCCCACTATACGCCCTCGCTCAAAGTCCGTCAACTGCACATACGGTTCACGTCCACGCTGTCGCGGCATGCTACCAGTGTTAAAGACTGCGATGGAGCTCCGTATGCCACGGCAAACTGGCTGACACTGACGGCGGCGGTGCACAAATGCTGCGCAGCTAGCGCCATTCGACGGCCAACACCGCGGTTCCTGGTGTGTCCGCTGTGCCGTGCGTGTGATCATTGCTTGTACAGCCCTCTCGCAGTGTCGGGAGCAAGTATGGTGGGTCTGACACACCGGTGTCAATGTGTTCTTTTTTCCATTTCCAGGAGTGTATATCTACTAAACACAAATGGAATGAGGCTAAAGATTCAAAAAAACTCATAGCTTCATCCCAATTCTTCGTGGTATCATGTACCGGAGGATGTCAGTCCTTTGCTACAGTTAATCCACTTATTATTCAAAAAGGTGTTGATGCAGTTTCAGGCCCTATGAAATCCTGCTCTTGCCTATGTAATGGGACTTTGCTTCTGGAGACCAATTGTGATTTTCAAGCCCAACAACTGCTCACAGCCTCACTCCTCCATGGCTATCCTGTTCATGTTGAGATCCATTGTATGCTGAATTCTTCTCGTGGTGTTGTTTATACTCAGGTGCTTGATGGTCTGGCCAAGGGAGAAATTAAAACATATCTCCCTGATCAGGGCATCACTGCAGTCCATTGGGTAATGGAAAAGGTTGGTACAAACTTAGTGCCTAGACACTCTCTTTTTCTCGCATTTCATTTAGTAGTGCTTTCATCAAAGATTAAGGCAGGCTATGAAGTCATCGTCATCTGACTGTACGTCCCAAACTCGATGTGTTGCTACCAGTTTCAACATTATAACCAGACACATGTGTCATGTCAAAACATGGCCAAATGTGTTTCTTGTGGTAGAGATGCTCACAAGAACAATTGCCCACCTCCTCCTTCCTGCTGTATGAGTTGTAATGGCAACCATGCCACCGTGTCCTGTGAATGTCCCACTTATCTCGATGAGCAAGCCATCCATGAGGTCTGGGTGAAAGAAAAAGTACCCCACCCTATCGCTTGCAAGTTGTTGGTTATTCGAAAGCCCTGCATTTTACCATCTGGCACTTAACAGTACTGTCCTTGCTATGCCCCGCTCCATGAAGGACACGGCCATGCAGACTTGCAACGTCGAATTCAGTACTGCAGTTGTGGAACAGCCAAATATCACCGTAGCATCTGCAGCACCTCCTCCTACAGCTGCGCAACAAGCCACCATATCTTCACTCCTGGCAGTGAAATCACCTGCTACACAACTAGCAGGCCAGAAAGAACAAAAAGAATACTCCCGTGAAGACTTTCTACATCCCTCCAGCCAACAAATATCTGAGTCTTTGTCTGCCATCTGTAAAGGCTCTAGGAAATCAAACAAAGGTAAACGGTCTTCCCCTTTCCCAACTCAGAGATCCTCTTCAATGGTGTCGGTGCGTGATACCTCACCCAGCCGACCTCCATTTCACTGGTGTGCACCACCTACTGTTTTTCTGCCATGGATGATCCAGAGAGGATGCTGATGCCTTAACCATCATTCTCCAATGGCAAACTGTATTTGTTATGAACAGTTATGTGCACAGTGTTGTCACATTCTTTGGGATAGCAGAAAAGCTAACTGGATTTCATTTACTAGTTCTTTTAATAGTTTCATACTCTTTTCCGTCATGTGGGGAAACCTCAGTCAGCTCTTTGGGACCAAGGTTCATATCCCAATTTCCAGTCTGACCATAACAGGTGATGTCTTTGTGGGCCCTGTTGCTATCCCCATCATCTTGGGCTGTTATTTTACAAAGATGTTGAGCTCCACCCACTATCACCCCACATTCTTCCTTCAGAAATGAGTGGAGGAGGCTCAGGTGATATCCTTCTCCTCTCAGAATCATGAATGCTATGATACCATCCTTACTATGAGGCAGCTAGACCACGCTCTGACTTCATGCCGATCTTCCGCCCTAGGGCGGGACGATGTTCATTTGGATGTTGCCACAACTTTCTTTTGGGGGCAAGCATTTTCTCCTTCATATGTACAGTTGTATTTGGGCGGATATCACATGTCCCAGACGCCGGCATGAAGCTGCTGTCATACCCGTACATAAACCCGGTAAGGACAAACACCTTTCTTCTAGCTACCACCTCATTTCTCTCACCGGGTGTGTTTGCAAGGTGATGGAATGTACGATTCATGGCCAGCAGGTATTGTGGCTCCACTCTCACAATGTGGATTTTGAGCAAGCAGTTCTGCACTTGACCATCTCATCACTTTGTCAACCCATGTCATGAACAGTTTTCTGTGCAAGTACCAGATTGTGGGCCATGTTTTTTGATTTGGAGAAAGCCTACGACACCTGCTGGAGGACTGGTGTCCTCTACACCCTGTACATGTGGGGCTTCTGAGGCCGCCTGCCCCATTTCCTTCAGGAATTTTCAAAAGACAGGGTTTTCAAGGTACATATGGATTTGGCCTTGTTGAACCCGCTTTATCCAGGGGAACAGGGTGGTTCAAGGCTCCATCCTGAGCGTCGTCCTCTTTGCTATAGCCATTAACCATATTGTGGACTGTCTTCCACCAGTCACCTCCGGCTCCATAAATGACTCTGTGAGCTATTGCAGTTCTCCAGAGACTTGTCTCCTTGAGCGCCGTCTTCGATGTGTTTACTCATGCAGGGTGTATACTACCCAGAACATCCGGGAGATCCGGGAAAAACCCAAGAATTTTTTTATCCGGGAGAAAACTGGGAAAAACTCAGGAATTTTTCGTTGTTTTAGTTTTCAGTTAAATTTTTGTAATTTTGACTCGTAAGAACAGATACTGCAACAAGGGATATTACTGTATCCCGCTACTGCAGAATAATACTGCAGCATCAAAACATGAACAAGAGAAAAAACAAAAATAAAACTTACATTGCAATGGAAATGCACCATATAAAATAAAACAGTGCTCGTACAAGCGTCTGCGAACAACAAAATGTGTCAAAGGTTTTCGGAAGACTATGCAACACTTCATAACAACAAATTGCCTCCAATGAGCGTGACATCATGACTGTTTACATTAGACTCATTTGATCAGTTACGAGCAGCCTCATGCACACGCGTAGTTGAGTCGCGTATGAGTAGTTCCTTCTCCCTCTTCTGGCTACAGAAATATGGCTGTTGGCTGTGTAAGCAGCAACCAGCCACATGGTACCCGAAAAAATTTAGGAGGATGCTAAGTTCACCCAACCTGGATATGATGTGATGTCATTATGACGTATATACGCTTTAGTCGATTAACACACCTAACCTGGATATGATGTGATGTCATTATGACGTATATACGCTTTAGTCGATTAACACACCTATTGACTTTTACGAACGTTCGAGATTCTAAACTGTCGTCAGCTAGTGGTTTGTTTTGACACGTGCAATTCTGAAAACAGCTCAGTGTGGCAGCGTATATGTATTTCGCCAAAATAAAAGTAAAAGAGCTGGATATTAATAGAAATATTCCTGACCGTGGCCTTGAAAACACCACGGACAACACGTTTCGTAAAAAAGTGAAGTCTTCTTATGTCCCGAACAGATTAGATTGTGTGATTGTTGTATTGAATGCTTACACCGAAAATAATATTTATTTATTATCAACATTTTAGTATGGTTTCATACAATTGGTCTTGTCAGTACATATTAGATTGTAGCAGCATACTCTTGCTGACTTTTTTTCTTAATTTATATAGCTGAAAGAGAACTCGTGCAAGTTTGTTAGCTAAGTAATTTATATGTCCATCCCAAGATAGTCTTTTTATCAAACATAATTCCATGTAATTTTACACTCGGACCGCAGAGACAGGTACCTTAGTGTCCAGTAATGACTGGTGTGTAGAATGATTGAATTTCGAACTTAAAAAGGAAAATATGGGGCATTGTTGAAGAAAAATCGTCGACCGGAGATGAAATATGAGGGGAAGTGGATTTCTCAATGTAATCTTAACCAGAGGTTAGTGTCTAGTACTGATTGACGTATGAAATGATTGAATGCAGTGTCAAAGCATTCCATGGTGGTATGATAAACCAAACGTGCTGTATATTATGTCATGTATACAACCACAATAGTTTTAGCATGTACCTGGCCATGTCAATGTGGTTTATGTCAGCAGTATATTTTGCTAAGACAAGATTATGCAAAATACGAATTGCATCACAACATGAGCGGATACCTTAAACTATGCATAAGTCTCGTTACTTTTGCTGGATGCAGTTTGCAGAAGATGGCACCAGTAAAGGTCTCTTACTCGGAGAACCAATGTGTTTGGTCATCATATACTCAGTTCAGCTTTGGAGTCTACTGTTCACAAACGAATGGCGCAGAGCACAGCGCTATCCTGTCACAACCTCTTGAAAGTTCACAAATGTCGAATAGTCGATATACGGTTTCTATCGTTTTCGATGTAGCATGTATACGTCATAATGACGTCACATCATATCCAAGTCCGGTGAACTTAGCATCCTCCAAAAATTTAACTGGCGCACCCAAGCTGCCATATTCACCCGTGCGCATCAGGCCTGGATCTATTGGGGGTTGGGGGCAAACCGGGGTATCTGAACTGGGTGGCAATTTCGGGGGGAGGGGCAAATTCATATTCTTGAGGGGGAAAAAAACCTTGTTTCACAAAGCACCTAGCATCCAGCGCATGTTGGTCTATCGATTTTTCATACGATTTTGAAATGCACCCCTGGTGGGGGGTAGGAGGTGGGGAAGGGGGGGGGGAGGGTGTATTTCCACGTGACTCGTGCTCACGTTTACTGATTTTTCTTTTCCTCTTCGTTTACTGCTCTCACATCAAATGAAACAAGGCGGATTTCTGTGGCTGAGAGCTATCAAGTGAATTAAAATACACTCACATAATTACAGAAGCCTAAAATGTGTTATTAGTTTCAGATTTTATTTTAGTTCCACCTTTCTGACAGTCAAGCATTAATCACCTTGCAGAACAATAAAGTTATTTTTGTCGGTTTGCTAAAGAAATTTGGCTTTTATTAAGCTTTCCTGCTGAGGCAGTCAATTTACTTGAAACGAAGTGTTTAATTCCACACTATTGGCTAGTTTCAACTGTTTGCTGCATTTCAAATGCACGTTTTCACTTTTCAGCACGTATGGCATTATGCCATAATGAAAAATTCACATCCCGAAAACCACACCGAAAAGCTTAATATCAGGTCGAGGCCTACATCATTGGGAATCTGGACATACGAATGTGCGCTTTAAGGCAAACTATGCATTTTAGTATGGTTCACGGAATTCCGACGCTCTTGGAGTATCCTCTGATGTCTTGTTTCTTTTATGACATAATGTAAGATCTTTTAATGTTTTACACGTACGAACATACGTAGCTGCGCAAGCGCAGTGACACCTCTTATCTGGCGCTCTCTGGAAACTGCTGAAATGAATCTATTTCTAACAGGACGCGGGAAAATATTGCGAATTGTTGTTCGAAAAGCGTTATTTTCAAAGTTAATATCCTTTCACGCAAGATGAACTATGTGCGAGAATGTACGATTAATTTGTTAAATCGCAGAGCGTTTTCTTTCTTTTAAAAATCAACTCTTTGATGACGAGCCATTTAGAAGAATTTCGAGGCCAGAAGACATTTACGTCGGTATGTAAAATTTTACTGGCGTATTTGTGTGATGTATCTTAAAGTGTAACATCTGCTAAACAGATCAACATTATATGTGAAAGCTTAGCTTTTCTTGTAGCTTATTAATCTTAGAGACAAATATTATACGCGAAAGCTTTGCCTTTCTTGTAGCAACGCTATGTATATTGATTTAAACCATTGACTTTTCGTGTTGGTGGAATTCGAATTTATACTTTTATAATATGGAAATATGCAGTGTACATGTTGCTGCACATCAAAGATCTTTCCAAAACATGTTTTTTCCCCATGAGTTTCGTTTTCTAAAGTGCCAGGAAATTCTATGCTGCTGTATAAAACCATATCCATTCAAAGGATAATCTTTACAGTTCCAAGGGCAAGTATACTGTCACTTAACATGGAAAAAGTGTATTTTCATCTGGGAGAAAATGTATTTTTAACTGGGAGATCCGGGAAAAATCCGGGAATTTTTTCCTTGTCCACGTATACACCCTGTCATGGAGCATTGGCAGTAACTTTCACTTTTCCACTGACAAAACTGTTTGTATGAATTTCTGCCAGCACAATGGCTTCTTCCACTGTCTTTACATCTTCAGCCTATTGCTTTTCCATTTGCCAAATGAAGAAATTCCTGGGGCTCATGCTCGATAAGAAACTTTCTTGGTCTTTCCACGTGTCTTACCTGGTTGCAAACTGTACTCAGTCCCTCAGTGTGCTACATGTCCTAAGCAGTACTCCCTGGGGAGCTGATCGGACCACCCTCCTCCATTTGTACTGATCCTTTGTCCATTCAAAACTAGATTTTGTGTGTTTCATTTGCTCCTCTGCACATCCTTCCATCTTTTGCCATCTTAACCTAATCAACCATCATGGAATGTGTTTGGCCACTGTTGACTTTTACATTTGCCCGGTTGAGAGAGACTATGCAGAAGCTGCCGAACTACCACAGTCATACCAGTGTGATGTCTTCTTCAGCAGATACATGTGCCATTTGTCTGCCATGCCTGGTCATCCATCCTATGCCATCTTTTTCGATTACTCTTTTGACCGTCAGTATGAAGCACACCCTTCGTCTCTGTTACCTCCCGGAGTTTGCTTTCAGCTACTGCTCTAGCAGCTTAACTTCCTGCTACATGCCACATTCCCAGTGGGTGTGAACCCTTCACAGCCTTGGCTTTGTGTGGCAGCCCATGATCATCTTGAGCTCCATTCACTTCCAGATTTGATCTGTAACTGTAAGTTTCTCGACCTCACCCGCAACTTAGCAATAGCACCTTTGTGTACACTGATGGCTTGAAGACTCACTATGGTGTCAGGTGTGTCCTCATCGGCACAGACCATTTTGGTATCAACTTCCAGAACACTGCTAGAATTTTTACAGCAGAGGTCATCGCTCACTATCATGTTACCCAGTACGTCTAGGGATACAGGCTTTTTAATTATGCCATATGCTCTGATTCTCTCAGTGCCCTTCTGAGTCTCTGTGCTGTACACAGTCCACCCCTTAGTGCAATGGATCCAAGAAAGCTTCCACTTGCTTGCTGTTGAGGGAATTTTTACAGCAGAGGTCATCGCTCACTATCATGTTACCCAGTACGTCTAGGGATACAGGCTTTTTAATTATGCCATATGCTCTGATTCTCTCAGTGCCCTTCTGAGTCTCTGTGCTGTACACAGTCCACCCCTTAGTGCAATGGATCCAAGAAAGCTTCCACTTGCTTGCTGTTGAGGGAGCCACTTTGATGTTCAGGTGGGCTCATGGTCATGTCGGTCTGATGGGAAATGAGGCTGCTGACATTGCTGGCAAGGGTGCAGTGCTCCTACCTCGGCCTACTAGCTTTTCCAATCCTTTGGATGATCTTCATGTTGCTGTGTGTTGGGAGATGGTGTCACTTTGACATTACCACTGGTCTTCTCGGGCTGGGCACAAGCTCCAGGGAATTAAACCTCTCCCAACAGCTGGCCGACCTCCTCTTGTCCCTTTTGTCACAAGGAGATCATTTCATGGTAGTTGCCTTTTGGTCACTGTCTTTTTAACCATTACCATTTGTTAAGCAGTGATCCACCACCACTTTGTGCTCGCTGTCATCAACCTTTGACAGTTTGCCATTTCCTGGCCTAATACCCCTTTTTGTAACCTTTTACATTCCAGTGTATGTTTGCCATCTGCATTATCGGCCGTTTTAGCGAAAGACACATGGGCTGTTAGCAGTATGGTGTAGGACTTTTAATCTTTGGTTCGGGACCTCCACTGTCTCTACTACATACTTTGTGAACCTTTCTCTAAGGGGAGGTTGTCGTTTTTAGCTCTCTTTCCTTCTGTTGATTGGGCTTAATGTGTAATCACTTTTAACTTTCACATATTTGTGTTCTAAGGTTATGATGGGGGCACTTGGACCTCAGCAGTTTTTGGAAGGAAAAAAAAGCCCTGGTATTCACCAGAACAGTTGGTAAAATTTTGTTATTTATTTTATAAACCATGGATTCATTGTAAAGACACCTCATAACGTATTGGCCTGACTAAGACTACTTACGTGAAAATGATTGCATAGGTGTATTTCTAAACTTTTGTGTCTAAACATCCCAGAATACAGTTAGAGTTGCAGTTTGGTCCCTTAAACCTCATTGATCCAGTCCAGTCCATTATCCCCTTGACTGATGAGTTTCGGTTCGTGTGTGAACTACACACACACACAGTGTAACATGGCTGTGATCTTAAAGAGACTACCAAAATAGCTCTGCCATATAAACCTGAAAGTGGACTCTGGAAGCCATCACTGACAAATGGTATCTACTTTGTAATTAAGTTTTACAATAGGCAGAAAGGGTGCACACTGTAGCCACATTTATGTTACTCGGGAACAGTTAGTGGAATCACACCAGAGTGTTGGAGTGGTTCTTTTCAGCAGCTCAATAAGGGCAGTGTGAGGAAATGACAGAGAAGAGATTGGAGTCTCTGTTTCATAAAGATTCATGTCCACTTTGATTGCAACGCAGTGCCATATCCACACGTGCACCGTGGAAATGGTATACTTTCCCGTGAGCTGCATGCCAACCAAAAAATTCAAGTTACTCGGTGTTTGCTAAAGAGACAGAATTTTCTGTTGCACTCAGAAATCTTAAGTCTTAGGTTTATTAGAATCGCAGACAAATCACTGTGTGAGAATTTCATAACGAATTAAAAAAAATCTATACTCAGAGATACGAGGAGGGGCAAGTGCCCCATCTTGGTTGGTTGGTTGATTTGGGGGAAGAGACAAAACAGTGAGGTCATCGGTCCCATCGGATTAGGAAAGGATGGGGAAGGAAGTCGGCCATGCCCTTTCAAAGGAACCATCCCCGCATTTGCCTGTAGCGATTTAGGGAAAACACGAAAACCTAAATCAGGATGGGTACACACGGGTTTGAACAGTCGTCCTCCCAAATATGAGTCCAGGATGCTAATCACTGCACCATCTCACTCGGTGCCCGTTCTTGCGTGTCCCCGTTGGAAATGCCTGTGGCTCTACAGTTGCAGTGGTGCACAGAATTAATGTGCTGTATCCTGTGGGGGAAAAGTATATGCCTATGCATTTGTGGAGTGTACACGTAAATAGGTGCAGGTGAGGTCACATCCACCACCCATCCCCTGACTCTGAAGTCTGTATCTATGTTTTGGGAAGTCATCCTGCTATTCTACACTGAGGCCAAAAAGGCAAGTTTATCCCTAATTTTCTTTTATCTGTGTCATTGTTTACAGTAGCTTCGGAGAAGTCTGCCTAAAAGAATGATGTATCAATGCAGACACGAATTGTGAAGACAAACTTAAATACTGCTTGTTTAAATGCACTTATAAAACAGCACCTCTCAGTGAGTCATTGCAAATGCTAGAGAGTTCTACTGGGCAGAAAACTCTCAGCAGTTGGTGTAGCAAAGGTAAGAGAAATACAACAAACAGTGTGCTCCAACACAGATTCAATCACAATTTCAGGAAGGTGAAGCTAAAGGAAACCAATAGCAGAAAATTTAGGAAGCAAAGTGTTTTCAAGCACATCAGAAACCGCTGAGCTAGGTAGTACAGTGGTAAGTCACTTGACTCACATTGAGGATGGCAGTTCAAATTGCTATTCAGCCATTCAGGTTTATGTTATCCATGATTTCCCTAATAAAAAACTTAAGCCAAGTACAGGATGGTTTCTTTGAAAGGGCATGGCTGATTTTCTATCTTGTCTTTTGCCACTCCCAGATTGTGCTCCATCTTTAATGACCTTGTTGACAATGGGAGAGTAAACACTAATCTTCCTTCCTTCACAACAGGAATCTCTATGATCATGTGTCCCACATCAGAGTTTAAGTGTGTTGAATGACCAACCAAGTACTTTCAATTTACATTGTGTTTGACTTTGGTTTTCCATCTATGAGGAGAGAAACAGCTAAGGGAAAAACCACAATAATGACAGTGCTCTTATTGTGGTGGATCATATGTTGTAACAACATACATGCAAATATGAATAAACTGAAACTTAGAGTTTGGAGAAATCTCATGTTGTTCTGTTTTTGGGCAAGTAATTCTTAATCTAATGGTACCCTGTTTCCAAAAGAGGGTAGTTTTCACTGAAAGAATGAATGTACTAGACAGGAATGAAAGGTTATATGTTGTATTTCTGATGAGCTACTAGAATCACTTCTCCACTGGAAAACCACTAATACTATCTCTCTTGTTGTTGTTTTGTTGTTGGTGTTTTGTTGTTGTTGTTGTTGTTGTCATCGTTGTGTTTTATGTCAGTGACTGATGTAAAATAGAGCATTGTAGAACAATCAGGCTTTTCTTCAAATGTGGGAAAACTGCAGTGGAGATATTTGAATTGATGAAGAGGGTGGCATGTACTGCAACTAGTTTGTCGCCAAATAATCAAATCTATGGGCCTCCAGGTAACAAAGCTAACGAAAGTAAGAGTTACAAAAGCAAAGATGAAATCAATGGTCACTGTGTTCTTCAGTGGTCATATTGTCTTTCAAGGACAGTTAATGCCTGCAGAACAAATGTTTACTGGTGACTTCTACAAAAGATACGATAGTTCGCTTACTCGAAAGTCCAATATGACGAATCAGTCTGAACCATCTCTAGGAGTAGTTTCTGCAGCTTGACAGTGCTTTTTGACATGCCATGATTATTATCAGCCAGTTTCTGGACAAAAATCAAGCAAATCTTCCTCCTCATCTTGTACTCACCCAATTTGGCACTGGTGACTATTTCTGTTTCGAAAAACTGGATGGTCCTTTGGAGGGAACATCATACAATTGCATTACTGCATTGGAAAGGCCATCTTAAGGGCATATAAAAAGAATACTGTTAAGATTTTTTCCAAAGACTTCTTGAAGGAAATGTGTATTGACAGAAGTGATGATTAAAAAAAGATAACATTCAAAACTGAAAATGTTTGCATCCAAAAACATTGATTCAGAATCCAGATCAATATTTTTATTTGATTATGGGAGATTGTAATGATTTATTAAGTGGATTGCAAGTAAGAAATTCTGTTGCTGTTCATGTATTAGAATATCAGGAAACAACATAACCAGCTTTTAAGCAGCTTTAGAATACGGTGACATTCAGACGAAACAATAATGAAAATTAATCCAGAATGACTTGTCTAACAAACAAAATAAATCATATTAAACTGACTGTAATTGTTATTGCAAGAATGAATTACAGTGGAAAGACCCGTTGTGGAAACAGTACCAACAGACGTCAGTAGATCACAGGACAAGCGAAAGTTTTAGAATGGGTCTGATTTGTGATTGCAATCTTTTATTTGTGTTGTAGTTGCAGTTGTTACACATGACCTGTGCACTCTAGATGATATTGCAGTCCGTGTTTCCCAGTTGCTCACGCACGACACTACAGGAGGGGAACAGTGACACCAGCTTGGCTGAGAACAAGGATGAGTGCAGAGAGGAGAGTAGTGAGTGGACTGGAAACTACATCGTGTTGCCAATATTGGTAATCGATACCATGTAGTTTGGAATTTTATGAACACCTACCACATTTAAACTGCAGCTTGCCTGAATCCCTTTCTAGACAGAACTGAACTGACTTTAAAAATACTCAATAACAGTATTCATTTTTTCAGATGACACAAGTCTAGACATGGGCCAGTGGGGTACTTTCACATTTCATGGTGCAGCGTTTGTCTCCATGGCATATGACTAGAACAAAATGTGCTGTTTCTACACAGTCAGTGAGAGAGCAGCGGGCAGACAATATGTTTCTAAACAAGAAATATTACAATATCCTCAAGTCAGTATAGTAGTGAAATCTGATATATATTTGGGGAAAAAAAGCTGGGTTCTCAGGCCCCATTGTAACCACAACCGGAGAAATCGCAACACGTTCGGAAGAACCAGCTAAATATTTTTGACAGCAACAAAGATATAAATTTCACAGCTGTGCTGTTCGGATGATGGTGGTGGTGATTAAAAATAGTGCTATCACAGATGACAGAGTTAGCAAGCAAAAAGGATAGAAAAGAAAATTCTTTGCATATTAATGTAAACCATTTCTTTTTGTTTATTTTATTTCTGCTTGTATTATCAAAATGTAGATGGTCAGTAAATGACATAAGTTTAGAACGGGTAACTTTTTAAGCAGATGCTTGAAGTGGGTCATCTTATATTCAGGATTGTTGTATATTCAGATAAATATGGTACTTTGATTTTGTATTTGATTTCCCTTGGGACAGATTACACTGTGGCAACAAAGTTCATGGGATAGCAATATGCACGTATACAGATGGCAGTAGTATTGCGTGCACAGTGTATAAAAGAACAGTGCATTGATGGGGCTGTCGTTTCTACTCAGGTGTCTCATGTGAAAAGGTTTCCGACAATGTTATGGCTGCACAAAGGGAATGAAGACTTTGAATGTGGAATGGTAGTTGGAGCTAGATGCTTGAGACATTCCATTTCAGAAATCATAAGGGAATTCAATATTCCGAGATCTATATTGTCAAGAGTATACCAAGAATACGAGACTTCAGGCATTACCTGTCAGCATGGACAATACAGTGGCCAACGGCCTTCACTTAACAATCAAGAGCAGCAATGTTTGCATAGAATTGTCAGTGCTAACAGACAAGCAACACTGCATGATATAACCCCAGAAATCAATGTGGTACATACGATGAACGTATCCATTAGGACAGTGCGGCAAAATTTGACATTAATGGGCTATGATAACAGACAGCTGACATGAGTGCCTTTGCTAACAGCATGACATCGTCTGCAGTACCTCTCCTGGTCTCATGACCATATCGGTTGAACACTAGACAACTGGGAAACCATGGCCTGGTTAGATGAGTCCGATTTAACTTGATAAGAGCTGATGGTAGGGTCTGAGTGTGGCACAGATTCCACAAAGCCATGGTCTCAAGTTGTTAACAAGGCACTATGCAGCCTGGTGGTTGTTCCATAATGGTATGGGCTGCATTTACTTGGAATAGACTGGGTCCTCTGGTCCACTTGAACTTATTATTGACGGGAAATGTTTCGGCTACCTGGAGACCAAGTGCAGCCATTCAAGGACTTCATGTTCCCCAACAATAATGGAATTTTTATGGGTGGTGATGCACCATGTCACTGTGCCACAATTGTTCGCGATTGGTTTGAAGAACATTCTGGACAGTTCAAGGAAATGATCTGGCCACAAGAGGTAACTGTAACTGTGGTTCCATCAATAATAAAGAGTAAAACTGCTGAATTCTGCTTTGCCTGGGTATTGTAAAATATTCCTTGAAGAATATCAAATTCAGTAGATCATATTATAGCATTTAAGACATGTTGTGGAAGTAGTCCATTTAGCTTTATCATAAAATTTGGCTGGATGGAAGCATTCTATACCCTCGCTGCACACTTCTCTGTGTTTTCTCAGTAGGTATCCACCACTGCTGCTCTCTCTGGTTGTGGGGAAATGTACAGGATTGCAAAAGTACTTAATATCTTACTTGAGTGGTAGACTCCAGGAAATAAGTTTGTTGCTATATACAGTAAGTAAGTTAATGAGGTACCAAAGCACTGTTGACATACTGCCCATGGATTTTGCTGAAGTGAGGTGCCTTACCTGCAGAAGGTTATCTGTGAGAGGCGGCCAGACAAACCTGTGGTTCTTGAAGAGAGGCAGCATCTGTCACAGTAGCAACAGTCTGGATGGCTGACTGGCCTAATTTTAGCCAAAATGGCCTTTGCTATGTTTGTACTGTGAATGGCTGAAAGCATATGAAAACTACAGTTGTTATTTTTCCCAAGGATGTGCAGCATTACTGTATTACTAAATGATGACAACTTCCTTGTGGATAAAATATTCCAAAGGTAAAGTGTCCCCCATTCAGATTCTGGCCAGGGATTGCTCCGGAATTACAAAATTTGCATTCTGTGGGCAGTGTGTTGCATGTTAGACCCCTTAATTGGGTAGGGAGGTCATGAGTGAATACTGTTAGTTGCAGATCTATATCTACTGATCATTGTAGATTGTTTTCCTGTTTTTATGTTCTCTTCCAGCATTCCAGCTGCTGCTCATCAAATGGAAGAGTTCAAATATTGTTTCTTTAAAAATATCTGATCATGCTACAGAATTCTTTCCCTCCCAAATACTCATTTTTCCTTTTAAAATAGTGTGCATTTACCAAGCAGAGAAGAGAATCCAATATGGCACAAAAAGGGCCCTCATGGCACATGTAAATTTTAGGAAATAATGCTTCAGGAAAAGCAGCTTAAGGATTCCTGTATTGGACATACTGTGACACAGTTTGTCATTCCATTGAAAATGCTGTCACCTTGCCATTAATACATATGATTGTATCCCAATGGGAGAAAGAATGTTTACTATATACCCCTACACCCCTGCTACCAATATCTCAATTTGGAAAAAAAAGACATACTGTCTTGGACATTAAGTGATTATGTTCTTTCATGTTATCTATTTTATGAGACAATCACTTGAGCATTTCACAATTTTGTAACTAGTTTCACCCAACCAGTGTCATCTACAGACTAAAACCACAGGCTGCAAATAGTTTACACTGTGTCAACAATACAATGCACAGAAACTGTTTGTGGTATGTGCCGTTAGTCTGCAGATGACCACTGGTTAGGTAGACCTGGTTGCAGCATTGTGAAATGCTCATGTGATTGTGTCGTAAAAAAATACAGAAAAATGAAAGGACTATCTGATGTGTGTTTTCAATATGGTGAGCTCGACCTTCTATTTGATAATCAATGAGGCACATTTTTATAACACGTTGGATTACCATGTGTTCCATATGTGTAATTTCGGTACACTTACAGCTAGAGTTAGTAAAAATTTTGTTTGGGATTGATCTGTAAGTGAAAGTTAATGAGACTGGGGGAAAAATAAGGTTTATCTTAATGAAGATTTTATATAATTAGTGTTGATATTTTAATTACTTTAACCGTATTCACCTCGGATTGCTTTTGTAAGAGCACTAATAATTAGACTATTGGGTATTTAAAATCAGTCCCATCATTTTCAGCATTGCACAGAGGAAAATATTTTGCAGTTTTTTGCTCACATCATGTAATGTGGAGGAAAAAAATACAAAAACTAGCTGCCTCAGTCTGTGTCTGTGGCAAGGTAGGCTGAGGATGAGCTGCATGTTTTATACAGATGCTGCCAGGTAAATGATTTACCTTGTATGTTGACAACGAGACAGTACTCGGAGAAATCTAATTGGAGATGATAACGCAGAGAGTTGACTGAATAATGCAGCTAATGTCATAAGAGCTCTAATTAAGATAGTTTTGCCATTTTTATTTTGTGTCTTTTTGGGCATATTAGCATCAATCAACAGACTTTCTGTGCTGTTGCAAAACTGAGTTGAGGAATTCTGAGAGAGAAGACCCTTGCCCCTTGACAAAAATTCAGTTGTCTGATATATTCACTCCCTCAGGAAGATATAAAGTCTACACTTTTAATATTTGCTTTCCTCTTATAGTGGCTGTGTTATTTGTCTAAGTCCTGTCACTTGCCCTGTTTTTATTCTTTGTCATAAATAATCCCATCTCTCTTATAACTCAACATTAGTATCAAGGTGCTACTACTATGTATGTTATTTCATGTGGCAGTTTAGTGCCACCGGATTACCACTACTTATAAATTATGCTTACTCCATCAGCATTTTAATTTCTGCAATCTACTAGAGTGCTTGATCTATTCTGGTGACTGCATGAGTAATGTGTCTGTTGGCTATATTTCCAGTGTTGTTTAACTTGGACTGGAAGCTGATTTTCTGGTAATAGATTTCAACCCATAATGTGGGTTACTGAAATGATTTAGTTACTGATTGTGTTCAGTTTTGTTCAACTTATTCTTTTATTGTATCTCATCTGTGTGAGACCTAGCTGGATTTTCACCTGGCATAGGCTGTTCCAAGTCTGCCCCATGGACCATGAGCACAAGGGAGTGCCCATCATCTCGCTCGCCGGCAGGCATTGCTGGTATAGGGTACGTGCCAGTTAACCCCATTGCGTGCATTCTGTGCACATGGCCTCTCCTGCTTTGGGTGTGAGACTAGGGCAGTACGGTCATGTACACTTAAGTTCAGCCATCTGACTGCCCGTACATCAGCTATTTGCCCATCCCTGCCCACAGACACCCATGTGCTGGCAGGCAGGCAAGGGAACTGTAATAGATTAACCTAGCATGTTCTCAAAAGTACAATTGTGAGTAAGCATATGCTAAGGACAGCTTCAATCTCTTTTCTCGCTGTGGTTGGGGAACTGACTTCCAATACAACACTTATATTTAGCCCCTTGGCAGAACTCCATGATGAATAAAATATAAATTTTGCTGGTAATGTGTCTAATGACAACACGTGTTTATCAGTGATGTAACTTTTAAAGAACTGTCAGCATTACTTGTATGGGCATCTGGTCAATTATTAGTTTCAGATATCAATTCAGGAGTCACTCCGACAGATGACACACACTATCTGGAACTGCAGGCTCTCCGACACGAACACGAAGTAGTGTGTGAAGAAGTTTTGCAATTGGAAGCACGCTTGCAAGGTATGAGAGAAGAATTATGTGAGGCAGAGCGGCGTTTGGCTACTGCTCGTGACACAGAACGTAGGCTCCAGGAAGCTCTAGAAAGTGAACGACGAGCTCGTCAAGCAGCTGAGGATGATTGTCGAGCACACATAGAGGTATGTTGGATTCCTAAATGTTACTTGGCTGACTGTTCAGAGGTTCCTTATTGACTCACAATTGAATTGTGAATATTAAATTCATATTGATGAATATTAGGTGAAGACAGTGAATATTAGGTGAAGACAGTAAAGCAGTAAGAGTTTCTCTTATGTCTCATCACTTCCAATAGGAATTAGAAAATTTTACTGTTAAAATATTCCCTTCTGTGCCATGTAATTTATTTAGTTCATATTGCTTTTTGCCACTGTCATTTTCAGACCAGTTCACTTGTTTAGCGACTCTTAAATGACACTAAGAATATTTTAAATTGTGAAGCAATTTTTAAAATGTGGTATACATAACAATTTGCATGCAAATCTGACCATATTTATGTCAGGACATATTTAATCTTAGGTAATCAAGTAAAAACATGTCCTTTTATCGTAATGTATTTTTAATTTATCAAGTTGTTTGCATTATGAATTATTTTGTCAGATTAAGAGATATTGATTTGACTCTTTGAAAACTCCGTTTTTAGGAACTTCGAGCGGTAAGAGAGGATTTGTTTGTGCAGCAGAGCACATTAACTACTAAAGTCCGTGATCGTGAAATTGAACTCAATAAACTACGTAAACAACTGTCTCAAAGACCAGTTTTGCCTTCATCTAATGATGTTGAATCTCGGTTGCATAGTCTTACTCATGCACTTGTTCAAAAACAGAGTGCAGTGGAAACTCTTACAGCAGAAAGAAATGCTGCACAGTTGCAGCTAGAGAAATTAGAGGTAAATATTTCATGTAAAAAAAATGTAGTACTGTAAACTGTGTTTTGATGAAATTTTATTTGTTTGATTTGCAACATTGGGTAGTTCAGTAACAGTACTTATTGACTGACTTGTGAAGCTGTCCTTTATGGTGGTTTCTTTCTTTCCTTTTCAGCACAAACATCAAGAGTTACTCACTCACATCCATCGATCTCCGGCTGGCTTTGTCAATCTGAATGATACAGATGACGGTAAGATGAACTTACTTTTATTTTATTACATGATCTTTTCAGTATTCAGTACTATTTTTTTCCACATTGAAGCTGTGTTATAGATTATAAACTGAAACTAAATGTTTGTTTCTGAGTGGACAAGGAATTTTAATAGAATATAGATGTCTAACACTTTGGCTGCCTTTCTGTTAACAACCATTTCTTGGCAGTCTTACACAGAATTATTACAGCTATCATATTATACAATAAGAACATTTCAAAGATGTAATTCATTGGCTGTTGTTTCAATTTAGCTTCTTGATACTGCGTCCCTCTTGGCCAACCATCTGACATAGAGGGTGAGATGCAGGAAACAAAACAAAGAATCAAAATTTTGGAACAATATTCCATCCATGAAGTGAACTAGGTGTTGATGCTAGGTGTTTCTAGCAGCAAGTTTGGACAAAAAGCTTACTTCGTTCCACTATATTTCAGTCTATAACAATTGAATGAGAGTAATCATAAAGTTTTAATAATAGCTTCAAAAACCAAGCTGTGACCATGAAATTTGCTGATGGTGTTAGCCCTTCTGTGCATTTTCACCCTTCTGTGTGACACATTTTTCCCAATGGTGGATGACTTGGTGACTACCTCGGCTGTAGAAGTCTGCATTTTGGATGTTTAGGAAACATTCCACCTCAAAAATCACCTCTTCATTTTTCTGAGTATGGCAATCGTGTAGTGGTTTTTCATCTGAGGAAAGAGGAAGAATTCACTGGCTGCTATGTCAAAAAAATATGGGTGATCCAAATTTGACAGCCTGTAGAAGTAGCAATTGTGCTTTTGTGAGTGAACTGGGGCATTGTGTGAAGCAAAATCATCCCCTTCATACATTGCTTCATCTTGACAAGCCTCAGGAGATTTTGGTAGTGTGTTCCTGTTAGCTCCACTCCATGATAGTCTCAAAAACCACTCATCACTACCTTGTCCATTGATGGTTGAGTCTTCACCTATTTTAGTGGTGGAGAAACTGTGTGTGGCCACTGCTTGCTTTGCTCCCTTATCTTGGGGTCATAGTGGTACACTCAATACTTATCTGCCATGATTAAGTAGCTAAAGAAGTCATCAGGCTTGGCCTAACACAGCTGCAGCATTTCCTGGAAGCTTAGTTTTAGTGGACTCTTTGAATCAGTGAGAACAGTCACAGAAACTAGCAGGTGTTACCTTTGCCATCTTCCGAATGTTGTGCAAGATGTTGAAAACTAATCAGTGACTCATATTCACTTTTTTCCTGTATCGTCTATGTCGTGATTCCTTGTTCTTCACAGAGAGTGAGTCTGCCACATTTTTCTTGCCACTGGAAATATCTGCTCCACCTAACTACTTAGTTATATGACAGTGCATTGTTGCCATACACTTTCATCCACTCTGCATGGATTGTTGCAGTGTTGTTTCCTTTGAAATGCAGAAAATGAATTGCCATCCAGTACTCAACTTTGCTCAGTGGGCTATAGTCAGGCAAATGCTGGGATGGTTCCTTTGAAAGGGCACGGCTGACTTCCTTCCCTAATCTGATAAGACCAGTGACCTTGCTATTTGGTCCCCTCCCCCAAATTAACCAACCAATCAATGGGCTATATGGTACAATACTGTGCCACAGGGATTTCAGTGTGTTCCAGAATTGCATAGTTCTCTGGAAATTAGTGAAAAGTGTTAGAACTTCAAGTTTAACACATATATTTCGGAACGACACAACAACACATATAAGTCACAGAGTAAGTTGACAAGTATGACATGTGTACACGTTAGCATTCGAATGAGCACTGAGTCCTAGTCTAGCGGCTGCTGCTCGGCTGGCCGCTTAGGTGGCGCAGCTGCTGCATGGCTGGCAGACAGCGCCGCACGTAGAGGACGCGCGTAATTGCGCGGCGGCACTTTGAATGATCGGTGAGTCACAACACTTTTCCCCCCTTTGAAATTGTTGCACTGGTCTTGATGGAGGTATCCTGGAGATGGCTAACGTCCATGGGCGTTGTTTGACTCGCCGTAAAGTCTCGAGGAGGAGGCTTCCCGTACGGACGGAAGTGTCCCCGATGATAACGGGTCGAGATGACAGGAGACGTAGGGGTCAAATCTGCTGGGGCCCCATGCACCAATCTGCCCGTTGCGGCAAGTCCAGTTGATATGACAGGAGACATGGGCGATGTGTCGGCGTCCGTTGGAGGAGGAGGCGAGTAGATTTGCTCTGACAGAGGATGGTCCTCTGGTTCCTGCATGGGCACGTCTCCTGGTGGCGTCCGTTCTGGTGCTGGCATCGCGATGACTGTGAGAGGGCTGCGTTGTGAGTATTGAGAGATGCCAAGATCCCGAGCATCAGGTAGAGCCAAAGGTGGTTTGGCGGCATTCGGAACAGGCGTTGCTGGCACCCGTGGCCGAAGCTGGTCCGAATGACACACTGCAACACTCGTGTCCGTCTGGATTTCATACAGGCGTCTGCCACGGTGTCTTAAGATGCGGCCCAGGCTCCATTTTGGCCGCCTGCCATATCCCCGTACCCAGACGAGGTCGTCGGCGGTGAACCGGCCAAGTGAAGGCACCCGCGGCCGTAAGGTGGGAGGCCGCAAAAGATGAAGTAGCGTGCGGGGCTGTCGGCCATGTAAGAGCTCAGCCGGGCTGTGGTCGCTCATGGGGGTGAAACGATAAGACGCCAGAAACTGGAGAAGCGCATCATCAGCAGCAGAAGAAGTCAGAACTTTCCGCATCTGAGCCTTAAATGTGCGGACCAGTCATTCAGCCTCACCGTTCGATTTTGGATGGAACGGCGGGGCCGTAACATGCGTAACGCCGTGACGAGCACAAAAATCCGCAAATTCGGAAGAGGCAAATTGTGGACCATTATCAGTAACAAGAGTAGAGGGGAGGCCATCCAAAGAAAAAATGCGGGCGAGAGCACTGGTGGTTGCCGCGGTGGTAGGTGACGTGCAATGGACAATGAAAAGGAAGTTAGAGTAGGCGTCAATTACGACGAGCCAATAAGTACCTAAAAAGGGTCCCGCAAAGTCAGCATGAATGCGCTCCCAGGGCTTTTCAGGCGAAGGCCACGGTGTCAAAGATGACTTCGGGGCAGCGGCCTGTGACGCACAAGGACCGCAGGCACCGACCATGTGTGCTATTTCAAAGTCGATGCCAGGCCAGTACACATGACGGCGCGCCAAAGATTTTGTGCGAGACACACCCCAGTGCCCTTGGTGAAGGAGGCGCAAGACCGAAACACGCATAGACGCAGGTACCACAACACACGACGAAGCATTGTCAGTGGAGAGGAGGATAACACCATCCCTAGCCGTGAGGCGGTAGCGCAAAGTGTAGTAGTTCCGCAACGGATCAGAAGTCTTAGCGGACGGGCGATCTGGCCAACCCTTCTGAATACAGCGTAAAACCCGGGAGAGGGTAGGGTCAGAACCCGTAGCAGCCGCCAGCCTGTCCCCAGTGATGGGGAACCCGTCCACAACCCGCTGCTCGGCAACATCCAGGTGGAAACACAAAAGTGTCCCTATCGAATGCCTGATCAAGACCCATGGGAAGGCAAGACAGAGCATCAGCATTCGCATGTTGAGCCGTTGGCCGGAAATGAATCTCATAGTCGGGAAGTGACGTTGATGGATGAAACAAAGAATCAAGTGGTTTGTGATCCGTAACAAGATGAAATTTTGAGCCATAGAGAAAAACACCAAACTTATGAAGAGCATAAATGATGGCCAAAGCTTCTCTCTCAATTTGAGAATACTTTTGTTGGGCATCCGTGAGCGTTTTTGAGGCATAAGCAATGGGTTGTTCCAAACCGTCAGAAAAACGGTGCGCAAGGACTGCACCGACCCCGTATTGAGAGGCATCTGTGGCAAGAACAAGATGTTGGCCAGGTCGATAAGTAGCCAGGCACAGGGCCTGTTTCAGCATAGTCTTAATTTCTGGAAAGCCGCTTCACATGACGTGGACCAGTGAAAAGGCACGTTTTTATGCAACAGGCGATGCAACGGCTGAGCCACCGAAGCCGCAGACGGTAAAAACTTGTGATAGTATGCTATTTTCCCCAAGAAGGCCTGCAGTTCCTTAACAGATGTAGGGCGAGGAAGGGCACCGATCGCAGCGACAGTTTGTTGAAGCGGACGAATACCATCCCGAGAGAGTTGAAACCCCAAGTACGTGATAGATGCCTGAAAAAAATTGTGATTTCTGAAGATTACACTTAAGACCGGCAGTCTGTAAGACATGAAAAAGTGTGCGGAGGTTTTGAAGATGTTCTTCAGTGGTGGAGCCAGTGACAACAATGTCGTCCATGTAATTGATACACCCGGGGACAGGGAGCAATAATTGTTCCAAGAATCGCTGAAAGAGAGCAGGGGCACTAGCAACCCCGAATGGCAAGCGTTGGTATTGATAGAGTCCGAAAGGCGTGTTAAGGACCAGAAACTGCCGGGAAACAGCGTCGAGAGGAAGTTGATGATAAGCTTCTGACAGGTCAATTTTAGAAAAATACTGGCCTCCAGCAAGTTTAGTGAACAGTTCTTCATGACGAGGCATAAGGTAAGTGTCGATGAGGCATTGAGCATTTGCAGCGGCTTTGAAATCACCACAAAGACGAATATCACCATTTGGCTTAGCAACTACGACGACAGGAGAGGACCACTCACTGGAAGTGACAGGAAGCAAGACCCCTGAAGCAGTGAGACGATCCAACTCCCATTTTACCTGATCACAAAGGGCCACAGGAATGGGCCGAGCCCGAAAAAACTTAGGCCGAGCAGTGGGTTTGAGCATGATATGAGCTTCAAAGTCGTTTGCATGGCCTAACCCAGGAGAAAAAAAAGAGATGAAAATGTCGTCAACAAGGAATCCAGTTGAGCATAAGGAATAGCATCAGAGACAATATTCACAGAGTCATCTATGGAGAACCCAAAAACGCGAAAGGCATCGAAACCAAAAAGATTTTCTGAGTTGCTCTGGTCGACCACAAATATGGGAACAGTGCGAACGACGGATTTGTAAGATACCTCAGCATTAAACTGTCCCAAGAGAGAAATCTTCTGTTTATTGTACGTCCGTAATTGCCGAGTGACAGGTGACAGGAGTGGAGAACCCAGCTGAAGATACGTCTGAGAATTAATTATAGTGGCAGCAGAACCGGTATCCACTTGCATGCGAACATCTCGACCAAGAATTTGGACAGTGAGGAATAACTTCCCTGAAAGGGAAGAAGTGCTATTGACAGACAACACAGAATCAGAATCAGCGTCATGTTCGTGAACATCATGTATGCGGTCGGATTTGCAAACGGAAGACACATGACCTTTCTTTTTGCAATTGTGACACACAGCCCAACGTTGGGGACAATCCTTGCGAGAATGTTTCGTAAAACACCGCGGACATGAAGGAAGTTGCCGGGGGTTTTGCTGCAGTTTCTTAGCGGGTTGTTTACGGCTAGGCCGAGGCTGCTCGTGGAAACGCACTGCGGCCACGTCGGCTGGCTGGGACGCACCGCACGCGTCGTCAACAGCGCACAGAGGTTGTATTTTCACGACATCACCCCACGCCTCTATTTCTGCCCCAGCGGCGCGAGAAATTTCAAAAGACTGCGCAATGGAGAGAACTTCATCTAGAGTCGGATTTGCCAACTGAAGGGCACGTTGCCGAACTTCTTTGTCGGGCGCCGATCGGATAATAGCATCCCGTACCATGGAATCGGCATAAGATTCTTTGTGAACGTCAGTAACAAATTGACACTTTCGACTGAGGCCATGAAGTTCAGCAGCCCAAGCGCGATAGGATTGATTGGGTTGTTTTTGACAACGATAAAAGGCAACACGAGAGGCTATCACATGCGTTTGCTTTTGAAAATAGACAGACGGAAGTGAGCACATTTCAGCAAAGGACAAAGATGCAGGATCCTTCAAAGGAGCCAATTGCGACAACAACCGATACATTTGAGGTGAAATCCAGGAAAGGAACAGAGACTTACACGGTTGTTCGTCTGTGACATGAAATGCCAAGAAGTGCTGTCGAAGACGTTTTTCATAATCAGACCAGTCTTCTGCCGTCTCGTCGTACGGAGGAAAAGGAGGTATAGCCAACGACGAGAAACACCTCGCATTTGACGCTGCGACGAAATCGCGAATCGCCGCTGTTAGAAGCGTTTTCTGTTCAAGGAGATTTTGCAGTAGTTGCTCGACAGTAGCCATGGAACCCTGTGAGTGAACGGTGAAAAGGAAAAATCCACTACCTCGTCGCCAATTGTTAGAACTTCAAGTTTAACACATATATTTCAGAACGACACAACAACACATATAAGTCAGAGAGTAAGTTGACAAGTATGACATGTGTACACGTTAGCATTCGAATGAGCACTGAGTCCCAGTCTAGCGGCCGCTGCTCGGCTGGCCGCTTAGGTGGCACAGCTGCTGCATGGCTGGCAGACAACGCCGCATGTAGAGGACGCGCGTAAGTGCGCGGCGGCACTTTGAATGATCGGCGAGTCACAACAAAAAGGATTTTGGAAAAATCCGAGTTGTTCTGAGCAAATTTACTGATAGGAGTACATGAACCATACAGAGTTCTTCTATTGTCTCACAAGGGAAGCCAGAATGTCAGTACACAGAGACTTGGTGCCTGGATAACCTTGTATAGCGACAGATTTTGATGTGAAGATGCAACGATTCATGTAGATTTTTAGTTAGAAGTTAAAGAGCTTGCCAACAAAGTGGGCATCGTTATGCCTTGCAATCGAAACATTAAACAGTACATGCACTGCATTATTGAAATATTTGTTTGAATGGATGGAAAGAGAATTGCTTTGTCATTCATCGAGAGAGGTTTCAAAATGCAGGTGGTGATGAAGACTTCAGGAAAAGTGTTGTGACAAAAGATGAGATATGGCTCTACCAAAATAATCATGCACTTTGTTGGATCACCACACCAGAGAAAGTGTACAAGAACCACAATTTTAAGTTACAGTGAAACCGCTCTACTTCATACTAATTGGGGTGAGTCCTAGTCCAAATCACTGGAACATCGAAGTATATAAATTTTTTAAGATCATTATCTGAAGTTATAATTTGGAATACAGTGTATGTATTGGTTAAATGAAAACTGAATGAACTGTAATATCATGTTAAGTACTGTACAGTATATTTAAATATAAAATCAACTAATGTGATGATATCACAATAATGAAGAATAGGATTAAACAAATTAAAGCTAAAATATATATTCAAAGGATACATTAAACAAGCTTGTTATGTACACTACTGCATGTATATATTACCGTGTACTTTCAAAAATGAAAGTCTGCGCTCTGCCGGAAATTGATACACTACATTCACTGTAAAGTTGCCCCCCCCCCCCCCTCCCCAAGGGGCTCGCCACTCTTTGGTGAGTTCGTGCTTGGCTACAACGGTGCCCCAGCCTTTGCAGCATTTTTTCCCTTCCGTGCTGCATGTCTATCCTCTTGCTATTCTTTTTCGTTGGAGAACATGTCTGGGGTATTATTGGGAATGTTATGCATTCTGTCGCTGATGTAAGAACGGTCTCACCTTTGTTTTTTGCTCCCTTTTCCTTTCTTTGTTTCCCTTTTCCTCTCGTTCCTCCGCTTCAGCATTTGAGGATCCTCTTTTTTTTCTTCTTCCTCCCTGTGCACTCCTGAAGGCCAGCCCACGCGTCTGATGCGTAACAGGTGACTGGGTAACCACTTAATTCCCAGCCCCGGGTCGACAGGTAGTGTTTGCACATACCCCCAGTACAGGCCAAGCCCAGGGAGGGGTCATTGCCTGAGCTGTAACCTTCCCCAAAATTGCCGATTGATCCCTCTGTCAGGTGTTCGGGAGGCGGGCCGAGGTGTGAACAATCAACTAAGGTGGGTGCACCTTCTTGTGAAGGGGTCCCCCAGGTGGAAGGTGTGCGCCATCAGAGACGCTGGCAATCATGGGAGATTTCCTTGCGATGAGTCAATCATCTTCCCACTCAGCATCGACAAAACGTAAATGTAACAAGGCTAATGGTTCAAAGACCCTTCCCGCTGCACCACAGTTCCTTGTGGTCTCACATACTAAAGATGGTCAGTCCTTCGCCACAGTGAATCTGTTTATTATTCAGGAAGGTGTAGATGCAATTTCTGGCCCTGTGAAATCCTGCTCTCATGTATGGAATGGCACTTTGCTTTTGGAGGCCATTTCTGATTCTCAAGCACAACAACTGCTTGCTGCCTCGCTGCTCCTCAGCCGCCCTGTTCGTGTCTAGGCCCATAGAACTTTGAATTCTTCCCGTAGCGTAATTTACACCAGGCTGCTAGACGCTCTAACCGAGGCTGAAATCCATTCTTACCTCTCTGATCAGGGTGTCATTGCTGTCCATTGTGTAATGAAAAAGATAGATTCCTTCTTAGTGCCCACCTGCACTCTCTTTCTCACGTTTGATTGAGTGGTGCTTCTGTCCAAGCTGAAAGCAGGCTATGAAATTATCACCGTCTGGCCGCACGTTCCAAACCCGAAGCGCTGCTGCCAGTGTCATCGTTTCAACCACACTAGAGTGTCTTGTCGACACCCAGCCAAATGTGTCACTTGTGGTAGGGATGCACACAAGGACGTGTGTCCTTCTCCTTCTCCCTGCTGCATCAACTGCAATGGTGGCTATGCTGCCGCCTCTCAGGATTATCCAGTGTATATTGATGAGCAGGCTGTTCAAGAGATCTGGGTAAAGGGGAAGGTACCATATCCAGTCACTTGCAAGTTACTGGCTAGTCACAAACCCTGTGTTCTCCCATCTAGTGCCTATGGTTCTGTTCTTGTTACCCCTTGCTCCATGAAGGACATGGCCACACAGACATGCGACATCCAATTCAGCTCCGAGATTGTGAAATCGCCCTGTGTCGAGATAGCACCGCAGCTGTGCAACAAGCCTTCAAGCTCTCGCCTCAAGGGGCAAAGCCACCAGCTACACAACCAGGAGGCCGTAAAGGACAGGAGTACTCCAGTGAAGACATCCTCAATCCCTACAACACTAGAGTCTTCATCTAACTGTAAAGGCTTGAAGAAGTCTGCCAAAGGCAAACGGTCTTCTCCTTCGCCACTTCAAAAGTCTTCTTCGATGGTGTCGCCATGTGATACCTTAGCCCGGCCAGCCTCCATGTCGCCAGTGCACACCAACAACTGTTTTTCAGCATTCGACTCTACAGAATGATCACACAAGCAAGCTGACGCTTCTGTGGACCCCATGGAGCAAGATCCTCATGCTTCTGTGTCCTGTAGTAGTGCCTCTTCCCCAGCTGTCACTCGACAGATGCCGAGGTGACACCCTTACATCTCTTCCTCATCGTGGCTCACCTCCAATGGAATGTGCATGGCCTTCGGTCCCACAAAGAGGATTTACGGCTGCTTTTAGTGTTGCAGCAACCCCTTGTACTCTGCCTTCAGGAAACGAAATTGCGCCCTCACGACCACTTTGAGCTTTCACATTTCTTACCGATTCATTTTGACATTCCCCATGAGGTTGGCAGTCCATCTCATGGGGGCGTCATGCTGCTTATACGGGATGACATTCATAGTCAACCCATCTCCGTAACTACCAGTCTTCAAGCTGTTGCAGTTCGCCTTTCCCTGCCCACCTGACTTTTTCCCTCTGTACCATGTATGTCCCTCTGTCATTTGATGTCACCAGGGCAGACTTCCTTCAGCCTATTGGGCAGGTCCCTCCCCCATTTTTGCTTCTCAGTGACTTTAATGCACATCATCCCCTTTGGGGTTCTTCCAGGACCTGTCAGAGGTGTCCTCTTGGCTGACCTTCTTAACCAACTTAACCTCTTCTGCCCTAACACTGGAGCACCCACTTTCCTTTCCGACTCCTTGCACATTTATTCCCATTTGGACCTCTCCTTGTGCACTGCCTAGCTTGCCCCCCATCTTGAGTGGTCCGTTCTTTCTGACACTTACTCGAGCGACCATTTCCCGTGTGCTATCTGCCTAAATGGCAGCTTCCTAAGGCTGACTGGCAGCTTTACTCCTCCCTGGCGGCCTTCGAAGAACAAGATTTCCCCAGTTGTGATAACCAGGTCGAATATTTCACAAACATTATCCTTACTGTTGCAGAATGTTCCATCCCCCACAGTTCTTCTGTACCATGTCATGTCCTAGTCCCTTGGTGGACTGAGTAACAGCTGCGACGCAAAGATCTAGCTGGATTTCATTCACTAGTTCATTTAACAGTTCCACACCTTCCTCTGTTATGTTGGCCAACCTCAGACAGCTCCCTGGCACCAAGTTCCATTTTCCAATTTCCGGCCTGACAGTGGCTGATGATGTCATTGTGGACCCTGTAGCTATGTCCAACACATTGGGCTGCCATTTTGCAGAAGTTTCAAGCTTTTCCCAGTATCGCCTTGCCTTTCTTCATCAGAAACGTGCAGAGGAGGCTCGGGTGATACTGTTCTCGTTTTTGAATCGTGTGTGCTACAATGCCCACCTTTACTATGAAAGAGCTAGATAATACTCTCAGTTCATCCCGATCCTCTGCCCCAGGGCCAGAGGCCATCCTCCTTCAGATGTTGCAGCACCTCTCTCTTGCGGGCAAGAACTTTCTGCTTAACATGTACAGCTGCATCTGGGCAGAGGGCAGATATCCTGGATGGTGGCGTGAAGCCACCGTCATACCCATACTTAAGCCCAGTAAGGACAAAAACCTTTCTTCTAGCTACCGCCCCATTTCTCTTACCAGCAGTGTTTGCAAGGTGGTGTAACATATGATTCATGCCGCGCTGGTGTGGTGGCTCGAGTCTCGCCATTTACTAACAAATGCACAGTGTAGATTTTGAGCGGGGCATTGTGCAGTTGACCATCTTGTTACTTTGTCAACCCATGTCGTGAATGGTTTTCTGCGGAAATCCCAGACTGTGGCCATGTTCTTTGATTTGGAGAAGCCTACAACACCAGCTGGAGAAGTGGTGTCCTCCGTACTCTTTACACATGGGGCTTCCATTGGTGCCTGCCCTGTTTTCTTTGGGCATTTTTACAACACCGAGTTTTCAAGGTGCATGTGGGTTCTGCCTTGTCAGACACCTTTACCCAGGAAAATGGTGTGCCTCAGGGTTCCGTCCTGAGCGCCGTCCTCTTTGCTATTGCCATTAACCCTAAAATGGCCTGTCACCCACCATGGATCTCTGGCTTCCTTTTTGTCAATGATTTTGCCATCTATTGCAGTTCTTCCTGGACCTGTCTCAATGAGCGGCGTCTTCACCACTGTCTTGATCATCTTCACTCCTGGAGTATCGCCAATGGCTTTTGCTTTTCCACTGACTTTTCCGTCTGTATGAATTTCTGGCGGTGCAAATGGTTTCTCCCACCATCTCTACATCTTGGGCCTGTTGCCCAAACTACGAAATTCCTGGGGCTCATGCTTGATAGGAAACTCTCTTGGTCCTCCCATGTATCTTACCTGGCAGCCCACTGTACGCGGTCCCTCAATGTTGTACATGTCCTCAATGGTACTTTCTGGGGTGCTGATTGAACCACACTCCTCCATTTGTACTGGTCCATTGCCCATTGGAAACTCGACTATGGGTGCTTTGTTTATGCACCTGCATGCCCTTCCCTCTTACGCCGTGTCAACACTGTCCACCATCATGGCATTCTTTCAGCCAAGGGCACCTTTTACACCTGCCCGGTTGGGAGTCTGTATGCTGAAGCCGCCGAACTACCATGTCGTACTCCCATGACTTTCTCCTCAGCAGGGATGCATGTCACTTGTCTGCCATGCATGGCCACCCCTCCTATGCCTCCTCGTTTGATGACTCCTTTGATTTTTAGTATGGGGCTCTTCCCTCTTCTCTGTTACCTCCTGGAGTCCACTTTCGTCACTTGCTACGGCTGCTAAACTTCACACTACCTGCAACGTTCCTGGTGATTGTGAACCCTTCACCATCTTGGCTTCATGAAGCGGCCCATGTTAACCTTGGCCTTCATTCGCTTCCTAAGGATACTACTCCAGTCTCGTCTGTCACTTTCAGTTTCATGAGCTTTGCATGGAACTTTGCAATAGTACCTTTGTATACGCTGATGGCTCTCGGGCTGACCATGGGGTTGGGTGTGCCTTCATCATTGGCACCCATGTCCTTCGATATCAGCTTCCGGCACACTCCTTAGTATTTGCAGCCAAGCTCAGTGCCTTGTATCAGGCCACAGAGTACATCCGGCAACACAGCTTTTTAAATTGTGTTCTCTGCTCAGACCTACTCTGTGCCCTTCAACGTCTGTGTGTGTTGTACACTATCCATCCCTTAGTGCAGCAGTTCCAGGAAAACTGTCACTTGCTCACTCTTGGTATATCTTATGTCATGTTTCTGTGAGTTGGTTCCTGGTCATGTCAGTCTGCCAGGAAGCGAGGCTGTTGATGCTGCTGCCAAGGCTGCAGTCCTCGTACCTCAGCCTGCAAGTACCTATATCCCTCCGATGATCTCTGCCGTTTGTCAGGAGGTGGTGTCCCTTTGGTATTGCCAATGGTCCTCCCTTCACGGGAATAAGCTTCGCCTTATTAAGCCTCTCCCAGCGCCTTGGACGACCTCCTCTTGGCCCTCCTGCCGGGAGGAGATTATTTTAACTTTGCTGCACATTGGGCACTGCCTTTTTAGCTGTTGTCATTTGCTAAGTGGTGCTACCCCACCACTTTGTACGAATTGCACCCAAATATTAACTGTCTGCCACTTCATGATGGAATGCCCTTTTTTAGCCATTTATGTTCCAGCTGGGGCTTGCCGTCTGATTTATCAGCCGTGTTAGTGAATGACACGCGGGCTGTCAATGCATTTTACTTTTTATCCGCCGAAGCAATATGGCGAAGGCCATTTAATTTTTAGTTTTGGACTTTCGTTTATGAGCGAGGTGGCGCAGTGGTTAGACACTGGACTCGCATTCGGGAGGACGACGGTTCAATCCCGCGTCCGGCCATCCTGACTTAGGTTTTCCGTGATTTCCCTATATCGCTCCAGGCAAATGCCGGGATGATTCCTTTGAAAGGGCACGGCCGACTTCCTTCCCCATCCTTCCCTAATCCGATGAGACCAATGACCTCGCTGTCTGGTCTCCTTCCCCAAACCAACCAACCAACCAACCAACCAACTTCCGTTTCTATATGGTACCTTTTTTAGCTCTTTTTCCACGTGCCTGTTTTTAGCTGTCTTCTATTCTGTCAGTTGGGACTGACATATAGTCATTTAACTCCTCTCTGTATTCGTGTTCTATAGTTTTGACTTGGGTGCATATGACCCCGGTTGTTTTTTGCACCCTAAAGCAAAACAAAACAAACAAACTGTAAAGTGGCATGTACTTTACCTGTTAATTGCTGCTGTCATCTAGATCTACAAAATGATCTACGGCAGCCAAGGACACCCTTGTACCTGATGTTGATGCAATGGCACTGTTTTCATCCCAAAATATATATTGATAACTGCTTAAAGAAGGAACTTATTTTCGGTCAACACTCTTGTGTGCACTATTCTTTTAGTACGTGTTGTGACATCTCTTTTAGTGTAAAATAGTACTCTCAGTTATCTGGATTAATGTCAGTGAAGTTGATTATTGTGTCCCAAGTTTCCCCTTACATTTTACAGTTTATTCATTTGTCTGTTACTTGTACATTCACTGATATCACTGATTCCCTCTTCAGTGGAAACTCCGTGTGCTTGGCCCAGTCAGGATTTGATTGCCAAAATCTTACTCTTTATCCAGCTTGTCACAAACTTCCTCCGTGATTGTAGCTCCAAATGCATCCTACAAATCTGAATTTACTTTTCATTCAAAACCAAACTCTGTTCTTTGTTGCATAAAAGATTATTCCAATCATTTTGAAAAGTGATAGTTTTAACTTCATTCAAGTTGCTGACATTTTATCTTCTAACAATTTTCTGTTTTCTCCTAACACTTGCCTTAGTTACTGTTTTGTACTGTACAACACTTTAATATACTTCTAAGTGGCCATGGAAATGGAATTTAACATAACTCATCGTGTGGTTTTCAGCAAGTGAACTTGGAAGGCTTTGACTTGGTTGCATGCTCATGAACAAAATGATACATTTGTTACTAAGTATTCACCACAAGTGAAGGAAGTGCTAAACGAGGGGATGCTCTCAACATTTTACAATAACTGAGCAAGGTGCAAATGTCTTTCAGTACCATAAGGCAGTGTTTCTATCTTCATGACAAAAGACCAGTTTGAATTACTGCAAATTCAAAATTAATGAAGTCCAAATTTGTGAGTTTACTTTATTACAAGAATACTGAAAAATGTGTAAGTACAAATAATGTTATTGCACTCAAAATATTTCCTTTAAAAATTTATTCATTTTTTGCACGAATCCAAACCAATTCTGGCAATGTTTTTCCCATTGATATTTTTACCTGATAGAACATGGTCCTCTAAGGATCCAACAGATTCTTAATGTGATGAAAATTACTCTCTAGACATTTTTTGTTTGGCATAAGGAGGAAAAATAGTTGTTAGGCAATAAATCACAAGAATACAGAAAATGAGACATTAATTCAGTTTTTTTATATCCATCACACAATCGATTGTTTGATGTGTTGTTTGTCAGCTGGCATTGTCATGCTGAATAATGTCACAACATTTTTCTTTGTTTTCCTGATTTTGTCGATGACTTGTGGCAAGAAAAGTCACACGCCATTCAGCATCAGCTGTTCTTCAATCGTGATTACTTGTCCAGTGTAACCAAAGAAACAAGCTATCATTTTATTTGCAAACAAATGACATTTGTCAGTTTTGATTCATCTTGGAACTCCCAAACAGTGGACTTCTGCTTAGTTTCTGGCTTGTATGAATATGTCCAAGTTTAATTTCTGTTATGAAGTTATATATGGATTTTTTTCTTTGGGAATCAAATTTTTTGACCATTTCTTTGCACCAGTTGATACGAGTTTGTTTTTGAGGTTTGGTGAAATTGTGCAGAGTCCAGATTTTTTTCGCAGCTAAAAGTTTGTGCAAAATAAAATTACTACAGTTTTCAATATTTCAGTATGTTTAAAAATGCTTCTATCTTGTATTTTCCGAAAGTGATTCAGTACCAAAAGTTGTAAGAAGTGAATAGATACAGTGTTTAGAGTTAGGCCTTTATGAAAACTGTAAAAAAAAAAAGTCTTCCAACAAAAACATTCATATAAAATTTCCATTTTTTCACTACACTGTTTCTTTAAAGGTTTACAGCAAAAAAGCTGCTCAACCAGTTTCTAAGCTGCACTTTCTTAATTATAACAAATGGCATATTTTAAAACAATAATAATGTCACATCTCATTGTGCCCTTTAGTGATCATCTGTAAAAATATGAAAGGCCACCCTCATGTGAGTTATGGTAGTTATGTTCGTTGAACTGAAAGGCAATATATATCACAGGTTCTTACACTGAGGCCATGTTGCAAACAAAAACTAACAGCAATGGGATTTGACACTCCTGTGAGAAGTTGTGTACAGGGAGAGCCCTAAATATTGGGAAAGCCAGTTGTATGCAAGGTGCCGTGATAATGCATCAGCTCTCACATGTCACACTCATCTGACATAACGTTGGACAACTTTTGTGCCTCACCCACTCTATTTTCCTAACTGGCTTTCAGAGATTTCTTCCTGTTTCATAAACTTAAAACCATGCTGCAGGAACACAATTTCCTAATTGTATACAAGATCCAAAAATACTTAATGAGATAACTTCAAATCATCCTATTAATCTTGAGCAGGGTTAAGCAGTAATCAGCATCTGCAGTACTTAGTTTTTACATAATATTAATTTAGTTTTTATTACAAATTTATGTCTGAAAGTGCAAACAGTAAGAGTTTCTTTTTGTCTGTGTTTAGTAGCAATTTTATTTTATTTACTTGTTTGTGTGTTCAGTATAAGTAATCCACAATAATTCACCCATCTGTAGACGTATTTATCGTGCCTCATTTCTTCTAGCTGTCAAGTCATGTAGCTCTGTAGGTCTTTTCAATTATTTCACATGCTTAATTAATTCTGTATAATGGTGCATGATACTCAGGGACTCTGTCTGTTGTGTGTGGGTCCTAGAGGAATTAGTCACAGTCTACTAAGTTAGGAACTGTGGTGGCAGAGGTCAACAGTCTTTGGTTACTGCCTTGAGCTGTGGCCATGAGGGGCGGGGGGTCTCTGGGGTAAAGGATGTGGCATCTGTTGTTCAATCAGTGTTGCCTGGAATCACTGATATTCTGATGATTTTGCACCTTACCATTCACTTGGTGTAGTCAGTTCATCCTCACCTGAGCCTGAATGACAAATAGTGATGAGGTTGTGGTCTCCAGGTGGAGCATGAAAAATGCAAGACCGGTTCATGGCACTGCATTGTTGCAGGCTTCTGTACATTTGGTTAGCTTCGTGTGCAAGGGGTGGAGGTAGGGTCAAGGGAAGGTTGAAGAGATTAATTGGATAAGTTTGCAGGAGAGGAAAGCAGAAGGTTTGATACTTTTTAAGGTAATGGTGGATAGTCAGTTATTGTGATCTTTAGTGAGTATGGTGGATGAGTTTTATCAATGGAACAATTTGGGGGGCAGGTTAAGGAGAGAGAACATAAATTAGAAATTAAATGCAGATGGACTATAACAGCACTGTCATGTGTTCTATTTTCCCTGACTTGAAACATGGCAGTTATTTCACTGTACATGGGAATAATAATATTATGTTGTTAGTTTATGCTTAAAATTATTTTTGAGAAATGTTCTTATAGATGATAATGTCTACCAATTTTTTTATGTCATCAGGTGTCAGAAAACTCTTTAAGATATTGAGCACTTGTGAGAGCATTCATCACACTGTTTGTGCTGATATTGTCCCTTGAAACTGTAATGTGATACTGTCTGTGATAGTCTTTGTCTTCAGTGCCATCCCACTAGTGCACATTTGCTGAACCATGACTCACTACTGCTCTAGTAGCAGTTAGTTTGCTTGTACCAAATATGTAATGTTTCTGTGTCATAACTTCATTTTCAGACTTGTCATCCGATATCTGTGACATTTCTTTGGCTACTGTAAGCCTGCCTATTACTGTGACACTTCTTTGGCTACTATATGGCTGAAGTTTGTTGTAAGCCAGCATAGTCTCCGATTAGTGTTGAAGGGTGACAGAAACTTCAGATCATATCTTGACACTTTCTTCAGGGGAAGCTGTCAGTATACTGTTGTGTTTAAGGAGACTGTCTTCCAGTTTTCGTATCATTTTCCGTATAGCCATCAAACATGAAACGAAAATACCATAACACTTTTTTTTCCATGGGAGTAATCCACAGATTCAGCAGTAGAACCTGAAAATGTTATAAACCGTTTTATGTCCTCAAACTCGGTGTCTTGTATCAAAATTTTAAAATTGATAACTCTGTGTAACTGCATAGATCAGTTAAATATGTTTCAAAGCTCCAACCAGGTAGCCATGTGTTTTGAAGTACTGCTTCCAGGACAGGGGGCTCACCAGCCCTGGATCGAGTCTGCCCAGTGGATTAACAATAAGGGCCAGCATGCTGGGTGTGAGCCAGCCAGGATGTGGTTTTTAGGTGGTTTCCAACATTCTACTAGGTGAATACTGGGCTGGTACCAAAGTCCTGTCTCCGTTACACAATTCACAGACATTTAGAAAACTTTCGTTGTCTTTCACTACACCCTCGACAGGTGGGGTACACACATTCCATCCTGGAGGGAGGGGAGGGGGAGGGAGGAGACACCCTGATGCAACCAGAAGGGCATCCAGTCACCCTTTAAATTAACCATGCAAAATCTGTTAATAACCAAGCTGACACTGTGCCAATGCGGGGGAGAGGCACAGCAAAGATAAGAAATAAATTTGTTCCATTACACCATACAAACTTCTCCTTCTTGTGACTCCAGGTCCTCTCGAATTTTGTCCTTAAACATTTTCAATATATAGGGTGTAGAAAAACTTCCACTGCCAGTGACTGCAAAAGATTACGTATTTGTCACGTGACCGGTTGTGGGCTTATGCCCATCCTCAGGTGTTTATACATTCACATACATGTTTATATTGCTGGAGATTACTGTCTAAATAGAAAGCAAATTATTTGCTTGTGACTAAACAGATATAAGTGGGACAATTGTAAATGGCAAGGCCGCATTTGTAGAAAATATATCAGTACTTACATAAAGATGAAGCATCCTTATTATAATCATGCTGTGGTGGGAGTTTTTCCACTCAGTTGCACATTGGTTATCATTTTCACGCATCCACAGCTCGTGGTCTAGTGCTTAGCATTACTGCCCCTGGATCATAGGGTCCCGGTTCCGATTCCCAGGCGGGATGGGGTTTTCTCTGCTCAGGGACTGGGTGTTTGTGTTGTCCTTATCATTTCATCATCATTTGTGATAGTGGCTAGATTGGACTGAATAAAAAATTGAGTCTGAAAAAATTGGGACTTTATATGGGCGCTGATGATGGCGCACAAACCAATCATCGTCATGATCATCATTATTTTCATGCCCCCCCCCTCTTGTTTTTAGCTGCATATTTCAGTACTGTGTCATGCACTTGTGATATGCACTGTGTTTACATACAGATATGTAGGCTGTGATCAAAGATTTTAAACATAGGAGCTGCAAAGATGTTTCTCATACAGAAACAGGTAGGTTATGGTCAGAGAACTTAGCCACAGGAAGGGCAAGGATGTTGCACACATAGAAAGTTAAAAAGCTGTTACAAATTGCGAAATTTTTTTGATCCACATTATGAAATTTTTTATTCTTATTTTTGTTGGAGAACTTAGACCTAGGAAGTACAATGATGCTGTACATATGGAATTACTGAAAGCTATTACAAATTACAAAAATGACAGAAGTGTTTTAAGCCCCACTGTTCTCAGAGAACTTAGATCTAAGAAGTACAATGATGTTATGCTCATGAAATTTTCAAAGCCATTACAAATTATGAAAATGACAGTTAAAGCATGTGTTTACAATATGACTTCTAGAAATTACAATATGGCACTTTAACTGTTGTATGATTGCTACATCGGAGTTCCATAGCGTGTTACTTTGTTATTAGATATCAGACGATAATGAGTTTTTGTTTTTGAATATTTCATGAAATATATGGAGATAAGATTTGTTTGCAAGCTCCACATGTTCGCTGAGAATAAGGTGTGGTGAGTTAGAGCTATGGATGTAAATTTCTAGCTCTTCGAGCAAATCCATTTTCTTTCCTTTGTTGACAATGTGTAGTATTTGTAGGTTGTCTGTAATGGCTGTGGCTGAGTGACAATGGTCTTTTAGATGCACTGCAAAGGTGGATTTGTCAAAGTTATTTAGCCGGAAGGCATCCATATGCTTACGGCATCTTGTAGCGAAACTCCTTCCAGTTTGACCTACGTAGAACTGAAAAGTTTATAAATACCTGATTTGTGGTGGCATTGGTTATTTGTCTTACTGTTGTGGATGATGTGCTGTTGTAGCTTGTTGTTAGTGCTAAAAGAAATTTGAATAGCAGTTTTCCGAAAGAGGTTAGCGATTTGGTATGAAATTTTACCCATAAAGGGTATGCGAGCGAATATGTTTTTTCCTTCTAACAAATCCGATTTAGGAGGAGTGCATTGTGTCTTTTTGATTTTGTTGTTAAGTTTATCAATTACATCTGGGTTGTCTCCGTTTCTACGTGCAATTTCTTTGATAATATTAATTTCTTTTTGTTCGTTATGTCGGCTGAGTGGGATTTTATGTGTACGGTTAAGTGTAAATCTGAAGAATACCATTTTGTGTTGTACTGGATAACATGGGGAGTTTTTAATGACAACATCACTAGTGGTGGGTTTTCTGTAAATCTGGAAGTCATGTTTGCTGTTTACATTAGATATTCTAAGGTCAAGAAAATTGATTCCCTTATCTACTTGATGTTCTACAGTGAAGTTGTTGTTGTGCATGCTGCTGAGACCATTAAGAAGTTTCTCTGTCTCCTTAGTTGTACCTTTGTACAAGATAATAGTATCATCCACATACCTTTAGCAGTATATTACTTTATTTTCAAGTGAGCAATCTGATCCGAAAAATTTATTTTCTAAGTGGTTAATGTAAGTATTCCTGCCAAACTACTGCCCATTGCAAGAACATCTTGTTTATGAATTTTGTTATTAAAAATAAAATAATTGTGTGGCAGGATTAGTTTTAGCAGTTCAGTGAGTTCATATATTTCAGTCTTGGATAACTTTTTGTGTTTTAATTGGTTGTTTTTAATTATCTGAATAGTGTCATGTATAGGAATGTTGGTGTAAAGGTCTACTATGTCCATTGAAGCAAATTTGGCACTTCCTGGTATTGGTAAGTCTTTGATATGTTCAATAAGTTCATAGCTATTCTTAATTGAAAAATTGTTTTCATAGATATGAAAGTTACTGGGAATGTCTTTGTTTCTTGCTGATAAAATATGCTGGACTGTTTCTTGGGTTGTATTTATGATTCTTTGGCTGCAAACATAGTTTTGGTGTCGATGGATTCATGACAAGGCATTTTAGAACATCAGAGTCAGATACAGAAAGTCAGAAGATTTCAGTAGTTCCTTAAGCTGGGTGTGGGGTCACTGTGTATTTCATATATGATGTTATTATGGAAAAATTCTAGAGATTGTTAATATATTCAAATTCACACATAACAACAGCTGAGTTCCTCTTGTCAATTTGACTACCAGAGCTTTGTTTTCAGATAGTTTTCTATTAATATCCCTGAGCAGTTTGGAATCATAGTTACATGATTTTTGGTTTTGTAAGTTTTTGTGTATAATATTCTTAACTTGCAGCCCAATACTAATGTTTTCATTATTGTTTATTTTAGCTGAGCCACATGCCATTTTAGAGCAGTCAATTAATTCTTTGATATTATTGTCAGTGAGTATTGGTGGGATATTATGTTTGAGACCCTTCTCAAGTAATTCGGTTTCATTTTTGTCAAGTTTGAGAATGGTTGAATTAATCACCCTACCATAAAACCTGTGTTCTGATGTGGTAGGAGATTCTAGTCTTTGTAGTTTGTTAGGATTGACAGCTAGTAATTTCTGATTATGCCTAGTTGACACAACTAGTTGTTCTTCGCACACTTGCTCATTAATGTTATCTAAAATACACACAAATTGCTTTGGAGTCAAGGAGTTGCTTAGAGCCAAGTGGAGTTTGAGCATTTGTTTAAGGACATCTTTATGTCTGTATAATTATTTGATTTCAGTTTTTAACCAATCAGTTTCACACTTTGACTTTGCTGTTTTGGCTGACTTAGTGAGGCTCCTAACATTAAAATTAATTTTGTTTGGTATTACTTTAGACAAAAGGCAGTTTTTGTTGAATTTGGTTGCTTGAATGGTCATCATCTTGATTTAACATGTTCTTAATGCATTGACAGTTCGTAATACCTGACTAAGTAACATTAAGTAAATTTTATCCATAGTAGAGAACTCTGTGACTGTTCCTTTATAGGGTGCAGAAAAATTTCCAGCACCAGTTACACTAAACATTATTTATTGTAAACACAAGCTTTAACTGTCAATTTCATAAATTTCATGTGTACTTCTTAAATCTCAGTTCTCTGACAACAGTGTGACTCAAAACAGTTCTGTCATTTTCGTAATCTTTGACATGTTATGATTTTAGATTGTCTATTCAGGTGATAATTAAGCCAGTAGACCAGGACACTCAGAAAACTCCTGCTGGATACTTGACCATATGTCAACAGGTGTGTGTGTGTGGGGGGGGGGGGGGGGCGTAGGATTCCAACTTGGGGTCTTCGGCCGACGTTTTTTTGATGATTTTTCTGATGTTTTGCCAACACGAGTGGCTGGCATTGTAAAAGCTTCACCCTCCATTGTTGGTAGTGAACTGGAGTGGAGCTCGCGACTACAGGTTATACATGTACTTGTCACACCAACGTCAGATAGCTTTTACGCTGTCATTATGCCTGTATTTCTCCATGTGTTATCTGCTGTGGTTGCTTTCTGCAGCATGGGAACCCAGGATCCATTCACCTCAAGGCTTTATTCTTTCTTGCTGAAGCTATTGCCATATTGGTAGATTTCTAAGGCCTCCCTGAACCTCTCTTACACAGCAAGAACTTCCATGTCAATAAGTGTTTTTTAGTAGTCAGTCTCCCATGGTGGGCGCTCTGTCATGACCGATTTCTCCTACTGCCTCAACCTGCAAAAATCATCAAACAAACATCAACCAAACCTAAAACAGGCTATTTGTCAACAAGTGACCATGGAAGCTTTAACAACTTTTCTGACAAATAATCATCAGTTAATTACATTTATTCCATAATCTGTAATGTTTAAATTGTTTAGCATTTTAATAAACAAAGTAACAGATGGGCCTGCAACAGTGTTCAGAGGGATCATGGAATGGATGAATACTCATTGTGAAATGCATCTTGTGAAAATACTTGATAACTCATAAAGTTTATGACTGAAAGTGGTTCAAAAAGTTAGACATTGAATTAGCATTCTCCATAATTCAAGCAGGCTTAGGTAAGCAACTCGAACATGTAGCCACCATTCATTTTTTTTTTTTTATTCAATCTTTCTATAACATGTGTAAAATTTGCCCCAAGTAGGGTCGGTGATGATGGTGAATAGTTTTCATCTAAGCTGATTACCTGCAAACACAAGATAACTGTGTAATTGGATCCTCATCCCATAGCTCTAGCAACCCTGTTACAGCTGAGAAGATAATGCGTATTAGTTTCTGTTGGCTGCATTCGTATCTTTCCATAGTTACAGACAGGGCTTCTGAATGTTGGAAGCAGGGGTTAGTTGAATTTGGCCACATCGTTAGTATAACAGCTAAAACCATCTGCTGTGGTTATATATATTATGCTGTAAAGTAAACAAAGCTGTGCACAACCTGAATGTTAGGTTGAACACAGCAGTGCTTTACTGGATGAGATCCTATTGAAAATGATGCTCCGGTGACCTCTGAACTGACTTAACCTAGCCAGTCGCAAAGTGACCTGTAGTTTACTGTGGACTCTGAACCACAGTGGAAAGTGTAACTTGTCACATTTATAAATCATTAGTAGAGGTGAAAGAAGTGATAAGTGGCAGAAAATATCCAACGACCTACTGGGGATCGAATTCCAGGATTTTCACTTTATAGTCGGCACTTAGCCACTGTGTCACCAAGGCGTACTGCTGCACAAAGCTTTGATACATGAACAATTAAACAGTAAAGGGAGATGAAAATATAATCGTCATGGAGGATTTGAACACCATAGTAGGCAAATGAATGGAAGAGAGTTGTGGGAGTAGCGGTAGTAGAAACGAGAGAGGAGAAAGACTAATTGAGTTTTACAATAAATTTCAGCGTGGAGAGATAGGAAGGTTACATCTTTATCAGATAGAGATTCTGAAATTAGATATTGGATTGTACAGTATTTGCAGCAACAGATACAGTCTTACATTACAATTTAGTAATGATGAAATGTAGACTGAGGTTTAGAAGTATTGTCCAGAAGAATCAGTGTGGGAAGAAGGGAGATAAGCACTACCAAGAAATGAGGAAACATGTTTGAAGTTCTGTAAGGTACAGATACTGTAATGGTGAATAGCACAGTAGGCAGTTCAGTTGAAAGGAATGCAATATCTAAAAAGGGCAATCACAGAAGTTGGGCAGGCAAACATAGATACAATGAAGGTAAGTGTGAAGAGATCTTGGGTAACAGAAGAAATAATTTAACTGATCAACAAAAGAAGGAAGTACAAAAAATGTCTAGGGAAAACAGGAACACATCAGTATAAGTAACTTCAGAGGATGAAATAAATAGAAAATAAATGCAGCCAAGACCAAATGGCTCCAGGAAAGATTGTGAAAAAAAAATTAAAAGAAATGGCCCTTGAAAAGACTGAGTTAGCATATAGAAAAGTTAAAATAATATTATGTGAAATTAAAAGCAAAGGCATCAACATTAACAGTGCAAGAGAAATTCTGCTGTCAAAAGCAAAGGGAAGAGTAGTTAGGTGGAAAGAGTATATTGAATGATGGACCCTGCAGGGGTCAGGAACTGTCTGATGACGTGATAGGAGAAGAAATAGTAGTAAAATAGAAGATTCAGGGGATCCAGTGTTGGAATCAGATTTTGACAGAGCTTTGGAAGACTTGAGATCAAATAAGGCAGAAGGTGTAAATAACATTCCTTCAGAATTTCTAAAATTGTTGGAGGGAGTGGCAATCAAATGTCTTTTAAAGTTGGTTTATGAAATCTGTGATATTGGAGATACCCCATCAGACTTTTAGAAGAATAATATCCACAATCTCAAAGACAGCAAGAGCAGGTAATTGTGGATACTATCGCATAATCAGTTTATCAGCTCATGCATCCAAGTTTCTGACAAGAATACTGTGCAGAAGAATGGAAAAGAAAATTGAGGAACTGTTTGATCGTGATGAGTTTGGTTTTAAGAAAGGTAAAGAAAGGTACAAGAGAGACAGATATGACAGTGAGCTGGATAATGGAAGCAAGATTTAAGAAATATCAACACATACTCATATTATTTGTCAGTGTAGAAAAAGCATGTAACATTGTAAAATTGTGCAAGATGATAAATATTCTCAGAAAAATTAAGTGTTAACTATAGGGAGAGATGAGTAATGTAAAATGTGTACAAAAACCAAAAGGTAACAATAGGCGTGGAAGACAAGGAACAAAGCGCTCGGATTAAAAAGGGTGTAAGACAGGGATGCAGTCCTTTGCCCCTACTGTTTAATCTGAGCATCGAAAAAGCAATGATGGAAATGAAAAAACATTCAGGAGTGTAATTAAAATTGAAGGTGAAACTATAGCAGTGTCATCTTATTATTGATAATTTTTCACCCTGAACGTAAATGTCAGTGACAAGTTTTGCTGATGACATTCCTAATATCAGTGAAAGTGAAGAACTGTAGGATCTGTTGATTGGTATGGACAGTCGAATGAACACTCACTATGTATTGACATTGAAAGACAGAAGTAATCAGAAGTAGCAGGAATAAGATTAGCAGTAAACTTAAAATCAAAATTGGGGACCATGAAGTAGACAGAGTAGTAGTCTGCTATCAGCAAAATAATATAGACACAGGAAGCATGGAAGACACAATACGTAGACTACCATAGGCAAAGAGGGCATTTCTAGGCAAAAGGAGTCATCTAGTACCAAACATTGAACTGAATTTGAGAAGAAAGTTCATAGAAATTATGTTTAGAGCTATTACTACCTTGTATATAATGTTCATACATAACAAAGAATTCAACTTTGTGTGTGTACATTGTTGTAACTATACAATAGTTTTGACAATGTTTAAATTATATTAAATTTGCTGATAAATATTACTTATCCTGCTAAGTCATGTCAGTGTCTGGGATGGCTTCTTTGCTCATAGATAAACTTTTGGAATATTTGGTCCAGGTGTTTTTTGAAATAACGAGTTGACCTTTAAACACAGTCTTCGCATGTTACTATGTTTTTGACATTCTTTTTACAACAGAACATCTTAAATATGCATTGTGCAACGTTCTTGAGCTAAACAAAGAGCTTCGTTGATCAGAGAATAACATGTGCCAAACTCAATAGCTCCTGAACCCACTCTCCTCTGAACCTTTCTAAAGCAACTCTACATAGTTCATGCCAAACTTCTCTATAAATATTACAAACCCAGTTTCCAGTACCTTCTAGAACAGGCTGTAGGCCAAATAAGTTCTAACTGAAATTCTTTTTCATATTTAATTTATCAAATGTTTCCTGGAAATCATTATTTATGCTAAGATTTATGTGCCTCACTTAATGGTTTATAATAAAAGTTGCAGATTTTGACAGTACGAAAAATAGCAGCTTCCTGTTGTCGTATAAGATTTATTTTATAATCCGTAATAAAATTAGAAGAATTATAAATGGAGGTAGAAATTTTGTATGCATAAAATCTGAAACATCACATTATTATTTTCACTGTAAACTGGTTTTCTGATCATTTAAGTTGACAATTGTGATTATTAATTTTTGTGGTTCAAGATCGATATTACGAAATGGATCTATAAGAATAATAAAAATGTATTACATAAATGTAGACAACATTGTCCTTGGAGCGCAGTGATCTGGTACTAAATTTTATTAGAACAACAGTCGAGATCACAATAACATTTACTTATTATGATCGGTTTCGGCTTCTGTTACAGCCATCCTCATATTTTTTGGCCTGGTATGGCAGATGCTGATGGCTCCTCAGTTGTTTCACGATACCACAGTCTTACACAGTATGCGATAATGGTATCACATGAAAAAACTGAGGTGCTGTCAGCACCAGTCATAGAGAGCCAAAAAATGTGAGGATGGCTTTAACATAAGTCAAAACCAGTCATAATAAGCAAATGTTATCGTGGTCTCGACTGTTGATTTAATCAAAAATATATTTCCAGAAAAATAGTCCTTTGGCAGTCAGATGTGTTAAAAAATATCTTTAGATGTGGAATATTTAATTTAAGTATAAAATTTAACTCAAATCTAACCAAAATTTATACAGAATTGAACATTTCAATTGAAGTGCGAAAGCTCCAAGGAATATATCTCACATGAAAATTAGTTGTTTTATTAAAACTTTTATCAAAAGTTGAGGGTTATGGAAGCCTTGATTTTGAAAGACCTTTTTCATAATTTTGTGTATATCTAGCAATTGGACAGTTATTATAGGAGAGAGTTTACAATGGCTTGCTGTGTCGTAAGTCTGTCTTAGCTCACTGGAGCACTGAAGTGGCTCCATAGAATCCTCAAAACCATAAAATTATTTGAATAGTCATACAACAAAGAAAATTTACATGCGCATATAATAAGATGTTCATAAAATGTCTACATAGTGATATTTAATTATTTCAATTTCTTTTCCTCAATCGTACACTGGCAAATTGCACAAATATAGTTTCATAGCACATGGAAATAACATTTTTAGTAGAATGCAAAAAAATAACTGATTGTAAGACATAATTTGATCCTCCACTACACACTAGATACAAGGACTGCATGAAGAGAAATACAAGAAAAATTAATGTCCTGGAAAACATTTCCCTGAGAATTACAGTAAAATACAATTGAATTGTACTAATGTGATTCTGGACCACTTTCCAAAACTGGATGAAGTGTTCTTGAACTGATGTTTAGCAAAAGACATGTTGAATAACTTTCTTATGATTTTACAGATAAGATTTCGTAACTACAAATACAGTCACCCAGCTAGGGATTGTACTACTTGCTTAGCACTGAAATCTATCAGTTGTATGTAACCATAGAGGTAAAAACTTTAAAATAGTAATCCACAGGACAACATGCCATTGGATAAAGTAGTAAACATCAAAGAATTAAGATCATTAAGCTTTTTAAATTTCAAATAAATTTTTAAGTTTTGCTGTGGTACCATAGTTGTAAAATATTGATGTAAAGCAGTAAGAACATATTTCATAAAAAATATTATACACAGTAATAATCCTCTAAAATCTCAAGGAATATTCTCATCAGGCAGTTGCCTTGGTCCAAATAATCTCATATTTTAGTAAAACAAGTCACATGTGGTAGGTATTTTCACCATAATAATTCACCAATTTATTTTACACTGTACAATCCCCCAAGCTGTACTTTCACAAAGTCAGATGGCATTGAAGATTTTCATGTAGTTGGCAACAACATATTTAGCACTTCATATAAGCCATTTCATACCAAGGCTAACTCTTTCTCACTCCAATGCTGTGTAATCGTACAGTTGTTAATTAAAATTCAGATATTACAAACAAATCACATCCAGCTCAAACTTCATAAACATCAAGAATATAACTATATACCAATGTTCATAATCATCATAATCTAAGTTGTGTGTGTGTGTGTGTGTGTTTCGTCTATTCTTGATGAAGGCCTTACTGGCCATCTTAGAATATTATACGGCATACCATCATAAACAAAAGCACAGTGCATTACCAAACAGAATACCAGTAAGTCCCTAACATTTCATTTCCATAACGTCTGCACAACTGCAGAATCATTACACATATTGTGGAATAAACCTCATCACAGTATCATAAACCTGAAACATCGAAGAATCACTGTACTTCACAATACTATGAATCATCTCTCAAAAATTTAGTTCAACATAAACTTCATTAGCTTTACAGAACATTTCACAAAACTTCTTAATAATATCATAAATATACCTGAAATAGAAAAATTGCTCTGAATTATAATTTCTACATTCCATTCATAATTGTACAACATTAGTTTTAAACCAAGAAATATATATTTTGCATCATAACTGATTCTTATGTACTTCATATAACCATTAGCGTTGCATTTTTCTGAAAAACACCACTCTCTATTATATCTTTTTTTTCTCACATAAACACCACAGTAATGACTGAAATGACAGAGTTTACAAAATCCTTCATTTTCATTTTTCTTTAGACAGTTTTCATTCACTAAAGCCCTAGATATTTTTGTATTACTAACACTGGATAGATATAGTAACATTATTTCAGTATGACATTTCTTTATGTAAAAATTTAAACTTTCTTTTCAAAATATATGTTAAGCTTCCCAACATGACAGTAATTTCAAATATATTTATTTTCAGTTAATTCCAAACAACAGTAATACAAAGTAGTAGATTATGGCTTAAGTAATCTGTGACAAAAAAATTTCCCATTTCTTATTTGGGCTCACATATACAAATAAGATACATAAACAATGAAAAAATCCAGAAATACTAAGAATGTTTTACATATTGGAGGTTTCCTAATATAAACTGCAAATAAATCGTATTTTTTCTGCTTTCCAGTTTCCTCAAATATATTTTTAATTCATCATATTTAATAATTGTGTATTATTAGACTGTTACAGAAAGCATCTGGTTTTTTTGTACTGAGAAAGTAGAAGACAAATGCATAGTGTAATGTGATTATAAAAAGATGAACAGATGAGTAAGAGAAAAACGTTGCATCATGGAAATCCAAATTGTTGAAGTAATATTCACAAACAAAAATAAATTATATAGTCTATGGTGGCATCGAGTAAAAAGATACAAACATTACGTACAAATTTCCTTAGCATACAGACAGAATGGAGATACAAAGTACACTTAAGATTATTTTATATAAAAAAAATATTTTTCATCAGTAACAAAGTCAATGTATTGTTTTTAGTAAGGAATCTTTTTCCAACTACAACTCACATTTTTGTTTTTGAATTAGATTTTCCACATCCTCTAATTACCATCGCAGTGTATATTAGAATTTTTTTCCTATAATATTGGGTTTCTACTTTGATTCTATGTCATTCTATCTTAACATGGATGGTAATCATAATTTTTCATTTCAGTTACTAGTTTAGTTAAATCATTATTATTTCACATTGCTCTGTACTTTCATATTTGCAAATCTCAGCCTTTTTTTCCCCACTCTTGTCTGAGACTCTTTCTTGACAGAATTTCCTGAATGTAAATTACTACCATTCATGCCACTAAGTTCCTAATCCATTGCTTTATTAACATCATATTTCCATACTCTACATCATCATCATCATCATCATCATCATCATAATATTAATCTAAAGACCTAATGCATTTCCATTAATCATCACTTCTCACAAAATATTCTCTTCACTTCACAGTTCACCACTAAACATCATCAACAGCAATAACCCTACCGTATAGAAACAACATGATAGTAGCATAATATTCATTTCCTCCTTACCATGTTACCAATACTAAATCCAGCATAATTATCAATATCACACACCTCAGGATAAAGTCTTCACTTTTTACATAACAGTTGTTTTTTACAATGACTGAAATACTTCACATTATATGTGAATTGACCGAAAATAGCTGATACTTATGATAAAAATTTATAGTCACGTCTCTGCTTATCATATTACTTTTATTTAACTTACATTATCTCTCATGTATTAATTTTACTTTTACCATAGTATACAAGTAGAAATAAAAAATTATTTTATATAGTCAACTTAGCAGTGGCAGGAATAGTACTCCTCACAGAGAAGCAAACAGTTCTGGTGACTGCACCTCCACCAGAAGAAAAGAAGTCCAATACTGTCAATATTTTAACAAAATTTTCAGAATAATGTCCTAAACATATTTATGATAATTACCATACACCTCCATGTAAAGTTGCAGCCTACAGCTTATTATTGAAGAAATATCCATGTACAGAAAGCACACTGAAGGGACGTAATGAACATTCTTGTAGAGGAAACAAGGCTGTCAAAGAAATGGAGATAAAACAACCCATTCTGTCCTAATTTGAACTAAAAAGGAATGAAGGAAATTTTGGGCAATTCAAAAAGCAAGAGAAATTGGGCACACAAGTTTTAAATACTGTGCAGCTTTCATAGTATGCCTCAATGAAGAATACAGAATTTTCTGTAGACACAGCTGTACTTTCATGACAGCCAGAGAACAAGAGGAAGACCAAAATATTCACCAGTTTAGGGCCCGGTTTGTCAAAGAATTAAACCAGAAAACTGCAGGTTTCCAGATACAGTAATACTGCATTTGGAAAACTGATCCAAATGGATTTGATGAATGTAAGTCCATCTTCTGTCTGGAGTATCCAATTAAACAATGGCAACTGCCATTATTTAGGTTTTAGTTTTAGGCTACAAGTTTTGACGATCCACTACGTCATCTTCAGGCCTGCTTCAATTCAGCAACCTTCGTGTTACAAAATAAAGCAGCACTTTTAAATGGTCTCGTAACGATTATTACAGGCATGTGTGCTCTTTGGACAACTGTCAGCAGCTGTGACAGTTGTCCAAGGAGCACACATTCCCACAATAATCATTCTGAGACCAATTAAAAGTGCTGTTGTATTTTGTAACAGGAAGGTTACTCAATTGAAGCAGGGCTGAAGATGACGTAGTGTATCGTCGAAACTGGTAGCCTAAAAATACAACCTAAAAAATGGCGACTGGTATTGTTTTATTCCAAATGCATTTAGTTGTGAACTGACTTCTGAAAATGGAGAAAAATCAACAATTGGGTTAGTCTGTTCTTCATTCAGTACAAGTCATGGCTATAAAATAGATGTTGGACAAATGATTCATTTGCAGGTAGAGACATGGAATAGATGACCATTCCACCAAAAACAACAAAATACGTACAGCCTCTGGATTTACATGTCTTATATGTAAAACACACTGAGGCTTAAAAGAAATTGGTATAGGCATGCTTATTCAGGTATGGAGGTACATAGTTCAGGCAGAATATCGTGCTGTGGTCGGCAATGCCTATATAAGATTACAAGTGTCTGGCACAGTTGTTAGATTGGTCACTGTAGCTACAATGGCAGGTTATCAAGATTTAAGTGAGTTTGAGCGTGGTATTATAGTCGGCGCATGAGCAATGGGGCACAGCATCTCCAAGGTAGCGATGAAGGGGAGATTTTCCCGTACCACAAGAGTACTTTGAATATGAGGAATCCACTAAGACATCAAATCTCCGACATCGCTGCAGCCAGAAAAAATCATGCAAGAACAGGACCGACGATGACTGAAGAGAATCATTCAGCATTACAGAAGTAAAACCCTTCTGCAAATTTTTGCAGATTTTAGTTCTGGGCCATAAATGAAACATCATTGATATGGTCTTTTGGAGCCGAAGGCCCATTCATGTACCCTTGATTACTACATGACACAAAGCTTTATGCCTTGCCTGGGCCCATCAACACTGACATTGGACTGTTGATGACTGGAAACATGTTGCGTGCTTGAACGAGTGTCGTTCCAAATTTTATTGAGTGGATGGACGTGTACGGGTATGGACACAACCTCTTGACTCCATGGACCCTGCATGTCAGCAGGGGACTGTTCAAGCTGTTGGAGGCTCTGTAATGGTGTGGGGCATGTGCATTTGAAGTGATATGGGACCCCTGATACATCTAGATACGTCTCTGACAGGTAACACATATGTAAACATCCTGTCTGATCACCTGAATCCATTCATGTCCATTGTGCATTCCAATGGACTTGGTCAATTTCAGCAGGACAATGCACCACCCCACATGTCTAGAATTGCTACAGAGTGACTCCTAGAACACTGTTCTGAGTTTAAACACTTCTGCTGGTCACCAAACTCCCCAGACATGAACATTATTGAGCAATCTGGGACGCCTTGCAACATGCTGTTCAGAAGAGATCTCCACCCCCTCATACTCTTACGGATTTATGGGCAGCCCTGTAGGATTCACAGTGTCAATTACCTCCAGCATTACTTCAGACATTAGTAGAGTCCATGGCATGTCGTGTTGCGGCACTTGCGCGTGCTTGCAGGGGCCCTACACAATAGTAGGTGAGTGTACCAGTTTCTTTGGCTCTTCGGTGTGTATGGAAGAAGGATAAAATACTCTATAAGGACTTTCTGCAGTGACTCTGACTCTAAATTAGGAAACAGAATATTCATTATGAAATGCATTCTATTATTGATAACCAGCTGCCTGCTCAGTGTATCAGCCTATGCTTCAGAACTCCTGGTAAACAGCTGGCTACAATACTCCTGCACATGTTGCTGAACTCAAGAATGTGATTAAAGTAGCATTTGATTTTCCAGGTCAATAATATGATTCTGAGAATTGTCCAGATTGCTTTCGCCAAATGTGCCTTTTCTGATTTTGCATTTTGTTTCATGAATTTTCTCAAAGAACCTTATGTACATTTTTACAGTCAGACAGTAGACAATCTAAGAGTAACACAATTGAATGCTTTCATCGTTCTAATCACCATTGTACGTAAAGCTTCTCAATACTATTGGAACACCAAATTCCTGTTTAAGCTTAGAGACTTCCCTTGTTAGTATCATTATTTCACAATTTTTTCTGCGAAATGAAAACACTGTTAATATTCTAGCTAATACTGTCTTTATTCCAGCTGACACCCCCACATACAATGTAACTCACTTCCACTTAATGCTCCTATATAATGAAGAATTTAACTTTGCTTGCATACGTGGTTGTAACTATATAATAGTTCTGACAATGTTTAAATTAGTATGTAAGAGAAAGTATATTATATTTATAGATAAATATTACTTACCTTGCTAAGTTGGTCTCATTGTCTAGGCAGCCTTATTTGCACCTATATAAACTTTCGGAATGTTTGGTCCAGGTTTTTTTTTTTTAAATAACAAGTTGCTGGAACATTGTGTGGCTTTTAAACACAATCTTCATTTGCTGCTATGTTCTTGATGTACTTTTTACAACAGCCCTTCTTAATTATACATTGTGCTAAATTCTTGAGCTAAACAAAGAGTGAGTTGATCAGAGAGTGACATGTGCCAAACTCAATATATGCTAAACCCACTTTCCTGTGAACCTTTTTAAAACAACTCTACAGAGTTCATGACAAAATTATCTATAAGTATTACAAACAAAGTTTCCAGTACCTTCCTGAACAGGATGTAGTCCAAACAAGTATTAACGTGACTGTTTTAACTGAAGTTGTTTCTCATATTTAATTTATATAATGTTTTCTGGAAATAATTATTTACGTGAAGATTCATGGGCCTAATGGTTAATAAAAGAAAGTTGTAAATTTTTACAATATGAAAGATAGCAGCTTCCTGTCATTGTATAAGTTTTATTTTATAATCAATAATAAAACTTAGAAAAATTACAAAAGGAGACAGAAATTTTGCTTGCATAAAACCTGAAGCATAATAGTATTATTTTTACTGTAAACTGGTTCTTTGATCATTTAAGTTGACAATTGTGATTACTGCTTTTCATGGTTCAAGATAGATATTACAAAATGGATCGGTATGAATGATAAAAATATATTACCAGAAAATTAGTCTTCTGCCAATCAGATAGGTTCAAAAATATCTTAAGATGTGAGATATATAATTTAAATATGAAAATTAACCAGAGTCTGGCCAAAGTTTATATGGAATCAAACATTTCAAGTGATGTACGAAAGTTCCGAAGAGGCAAGATTCATTACAGAGCACAGCATTGTATGGAAGGTAATCATGATCTGTGGGAAAACCAGAAAAGAAGAGAATCAAAGTGGTTGATATTTAGTGCTTTAGAAGGTTACAGAAAATTAAGTGGACTGATAAGATCAGAAACGTCATAGTTCTCTGCAGGAAGATAACATATGGATAATACTAAGAAGGAGAAGGGACAGGATGATAGTACATGTGTTAAGACCTCAGGAAAGAAAAGAGCATTTGAATAATTAAATAACTGCAACAACTGCCGTGCTGTGCAGTTGGATGGTGGTGTGTTTATTTATTTAGTCAAATGGGTTTATACAGCTGTGGCTGCCCCACTCTCCAAGTGATCATTGGGGGGAGGGAGGACCAGACCTACAGAAAGCCTGTCAAGCTATAGGAAGAAACTCTGCCTATGCACATCACAGTACTAATCGATAAATAAAAAAAAAGAAAAAGAAAAATTTTTTAGTTATCTATTTATTTATGTAATTATCTAGATAGAAATTTATTCAAATACTGCCCATCTCTGCCTTATACTCTACATTCAATGATTATTCCATCATATCTTATGTTCCATTTACTGTAAAATGACACCATTTTATGTACTTTTATTTTGTAACTAATCAAGATTCATAAATAAAACAACTAAATAGCATCATAAACTTAAATTGCCATTTTTGTATGTGTTAACTCTGTTTCTATTTGGTGCATTAAGAAGGTGAATGTGTGTTTACAGCCAAGGCTCAAGTCCCCAGCCTTTTTGTAGAATCACCATTTGACACGGGAGTGACACGCAGAGTAAAAAGGGCTTATACAACACTTGATGCTGTCAGTATTAGGACTGGTGTCTTTTTAAGGAGGTATCCATTGGCCCGAGTATTAGTATTTTCTTACATGGTAAGCAAATAACATCCAAAAGTATGGAAAAGAATCTTTCAGTGTAGGTAGATTCTTGACCTTGTGTTGTACTTACCATTTCTTTTCTTAATTTTTACAGATTCTTCTTCACATTTGGGTGATGGTTGTATTGTTCACATACACTCCTTCTGCTCAAGGAGGACAGTGAAACTAGAGAATCTACAGAAATTGTCATAAAAATTGGTCCAACAGTACATATCCTGTTGTGATTAATCTCTAGTTCATATTTATTTATCTAGAAATGGAACACTTTGGAACTAGAGTGAAACCATCAGTAATTGCATTGTATTCCAGTTTGTTATTATCTGTGTATAGGTATTTCTATATTAGCCTAAGCTAATTATGTTAATATGAATTAAGTTTCTTAAAAATCGAGGAATAATATCGACAAGATGTGATGAGCAAAGTTTTTGATTACATCGAGATTAACGTCATGGTGAAATACTATTTGCTGAGTGTTGAGCTATGAATACAGTCTATTACTGGTTGTAAATTTTATTTATATGCTAGGAGAGAACTGTGTATGCAGGGAATACTTTTATACTGCTGATGTATCCATTTATTTTGCTTTATGTACTCTTTCCTGTGTTGCTAAATCTGTCATCAGTTTAAAATGTTATTTTTTGGTGTTGCTAATCCTGTCATCAATTTCAAATGTGACTAAACTATGTCACTACAACTTTTGAATCTGGAAATAAAGGTATTCAAGGTCTCTTAACATGGAGTGTCTGCTGCTTCTGTTACTGTGGTTAAATCACAAATTTATAACCTTTAACAACAGTCTAATTTGGTATTGAATAGCAAGTAATGTGTCTGAATTGATATAGTGCTCAGAATCAATGTATACTGATACTGGATTTCCCATGTGATTTTATGCAGTAAAGAATAGCAGTGTTAGTGTTGCTGTATGTTACTGTGATAAGTTTCTCAATACAAAAAGTTTACTAATACATAGTCCAGGTAATAGTCTCTCTATGTAGCACTGCTCACACAGGTATAGATGTTTGTCAGTTGACATTAAACTGGGGTTTATGCTAGAAATAGCATAGCTGTGTGTGTCACAAGTTGGACGCAGAATGGCAGTTGGAACTAGATACATGGGACATTCTATTTTGGAAATAATTAGGGAATTCATTACTCTGATATTCACAGTGTCAAGAGTGTACCAAAAATACCAAATTTCAGGCATTACCTCTCACCCCGGACAATGCAGTGGCTGGTGGCTTTCACTTAAAAGACTGAGAGCAGCAGCGTTTGTGTAGACTTGTCAGTTTTTACAGACAAACAGCACTGCATGAAATCAATGTGGGATGAATGACAACCGTATCCATTAGGCCAATGTAGTGAAATTTGGTGTTCATGGGCTATGGCAGCAGATGACCAGTGTAAGTGACATTGCTATCAGCATGACATTGCCTGCAGCACCACTCCTGAGCTTTTGGCCATATTGGTTGGACCCTAGACAACTGGAAAACCATGGTCTGTCCAGATGAGTCCCCATGTCATCTGGTAAGAGCTGATGGTAGGTTTCGAGTGTGGCACAGGCCCCACGAAGCCATGGACTTAAGTTGTTAATGAGGCACTCTGCAGCCTGATGGTGGCTCGGTAACGGTGTAGGCTGTTTACATGGAATGGACTGGGTCCTCTGGTCCAGCTGAACCTATCATTGACTGGAAATCGTTATGTTCAGGTGCTTGGAGACCATTTGCAGCCAGTCATGTTCCCGAACAATGTTGGAATTTTTATGGATGGCAGTGCACCATGTCACTGGGCCACAATCTTTTGTGATTGGTTTGAAGAATTACACACCACCTTGAACTATAGCAAGGGCATTGTGTCATGCAGGGGTCTTGTAGATATTCCCAGAGAGGAAATGGGAGAGTATCACTGAGATGCTGAAAGAAATGCACTGGTCAAATCAGACTCATTTATTCTTACTTTCAGTAGCACAAAACTCCCAGAGCATGTCGAGGCAGTTTACCTTCGCCAAAGTGTGCGACCCCATGTCCATAATCCAATGTGCTTTGGGCACACCACTTTAGGATGTAAGGGTGAAGCCGCTGGTGGCAAATGGGGTAGGGCCATCGGCAAAGGTGTCATTTGTTCATCTCCTCTGAAGTATGTGAACTGCTCTGGGGCTCATTCTGTCTGGAGTAGGGACTGCAACATATGTCTTGAAGAATGGAAGATACCAGAGCTTAAAACTACCAAGTACATCTACATATGGGTCATTCCAAGTGAAGTGCCCTATGGCTCCCAGCTCAACCATCTTCAATTTTGATGAATTTTGTACAGTATGAACCTGAGGGCCCGACATGTACTTATGCAAAGTTTTAGGCTCACCTGTAACTTGGTTGAGGTGCTAGAGCTACTTTTGTCAAGACCACTTTCTCCGAGATCGAAAAGTCGCAAAGAAATCTTCAAGTTTGGAATTCCACTGCTTCTAATGTAAAAGAACTAGGCTCTTGTTCCTGGGTGTAGTGGTACAACTTTTTGTGCTCTACACACAAATGATGGAAGTAGAGTTCAGAAGCAATGCATTTGGCATAATCTCAGTTCAAAGTGGGCAACAAATCATGTTGTGAGTAATTTGTCGCATACTTTAATGAGGCATAAGTAGTGGAGAAAGTGCACTATGGGCTGGTCTTTTGCCAAACTACTGTCTGTGTAGGTGTTTAGTGTATCACAAATTTGAGCCTGGCTTGTGTGTTTAATTACTGTGCTACCATTCTGTAAATTAGCTAAAAAAACATGAATGTATCAAAATATACCCGTGTTCAAAGCCATGTGTCACAAAATGGGCACCTACCACATTACATTCATTAATACCATTCAACAGAGCACATTTCATTCTGTTAGAAAAACTTATTTTCATTTTGGTGTCTCTTTGGGTAATGTGCAAAAATTGCACCTAAGCTATTGAAATTTTTTGTAATTCTAGAAAAATCCTTGCATTGGTCCATGGTGGCTATGCCACTACCAATCTCAGTGACTGGTAGCCCCATTGCCAAGGGGCCCGATAGCCATGCAATGTCAGCCATGGGTAGGTTTCTTTACTGCAGGTTCCCAAGACTGAAGGTGGGAGTCTAGCAGGTTTCCAAGCCTGAATGTGGGTATCCAACAGGTTCCCAAGCCTTGTCTGGGTCTCTTCATGGTTCCCAAGCCATAATGCAGAATTTTTCAGTTAAATGCTTTAAATTTGTTGCTGATGTCCAAAACTATTGCTTCCAGCCAAAACTGTATTGCCACCCCATCATGGAAGCAGCTGGAACTGGTATGACTGCAATTATCTTTTGTTCTGGAATCCTGCATATGTCTCTTCTAGTTGGCCAGTGAAATGATTGAGCAGCTCCATGAGGATGCATGGAATTAATCAACGCATCTTTTTCTTCACATGAAAGTTCACAGATATTTCCTGTCCACCATTTTCCATCATAAATGCAAGCCACATACTGGCTAGGCTGTAGTTCAGTAATGGCAACATGTTTAGTAGCAACTTTAGCATATCAGTTAACATTTGCTACAAAGGACAATGTATGATTTGATACTCTATGAATCTGAAGTCGTTTTTCATCAATTACCACAAAATGGTGAGGGTCTCTTGTACCAGACACTGTACATCCATCCTCAAAACGTTTTTCTTGTTCAATTTTTGCATCTTCAATAATTTCTTTTTCAATATAGATAAATTCAATGCCATGCACATTTTTTTGGCATTATTCAAACAGATCAGTTGGTGTTAAGATTTTGTTGTCAATTTGGCACTGAAGGCTAGCTCTTGCTGCTAAATGCTTACTGAGCCCCTAATTCCATCACATGGTGATTTCCCATGGCTTGTTCCAAAAAAATTCCATTCTGCAGTAATGCCGAAATCTTTTTTATGATAGCAAAGATTTAGGAAGCTCTTAAAATTTTTGTACTCTGTGGCAGAATCATCACTAAAATAATGAATATGCTTAATTTCTTTAAAAATGCACTTCAGGGATTTGATCCAGTTCATTAAAAACACATGCACTGCAACTGTGTCATGTCGGAGGAAATCACTGATTATGCAGTAGCTGACACTTTTTAGGTCTTCATTATCTTTGTAGTAAATGACAAATGGATGTATTGTAGCTTGGCTATTTTCCCTGTGGACTCCTTGAACTGCGTCTTGGACAATAAATGAGTAATTTTCAGCGAAATCCAGTAATATAATCAGTTCTCCTGGTTTGAGACCTTTAGTGAACTGCAAATGCTTGCTCTGATGCTTTGCAATGTAGTGGTGAATAGAAAGGGCCAGAAGTTTTGTATCTAATAGTTCAATGAATTCTTCCACTGTAACTTTCCTGGTTCCAAGTGTATCTCCGTCATTGTGAGTCCATTGTTTCAACTGAATTGTATCCTCAGGATCAGTATCTGCAAAAGTGCTTTCCAAGTATTCCTTTAGAGCTTTTGTTCCTGGATGTATTTTACAGTGATGAAGCATGCAATCCTTTGTTTCCAAATTCCAGACAGTTTTGCTCAGTAACATTTTGTAATCTTCTTTTATGTAATCCTCTATGTGCCAACATTAGTTTCACATCTTGATGTATTGTGCAGACACAAACTGAATGTGAACAAGCTGTGCCTACAGTCACACACCACTTTGGCCTTAATACACGAAATTTGGAAAATCCAATTTCTGGTCCATTTTTACTGCGGTACGCAACAAACGTTTCTTTTAGGTTGCTCAGTAATAAGTATTTTTGTTTTTGAATGTTTTCTCCGTCAATCCAAACAGTAATACAGTCATTTTTTCCTGGACAAATCTGACTTAACTCTTCAGCATAAAAATGTTCTATGACTCTTGCCTTCACAGCCTCAGAAATGTTTTTCCCACATTTGTCTTTGGGCTGTGCCAATATTCCCTGTTCAGCTTTTAACTTTCTAGCCTTCCTTACCATTCTTTCTGAAACACAAAACTCTTACATAGTCTTTTTGATAGACCAGCTTTGGGGATCTAAGGTCAAAATTTGAATTTTCTCCTTATGATCTGATGTATGTAATTTGTCTTTCAATTCTTGGATCAGCTGACTGTAATCTGAACAAGCATTGCTTGCTTGTGGATCGTTGCTCCAGTTCACTGGAATCAAGTCCTCCTACTTCTGCAATTTTCTTAATAATTGTACCTTCAACTTGATGTATTTTGTGATTTGCATATCCTTTTGTACGCCTTGCACCAATTCATTGAAATTTTGATGCTGATATTCCAACAACTGTTAAGCTTGTATACAAATTGTGAGCAACATTAGTCTCATCATCTTTATCTGACTGATATGTAACTTCCATTTGTGAATATTTCAGTGTATCAAATTTTTTTCTACTGGAAGGACAATTTTTTTTGGCCTGGTTTAGTATCACACACAGTTATCCATTGTAGCAGGTCAGCTGTTTGTGTTGACTGAGGGCAAACTCTTGCGTGCAGTATGGTTTTTCTTACCAAATGGGTTGCAGCATGATCTTTGCAAAAATTCAAATCTTTGTAGTACTTTACAGTGTTTAGTCATTTTAAGACACTGTATGTTGTTAAATGACATGGGGAATCAGTATTTCCAAAACAGCTAACATTAACTTGATCTTTTTTCCATTTCAGCAGCAACTAGATGTGGTTCAGGCACTAAAATCAAATTGTCGAGTCCTAAATAAAGAAAATAAATAAAATTAATAAGCACTCAGCTTCACAAAAACTATGTAGCAGTCTTTAGTATAGTTAAATGGTTAAATTTCGCAATGAACCTGTCACAAACAGGTTTAAAATCACCAAATAAACAGCAAAATGAATATTTAAACACTGCAGACATAATCAACAAAATTTCAAATTTAAGGCGCAATTTTTGCATCTTACCCAAAGAGACACAAAATGAAAATAAGTTTTTCTAATAGAATGAAATGTGCTCTGTTGAATAGTGTTAATGAATGTAATGTGGTAGGTGTCCATTTTAAGACACATGACTTTGAACACAGGTATATTTTGATACATTCATGTTTTTTAGCAAATTTACAGAATGGTAGGACAGTAATTAAATACACAAGCCAGGCCCAAATTTGTGGTGTACTAAACACCCAGACAGACAGTAGTTTGGCAGAACACCAGGTCTATAGCGCACTTTCTCCACTACTTGTGCCTCGTAAAGTATGGGACAAATTTCTTGTGACATGATTTGTTGCTCACTTTGAACTGAGACTATGCCAGATGCATTGCTTTCTGAACTCTACTTCCATCATTTGTGTGCAGAAGACAAAATGTTGTACCACTGTACCCAGAAGTAAGAGTCTAGCTTTTTTACATTAGAAACACTGGAATGCCAAACTTGAAGATTTCTTTGCGACTTTTCGGTCTTGGTAAAAGTGGTCTTCACAAAAGTGGTTCTAGCACCTCAACCAAGTTACAGGTAAGTCTGAAACTTTGCATAAGTTCATGTAGGGCCCTCAGGTACATACTGTACAAATTTCATCAAAATTGAAGATGGTTGAGCTGGGAGCGTCTTCTAAACTGGGACACTTGACATGGAATGACCCATATACATCTACATGTACACTCTGCAAACCACTGTGAAGTGCATGGCAGAGGGTATGTCCCATTGTACTAGTTATTAGGGTTTCTTACTGTTCAGTTTACATATGGAGTGCAGGATGAATGATCGTCTAAATGCCTCTGTGTGTGCCGTAATTATGCTAATCTTATCCTCGCGATCCCTATGTGAGCCATGCATAAAGTGTTGTAGTATATTTCTAGAGTTATCATTTAAAGGTGGTTCTTGAAATTTTGTTAATAGACTTTCTCGGAATAGTTTGTGTGTATCTTCAAAAGTCTGCCAGTTCAGTTCTTTCATCATTTCAGTGACATTCTCCCATGGGTCACACAAACCTGTGACCATTCCTGCTGCCCTTCTCTGTATGCGTTCAATACCCATTGTTAGTCCTACTTGGTATGGGTCCCACACACTTCAGCAATATTCTAGAACTGGTCACATGAGTGATTCGTAAACCATCTCCTTTCTAGACTGACTGCACTTCCCCAGTATTCTACCAATAAACCGAACTCTAGCACCTGCTTTACCCACAACTGAGCCTATGTGATGATTCCATTTCATATCCCTACAAAGTGTTACATCAGGTATTTGTATGAGTTGGCCGATTCAGCAGCGACTCATTATATTATAGCCATAAGATATCATGGTTTTTCATACTGAGAGGTGCACAATTTTACATTTTTGAACATTTGAAGCAAGTTGCCAGTCTTTGCACCACTTTGAAATCTTATCTAGATCTGACTGAATATTTATGCAGCTTCTTTCAGACAATACTTCATCACAGATAACTGCATCATGTGCAAAAGACTTCCCTGGCACATCCAAAGTTACTTCTACATCTGTTGATAACTCTCCATCCAAGATAACATGCTGCAGCCTTTCTACCAAACAGTCGTCAATCTAGTCACAGATTCCCCTTACATTCACTACTTCCTTTGCTTCAGATCTTAAAAAGCCTGTTCAGAAAGCTGATGCCGCTATACAAACAGAGGTTGCTAATGTCTGCACTAGTACCTGCATTTATCAATGCACTTGGGCTGCTGCAGTTATTTTGAAGCCCGTACATCCCCCCAGAACATCAGAAAAGGCCACGGTTGCTGATTTTGTGGAGTTTCCTGCCTCTCCAAAAGTTCAGTTTGGTCCACTGTCCAGTTCTGCCACTACCACTTCTGTGGTTGTAGCTCTGAAACTGCACCAAGCCAAAAGAAACAAAGCTGAATGTCAACTACTGACAGAGACAAGAAATAAACAGATGATGTTCACATCACTCTCTCTTAAATCTCCCATTATTCATCTTCAGAGCCAGTGGACATTGATATTGGCCTGGGGCATTCATTTCTCCCCAAAACTGAGCCTCTACCCATTGTGAGCTCCCATCCACCCCGGAAAGACAGGGTATAGGTGCTACCCCAACGATAAATGGCTCCCACACATCTGTAGAGCATTAATGGTTTCAGGATGCGTAGTGCTAAAGTATCAACTGAACAACGACCTGCGCAGAGTCACAAAATGGCATCAAGAAGGTGCTGATCCACACGCAAATGGGAAGAGTGGGCAGCACCACACCTCCAGGAGGACAGAGTTCAGAGCTCCCTGTCAGTGCTGACTTAGCCAGCTGCCCATCACTGGTTGGGTCCAGATCGGTTCTCAGACTTTGAGAGTATCAGTACTTAGTAATAGAAAGATGATACTCAGCCTGCTTTCTGAGAGTAGTAACAATGTGTCAATTGCATATAGAAGTCACAATAAGCACTTCAAGCCACATCATAATGAAGTTAAGTTATGTTTCTTTCCTTTTTTAAAATAAAGTGTTCCGTTAATCAGCAAGTGTTTCATATGATCATTTTTGATTCCTGGCACCAGCCATCACAAGTTCTCTCCTTCCTTGTTTGTGTCAGTGCTGATTCCCACAGTAGCCTACACAACACAGGACACATGTGAAGGAACTGAAACTGCTAGCACAGGAACGCCTCCTGTGCTTGTGTTTGCAGGAAACACATTTTGAAGCATCTGATATCCCTGTGCTACAGGGCTGTAGCCTCCAACACAAGGATGATCTGACTGGAGAAAGGGCCAAAGGCAGCGTTGCTGTGTCTGTCGGTAACACACACCACTCCTCCCTTGTGTGTGTCAGAGGATCACTGTTTGCCCACTGCACTTACCTCCACAAGAGAGGCTCTCACATATCTTATAGAATAGCTCCCCTGACCATTTCTCCTACTTGTAGACTTCAATGCCCATCGTGTATTGTGAGTCTTGACTTCTACTTGCCTTCGGGACCAGGGTTTGGGAGCCTCGTGACGTCTCGCAGGCTGTGCATCTTCAACACAGGCACTCCCACTCGTTACTGTGCTGCTACTGGGTCATCATGTGCCATCAACCTCTCTTTCTGCTCTCCAGCTCTCATGGATTCTGTTCAGTGAGAAGTCCCTGACGATCTTCATTCCATAGATAACTCTGCACTCTGGATTCACCTACTCGATGGAGCTCTTCCTGAACAGACACAGCCACGACGAATTGTCAGCAGAGCTAAATAGATGCTGTTCAGCTAACTGGCTGTGTTTGAATGCTGCAACAGCATCCAAGAGTGGGTGGGCCACATCATGCGAGTGCTCCACCGTGCCATTTACTTCTCCATCCTTGAAGCCCTCTCATCATCCTCGGAGACAACCTATTTATAGGTGGACTGACGAATGTCATTTAGTACTCTGGGTCAGACGTGTGGCTCTGAGACAGTTTAAGTGCCACCCGATGGTGGAAAACCTCGCATCATTTCACTTAGCGAAGGATGAGACTCGCCATATCACTGAGGAGAGCGAGAAAAGGTCATGGCAAGCGTTCCTGGACTCTGTCGGCAGTTCCACTTGTTCTGATACAGTATGGGAAGCCATTAGCGGGATTTCTGGTAAAGGCAGTCAGTTACTTGTGATGGGGTTGTCGAAACAGGGGTGTCACCAAACGAGACCTGAAGACATCGTGCAGACAATGGCAGAGCATTTTGCAATGACTAGTGCCACTGCCAGCCAAGATCTAGGGTTCCAGCATTACCGTGCTACCACGTAAATGGGTGAGTGGGACTTCAGGTCCAACTATTTGGAGTTCTACAACTGCCCTCCTTGTGGGAGCAGTATTCAGCATGTCTCCTGCTCTCAACACTGCACCCACTCATGACCACGTGTGATACAGCATGCTGCGTAACTTGAAATTAGCATCAAAGGAAGTTGTCTTACAATGTTTTAATTCTGAATGGCAGACAGGCCACTTACCCAACCTGTGGAGGGAGACAATTTTGATACATCTCCCCAAACCAGGAAAAGACCGAACGTGTCCCAGTAGCTACTGGAGCATTGCCCTAACAAGCTGTGTAGGAAAGACTGATGTACCTTCACCCATGATGCACGCCATTTCAGAGGTCACGCTGCCGTACAGTTAACAGGCCCACTTACATGGGCCACCTGGGTCAACCCCCTGGCGTGCTCTGGTGAGTCACCAAAGAAAAGCGTTATTGAAGTGATCGCAAATGGGTGCTCTGCCTATTCTTTACCCTGTGCTACTATTGACCAGTCAGTGTGTTCAGTGTTACGCACAACCTGTACTACAGTGTATCGTATGTGTTGCTCTATACCTATTGTTCCATAAATCATGTTTGTTCTTGCTATACCAAACTTGGTAATGAGTGAGCGTTGGGTTTTCTCTGTGTGTTAGTGTCAGTGCTAAATCACCCGACAAACATCTAGAGGGAAGTAATACTCATTGCCCAGCAGCAAGATTTCACGGAACAACAGCAGGCCCTCATGACCGCTCTCAATCGGGTGGCATCTGCATGTTCGCAGCAGGTTACTCTCCCGTCAGTGCAACCGTCACCCCCTCCAGCATATGACGAACTGGATGAAGATTGGGACTCGTAAGAGATACAGTTACCTCAACATTTCCAGGTTTTTCACGTGGGTGTGTAGCATAGCACTTTTTTTTCTTTCCTGGCTTTCACCGCACATTTATCAGTTGTTGTGCCAACTTGTACCTTTGCGAGAACCTGCCAGTTTATCATTTGATGAAATGTGCAAGCTTCTCCCAACCTATTTCTGTTACAGAACGCATGTCACTGCAACACATGTAGAATTTTACCATTGTCAGAAATATCCAAACCAATCTTACAAAGCCTCGGCTGAGAATTCCATGGGTTGAGCTGTAATTGGAAATTTGTCACTAGTATCTGTCTCAAATGCTACACTGATCACATGGTGCATGATATTCTTCGTCTGGCCCTGGATAGGCAGGTCCACGAAAAAACATTTCAGTGTGAGAATGCAACACTTACGGATGTGCTCAATACAGCACGGTTCTTCAAAGTGTCACGGTCCACAGGCGATCAGATTGCTGCATGGGGGGAGGTACGGTAAGTTACTCAGTCAACTGCTGTTGGGCCCACTACAAGTGTTCAGAATGACAGGGAAGCCATTGCAGTTGCATAAACTTCGACTTAGTGTCATGTGGGGCAATGTAGGGTTATGGCAATAGCAGCAACGGGCCATGTCACGATGGCAGCCGCATGCCCCCCTATTGTCTCGTCCGTACTGCTTCACCTGACATGAGCATGCTGCGTGCCCTAAGTGGCAGACTGTTCATGACTAGTGTCAAAAGAAAGGCCACACTGCATTGGTGTTACTCCTCTTCAAACGTGGTGGATAAGTAGTACCAATGGACATAAACTGTTCGTCTATAATGACTGTCTCCCAGAACAAATTGTTTATTGACTTGCATTTTTAATAAACCGCTAAAAATGCAAGTGGACACAGAAGTGGCAGTGACTTTACTAAATGCACAAATGTATGTAGACCTGGAGAATATACATAGACTTGGGCTCCCCTCCCCTCACACAGGTTTGGCAGAAGTCGGTGGGCTACAATAAACAGAAGATTCCAGCCCTAGGTCAGTTCTTCACTCGTGTCTCTTACAAATCTGTTGTTCACCCTCTCACCTTCCTTGTCGCAGATCATTCCTATACTGCAGACCTTTTTGGGTTAGATGCATTTAGTGCTTTCAGTTTCTCTATTAGTGATGAGGTAAGTTCAGTGTCAGATTGAGTCCCGTAGCAGCAACTGGAGTCCCTTTGCTCTGAGTGTTCATCTCTGTTTTCCTCTGTGCTCCTGGTTTACAGGTTCACATTACCATGAAAGAGTGCCCCTGCCCTCATTCTTCTCGGGTGCGGCAGGTGCCTATCCAGTTGCGCGACTCTGTCTAGGCTGAATTAGCCTGTTTGACGTCGCTCAATGTTATTTGGCCTATTTCTTCCAATGAATGGACTACACCGTTGGTCATCGTTAAGAAGCCGATGGGTAAGCTTTCCCGCTGTGGCGACTTCAGTGTCACGATTAATGCACAGCCTGTGTAGATAAGTATCCTTTCCCTCACCCTGATGATTTGTTCACAAAATTATCGGGCAACCGCTACTTTCCCGAAATTGATTTGTTGGCAGCATACCTCCAGCTCCCTTCGGATGAGGCCACTAGGCACCTACTCCCTGTCAATACACCTTTTGGCTTATACCAGTATCAACACTTGTCTTCTGGCGTCACTAGCGCACCCGCAATTTTTCAGCATTTTTTTAAAACAGCTGATAGCCTCTGTGCCCAGCTTCAACAATTACCTTGACGATATCGTTGTTTTGGGTTCTTCCACCAAAGACCACCTTAGAAATCTCCAGTCATGTTTTCTATTTTACAGCCTGTGGGTCTCGAGTGCAGTCTTGCCAAATCACAATTTGGGTGAACTGTGCACTGTGTGGTGTCAGTGGCGTACAGATCACTGTGCGCCACATTTTACTAGACTGTTTTTAACTTTCAGACCAGAGGCCAGCGGCAGATCTTCTAATAGATATGCCATCATTTTAAGTGACATTCAAACAAATGTGGTTAGAGTTTTAAAGTTTTGTGATTTTTTTCCACCTTGTTTCATAAGATTTTGAAGAGATGCTCTTAATGTGTCAACAGGTTGACTGGCTTACACATGTTTTTTGTAAGTGGTCAGCCAGTCACATTTCCATGTGCTGTCAATTTACTTCCTTTGTCATTTTCTTTATGTTTTAATCCCTGATATTGCACCTTTCACCATTTCTCCACTGTCTTAGTGCGTGTGAGATGGAGTGGTTGTGTGAGTCAATGTGCGTGAGGTAGGAGAGAGTGTCATTTTGATTTGCAGTTGAATTTGCTGGTGACTAAATATTGAACTTTTAAAAGAGAGACAGAGTTAGACAAATAATGCTATATCAGAAGTACAATAGATAAAGAAAGGAGATGAAAGAAAGACATAGTAGCAAGAACTGCCCAAGATGAAAGAGATTTATGTAACAAAGAAACAACTGTTAACAGTAAAAAATATAAACTATAAGACCAGAAAGAAGATTAATGAAAAGCAATTTTTGAAGCAGAACTCTCCATGGCTGTGAAATGTGAAGAATGGTAACACAGAACTGAAAAAATTAGAAGCTTTTGTAATGTAGGTTTGTAGACAACTGTTGAAAAATAATGGACTGCCTGAGTATGGAATGAGGATGTCCCGCAGTGAGCTTATGAGAAAAAAAAAGTCTAATACCAAACATAACAAATTTAAGAGAAATAATGGTTGGGCACATATTATGACTTGAGTTATTGTTGAAAACAATGATTGAAGGGATGAAGAACAGAAAACATCATAGGGACAGGGTTTAGAAATGAGTGTTTAATCCAAATTATTGATTCAGAATGCAGCAATAATGCTGGAATGAAGAGGATACCAGACAAGGGAGAGTAATGGAAACTGCATCACACCAACTTACAGTGCTGGTGACTGGAACAACAACAATGAAGTTCCATGAGATGGAGAAGCTTCTGCCTGCAAATCAGCACAGTTTTAGAAAGCATCACTCATGTGAAACTTAACTTGTCCTTTTTTCACATGATATCCTGTGAACTATGGATAGAGGGCAGCAGGCGGATTCTATATTCTTAGATTTCTGAAAAGCATTTGACACCATGCCCCAGGGTAGAGTGTTAATGAAAGTATGAGCATATGTAGTAGATTCTCAGATATGTGAGTGGCTCAAAGACTCCCTAAGTAACAGAGCCCAGTGTGTTGTCCTTGACAGCTAGTGTGCATCAGAGACAAGTTTATTGTTCGTTGTGCCCCAGGGAAGTGTGATAAGACTGCTCCTATTCCCTGTGTATATAAATGATCTGATGGACAGGGTGAACAGCAATCTGCAGCTGTTTGCTGGGGATACTGTGGTGTACAGGAAGATGTCATTGTTGAGTAACTGTAGGAGGGTACAACAAGATTTGGACAAAATTTCTAGTTGGTGTGATGAATAACAGCTTGCTCTAAATGTAGAAAAATATAAGTTGATGCAGATGAGTAGGAAAAACAATCCCACAATGTTTTACTACAGCATTAACAGTGTGCTACTTGACAGTCATGTCCATTAAATATCTAGGTGTAACATAGCAAAGTGATATGAAATTGAACAAGCATATCATGATTGTAGTAGGGAAGGTGAATGATTGACTTCAGTTTATTGGGAGAGTTTTAGGAAAGTGCAATTCATCAGTTAAGGAGACTGAACATAGAACACTAGTGCAATCGATTCTTGGTACTGCTTGAGTATCTGGGATTCCCACCAGGTAGGACCGAAAGAAGACACCGAAGAAATTCGGAGGCAGGGTGCTACATTTGTTAACGGTAGGTTTGATCAACACTAAGTATTATGGAGATGCTTCAAGAACTCAAATAGGGAATCCCTGGGGGGAAGGTGATGCTCTTTTCAAGGATGGCTATTGAGAAAATTTTGAGAACCAACATTCGAAGCTGATTGCAGAATGATCCTACTGCTGCCAATGTACTCTTCACATAAGGACCATGAACATAAGGTAAGAGAAATTACAACTTATATGGAGGCATACAGACAGCCTTTCTCTCATTCTGTTTGTGAGTGGAACAGGAAGGAAAGTGATTGGTAGTGGTGCAGCATACCCTCTGCATGCAGGGTATGGTGGCTTGCAGAGTATGTATGTAGACGTAAGATACTAATTTTACTGTATTTTAGTCATATAAAAATGATCCCTGACCTGCTACAGAGCTATGATGGAAATTTATCATAGCCATGGGTAAGAATTTTCATATCCATGCCCTTTACCTCTAAAGGTTTTCTTCTGCCCAAATGCATGTTGTGCTACTATCTGCATTGCATGCATGTCACACCACACAATACTACTTCCTGGTGACAAGTGGTAACTCAAGAGACTCTGCAGAGATGTTGTAAGGACTAAGCCTTTAGAAGGCTCCAATGGGAAGTCTAAACTCTCATGTTGAACTTGATCTGTTGTATCTGAGGTATAAGGGCCATGTTGCTAAGGCTTCTGAAGTGTCTTTCTTAGGCAACTTGTGAGTACAGCAGTTTGATAACCACTGAGGAAAGTATGATGTTTTCTGTCAGCAGCAAATTTACAGTTAATCAGCATGATATATTTTCTAATCCTCTCATAGAGAGTTTTAGTCTCTCTCTCTCTCTCTCTCTCTCTCTCTCTCTCTCTCTCTCTCTCTCTCTCTCTCTCTCCCCTCCCCCCCCCTCCCCCTTGGTACTAAATTGATGATTCCTTGATTTCTCAGAATGTTTCCTATTGCCCGATCCATTCTTTTAGTCATGTTATACCACAAATTTCTTTTCTCTCCAATACTATTCAGTACCACCTCATTAATTATTCTGTCTACTCATCAAATCTTCAGAATTATTCTGTAGCACCACATTTCAAAGCTTCTATTCTCTTTCTGTCTGAAATGCTTACTGTACATGTATCCCTTCCATACAAGGTTACACTCCTGACAAGTACCTTCAGAAAAGATTTCTTAATACTTAAATTTAAAAGAATGAATTAAGGACGAGTCCACCTTTTTGCAAGGACACAAATTATTGTTTTGTTTTATCACTCAAACATGTTTCACCTTAGTTGTGGCATCCTTAGTGGTTTTTTTTTATTATTTTCCTCAAAGACATACATACACCCATTTTTGGGTTAAGAAATATGCTACATCAGATTTTGTTGTCAGTAAAATTGTATGTGCAGTTTACCATTTATTTCACATTCTGTGTGTCCAGTGGCTGCCAACCAGAATCAGCCACAGGTCTAAATTACTATACCATGTCATCTACAAACACGACTGATGATATAAAATCATCTGCATTGATTTTTTTAACACCACTCTTTAAAAACTTATGCTACACAAACCATGTTACATAAAAACTAATTGTCACAGCTAACAACTACCAAAGTACTACAATGGTAAGGCCAAAAATGGGCATATGCCATGAATTTTACCGTAACATAAATTTTAAAGGTGGTACACTATGCAAAATTCAATGCACATGATTTTCTAAGATTCCCCATGTTTTCAGATGACATAGTGTACTGATTTAGAACTGTGGCTGTTTTTGCTTGGCAGCCACAGGACACACACACAATGTAAAATAAAATATGAAATGTACATACAATTTAAATGACAACAAAATCTGATATATCATATCCATTAACCTAAAAGAGATGCATATGTATTTCAGGAAAATAATTTAAAAAAACCAGTAAGGATGCCAAAACTGTGGTGAAACATGTTTGGATGAGAAAACAAGAAAGTAATTTGTTTACTAGCAAAGAGGTGGTTCAAATGGCTCTGAGCACTATGGGACTCAACTGCTGAGGTCATTAGTCCCCTAGAACTTAGAACTAGTTAAACCTAACTAACCTAAGGACATCACAAACAACCATGCCCGAGGCAGGATTCGAACCTGCGACCGTAGCGGTCTTGCGGTTCCAGACTGCAGCGCCTTTAACCGCACGGCCACTTCGGCCGGCGCAAAGAGGTGTACCCATCTTTAATTCATTATTATATTTCTGCAAGCATGGGATCTGATCTCAAAGCTCCAATGTGATACTTAAATTTATATTTGATCTTAACAAAGATTTTTTGCAGTTGCCATGCTTTTTTTTTTACATTCCTTCCAGTTCGGCCATCATAAGCTATTTTATGGCCCAAATAGCAAAACTCATGTACTACTTTTAGTATCTCATTTACTAATATTAATTTGACTACATTCCATTACCCTTGATTTGATTTTCTTAATGTTCTTCTTAGATTCTCCTTTCAAGATACCATCCATTCCATTCAACTGTATTTTCAAGTCCTTTGCTGTATCTGACAGAATTACAAATTCACTGGCAAACTGCAAAGTTTTTATTTCTTCTCCCTGAACCTTAATTCCCTTTCCAAAGTTCTCCTTGCTTTCCTTCAGAGCTTGCTCAATGTGCAGAGTGAATAGCACTGGAGATAGATGACAAACCTTTCTCACTTCCTTCTGAGCCACTGCTTCCCTTTCATGCCCTTTGTCTTTTATAACTACCATCTGATTTCTGAAAAGTTGTAAATAATCTTTCCCTCCCTGTGTTTTAGCCCTACTGCCTTAAGAATTTCAATGAGTGTATTCCAGTCAATATTGTCAAAAGCTTTCTCTAAGTCTGCAAAAGCTGTAAACATAGATTTGCCTTTCCCTAGCCTATCTTCTAAGGGAAACCATAGAGTCAGTATTGCCTCCCATGTTCCAATGTTTCTCCAGAACCAAAACTGATCTTCCCTGAAGTCAGCTTCTACCAGTTTTTTCCATTCTTCTGTAAATAATTTGTGTTAGTATTTTGCAGTCATGACTTATGAAACTGATAGTACGCTAATGTTTACACCTGTCAGCACTTGCTTTCATTGGAATCAACATTATTAAATTCTTCTTTAAGTCTGAGAGTATTTCCTCCATCTCATATATCTTATAGACACCTGGTGGAATAGTTTAGTCTTGGCCAGTTCTCTCAAGGACATCAGCAGTTCTGAGCAAATGTTGTCTGCTCCAAGGGTCTTGTTTCGACTTAGGTCTTTCAGTGTTCTGTCAAATTCTTCTCTGCTCCCTCTCCTCTGTCTATAATATTTTCTTCAAGTTCATTTCCCATGTATAGCCAAACTATATATTCCTTCCACTTTTCAGCTTTCCCTTCTTTGCTTAGTATTGGTTTTCCATCTCAGCGCTTGACATTCATACAGCTGTTCGTCTTTTCTCAAAAGACTTCTTTAATTTTCCTGTAGGTGGTATCTATCTTTGCGCCCTAGGTAGACATGCTTCTATAGACCTACATTTGTTCTGTAGCCATTCCTGCTTAGCCATTTTGCACTTCCTGTCAATCTCGTTTCTAAAAATTTGTGTTCCCTTTCACTTGCTTCATTTTTATATGTTCTCTTTTCATCAGTTAAATTCAACATCACCTATGATATTCATAGATTTCTACTAGGTCTTGTCTTTTTACTTATTTGAGCCTTTGCTACCTTCACTATTTCATCTCTCAAAGCTACCCATTCGCCCTCTACTGTATTCCTTTCTTCTGTTTCTGTCAGTCATTGCCTAAGGCTCCCTTTGAAATTTTCAAAAAGCTCTGGTTCTTCCTATCTGGGTCCCAGTTCCTTAATTTTCTACCTTTTTGCAGATTCTTCAGTTTTAATGTACAGTTCATAACCGTTAAATTGTGACCGGATGTAACGCAGCAAGTTATTACAAGATAACATTCGCTGCAGTAAGGCACGCAGCCGTCAAGTACGGTGGCTGCAGGATGGGTATGTTTATTTCTCGCTCTGCTCACAGCAAAGCTGACGCTGCCTGCCGTGAGAACTGCATAGCGTAACATTCAGTCGATACGAAGATTCATATCATACCCTCTACGAATCTAAATAATTCATATGAGTTGTTATCTCATTTTGTTCAAATTTGGTACACAGCCTTTTGTTATTAATGGAATGATACTATCAAAATTTCAGATTTTTCTTTATTATAGTTTATATATAGTACCTAAAAGTCCTAAGCCTACGCTTGTTTTTAAAACTAAGTTGGGAACAATAACAGATTGACTTTAATTATGAGTTGAAGACATTACAAAGTTGTCTGCGCATAAAAATCAATTAATTGGGGTTTTCTTTTTAAAACTGTAGTCACTTTGCATTACGTAATACAAAAATTGGTCAACATTATTATTTGATTATATTTTGTTGTGTGAGTGCGTTAGAACGATTGAGAGAGTGTATGTTGGACATACGTTAAAATTTAATATTTCGTTTTTAGTAAAACCTTGTACAAACGAACCGTGGGAAAGTTACGTTGCAGCCCCGATTCAGGTGACGTGCTTTTGTATAAACGCAGCCAGATTGGAAGTTAGAGGCGGAAAAGTTTATTTATTAATTTGAAGAATATTTCGCACTTTGCTTATTTTGATTAAACATAATACAAGAAATTGAAGTTTTGCTGGCATTAATTACTATCAAATTAATGATTTGATAAGGCAAGATTTGCCACGAGAATGATCAGGAAGGAACGTTCTGATTGGCCGTTTAGATCAACAGCCAGAGTTAAGCTGTTCCCGTGCGAATAGAGGAGTGTGCAGAAAGGGGAGTCTCAAGAAAGTCGCTTGCTAGCCGGCCTACGGGCAACATGATGTTGGATCGCTCCTTAAAAATACACTTTAAGATGGGGAAATAGTGAGCTAATTTCGGTTCTAACATATCGTGACTGGAGCGACTGGAGTTATGAACACTTTAATGGAAGTTTGGTGTTTCGAAGTTAAATAGTTTGAGAGGTACGAGCATGTGAACTTTCTGGTCGTAGTAACAACTCCGCGTGGCGTGTTTCGTGCTCTGGAATGTTTTGACGAGCACTTCTTATGAAGAAGACCACCGGTAGCTAGTGAGAGGACAGATGTATTGCTCCAATGTATGCCAAGCCATTATAGAGGTGACAGGTCTTTGTGCTAAATTTTGCACACGGTTATATCCCAAATCATCTATAAACTCTGATATTGTGGTGATAATGGCCAGTAGTTTAGGTAATCTATAGCACAACTATCAACAGAGTAAAATGGCAGATGTTTCAGGATGTATCTCCCATTTCCATTTTAATGATCTCTGTACTAGCCAACATTATTGTGATTCCTTGATGATCCAGTGATGTTACAGTTGATACAACAATGTGCTACGTCAGAGAAGTGATACTTTGTATTACATCAAATCAGGCTTATTTCAGGAAACTATCTTCCTCTTAGAGAATGCCTGCTGAGCACATACATCTGGAGTGTATAATTACTGTTTTATTCTATTACTGACATTTCATTTAGTACCCTTGGAATGTCTATTAGTTACATAAACTACTATGAATTTATGTGTGAACGTTGTTGATCACTTGTATCCCTTAATTGACAATGTCTTCTCCACTAGAAATGGCATTTTCCAGTAAGATAATTTTCCATGTCACTAAGTCAGAGTGCTACAGTGGTTCGGGTGTATAATGAAACATTCCATTTAATGTCTTGTCATCAAACTATGCCAGATGCCCCCAACACCACTACCTATCACATATACGATGTCACTGACTGCCAGCTCGGAGGTCTTATTATCTACAGAAATCACAATACTAGGGCACAAAGATTTGGTGTTGTCTGTATGACATTGCATACTGAGAACAACTAGTCCTTCACAACGGAAGCATAGCTGATTTGCATGCTGAAAGTAGAACTGCAGAGTGTGTGCTCCTACAACAACTGCCTGGAAACATGTTGGACAAAGAACTGAGGTAAAGTGATATTACTCAGTAACAGTTACTATCACTTGCAGGCATATCACCACAGTGTTCATCCTTTTTGAGCCAGTAAGGGGTCAACTCAGGATAGTCGGATAGCTTAACATTCTTCTCTTGGAACCACACTGAAATAGAGCTTCCCAATGTTAGAAGTGTCAGATCCTCCATACAAATCCTAAATATAGTGAGGCTTCACTGGACTAAGGATGTTGTTTATTGCTGAGGTTCTACTACTCTCATGTTGCTTCGTTGTTGTAGAGTTTTAAGGGCCACAGACTATTAACTAAAAGGGCTAGTCTGTTATTTTTCATATAAAACTATATCGCTAATGGAGTCAAGGCACTTTGAAATTTCTGTACTGGTGGTCCACCCATTTTACCTCCAACGTTAGCAGTATATCTATTACTTTATCTATCTATGAGAAAAAGTTATAAATTACACTACTGGCCATTGCTCCACCAAGAAGAAATGCAGATGATAAATGGGTATTCATTGGACAAATATATTATACTAGAACTGACATGTGATTACATTTTCACGCAATTTGGGTGCACAGATCCTGAGAAATCAGTACCCAGAACAACCACCTCTGGCCGTAATAACGGCATTGATACGCCTGGGCACTGAGTCAAACAGAGCTTGGATGGTGTGTACAGGTACAGCTGCCCATGCTCCTCGATCACGATACTACAGTTCATCAGGAGTAGTGACTGGCGTATTGTGACGAGCCAGTTGCTCGGACACCATTGACGAGACGTTTTCAGTTGGTGAGAGATCTGGAGAATGTGCTGGCCAGGGCAGCAGTCGAACATTTTCTGTATCCAGAAAGGTCCGTACAGGATCTGGAACATGCGGTCGTGCATTATCCTGCTGAAATGTAGGGTTTTTGCAGGGATAGAGTGAAGGGTAGAGCCAGGAGTCGTAACACATTCACTGTTCAAATTGCCATCAATGCGAACAAGAGGTGACCGAGACATGTAACCAATGGCACCCTATACCATCACGCCGGGTGATACGCCAGTATGGCGATGACGAATACACGCTTCCAATGTGCATTCACCGCGATGTCGCCAAACACGGATGCGACCATCATGATGCTGCAAACAGAACCTGGATTCATTCGAAAAAATGACGTTTTGCCGTTCGTGCACCCAGGTTCGTCGTTGAGTACACCATCGCAGGCGCTCCTGTCTGTGATGCAGCGTCAAGGGTAACCGCAGCCATGGTCTCCGAGCTGATGGTCCATGCTGCTGCAAACGTCGTCGAACTGTTCGTGCAGATGGTTGTTGTCTTGCAAACATCCCCATCTGTTGACTCAGGGATTGAAACGTGGTTGCACGATCCGTTACAGCCATGTGGGTAAGATGCCTATCATCTCGACTGCTAGTGATACGAGGCCGTTGGGATCCAGCACGGCATTCCGTATTACTCTCCTGAACCCACCGATTCCATATCCTGCTAACAGTCATTGGATCTCTCGACCAACGCGAGCAGCAATGTCGCGATACGATAAACCGCAATCGCGATAGGCTACAATCCGACCTTTATCAAAGTCGGAAACGTGATGGTACGCATTTCTCCTACTTACACGAGGCATCACAACAACGTTTCAGCAGGAAACGCTGGTCAGCTGCTGTTTGTGTATGAGAAATCGGTTGGAAACTTTCCTCATGTCAGAACGTTGTAGGTGTCGCCACCGGCGCCAACCTTGTGTGAATGCTCCTAAAAGCTAATCATTCGCATATCACAGCATCTTCTTCTTGTAGGTTAAATTTCGCGTCTGTAGCACGTCATCTTCGTGGTGTAGCAATTTTAATGGCCAATAGTGTGTTCAGATGAAGCTGGTGCTTTTATTCTTGAAAATGTTACTTTTATTGAGGTGAAGAGGTTTAAAATTAGGAACATGTACCACTACTAGTTTGAAGATGATGTGTTGTCTTGGAGATACACCTTTATATGTCTTCTGACATATACAGGATCCATAAATGACGTTATCATGGATTTTATGACTACTAAATCTAGAAAACTATATTTTATGTAAAAAATTGTCATGTAGAAGACGGTGTGAGTAGCTGAATGACGAACACTAACTTCACTTAACGAAGGTTCATTCAGCACTTGCACATACAAGAGCGTAGAGCGAACTGCCTTCTGCCAGAACACATACAGTATATACACAGCTACAGAACATTCCAGAACAATGATTCTTGACATTTGTAGATACTTCTAGAATGTACTCGAACCGAATATAGAAATTAAAATTGTACACTACAGGTGAATTTTGAACCCACGACCATCCATGCAACAGTTTAGTATCATGACCACTACACCACAAAGCTACTCAGCTTCTTCTCCGACATTGCTCCGTCCTTACGAGAACACCGTCTTGGTGTTACGTCCACCTAGTCCGGGAATGAGTCATTGGTCCTTCATACTCTGACTCCTGATGACTCATTCTCGCCCTGGCGGTGATCTTCTTAGAACTTCTTTTGCCGCTACGCTCTTCGTCACGTTTCCGCTTGTTGCCTGTCACTGGAGCTTCGAATTTACCCTTGGTTGAGGGATCCTTATACGGCTTCATTCGAAGGACATGGACCGTATCTCTGATCTTTCATCATCTTGAAATCTTCAACTTAATAAGTAACATCAGACAACTGTTTTACAACCTTACAAGGTCCAAAGTAGCGCCTGAGGAGCTTCTCAGAGAGATGAACCATCTGAACATGAGTGAAGATCCAGACGAGGTCACCAGGCTGGTAGACAACAGGGTAGTGTCTCACGTCATACCTCCAGCGATCGCATTCTTGAGCCTGCAGCGTGCGGGACTCAACTGCTATGGTCCCCTAGAACTTAGAACAACTTAAACCTAACTAACCTAAGGACAACACACACATCCATGCCCGATGCAGGATTCGAACCTGCGACCATAGCGGTCGCGCACTCCCAGACCGTAGCGCCTAGAACCGCTTGGCCACTCGGGCCGGCTGCCAAGCTTCCTTAGCTCTGGTTAACACCTGGCAGATGTAGTCGTCGTCCATGTCATCAAGATGTAACGGAAAGACAGTGTCCATCGTTGTAGTCGTCTCACGCCCATGCACCAGGAAAAATGGTGTAAATGCTGAGGTGTCTTGTTTCGCGGTGTTGCAGGCAAACATCACCAAAGGTAGCACCTCATCCCAGTTGCTCTGCTCAACATTGACGAACATTGATGGCATGTGACCAAAGGTCTCATTAAGGTGTTCAGTAAGTCCATAAGTTTGCAGATGGTAGGCAGTTGTCATGTGATGAGTAATGTTGCACTGATGGTTTATCTCTGTCACAAGATTTGATTGAAAAACTTTCCCTCGATCTGTAATTAACGACCTTGGGGCACCGTGTTTTAATAGAAAGTCTTCCATGATGAATTTGGCTCCGTGTTTTAGTACAATGTCTTCCACGATACATTTGGCTACCTCGGATGCTTTGGCTGCTTTTACGGCTTTTGTAATGGCATGGCGAGTCAGATAATCGTTGGAAACAATAATCCATCTCTTGCGACTAGCAGATGTTGGAAATCGTCCGAGGATGTCAGTCCCAACACGCTGGAAAGGCGTTTCGGCTGGTGGAATTGGTGTGAGTCGGTCAGGTGGTTTCTGAGAAATTGCCTTTCTCCTCTGGCACTCTGGACAGTGTGACACATAGTGACGGACACTCTTAAATAAACCTGGCCAGAAAAATTTCTTGCTGATTCTATCGTATGTCTTAATAAATCTTAGATGTCCCACCTCAGGTATGTCATGGAATTTCTGTAGAACATCTAAGTGCATGTGTTTAGGAATCACTGGTAGCCACCTCTTTCCAAACGGATCAAAGTTTTTCTTGCAAAGTAATCCATTAACTACCTTAAATTGTCCTTTCACATCCTCTGACCGTTTTAGGGCAATCATAATTTGAGATATCTTGGCGTCCTTCTTCTGCTCAGCAGAGAGATCCTGGAGTGCAGGGAGACAGTCACTATCTTCATCAAAGTCTTGATGGTCTTGCACAGGGTTTCTTGAGAGACAGTCGGTATCTCGGTGTTTTCTTCCACTTTTGTACACTGTGGTAATGTCATACTCTTGAAGACGTAGTGCCCATCTGGTGAGTCGTCCTGTTGGATCCTTAAGTCCTGTCAACCAACAAAGTGAATGATGGTCTGTAACAATTGTGAATGGCCTTCCATAGAGATGCTGTCGAAATTTGCGCATGGCCCAGATCACAGCGAGACATTTTCTTTCTGTAATTGAGTAGTTTCTCTCGGCTTTTGTAAGTGTCCTCTTTTCCATCCGAAATTTGCACCAGAACAGCACCGATCCCATACCCTCTGGCATCTGTGTGTAGTTCTGTAGGTGCTCTCTCATCATACAGACGAATTACGTGGTCAGTCTTCAGAGCTTTTTGCAGCACATCGAAAGAATCTTGTTGAGCACCACCCCAGATAAATTTAGCATCAGCTTTTAACAACCCTTGGAGTGGCCTGGCTTTGATACAACACGACGGTAATAAGAACAAAATGCAAGGAAGCTTCTCACATCTCTAATACTTTTAAGAATAGGAAATTCTGTTATAGATCTCACCTTTCTGGGTCTGGCCACACACCTTCATTTGACGCAAGGTGTCCAAATATTTTTATTTCATTTGCTCCAAAGAGACACTTTCTTGGCTTAAGTTTCAGTCTGACTTGTTGCAGACACTTAAGAACGGCCGTCAGTCTTTTTATATGTTCATTGAATGTCTCTGAGAACACTATATTGTCATCTAAATGACAAAGACACGTCGTCCACTTCAGGTGACATAAAAGATTATCCATCATCGGTTCAAATGTAGCTGGTGCTTTACCCAAACCATTACCTTCAACTCATACAGGCTCTCAGGATCAGTCTCATCTACTTCGATCTGCCAGTATCCGAAGTACATGTCCATGGCTGAGAAAAACTTAGCCCCTTTCAGACAATCTAGTGTATCATCAATTCGTGGAAGGGTGGTAAATGTCCTTTTTAGTTATCTTATTAAGATTCTTGTAATTAACACAAAAGCACCAACTGCCATCCTTCTTCCTGACGAGGACCACTGGTGACGATCGTGGGCTCTGCGAAGGCTGAATGATGTCATTCTTCATCATTTTCTCTACCTCGTCGCGAATTATTTGACGTTCTGTTGCTGACACATGGTATGCTCTCTGGCTTATTTGTTGATGGTCTCCAGTGCTAATCTGGTGCTTCACCATCGATTTCTCTAGTTTGTTCTTAACCTCTGGATTGGAGCATTCAGAGAACTCTTGAAGAATGGCAAGTAGCTTCTTCTGTTGTTCCATAGTGAGAGCTGGTGATAGTCGAGCTAGAAGATCTTGTCTTGTAGTGGTAGCGCTAATTTCGCCCACAGACTCGGCGTGGGAGGTTTCTATGATGCTCAGCTGTTCTACAATTAACGGCTCAGTGTTCGCTACTCACATGTGTCTTGGAAGGATATGCGGTTCTTGGCGACAGTTAACTATCCACTATTCACTGAATCCGTTCTTAAACGAGACGACAGAGGCTAGGGTGACCAAGGTATTCTCCAGTGGCATGCTTCTGTTACATTCCACTACAAGGTCCATGGGTTGATGCATGGCATGACACATGACAGCTACCTTTCTAGCACTGACCGCAAGAATGATCACTTCATCAAGCACACATAGTCCCCACACACTCGGATGCGCATCTTCCTGTCCACAGTATCTCATCTCGTCTAGCATAATTTTCGCGCGACCGCAGTCTATAATTACCTGAGAAGCTTTCAAAAAGTCCCATCCGAGATTGACGTCATGACTACACCCTTCAAAGACGATGAATTCTAAGGGCTGTGTATGGCCACTTATACCCACACGAATGGTACATCTTCCTGTAGGGTTTATATATCTCCCATTAGCCACCTTCAGCAGAGATGTTTTGCTGTCGACGAATACGGTTTTCTGCAACTGGCGGCGGTACTTCTCTGAAATGACTGAATATGATGCTCCAGAGTCCAGAAGAGCTTGGGCTGGTCGACCATCCATGAGAATATCTATGTAGTTTCCTATCATTTTTGTAGTGATAGACGGCGGAGGATTTTTCTCTTCAGCGGCCTCACCTCCAAGGAAGGTCGCACCCTTTAGTTTTCCAGGTTGCGGCGGCTAGGTGATCGGCTGGAGCTTCTAAACGGTGATGGAGACCTTGATCAGTGCGTTGGGGAGAGTCCTCTCCAGCAGCTAGCTTGCGGCGATGGTGACCTATATCGTCCAGCACCCACCTCTTCTTGTTCATCTTTGTCATTCCGGAGTTGGTGTCGTCTAAGATCGGTCTGCTGTGTTCTGGCGTGGGCGTCATCAAATATTCGCCGCCTTTCTCGAAAATAGCACACCACATGTCCCAGTTGTCGGCAGTGGAAACATACTGGTTGGTTATCCTGGGCCCTTTAATTTATCTTCAGCCTTGCACTTCTGTCATTGTGTGTCGCCGAAATACTTGCACAGTTCCGCCTGGAATACTTCCCAGTTTGTGAACTTCTCCTCGTTGTTCCCATACCATTGCTTGGCAGTGCCCTCCAAGTAGAACAACACGTTAGCCAAACACACGGTGTCATCCCATTTGTTAAATTTGGCTATACGCTCTTATACCTTCAGCCACTTGTTTGGATCTTGGCCATCGTCATCAGAGAACCCGGAAGGATGTCTCATGTGGTGGCGCACAGTTGCTGTCATCGTAACGTCCTCTTCTTCTTCTTCTTCTTCTTCTTCTTCTTCTTCTGTCTTCGGTAGATTGCAATCTGTTGAATATGGCTCAAACTCGGGTTTCTCGCCACGTGAACGGCGGGTCTGTCGTGGCCTGATGGGAGCCACTGTGTCGTCGATAATGTGCACTATCACAAGTTCCAATACCCGGCTCTTCCACCAGAATAATGTCACGTAGAAGAAGGTGTAATTATGTGAATGTCGAACACTAACTTCACTTAACGAAGGTTTATTCCGCACTTGCACATACAAGAGCATGGAGCGAACTGCCTCCAGCCAGAACACATACAGTATATATACAGCTACAGAACATTACAGTACAATGATTCTTTACATTTGTGGATACTTCTAGAATGTACTTGAACCAAATATAGAAATTAAAATTGTACAGTCCAGGTTAGTTTTGAACTACCAACCCTCCATGCAACAGATTAGTATCATAACCACTACACCACAGAGCTACTCGGTTACTTTTGTGACAATATTGTTATTTTTAAATCTGAATAACTGATTATATGTTTTAGTGTTGTATGTGTGGTATTAAATGATGATGGTAAAACACATATTATGTAAATTCTGAAACGAAATTAATGTCTCAACACATTTTTTAAACTATCTTCAACATCAGTGGGGGCACCAAGCCTCCCTGTTGCCCATGGCAGCTGATTCTGATGCTAGTGGCAGTTTCCCAAGATGCTAGGTGTTCATGGTACAACCCTGACACAGTGGCATGTGAAAACGTAATGCTTATATAACTTCTGAGATGGAGTGCTCTATACATCAGGTGCCATCAAATGACCATCCTGTATTCAGCAGTCACCTCAAATACTAGTCCTCCGTAATGTACCCAACCACGATTTGTGGGAAAAATTATTTCCGTGAATATTCTCTGAGCATCTCTGTTAAAATTTTGAATGTACTATACTGATCTATTATGAAACAATAAGGCGTGATAAGAAAGTTTCCATCTGGAGGCGTTGCTGCAGCGTATATGCAACATATTGCAACTCTGATGCTGGTATATAGGCACTGACATGTAGGCAAGGGATTAGTGTAACATTTGTGGTTTTCCGATGTGTGGGTGGTAAATGTGGGAGTGTGAATTATGGCAACATTATTACCAAATGTGTCCAAACAGGACCAACGTATTGTTGTTATTGTCTTGATTGCTGAAGAGCAAATGCTAGTAGACACTGACTGGAGAATGAAGAATGTTTATGGGCAGCACATCTGTCGAAAACCATCATTGTGGAATGGTGTGCCAAGTTCCGTACTGCTACTTCATGATAATGTATGTCCCCATGTCACAAATCTCGCAATGCGTAAGTTACACCAACTCAAGTGAGAGACACTCAAGAATTCTCCTTATAGTCCTGATCCCTCTCCATTTGATTATCATTCATTTAGTCGCTTAAAAAAGGCATTTGGAGGACAACAATTCCTTTATATAAGGATGTGCAGCAGACAGTTATGGACTTCTTCAAGCATCAGGACACAGTTTTATCAAATGCGTGTCCTCAACCTTGAGTGTCATTAGGATGATTGTCTCAATGTTCATGGCAATTTTGCTTGATTGGCATACTGACTCTTGGGCTGTAATTCCTTCAATCAGAAACTTTTTGTTCACACCATATACCGACATATCTCTGAATTCATTTGAGATATGCTGTTGTGTCTACTTGGTAAGGCCTCTAAACACTGGAATACTCTACAAAAGGTGACAGTATTGTCTTGTATGTGATTTGCTTAACAGTTACACTGTATTTTTGGTCAAATGCTCGAACGGCATGAAAACCAGACTCCCTTGTTAGGATCGATTAACAATTTCATGATAGCGTAAGTTTATGTTTGTTCTTAAAAAACTTGTGCATTTCAGTTTTCATTCATTTTATGTCATCTCCTACCTAAAACTTACATTCAGTGAATACCTGTGTCATGTTTACATTCTCGTGTTTTACATCCATCTGCCAACTTGAAGTTAGCTGCACAGCTCATCAGAAGGTAAGTTTTCACTAATTCTTGCTTTATTGCAGTTTAAGTATGTGTTAGTGCTTTTTAGTTTATGGTGAAAGTGTAGTCATGAGTGACAAATATCAGAGTTGCTGTAGGTCAGTTGGTATGGCACAAATTTATCAGGACTGTCGGTTGGTATTTTACTGGGGTGATTGTACAGGAAACCAGCAGAGTATCAGATGAGGCTCTCCCATGGAGTTGTGGATTGTGTAGTCAAGACAAGACAACTGTTGAGCCAGGTGGAATTAGAAATGTTATATTCTGAATTAGATAGGATGAAGGGGAAAGAGATAGTAGCAGCTGAGAAATGCTCACAAGTAATAAGCAAAAGAAGAAAACATCAGAAATCATTCATATTCTCTTTAGCATTCAGTTTGACTTATTACCTGGAACAGGAGAAGACTCTCAATCAGTTTTTGACCAAAGTAGAGTGTAACAGACTTGAAGGAACAACTTTAAGGTTAAGTTGGTTCAAAAGTCAAGTAGAAAGAAGGGAATTGAATTGAAATGATCATATGGCATTGATGGTAAGGAGTTGGGAAAGTTCGGCCACCAAGGCACAGTTCTCTTCAGGTGACACCACAATACGTGACTTCTGTGTTGATGATGATGAAATGATGATGGGACAACGCAACACCCAGTCCCTGAGTGGAGAAAATCACTAACTCAGCCAGGAATCTAGGCCAGACCCACTGCATGGCTGTCAGATGCACTGAACACTCAGCTAATGGGGCAGACAGAAAGAATTGCTAGGTAACAATCATAAGAGGTGTGTAGGTCAAATGCTACAGGGAAAGCTAGGTGCAGAACACCAGGTCACAAACATCGTGAAACCCGGTGCCAAGCTTAGCCAGGTGGCAAAGAACATGGAGGCTTTGTGCAGAGATACTGATGAAGAGGATCAGGTGCTTATAGTAGTAGCTGCAGGAAAAAGCCTGGATAGCAACTTAAAGTATAGTATTAAATGTGAGTGCAGTATCAGCACACACTTGTGTGGGACTTTGTGGAGGTTTTACAATGACATGACCAGTCATGGATTAATACAGCTGTCAACCATATAAACAAAGAGTTAAGTGGGTAGCTTTTGACTAAAAAAGTCTCATATTTCTGTTGTACCTGGTGCTGGAATTGGGAGATCGGTATACACAAATCATGCCCTCCAGGGGAAAGAACAGATTAGCTGACAATTTTGAAGCAAATGTAAGGGGGGGGGGGGGGGCACAAGCACACAAGACAAAATCTCTGTGATTACTGTACTCAGGGGGCACACTTTCTATGTTAGGGTCAGGTTACAGAGAGTCTTAAAAGAAATTAAAGCAGGACAGGGCCATAACATATGTAATGTTTTCCAGAAGAGTAAAATTAAATTGTTTCATCAGAACATCAGGGGGCTGAATATCAAGATAGATGAGGCTCTTGTAAGTCTAGAAGATGTGGAAAATTCTTAAGTGATAGATGTTCTGTGCCTCTGTGAACACCATGTAACCACAGTTATGTAGAAGTTGAATATCAGGGCTCACAGATTAGCATCATTTACATGTAGGGTTAACATGGAAAAGGGAGTTGCCACATATGTAAGAGTTGGACACAAAATCAAAAATACTGAAACAAACTGTTTTTGTGTAGATCAGAACCCCTGGTAATTCCAGTAGGCTACAGATAGCCCTAGGAACTTTCAGCTTTTTGTGAGAAATACAGATGAATTATTGATCTATCTGTCAGTTAAGAATAAACAGTTAGCAGTTTGCTGAGATTTCAATGTAGATTTCTTTAAAGATATAGATAGGGGAAAAATGTTTTTATTATGTAGGTATTAAAATCTAAATTCAGTAGTCAGTTTTTCAACTCCTATAGAACAAGAGATAGGACCCTGATAACAATTTTATTGACGGTGCTCAAGCTAAAACAATTAATGTTTACTCAGTTGTTAATGGGCTCTCTGATCATGATGCACAGTTAATGGAAATAAACAATATCACACATTACAAACCTAACGCAAGACCATACAGAGCAGTGTGGCTTATTAATGACAACATTGTTCTACGGGTAACTTAAGAGAGGTGGTATGGGATGAGGTACGAATAGAAAGAGATGCTACTATCAAGTTATGTGAATTTGTGTCAATATTTGAAAGTAGCTTTCCTAACATGTTGTCCAGAAATTCCATAAGAAAAGTAAGGCCAAGGATAACTAAGGGAAGTAAAATCCAAGATAAGAGGAAGAGAGAAATTTATATAAGCCCAGAATAAGTCATGATCTGATGTTACTTGTAAACTACAAAAATACAGTAGCATTTTAAGGAAAGTCATTAAAATGTCCAGAAGTATGCACACCATGACAGAAATAAATAATGAGGATAACAAGATTAAAACTACATGGGATATTGTTAATTGGGAGACAGGATAGCCAAGGAGTTTACAAGATACAATAACAATTAGACTAAGTGACAATGTTGTGACAGATAATTCATAAGTTATGAACGCTTTTAACCCTCATTTTCTAAATGTAGCAGCAAAAATATGGCTGAGTGTTTCAAGAAACTTCTAATAGCCAAGATCACATTCAGTAATATTTATTCCTGATGACAGGTTTCAACAATAAAACTATCATCTTCTGGTCTTCAAAAAGTCTTATTTATATAAAGCCCTCTTCCAGTATGACTGCATCACATATGCCATGTTGACATTTCTGTAGCATATTCCACATGGGTGAGTTAAAAATAAAAACAGATTTGTCTCAAATGAAAATAATTAAAAAGCACCTTGTGTAGAAATGGATGCAGTTCAGCTGTGTACTTCGAGGAATGTGGATCCATTATGTATTTAATTCGTCATGATTATGTAAACAAGTGTGCAAATGTGTCTGTTATGCAATTCGACATCTAATAAGCATTGGTGGAGTGTTGTGTGTGTTGACATCCATAGTTACACAAGGTGCTTTGTAACTGTATTGTTTTTATTTTTAACACACCTGTTTGGAATGTGCTATATACTATCCACTATAATGTCAGTATGGCATGTGTGATACAGTACTAATGGAACAGAATGTATAACAACAAGACATTTTTGGAGATCAGAAGACTGAAACCAGTCAACAGGAATAAATAGTACAGTATTGATCTTGGAATTAAATGTTTCTTCAAAGCAAATACAGATAGCTCCCTCCCATGTCTAATTATGAGAAATTTCGGTTAAATGGTTCCATTAAAGAAGTAACAGAATATATTAAACATGTCATTCCACAGAACTTCAAGCAACTAGACGTATCACAGACAGCTTTCACTCAAATTAGTAGAATCTAAAAAACAAAAACTCATATGGTGTTGATGGAATTTCTGACATAATTCTGAAAAGGTGCTATCGCTTAATAAGAAACGTCCTTTGTGATATATGTAATGCATCTACATCTAAATCTACGTGATTACTCTGCTATTCACAATAAAGTGGCTGACAGGTTTCAATGAACGACCTTCAATCTGCCCACTCTCGAACCGTTCCACTCTCGAACGGCGCACGGGAAAAACGAACATTAAGTTTTTCTGTGCGAGCCCTGATTTCTCTATTTTATCGTGGTGATCATTTCTCCCTGTGTAGGTGGGTGGCAACAAAATGTTTTCGCAATCGGAGGAAAAAACTGGTGATTGAAATTTTATGAGAAGATCCCGTCGCAACGAAAAACACCTTAGTTTTAATGATTGCCACACCAATTCACGTATCTTGACTGTGGCACTGTCTCCCCTATTTCGCGATGGTAAAAACGAGCTGCCCTTTTTTGAACTTTTTCGATGTTATCCGTCAGTCCCACCTGATGCGCATCCCACACTGCACAGCGATACTCCGGAACAGGGCGGACAAGCGTGGAGTAAGCAGTCTCTTTAGTAGACCTGTTGCACCTCGTAAGTGTTCTGCCAATTAATCGCAGTCTTTGGTTTGCACTATCCACAACATTACCTATGTGATCGTTACAATTTAGGTTATTTGTAATTGTAATCCCTAAATATTTAGTTGAATTTACAGCCTTCAGATTTGTGTGAATTTAGCGGATTTATTTCAGTACTCGTGAATAACTTACCACTTTTCTTTATTCAGAGTCAATTGCCACTTTTCGCACCATGCAGAAATCTTATCTAAATCATTATGCAATTCGTTTTGCTCGTCTGATGACTTCACAAGACGGCAAATGACAGCAACATCTGCAAACAATCTAAGATGGCTACACAGATTGTCTCCTATGTCGTTAATATAGATCAGGAACAATAGATGGCCTGTAACACTTCCTTGTGGAACGCCGGATATTACTTCCGTTTTACTCGCTGACTTTCCGTCTATTACTACGAACTGTGACCTTTCTGACAGGAAATCACGAATCCAGTCGGACAACTGAGGCGATATTCCATAGACACGCAATGTGGTTAGAAGACGCTTGTTGGGAAAGGTGTCGAAAGCCTTCTGGAAATCTAAAAATGTGAACTCAATTTGACATCACCTGTCGACAGCACTCAGTACTTCATTAGTATAAAGAGCTACTTGTGTTTCGCAAGAACGATATTTTCTGAATCCGTGCTGACTGTGTGTCAATAAATCGTTTCCTTCTAGGTAATTCATAATGTTCGAACATAGTATATGTTTCAAAACCCTTCTGCAAATCGGCGTTAGTGATATGAGCCTGTAATTCAACGAATTACTCCTATTTCCCTTTTTGGGTATTGGTGTGACTTGAGCATTTTTCCAATGTTTAGGTACTGATCTTTCCGTGAGCGAGCGGTTGTATATAATTGCTAAATATGGAGCTATTGTATCAGCATACTCTGAGAGGAACCTGACTGGTGTACAATCTGGACTGGAGGCCTTGCCTTTGTTAAATGAGTTAAGCTGCTTTGCTACACTGAGGATATCTACTTCTATGTTTCTCATCTTGGCAGTTGTTCTTGATTGGAATTCAATAATATTTACTTCGTCTTCTTTGGTGAAGGAGTTTCAGAAAACCATGTTTTAACTCTGCTTCAGTGGCACTGTCATCAGTGACCTCACTGTTGTTATCGCGCAGTGAAGGTATTGATTGCGTCTTTCTCCTGGTGTGTATTATGTATGACGAGAATCTCTTCGGGTTTCCTGCTAGATTCCAAGACAGAGTTTCGTTGTGAAAATTATGAAAAACATCTCGCATTGAACTACGAGCTATATTGCGAACTTCTGCAAAACGTTTCCAATCTTGGGGATTTTGCGTTCTTTTAAACTTGGTATACTTTTTTCGTTGCTTCTGCAACAGCGATCTGACCCGTTTTGTGTACCATGGGGGATCAGTACCATCACTTATTAATTTATGTGGTATATATCTCTCAATTGCCTTCGATAGTATCTCTTTGAAATCATCCCACATCCTTTCTTCGCTTCCATGATCAGATCGGAAGGAGTGAAGACTGTCTCTTAAAAAGGCGTTAAGAGCATTTTTATTAGGTTTTTTTAAATAGATGTACTTCGTGTTTTTTATGGTTGTGGGTGTTATGGTATTCAGACTAGCAGCAACTGCCTTGTGGTCGCTAATCCCTGTGTTCGTCATGATACTCCCTGTTTGTCCAGGATTATTTGTTGCTAAGGGGACAAGTATGCTTTCGCAACACTTCGAGTATGCTCTTAACTATACTCGTGCTCGTAAATTAAGAATAATTGCAAAATGTGATGCCACACAACGTGGCACTACACAAATCTGGCGCTAATAGCATAGGCACATAGGGAACACGGTATTAGTGATAAGTTGAGAAAACTGTCCCGAAACACATGTGCTACAAAACGCCACTGTTTCCTGCTCACGTACCCCAACATCAATATGGGATATGATCACCATGCATACGTACACAGGCCACACAACGGGTTGGCATACTCTGGGTCAGGTGGTCGAGCAGCTGCTGGGGTATAGCCTCCCATTCTTGCACCAATGCCTGTCAGAGCTCCTGAAGTGTCCTAGGGGTTTGAAGACATGCAGCAATACGACGACCGAGAGCATCCCAGATGTGCTCGATGGGCAGGCAGGTCACTCCATTCGCATGATATCTTCTGTTTCAAGGTACTCCTCCACAATGGCAGCTCGGTGGAGCCGTGCATTACCATTCATCAGGAGGAAGGTGGGACCCACTGCACCCCTGAAAAGGTGGACATACTGGTGCAAAATGACGTCCCGATACACCTGACCTGTTACATTTCCTCTGTGAAAGACATGCAGGTGTGTACGTGCACCAACCATAATCCCACCCCACACCATCAAACCACGACCTCCATACAAGCCCCTTTCAAGACCACTGGTATCTGGTTCCTGGTTCACGCCAGATGAAAACCCGGTGAGAATCACTGTTCAGACTATACCTGGACTCATCCGTGAACATAACGTGGGACCACTGTTCCAATGACCATGCACTGTGTTCTTGACACCAGTCTTTATGGGCTCTCCTGTGACCAGGGGTCAGTGGAATTAACCTTGCAGGTGTTTGGGCGAATAAATCATGTCTGTTCAGTCGTCTGTAGACTGTGTGTCTGGAGACAACTGTTCCAGTGGCTGCAGTAAGGTCCCAAGCGAGGCTACCTGCAGCACTCCGTGGCCGTATGTGGGCACTGATGGTGAGATATAGGTCTTCTTGTGGTGTTTTACATTGTGGACGTCCCGTACTGTAGCGCCTGGACAAGTTTCCTGTCTGCTGGAATCGTTGCCATAATCTTGAGATTACACTTTGTGGCACACGGATGGCCCGTGCTACGACCTGCTGTGTTTGACCAGCCTCTAGTCACCCTAGTATTCTACTCCTCATAACGTCATCAATACGTGTTCTTTGAGCCATTTTCAACACACAGTTACCATTAGCACGTCTGAAAACTTCTGCACACTTACTCGCTGCACCGTACTCTGACATTCACCAACACACCTCTGCATATATGGACTGCTGCCAGCGCCACCGTGCGTATACTGCATGGTCATACCCGGAGGTGATTTAAACCCGCAAACCGCGTTGTTTCACCATGTATCAGCATTATCCTTAATTTATGAGGATGAGTGTAATTGTTCAAAATAATTTTCTGAGAAAGCATTCAGTACAATTTCGGATGACGTTTTATGCCTGCCGCTGGGTTTAAACATACAATACTTCCAGCGTATCAAGGGTAGATTGAAGTCACCACCGACTATAATTGTATGAGTGGGGTACCTATTTGAAATGAGACTCAAGTTTTCTTTGAACTGCTCCGCAACTGTATCTTCTGAGTCAGGGGGGATCGATAAAACAATTCAATTAATAATTTAGTCCGATTGTCAAGTATAGCCTCTACTCATACTATTTCGATGGAATTACCTGTTCCAATTTCACTACAAGATAAACTACTTCTGACAGTAATAAATACTCACCACCAACTGTATTTAATCCATTCTTTCTGAACACTGTTAGGTCATTTGAAAAAATTTCGGACGTAATTATTTCCAGCTTTAGCCAGCTTTCTGTACCTATAACTATTTGAGCTGCAGTGCTTTCTATTAGGGCTTGGAGTTCTGCTTCTTTCCCAACATAGCTACGACAATTTACAACAACAATACCAATCGTTTCTACAACTACCTTACTATGTTTTACCTGTTCCCTTTTAGACGGACGCCCTTTCTGTGGTTTCCTGAGACCCCATAACCTAAAAAACCGCCCAGTCCCTTCCACCACAGTCTAATATATATTAGACTGTGCTTCGACACAACCCCCGTTACCCATATAGTTGCTTCCTGTGTGTAGTGGACTCCTGATGACACATGGAATATTTCCAGACAGATTATAAAATATGCAATTGTCAAACTCCTTTATGAGAATGGTCACAAAAAACTTAAATAATTACCATCCAGTTTCTTAACTGATATTTTTTCCCCAAAATATTTGAAAAAGTAATTTACCCAAGAGTAGTTTTACATTTAAGTTTGAATACAGCATTAGTAGCGTGCAGCTTGACACAGTCACTTAGATTAAGTATCTAGGCATAATGTTGCAAAGCGATATGGGATTGAATGAGCATGTCAGGTTGGTATTAGGGAAGGTGAACACTCAACTTCATTTAATGAGGGAATTTTGGGAAAGTGTAGCTCATCTGTAAAGTAGACCGAATATATGACGCATTCTTGAGTACTGTTCAAGTGTTTGCGATTGCCACCAGGTTGGATTAAAGGAAATCATCGAAACAATTCAGGTGTATGCTGCTAGATTTGTTAATGGTAGGTGCAATCGGCATGCAATGATTACAGAAGTGCTTTAGTAATTCAAATGGGAATCCCTGGATGGAAGACAATGCTCTTTCCACAAGGCACTTTTGTGTTAATTTAGAGAACCTGCATTCGAGGTCGACTGCAGAATGATCCTACTGCTGCCAATGTACATTTTGCATAAGAACCATGAAGATAAGATGGGAGAAATTAGGACTCATATGGAGGCTTTTAGACAGTCAATTTTCCCTTGCTCTATTTGTGAATGGAACAGGAAAGGAAATGACTATTAGTGGTACCAGGTACCCACCCCCACGCATCGTATGTTGGTTTGCGAAGTATACGTATAGATGTAGATGTAAGCAGCCATAGTTACTTACCATATCACAATTTGGATTCCAGAAGGGTTGTTGGACTGAGAATGCTATTTGTACAGTCACCCACCAAATTTCAAAGCCTAATTAATAAAATATTACAGTTGCTATTTTTTGTGATCTTTCCAGGTGTTTGATTACGTAGTTCACTCTTAGAAACACTTAAGCTGATAATTTTTACAGTTGATACTAGTGTTATACTAAAACAATGAAAACTCTAGGTAGGAAAATCAACAATGTAGGAAAAAGACAGATTAGTACTTATTGTAAAGAAGATGGGTTACGCTGCAGACAGGCACAATGAAAAGATACTTACATACAGTAAGTGTCTTTTAATTGTGCCTGTCTGCAACTTACTGTGTCTTCTTTATGGTAGGTAACAGTCCGTCTTTACCTATATTGTTAGTGTTATAATAAATTGCATTAGAGATACAACAACGGAAGAGATTGTTAATGATATTTTTCAAAGAATTAAGTGGTTTTATGCACATGAGCTCTCCCTTGTTTTGAAAAATACATACTGTTATACCAAGAATTGATGTAGCACATACTGTAACAAAATAGGGTAGAATGCTCCAAATTTGTGGGTGTATATATCGTGGAAACATGAACGGAAGAAGATATTACTGAGTTGCTCAGACAATTAAGTTCAGCTACTTTTGGTCTTCATGCAAGTGCTAGTCTTAAAAACGAACGAATCAACCTACTGACCTATTTGGCATATTTCCACTCAATAATGTCTAATGAAATAATTGTGTGCCATAACTCATCACCTAAATAGAAAGTATTGGTTGCACAAATAAAAGCAATAATAATAATAATAATAATAATAATAATAATAATGTGTAGTGCTCATCTGCGTTTGTCATGTGTGTACCTGTTCAAAGAGTCAGGCATTTGAACTGCACTACTAGAATACATACATTCATGTATGAAATTTGTCATAAATAATCCATCACAATTTGAGAAGAACAGTTGTGTTCACACCTACAACACTAGATGAAAAATTACCTTTATTACCCAGTATTAAAACCGACAGTGGCTCAGGAATGACTTCCGTATACAGTAACAAAAATTTTTGATCATTTGCACAATAACATAAAACATCTGACAGGTAGCAGAACAAGTTTCAAATCTAACCTAAAATTATTTAGCCCAGATGACTCCTCCTACCCTACAGACAAATTTCTGTTTAAATATATGTAGCCTGTGGTTTTTAGGTTTAATTACATAACAGTAATAAGAGTAATGAAGAAATATTTAATCAGTGACTTGAGGGAAAAATGAAATATTTCACGACGAGCTGCTGCTAGCCATGTAAATGACATTTCAAAAAGTTCCTCTTCATGGCCTAAGTATTTTGCGTATACAAAGTTACATTGTTGTAGAAATGATGGAAGTATTTCTTTCATGTTGATAAAATAAAATGAATACTAAATTACAGTGTAAACTGAAACTACTCGGCTTGCTCTTGCTCTATATACTCTTAATAATAATGATAATAATAATAATAATAATAATAATAATAATAATAGAATAACAGTCGGTACTTACGTACATATCTCATGCTTTCTGAACAAAATTAGAATATAATTAAAAAAACAGACTTAAGTTTTACAAAATTATTTACCTAAAAGTAGAAAATAAAACAGATTAGAGAAACATTTGATGTGCCTTTGAATGACACTCGAAATCATGTACAGCAAATAAGCTGTTTCCAATGTTTCTCTAATCTGTTTTTTTCTTACTTTTAGACAAATCGTTTCACATAGCATTTGACCTTTTTTCAAGAATTTTTTACAGAATCTTCCAAAAAAATCTAAGTCTTAAATTTGTTTTAAGATTTCATGTATTTGTTTGATTTCATATTGCTTTGTGGGATGACTCCCAGATATTTAAATCACATGACAGACTGTAACAGTTTTTTGCTACTCTTGAAATTGAATAGTATCAGACTTTTTTCATTTAGATTATCTTGCTTTCATTTTCACTGAGAGAGAGCTGCCTTTCACTACCCCAAGCATAGTATAGTACTGACTGAGTAGTTCCCTTGAAAGTCATCCAACGACCGCATCTTCCTGTCGACAACAGCACCACCAGTCAACAGTCTGAGAGTGCTGTTGACTGTGGCTCTGAGCACTATGGAGCTTAACTTCTGAGGTAATCATTCCCCTAGAACATAGAACTACTTAAACCTAACTAACCTAAGGACATCACACACATGAATGCCCAAAGCAGGATTCGAACCTGCGGCCATAGCGGGCGCGCGGTTCCAGACTGTAGCGCCTAGAACCGCTCGGCCACCCCAGCCGGCACTGTTGACTGTCTGACAAATGATCTTGTATATTAAGAACATCAGATGATCTGTTACTCATCATTGTGGTGCATCCAATAGTATTTAACCAGTTCTGTTCTACACTTGCAGTTTAATGTAACATACTGGGTTCTGTCTCAAACTTATTTAATTTAACAGTCTGCAATGTGGAACATTATCAGATCCATGTAGAATATCTAGAAAGATTTATGGTAATCTACTTGTTTACTAATGCTTACCATTTGGAAGGTAATTTGGGTGGAAAAGTAGGTTCTTTGAATACGTGGATTTCCTGATCCCATTAAGATTCTTTAACAGAACTATTTTTTCCTTGACTCCACTTTAACCTGACTGAATTCAGATTTAAATTCCTAGTCTGCACAAAAACTTCCCTGAATTACAACTCAGCAAACATGTTACTTGCTTCGTGCAACAAAAATGCAATTAGTTGTTTGTACTTCAGACTGATCATATATCTAATGCAAATTGATAACTTACTAACTCAGTCTGAACAGGCCTCAGAACGCTCAACGATGCCGACAAACCGAGGCGTCATCATTGGCTATCAGACATCACTGGCTGCGGATACAGACGTGCCTGCAATCAGCACACCACTCTCCTGGTTGTTGACAGTGTCATTCAAGTAGCTCATCAGTTGGCCTCACAAGGGCTGAGTGCACACTGCTTACCAACAACACTCGGCAGACCTGGGCAGTCACCTATCCGAGTGCTAGCCAAACCTCACAGAACATCGGTGATCTGATGGGAACTGTTGGCCGCAAATTGCTCTCTAGGCCAATATAAAAATCTTTGGCAAGAACACAAGATTTCAATGTTTTAAAATGACAATCGAATATCAGAAATATTGGCCCATGTTACGACGACTTTGTTCACTGTCAGATTTTACAACTACGTCTACATCAATGCTCTTCAAACTACCAGAAGTTCATGGCAGAGGGTACTTCCTATTGTACCGCACATTAAAGTTAGGGCGTCTTCCCGTTCTAATCGTGTACGAAGCTCGGGGAGAATGACTACTTAAGTACTGCTGTGACTGCAAATTTACTTTGAGCCACGTGGATGGCCGCAGTTTAGTGTGGTGTCACGCAAACACAGAGTGGGAGCCCAAAAACATGCAAGCAACCATCAAACATGGAGGCGGCAGCGTGATGGCGTGGGGATGCAGATCTTCCAGTGGTGTTGACGAGCTTGTCTTTATTGAAGGCACCATGGACAAATTTGTCTATCTTGATATACTAAAAAAAATCTGACGAAAAGTGCTACGAAGTTGGATTTTGGAGGTGACTTTTATTTCCAACAAGACAGTGATCCTAAGCATACGGTGGAAATTCTCAAACTGTGGATCCCATAAAACAGGCCTCATCGCCTCATTACCCACTGCAGTCTCCGGACCTCTGCCCCATCGAAAACATCTGAAATGAACTGAAAACGAGACTACTCAAACGATATGTGAGCAGTTTGACACATTTTCGTGCACTGATAGAAGAATAATGGGTGAATATCGGTTCAGGTATAACGAAAAAGGTTGTTTACTCTATGCCACAAAGACTGAGGGCTGTAATACAGAGAAAGGGACGCGTTATCAATAATGACTGATGAGTGACTGAATACTTTTGTCCATCGTATATTTCGATTTTTTTTTTCTACATAAGGCGTGTTTAGTAACTTGTTCTACATATGTTCAGATTGACATACGTGTATGTATTACATATTTGTAAAGAATAAAGCGTATGTTTTGAGTTAAAAACACATTTAAGGTTTACTTCTCTGATTACTTCCAATGTCTGAATACTTTTGTGCGCCTCTGTATGTAATGCTAAGGAAGTGTTGTGTTCCAGGCTGCAAAAGCAATTACGAATCAGGACTTAAAGTTAGTGTATTCAGTTTCCGAACTGACAAAATATTACGTGGGAAGTGGACACGCTGGTACAAAGAGAAAACTTTATTCCAACGGAACGATCTCTAGTGAGTACCGGTATGCCATAAATTTGTTCTTCCCCCATCTCTAAACATATAACTAAAGAAAACACTGTCTTGTGTGACATGCTGGAAAACGTACTGTAAACTACCAAAAAGTCTACTGGTCGTTCAAATTCATGTTTAGAATACGATTTCTAACCTCTACCTCGTTTTGTTCACAGGTCTATGAACAACATTTTCAGCCAAACGATATAGAAAGAATTGAGACTGTCACTGACACCAAAACAGGAGAAACTTACTCTGCTCGTTTACATAGTCCTCGTCTGAAGAAGGTTATGGCCGTGCGGTTAAAGGCGCTTCAGTCTGGAACCGCGTGACCGCTACGGTCGCAGGTTCGAGTCCTGCCTCGGGCATGGATGTGTGTGATGTCCTTAGGTTAGTTAGGTTTAATTAGTTCTACGTTCTAGGTGACTGATGACCTCAGAAGTTGAGTCGCATAGTGCTCAGAGCCATTTGAACCATTTGAAGAAGGTTAGTTGCTTAAACTGCATGAAAGCTACATTATATTCATAATTGCAAGCTTTATATGGTGCCCATCGACCATCTGCTTTCATTGTCGGAAATTTTTACCATTGTACACTATAAAAACACTTCAGTTAGTTATTAATTGTAGGCAGCTTTCATAATATTCGTGATTTTCCAGACGCAGTTCGCACTCAGATGCCTTGCTCCCTTACATACCTATCTACACCAACACGGAGCAGGGAACATCCAGAAGATCGTAGGATACAGTACGTTTGGAGAACTCGCAGCTTAAAAGTGCTCTATATTAGCCGTCAGGCAGAGTATTTAAAAAGTGTGTCATTCAAGTCCCTACATGAGCTGAAAGGAACGATAAATAAATGTGAAATGCATAGTCACTGGTTACTTCAAAATACTGAAAATGCTATTCGGGTATTGCTTGTGAAAGACATTCCATATCCAAAAATTTTGTGTCATGTAGTCATTGATAATGACTGAATTCTTTGTGTTAAAATTACTGATATGCAGGCGAAGAAAGTGGGTGGAACAGATCTTCCAGTTAGGACTGACAATTTGAAAAGCTTAGGTTCAATAACTGAAGAAACACATAAGAAGTTTAATTGTGCAGATGGTTGTAATACTGAAGAAGATAGCTGTGTTGTTAATACATTACTACAAAACATTTCACTCCAGCTGTCAGGTCAGACAGAAAGCATAAAGTCCTTGTCAGAGCAAGTTGGCATGTTGAATACTACGAAAACAAGAGGGAGGTACACTTGTGAAGCAACAATCTTGTGTTCACTGCTTCATTCAATATCACCGCACTCATACAAATTTCTACGGAGTACGGGTGTGTTAACGTTGGCAAGTTCTGTTACATTGTCTCACCTGTGTAATAATTTTTCCGCAAGTGTCATAACAGAGGAGGATCCAAGACATTTTCTTGGTTATTTGTCTAGAAAAGTATAAATGCTCAACACAGAAGATACACTAGTACTGCATCTCATTGATGAAATACACTGAAGCGCCAAAGAAACTGGTATAGGCATGCGTATTCAAATACAGAGGTACGTAAACAGGCAGAATACGGCGGCGTTTTCGGCAGCGCCTATATAAGACAACAAGTGACTGGCACAATTGTTAGATTACTTCTGCTACAATGGCCGTTTATCAAGATTTAAGAACGCGGTGTTATAGTCGGCGCACAAGTGATGAGACACAGCATTTCCGAGGTAGCGATGAAGTGGGGATTTGCCCCTATGGCCATTTCACGAGTGTACCGTGAATATCAGGAATCCGCTAAAACATCAAATCTCCGACATCGCAGCGGCCGAAAAAAGATCCTGCAAGAAAGGGACCAACGACGATTGAAGACAATCATTCAACGTGACAGAAGTGCAACCCTTCTGCAAATTGCAGCAGATTTCAATGCTGGGTCTTCAGCAAGTGTCAGTGTGCGAACTATTCAATGCAGCATCATCGATATGGGCTTTTGGAGCCAAAGGCCCACTCGTGTAGCCTTGATGACTGCGCGACACAAAGCTTTACGCCTCGTCTGGGCCCGTCAACACCGACATTGGACTGTTGATGACTGGAAACATGTTGCCCGGTTGGACGAGTATCGTTTCAAATTGTATCTAGCGCATGGATGTGTACGGGTATGGAGACAACCTCATGAATCACTAGACCATGCATGTCAGCAGGGGACGGTTCAAGCTTGTGGAAGCTCCGTAATGGTGTGGGGTGTGTGCAGTTGGAATGATATGGGACCCCTGATACGTCGAGATACGACTCTGACAGGTGATACGTATGTAAGCATCCTGTCTGATCACGTGCATCCATTCTTGTCCATTGTGCATTCCGACGGACTTGGTCAATTCCAGCAGGACGTCCAGAATTGCTACAGAGTGGCAGCAGGAACACTCTTCTGATTTTAAACACTTCCGCTGGCCACTAGACTCCCCAGACGTGAACATTACTGAGCAATACTGGTGTCAATTCCCTCTGCACTGTTTCAGACATTAATCGAGTCCATGCCACATAGTGTTGCGACACTTGTGCGTGCTCGCGGGGGCCTACATGATATGAGGCAGGTGTACCAGTTTCTTTGGCTCTTCAGTGTAGATTCTTTCACAGAAAGGACACCACGTGGTGTAAAGATGCAGCAAGATGGGAGAGCAAAGAATGTTGGGACCTAAAGATTGAAGAAATATGTACTGTCTTGCCTGTCTGTTGTCTTTACTGCTTTGATATTTCCTATATTTAATTTTATGTCACACAAAATAGAAAGTTATTAGCTAATAATCAATAAAGAGTGCAGATTTTCTGAAGAGTTCTTATTCTCTCGGTTACAAAAAATCGCATCCAGTATTAATTGTAAATTTTTTTTAGGGGGTAGGATGTCAAACCGGCCAACTGGGAGTAGGAGAGGCACCATGGGACATATTAATTTCCACAGTCCTGAATATAGATTTTATGACTTTCACCACAAAATATACACGTCTGAGTGCCACAGAGTGAATTACAGTGGCGTGTGATAGAAGAATGCTGTGTGGAGAGGCGTGGCACTCTACTTTGGCACACTTAAGACCAAATAACATGTATTACATTTCCTCGAACATATATGTTTTGCATATCAAACTCTTCACTAAATTCTTGCCCTGGTTCGAAAATATCGTAGATCCGGGGCTGGCGTGGGGATCATTCTGTTCGAGGTATCCCATTACGATGGAAACCAGAAATGGTTCTAAGATTCTACAACAGATTGGACGTCATTTTTGTTAATCATTTGTGCTGAGGCTTCTGGTATTGGATGTGAGATATGCTTTCTTGCAGTTACTAAAATTTTTTTGTTCGGGGAACCTATGATACATTAAGGCTAAAAAGAGGCTCAAACTCAGCTTAAAATTATATATAGAATCTGACAGGAACTCCATAACGCCCAGGGATAATGTTAAATTTTAGCGTTTTCAGCTGTTTGTCAACGCCACCGACACTAGTATCTGTAGGTCTATTTTTAGTATTGCTAGCTGCTGCAGGCAGAAGAAGTACTTTTGTGATGCTGCACATTTTCATGATTTTGACGGATGTAAACTGCACACGTGGTGGATACAGAAAAACCTCAAGGAGGGGGCGCTAAAAGATATCTTGAGCTACCTTTGCTTTTACCGTAATAAAAAAAAAGTCATATGCATAGTTCAAAAAAGCTTTATTTAAACTGATTATACACATATACAAGACAATGCCATCTTATGATATTGTCACGTAGAAAAAGGTGTGAGTAGCTGAATGACGAACACTTACTTCACTTAACGAAGGTTTATTCAGCACGTGCACATACACGAGCGCGGAGCGAACTGCCTCCGGCCAAAACACATACAGTATATATGCAGCTACAGAACATTCCAGTACAATGATTCTTTACATTTGTGGATACTTCTAGAATGTACTCAAATCGAATACAGAAATTAAAACTCTACGGTTCAGGTTAGTTTTGAACTCACGACCATCCATGCAACAGTTTAGTATCATGACCACTACACCACAAAGCTACTCAGCTTCTTCTCCGACATTGCTCCGTCCTTACGAGAACACCGTCTTGGTGTTACGTCCACCTAGTCCGGGAATGAGTCATTGGTCCTTCATACTCTGACTCCTGATGACTCATTCTCGCCCTGGCGGTGATCTTCTTAGAACTTCTTTTGGCGCTACGCTATTCGTCACGTTTCCGCTTGTTGCCTGTCGCTGGAGCTTCGAATTTACCCTGGGTTGAGGGATCCTTATAGGGCTTCATTCGAAGGACGTGGACCGTATCTCCCATTTTTCGTCGTCTTGTGTCGGGGTCGAAATCTTCAACTTAATAAGTAACATCAGACAACTGTCTTACAATCTTACAAGGTCCAAAGTAGCGCCTGAGGAGCTTCTCAGAGAGACCAACCATCCTAACAGGAGTGAATATCCAGACGAGGTCACCAGGCTGGTAGACAACAGGGCGGTGGCTCGCGTCATACCTTCAGCGATAGTATTCTTGAGCCTGCAGCGTGCGGAGTGGAGCTAACTGCCGAGCTTCCTCAGCTCTGGCTAACACCTGGCCGATGTAGTCGTCGTCCACGTCATCAGGATGTAACGGAAACACAGTGTCCATCGTCGTAGTCGCCTCACACCCATGCACCAGGAAAAATGGCGTAAATTCTGTGGTGTCTTGTATGGCAGTGTTATAGGCAAACGTCACGAAAGGTAGCACCTCATCCCAGTTGCTCTGCTCACCACTGACGAACGTTGACAGCATGTCGGCCAAGGTCTTATAAGGCATTCAGTAAGCCCGTTAGTCTGCAGGTGGTAGGCAGTCAAGTGATGAGTAATTTTGCACCGACAGTTTATCTCTGTCACAAGATTCGCTTGAAAAACGACCTTGGGGCACCGTGTTTTAATACAATGTCTTCCACGATAAATTTGGCTACCTCGGATGCTTCAGCTGTTTTCACTGCTTTTGTAATGGCATCACGTGCCAGATAATCAGTGCAAGGAATAATCCATCTAGTGCCACTAGCAGACGTTGGAAATCGTCCGAGGAGGTCAATCCCAACACCCTGGAAAGGCGTTTCGGCTGGTGGAATTGGTAGGAGTCGGCCATGTGGTTTGTGAGGAACTGCCTTTCTCCTCTGGCACTATCGACAGTGCGACACACAGTGACGGACACTGCTAAATAAACCTGTCCAGAAAAATCTCTTGCGGATTCTATCGTATGTCTTAATAAAACCTACATGTCCAGCCTCATGGAATTTCTGTAGAACATCTAAGCACATGTGTTTAGGAATCACTGATAGCTACCTCTTTCCAAACGGATCAAATTTTTTCTTGCAAAGTAATCCATTAACTACCTTAAATTGTCCTTTCACATCTTCTGACCGATTTAAGGAAAGCATAATTTGAGATGTTTTGGCGTCATCCTTCTGCTCAGCAGAGAGATCCTGGAGTGCAGTAAGACAGTCACTATCTTTATCATAGTCTTGATGGTCTTGCACAGGGTTTCTTGAGAGAGAGAGAGTCGGCATCTCGGTGTTTTGTTCCACTTTTGTACACTATGGCAATGTCATACTCTTGAAGACGTAGTGCCCACCTGGCGAGTCATCCTGTTAGATCCTTAAGCCCTGTAACCAACGAAGTGAATGATGGTCTGTAACAATTGTCAATGGCCTTCCATAGAGATACTGTCGAAATTTGCGCATGTCCCAGTTCACAGCAAGACATTCTCTTTCAGTAGTCGAATAATTTCTCTCGGCTTTTGTAAGTGTCTTAGAAGCATAGGCTATAGCCTTCTCTTTTTCATCCGATATTTGCACCAGAACAGCACTGATCCCATACCCACTGGCATCTGTGTGTAGTTCTGTAGGTGCTCTCTCATCATATAGACCAAGTACAGGGTCAGTCGTCAGAGCTTTTCGCAGCACATCGAAAGAATCTTGTTGAGCACCACCCCAGGTAAATTTAGCATCAGCTTTTAACATCTCTTGGAGTGGTCTGGCTTTGATAGAGAAGTCTTTGATAAAACGACGGTTATAAGAACATAATCTGAGGAAGCTTCTCACATCTCTAATACTTTCAGGAATAGGAAATTCCATTATACCTCTCATCTTTTCTGGATCTGGCTGCACATCTTCGTTTGACACAGAATGTCCAAGTATTTTGATTTCTTTTGCTCCAAAGAGACGTCTTCTTGGATTAAGTTTCAGTCCGCCTTATTGGAGACAATTAAGAACGGCCCTCAGTCTTTTTATATGTTCATCAGATGTCTCTGAGAACACTAGAATGTCATCTAAATAACAAAGACACATCGTCCACTTCAGGTGACGTAGAAGATTATCCATCATCTGTTCAAAAGTTGCTGGTGCATTACACAAACCATTACCTTCAACTCATACAGGCCCTCAGGGGGGTTTGAGTGTAGTTTTCTCACGATCAGCCTCATCTACTTCGATTTGCCAGTATCCCAAGTACGTGTCCATAGTTGAGAAAAACAGCCCCCTTCAGACAATCTAGTGTATCATCAATTCGTGAAAGGGTTGTTAATGTCCTTTTTAGTTATTTTATTAAGATTCCTGTAATCAACACAAAAGCGCCTTCTTCCTGACGAGGACCACTGGTGACGACCATGTGCTCTGCGAAGGCTGAATGATGTCATTCTTCATCATTTTCTCTACCTCGTCACGAGTTATTTGACGTTCTATTGCTGACACACGGTATGCTCTCTGGCTTATTGGTTGATGGTCTCCAGTGCTAATTCGGTGCTTCACCGTCGATTTGCCTAATTTGCTCTTCATCTGTGGATTGAAGCATTCAGAGCACTCTTGAAGAATGGCAAGTAGCTTCTCTGTTGTTCCTTAGTGAAAGCTGGTGATAGTCGAGCTAGAAGATCTTGTCTCGTAGTGGTAGCGCTAATTTCGCCCACAGACTCGGCGTGGTAGGTTTCTATGATGCTCAGCTGTTCTACAATTAACGGCTCAGTGTTCGCTACTCACATGTGTCTTGGAAGGATACGCAGTTCTTGGCGACAGTTAACTATCCACTATCCACTATTCACTGAATCCGTTCTTAAACGAGACGACAGAGGCTAGGGTGACCAAGGTATTCTCCAGTGGTATGCTTCTGTTACATTCCACTACAAGATCCATGGGTTGATGCATGGCATGACACATGACAGCTACCTTTCTATCTTCCTGTCCACAGTATCTCATCTCGTCTAGCATAATCTTCGCGCGACCACAGTCTATAATTACCTGAGAGCCCGCATCTCGTGGTCGTGCGGTAGCGTTCTCGCTTCCCACGCCCGGGTTCCCGGGTTCGATTCCCGGCGGGGTCAGGGATTTTCTCTGCCTCGTGATGGCTGGGTGTTGTGTGCTGTCCTTAGGTTAGTTAGGTTTAAGTAGTTCTAAGTTCTAGGGGAGTTATGACCACAGCAGTTGAGTCCCATAGTGCTCAGAGCCATTTTTAATTACCTGAGAAGCTTTCAAAAAGTCCCATCCGAGATTAACGTCATGACTACACCCTTCAAAGACGATGAATTCTAAGGGCTGTGTATGGCCACTTATACCCACACGAATGGTACATCTTCCTGTAGGGTTTTCACATTTCCCATTAGCCACCTTCAGCAGAGATGTTTTGCTGTCGACGAATACGGTTTTCCGAAACTGGCGACGGTACTTCTCTGAAATGAGTGAATATGATGCTCCAGAGTCCACAAGAGCTTGGGCTGGTCGACCATCCATGAGAATATCTATGTAGTTTCCTATCATTTATGTAGTGATCGACGGCGGAGGATATTTCTCTTCTGCGGCCTCACCTCCAAGGATGGTCGCACCCTTTAGTTTTCCAGTATGCGGCGGCTAGGTGATCGGCTGGAGCTTCTAAACGGCGATGGAGACCTTGTTCGGCGCGCTGGGGACCGTCCACTTCAGCGGCTAGCTTTTGGCGATGGTGACATACGTCGTCCTGCACCCAAATCTCATCGTCGTCGTCCCGGAGTGTGCGTCGGCTATGATAGGTCTGCTGTGTTCTGGCGCGGGCGTCATCAAATACCCGCCGCCTTTCTCGAAAATAGCGCACCACATGTCCCATTCGTTCGCAGTGGAAACATACTGGTTGGTTATCCTGAGCCCTCCAGACGTCAGTCTTCCTTGGTGCGCAAACAGATTCCTGATGTGGCATTGTTGGAACATAACTCCGCCTGGGTCTCGACTTTTTCACCATTTTAAACGGAAATGAAGGACGAGAGATTGGTATCAATGTATGGTCCACTCCCTCCCTTATAACCTTTTGAGGTGTCTCGGATTTTTGCTCACCGTGCAGTCCAAGTGCCTTCTGAACTTCCTCTTTCACTATCTCTCGAAGAACACTTGTGAAATCAATTGCTTCCTCCATCACAGACATCGATACGACGTTTGGAAGCCGTTCAAACTTCTTGCGTTTAATCCTTTATTATGCATTGTTTCGATATACTGGCACCATTTTAAGAAGTCGTCTGCTGTCGAAACCTCCTTCAGGAGTAGGGCTCGATACATGTTCTGAGCAACGCCCTTCATGAGATGTGCAACCTTATATTCCTCCTTCATTGTAGGATCCACTATTTTACACAACTCCAAGACGTCTTGAATGTAGGATGCTGTAGTTTCTCCTGGACGCTGTGCCCTGCACTTTAATTCATCTTCAGCTTGGCACTTCTGTTGTTGTGTGTCGCCGAAATACTTGCGCAGTTCCACCTGGGATACTTCCCAGTTTGTGAACTTTTCCTCGTTGTTCTCATACCATTGTTTGGCAGTGCCCTCCAAGTAGAAAAATACGTTAGCCAAACACACGGTGTCATCCCATTTGTTAAATTTGGCTATACTTTCATATACCGTCAGCCACTTGTTTGGATGTTGGCCATCGTCACCAGAGAACCCAGAAGGATGTCTCATGTGGTGGCACATAGTCGCTGTCATCGTGACGTCCTCTTCTTCTTCTGTCACCGGTAGATTGCGATCTGTTGAATACGGCTCGAACTCGGGTTTCTCGCCACGTAAACGGCGGCTCTGTCGTGACCTGGCCCGCATCTCGTGGTCGTGCGGTAGCGTTCTCGCTTCCCACGCCCGGGTTCCCGGGTTCGATTCCCGGCGGGGTCAGGGATTTTCTCTGCCTCGTGATGGCTGGGTGTCGTGTGCTGTCCTTAGGTTAGTTAGGTTTAAGTAGTTCTAAGTTCTAGGGGACTGATGACCATAGATGTTAAGTCCCATAGTGCTCAGAGCCATTTGAACCATTTGTCGTGGCCTGATGCGAGCCACTGTGTCGTCGATAATGTGCGCTATCAAAAGTTCCAGCGTCTCCACCAGTATGATGTCACGTAGAAGAAGGTACCTGAATGACGAACGCTAACTTCACTTAAAGAAGGTTTATTCCGCACTTGCACATACAAGAGCACAGAGCGAACTGCCTCCGGCCAGAACACATACAGACTATGTACAGCTACAGAACATTACAGTACAATGATTCTTCACATTTGTGGATACTTCTAGAATGTACTCGAACCGAATTTTGAAATTGAAATTGTACAGTCCAGGTGAGTTTTGAACTCACGACCCTCCGTGCAACACTTTAATATCGTAACCACTACACCACGTCTCTACTCAGCTCTTCTGCTACAATATAAAAAAGTTACAATTGTGGTTCTCTTGCTTAAATGATGAAGTCTATGCGCCTATTCTTCCTGGCAAATTGGTTAATTCCATCGTCAATAGGACAATCAATGTCAGGGTGAGTGTTCAACAGAGCTTAGCCATTAAGTCGATCCTCCTTGAATTACTATGAATTACCATGATTAGAACTTCACAATCAATTGATCACTCTCATTATTGACTAATCTTCACTTTTGTACTTCTGAATGTGAACTGTCTTCCTATTCGGCGAATAGTCCGTATTTATAACACTACGTATTGAAGGTTCTCTGTACAAGAAAACAGTAGAATATTCGTGACTTTTCTCGAACAAATTCCAGACGGAATAACGTATCGAGATCACTAGAATGGCCGCGACTTTTCTCGTAGGTGTGTGTTAGCTATCTATGTGCCAGACGGAAACGTACGAGTGTAAAATACGGTGACGCGGACGCGCGTGCTACATAGGGAAGTACAACTACTCGATAACTCGATTCAGTCTAGTCGACTGACGAAAGAAATGAACGAATAGCGTGCGGACTGACTGGTGGGGGCGGCGAGGGCGGCGAGGCGGGTGACACTGCAAGTGGTGGGACGCCCCCCCCCCCTCCCCCCATATGTCACTGTCTCTGCCACTGAGCACACCAGGGTAGAATTTGTCACAGAACCAGCTACGAAAAAAAAAAAAAAATCGGTGCAATGCACACGTTTATTTACAGATATAAAAGCCGACTTCGAAATTTTCCTTTGTGTGAGACTTCACGTGCCGATGTGAAATTTTTTAAATTCTAGATTCGCATATTTTACTGCTCGTGACGCTTCTGCATTATATTTCATTGATTGTATGAATACTCGTTATATTGTGATATATTTTGAAATTTCGAGTGTTTGCGAGTGCCACAATAAACTCGTATTGTTATTGTGAGTTATAGCATTAAAATCTTTTTGATATTTTAAAATTTATGAAAACAGTTCATGACAACGTTCATGACAATCGTTCATTAATTTCATTGTATAAGTATATGAGAAAAAGGTTATTTTTGAGAATTTTCGGACGCTTACAAATCTATATTTTTGAAAATTTTTGATATGTTACGAGTGTTGTGGATAACAAGTTCCTTAGCAAATCAGCGTTTGTGATTCACAGTTACTTCAAAAGAATAGATCATCACAGATTTCAGTGTATAGCAACGCAAATAAACGTATATTTTTAAGAATTTTAGGAAGTTACGATTGTCCTGTGCATAAACTAATTCATAGTAAATCGGCGTTTGTGATTTAGTTACTGTAGCACATATTATAACCAACATATTGTGCTACATCTAGTTCTCCCTTTCAGTGGGAGTATATGTTATTTATATTTATCGTAAATTAGCTCTATTTTGGAGTTCGTTAGCGACTGTAATTAACCTCAAAAAGTTTAGGAAACTAATAATTTTTATGAAAAGTTTTCCTCTTGCCTTAACAGAAATCTCGTTGTGTGTTTTTGCTTCAATTCTTATAGTTAATTAGTAGTTTGTTAGCTCAACAGAGTAAAAGATAGTCAGCAGGCTTTGTTTAAAGTTAGTTGTTGACTGTCCTGTAAAACATTGCACAAGCCATAATGCAGACCCACTCTGAATGCTGTTCTCGAACACGGAATGAGTTACTTGACGTTCGCAAGCAGCTAGAAATCGCCCTATTTACTGTGAAAACGTTGGCAGCTGCTGTGAATTAGTGTGTTGGAAGAGCTCCCTAGAGTCATGCGCCCAGTACCGCAGGTATCTCAAGTACTATCCTCGCCTGTTGATCCTATCTCCTCTGTAGAAAGCATGAGATCTGTCATTACTCTTTTACTTGACCTCGAGTGGTGTGTCAGTGGTAAATCTAGGTGTCCTTTACGGGGTAGGTAGGAATCAGGGAGGACTCATGGTATTATACCGACCCACCTAACCAAGAAGTTCGAGGTGCTGTCTTCCACTGCAACTGAAGCTGAGCCAGTGGAACCCAATTCACCTGTTTTAGGAAACACTGCTTTTTTCTGTATCAAGAGGAGGTAAACGCAAAAGGGAAGGGTCTATTAATCATCGGTAATTCAAGTATATGGCAAATAATGGTACCCTTTATGGAAATAGCATCAAAGGGACAGGAAGGAACACCAGGAGGGGGGGGGAGATTAGTGTTTAACGTCCCGTCGACAACGAGGTCATTAGAGACGGAGCGCAAGCTCGGGTGAGGGAAGGATGGGGAAGGAAATCGGCCGTGCCCTTTCAAAGGAACCATCCCGGCATTTGCCTGAAGCGATTTAGGGAAATCACGGAAAACCTAAATCAGGATGGCCGGAGACGGGATTGAACCGTCGTCCTCCTGAATGCGAGTCCAGTGTGCTAACCACTGCGCCACCTCGCTCGGTAGGAACACCAGGTGTAGCCAGTGTGTATGCCTGGGAACCTCATTCAGCATACTGAATAGTCTATAATAACAGCCATTGAGGGCACAGGGTGCAGCCAACAACAGGTTGTGGCAAACGTGGGAACAAACAAAGCTTGTTGTGTGGTCTCCGAGGTCTTACTTGGATCATTCCAGCGACTGTCAGAGAAGGGTGAGAAGACCGGTATTGTGCATGGAATTTAACGAAACTCACAATTTGCAGCGTTGTCCCCAGAACAGACAGTGGCCCCCTGGTTCTCAGTCGAGTGGAAGGACTGAAAGAGTGACATTGAAAGTTCTGTGGCAAACTAGGCTGTAATTTCCTGGACTTGCCCCAGGGACCCTCTAAATAGTTTAGGGATCAGAGGCTGCTACTCAGGTAGCTGACTGTTTGTGGGATGCACACTAGGGTCTTTTAGATTAGGCGACTCTTAATGCAGTTCAGATAGCGACAGCTGTAGTAGACCCAGAAGTATAAGTCTAAGATCGGACAGGATCCCTCCCACAAGCGAAAGTATTAACCCTTCGGTGGGTGCGCCTGCGGCAGATAGCCGCGAGATTTAGTTTTCTGTTAGTATCACAGATAGCGTTGCAGTTGCGTCCACGTCGAGATACGTATTTGTTGTTCTCAACGGATGTCACCACTTACTACACTTGCGCTATTCATGCTGTGAGCAGTTTGGTCGCTATTGTTGTTTGAAGCGTGAGTGTTGCGTTTGCGGTGTGTTTGCCGCCACGCGCCTTGTGATGTAAGTATTTTCTATACCTGTGTTTTTCTTTCGCCTCAAGGCAATCTTTCTTTTATATTAGTATATAATGAATATTCGAATCGAATCAAAGTTTCCATATGCAATTTTCATTACTTTTTACAGTCTTGGATATTGATTTGCTACAATATATTACTTTTATAAAAACATGTGTTTCATTAGGTTTCATAAAAGCGTGGAAATGGAGAAAAAGAAGGCATTTGACAGGCACCGTCTAATTGTACGACGTGGAGACTATGAGAGAGTACTGCGAGAATTGTCAGAAGAAGAATTACAAGAATTGTCAGATTCATGTGAATCTGAGTCGAGGAGGAAGCTATTGAAGAAGGAAACCACAGCAGTGACACCGAACAATCAGCAGAGGATACAGATGACCACCTGGTTGAAGAGGGGAGACGACAAACAGAGGGTTACCGATTTTACGTAGGAAAAGATAAAGAAACTATTTGTATAAGTGAACCGCTTTCTTCTTCTCCTGAAACCAAGGCCAAGAACATCCTAAAAGTTTTTCCAGGTCCAAAAGCAGGGGCTGAAATTACGGATAAAGAAATTGATACATTTTACCTATCTATTACTGATGGGATGATTATTTTTCCTTAGGTTAAAAATGTAAAACTAATTGCGGTGCAAAAGCTGCAACGCGTCCACTCATGGAAGAACGGAAGCCGCGCCCACCGAAGGGTTAAAATCCTTGTAGTTAACTGCTGAGGCATTGCCAACAAAGTGTCAAAGTTAGAAGTGCTGCTGAAAAGCAGCGAGGTTGACATAATACTAGGTACAGAAAGTTGGTTGAAAACTGAAACTGATAGCAGTCAGATTTTTGGGGAAAATTTAAGTGTGTATCGAAAGGATAGGCTAATGGGAAATGGAGTGGTTACTTGTCGTAGTAGACAAGAAAATCCATCGAAACAGAAACTGAACCTGCATGTGAGAATTTTTGGGCAAGATTCATTATCAGGGTGATGAATGGATCTTTCTATCGCCCACTAGATTCACCTCCTAATGTAATTGAAAACTTAAGAGAGAACCTCAGTTTACTTGTCTGTAATTTCCCGAGTCAAACTGTAATCATCGGTGGAGAATTTAATCATCAATTAGGAAAATTACAGTTTTGTTAATGGTGGACATGATGCTCACATCGAAACTGTTATCAGTGACAATGACGCAGTTGTGGCAGCAACGATTATCGAAGTACAAAGGAACCCTAAACCAATTATAATGATACATACGTTCAGTAAACTAGATAGCACCGGTAGAGTCATATCGGGATGAGGAACATGAAATTTACAGCACAGGACAGGTGCGTATAGGAGAACTATGGCTCAGGTTTCAAAGATGTACCTAGTTGAACAATTAATAATTGGAGGGAGGCTTCATGGTATACAATCACTGTAAAGAAATTAAGAAAAGGAGACTGCTCCACGGTACATGTAAAACAAAGCATGGGACTACAGATAGAAAGATGCTGAATGAAACGCGTTTTTCTGACAAAGGAGTAATGCGTAAAGTCTTCAATGACTACCGAAGCAGAATATTATCAAACGATCTTTCACAAAATCCAAGGCATTCTGGTAGTATTTAAGTGGTGTTAGTAGCATCAAAGTTAGTGTGCAGTGACTCGCAAATGAGACTGGAACTGAAACCAAGGGAGCAAAACAAAAGCAGAAATGATTAACTCCGTTTTAAAACGTTCCTTCACAAAGGAAAACCCAGGAAAACTGCCACAATTTAATTCTCATACCACTGAAAAGATGAGTGAAAACGGTATTAGTGCCAATGATATTGAGCAACTGCTGTAGGTCAAAAAACCGTGCCCAGTAGCTGGAAGAAAGCACAGATCACGCCGTGTACACGACGGCTGGTAGAAGTGATCCACAAAACTACCGTCTAACTTCCTTGACAGCGATTTCTTGTAGAATCTTAGAACATATTTTGAGCTCAAACGTAATGAGGTATCTCGAACAGAATGACTTTCTCCACGCCAACCAACATGGATTCCGAAAACATCATCATGCGAAACCAAACTCACACTTCTCTCACATGGCATACTGAAGGCTTTGATCAAGGCAGTCAGGTAGATGCAGTATTTCTTGACTTCCGGAAAGCATTTCACTCAGTACCAGATCTACACTTATTGTCAAAAGTGCGATCATATGGGTATCAAGCGAAACTTGTACTCACTTGAGAATTTTTTGGTTATCTAAGACGGAGAGTCATCGTCAGATGTAAAAGTAACTCAGGTGTGCTCCAGGAAAGTGTGTTGCCCACCCTTGCTGTTCATGTTTTGTATTAATGACCTTGTAGACAATATTAACAGTAACCTCAGACACTTTGCCGATTATACTATTGTCTATAAAGAAGTTCTGTCTGAAAGAAGCTCCACAAATATTGTCAGATCTTGATAAGATTTCAAAGTGGTGCGATGATTGACTACTTGCTTTAAATGTTCAGTAATACACTCCTGGAAATTGAAATAAGAACACCGTGAATTCATTGTCCCAGGAAGGGGAAACTTTATTGACACATTCCTGGGGTCAGATACATCACATGATCACACTGACAGCACCACAGGCACATAGACACAGGCAACAGAGCATGCACAATGTCGGCACTAGTACAGTGTATATCCACCTTTCGCAGCAATGCAGGCTGCTATTCTCCCATGGAGACGATCGTAGAGATGCTGGATGTAGTCCTGTGGAACGGCTTGCCATGCCATTTCCACCTGGCGCCTCAGTTGGACCAGCGTTCGTGCTGGACGTGCAGACCGCGTGAGACGACGCTTCATCCAATCCCAAACATGCTCAATGGGGGACAGATCCGGAGATCTTGCTGGCCAGGGTAGTTGACTTACACCTTCTAGAGCACGTTGGGTGGCACGGGATACATGCGGACGTGCATTGTCCTGTTGGAACAGCAAGTTCCCTTGCCGGTCTAGGAATGGTAGAACGATGGGTTCGATGACGGTTTGGATGTACCGTTCACTATTCAGTGTCCCCTCGACGATCACCAGTGGTGTACGGCCAGTGTAGGAGATCGCTCCCCACACCATGATGCCGGGTGTTGGCCCTGTGTGCCTCGGTCGTATGCAGTCCTGATTGTGGCGCTCACCTGCACGGCGCCAAACACGCATACGACCATCATTGGCACCAAGGCAGAAGCGACTCTCATCGCTGAAGACGACACATCTCCATTCGTCCCTCCATTCACGCCTGTCGCGACACCACTGGAGGCGGGCTGCACGATGTTGGGGCGTGAGCGGAAGACGGCCTAACGGTGTGCGGGACCGTAGCCCAGCTTCATGGAGACGGTTGCGAATGGTCCTCGCCGCTACCCCAGGAGCAACAGTGTCCCTAATTTGCTGGGAAGTGGCGGTGCGGTCCCCTACGGCACTGCGTAGGATCCTACGGTCTTGGCGTGCATCCGTGCGTCGCTGCGGTCCGGTACCAGGTCGACGGGCACGTGCACCTTCCGCCGACCACTGGCGACAACATCGATGTACTGTGGAGACCTCACGCCCCACGTGTTGAGCAATTCGGCGGTACGTCCACCCGGCCTCCCGCATGCCCACTATACGCCCTCGCTCAAAATCCGTCAACTGCACATACGGTTCACGTCCACGCTGTCGCGGCATGCTACCAGTGTTAAAGACTGCGATGGAGCTCCGTATGCCACGGCAAACTGGCTGACACTGACGGCGGCGGTGCACAAACGCTGCGCAGCTAGCGCCATTCGACGGCCAACACCGCGGTTCCTGGTGTGTCCGCTGTGCCGTGCGTGTGATCATTGCTTGTACAGCCCTCTCGCAGTGTCCGGAGCAAGTATGGTGGGTCTGACACACCGGTGTCAATGTGTTCTTTTTTCCATTTCCAGGAGTGTATAAAGCTATGCACTTCACAAAACGAAGAAAACGTAGTATCTTACTACTATAATATCAATGAGACACAGGTGGAATCAGGCATCTCATACCTTTGTACAAATACCTAGGTGTAACAATCTGTATGAATATGAAACGGAATGATCACATAGGCTTAGTCGTGGGTAAAGCAGATGGTAGACATCAGTTTATTGGTGGTTCAAATGGCTCTGAGAACTGTGGGACTTAACTTCTGAGGTCATCAGTCCCCTAGATCTTAGAACTACTTAAACCTAACTAACCCAAGGACGTCACACACATCCATGCCTGAGGCAGGATTCGAACCTGCGACCGTTGCGGTCGCGCGGTTCCAGACTGTAGCACCTAGAACCGCTCGGCCACACCGGCGGGCTTTATTGGTGGAATACCGGGGAAATGCAATCAGTGTACAAAGGAGATTACTTACAAAGTACTCGTGCCACCCATCCTAGAATATTGCTCAAGTGTGTGGGACCCGTACCGAAAAGAACTAACAGGGGATACTGAATGTCTACAGATAAGGGCGGCGCGAATGGTCATCGATTTGTTTTACCCATGGGAGAATGTCACAGAGATGCTGAAGAAACTGAACTGGTAGATCTCTTGAAGATAGACCTAAACTATCCAAAGACAGACTACTTACACAGTTTGAAGAATCGTCTTAAAATTATGACTCTGGGAATATACAACAACCTTCTATGTATCGCTAACTTAGGGATCGTGAAGACAACATTAGATTAATTACAGCAAGCACAGAGTCATTTAAACTGTCATTCTCCGGCGCTCCATACGTTAATGGAACTGGAAGAAACCCTACATAATAGCTGGTACAATGGGATATATCCTTTGGCATGCACTTCACTATGGTTTACGGAGCATAGGTGTAGATGTAGAGTCAATTTTGCAGTGGTATGAGAATTAAAGTGGGGGTATTACTCCTCGATCTTCCTCTGTAAAGGAACATTTGAAAACGAAGCTTATAACTTCTGTTTTAGATTTACAACGCACATTTTCGGCTTCTGTGTCACTCATAAGTGTCTAGATACTAATCTTTGCGCCACTGACTGCATGAACATATGACCAGGCATTCTCTGGGTTTCGTGAGGGGTCTTTAAATAAGATTCTACTACTGTAGTTGTCGAAAGCTTCGCGCGTAGCCCTACTCACAGTGAAACGCGTTTAATTTAGCATCTCTCCATCTATAGCGCTAAGCTTAATTCTTCACATAGACTATACCATCAAGCATCCCTTCTATCACGAATGTTTTACTTCGTACATAACCGCGCGGGATTAGCCGAGCGGTCTAAGGCGCGGCAGTCATGGACTGTACGGCTGGTCCCGGCGGAGGTTCCAGTCCTCCCTCGGGCATGTGTGTGTGTGTGTGTGTGTGTGTGTGTGTGTGTGTGTGTGTGTGTGTGTGTGTGTTTGTTCTTAGGATAATTTAAGTTAAGTAGTGTGTAAGCTTAGGGACCGATGACCTTCGCAGTTAAGTCCCATAAGATTTCAAACACACACACTACGTACATATCTATCCAGTGATTTGTCAACTCTTCCTCTGTACTTAAGCCGCAACTAAAGAGCTAAATGTTTCGAGCTGCTTCTTGAGTAATGACAGTACTGACCAAAACTTCCTGGCAGCTTAAAACCGTGTCCCATACTGGGACTCCAATTACTTACACTAATACGACGCAACTGTAGGAAGTTCCAACCTAACTTGCCACAGTACCTTTAAAGTCTCTGGTTCAAGCGTTTACTCATCTCAGATCCAGGGGACCAGTATCAGTTCTGTGGACAATGCTACAGGTTGTGAGCTTCCATGATCAAGGTTCGTCTTCCCAACCTTGTCTGCCAGTCACTAGGGTCATCCATTTATGACCTCTGAGTCCAGGCCGTAGGCATCATTTGTTCAAACATGCGTCAAAATCGTCAGCTGTTTCTATCCTGTTTCCACAATGGTTGCCAAAACACCCTCTTCAGCATGTTGACTGAGGTCTCCAGGCACACATACTGAGTGCAAAAGGCGATCTTCCCCATCTCTCGCTGCCATTCGTCTAAGGTGTATTATTGTGCGTTTGAACTGTCGACAATTAACAGACACCTACCCTTTTGTGCTTACTTCTTGCTGACCCGGAACACAGCAGACTTCCCAACAAGTGAAGTGTGTCGCACTGGCTCATTTTCAGTTTCAGTGGGAGAATGAATTTATCACTCTGCAGCAGAGTTTGCACTGATATGAAACTGCCTAACTGATTAAAACTGTGTGTCACGGTAGCTCAGCGTGTTCAGTCAGAGGGTTAGCTGCCCTCGGTAAAAAAAAAAAAAAAAAAAAAAAAAAAAAAACCCTGAGTTAATCGATCAACAACGAACTTAAACGGATGTCTTACGACATCCGCCCCGAGAAGATGCAACGAACAAAAGCGAACAAAATTAGATTTAAAAAAAATAAGTGGTCAGCGCCACAGAATGTCAATCCTAAGGACCCGGGTTCGATTCCCGGCTGGGTCCGAGATTTTATTCGCTCAGGGACTGGGTGTTGTGTTGTCCTAATCATCATCATTCCATCCCCATCGACGCGCAAGTCGCCAAAGTGACATCAAATCTAAAGACTTGCTCCCAGCGAAAGGTTTACCTGACAGGCGGCTCTAGTTACACGACATTTACATTTATTTTTAGCCTTTGATTTCATAGCGTAGCTTTCGACCTAGTTGATTAGTGGAGAACCCGATACATCCATATGTTTTATACTTACGATTGTTATTCAATAGCTTTGGCAATAAGTTATGATTATATGAATGCATGGTGCCTGTTCTTTCGGACATGTCCTAGAGAACAGACACCATGCGAAATCCACAGCTGTGGTACATATTATGTAAATTGAAGATGGAGGGGTGAGAAAGGAAAGGAAAGGAACTAATGGTATCAGCTGCATTGGGACTTTCTGCGGAATTAGCACCGACGAGTGAAAACGTGTGCTGCACTGGGACTCGAACCTGGGATCTCCTGCTTACTAGGCAGTTGCGTTAACCAATGCGCCACCTGGACACAATGTTCAGCGCAAATGCGCGGACTGCCTCGGCACGCTCCCAGCCAACTCACACTCCCACCTAGCGCCACCTATCCGCAGTCCCCGTCCATATCCTCCGCGCTCGCTAATTTTAGAATCCCGCAGGAAGTCGAATGTAAATGTGTATCTGTACCGAAGGTTGTGGATTCATTGACCGTCCAGGTGAATCAATTATATGAGTGAAACCACGCATTCATATAACAGATTCGCCCTGATGGACTGTGACTCAACAACCTTTTCTTTTCCATTATTGAATTTTGATTCCCCCCGAAGGGGGCGGGCTGGCAGCAGCTTATTACGCTGCTCTGCAGCCTACAGACTTTTTAAAGCGTAAGAAGAAGTTAAGAAACAGTAAAAGCAGGCGATAAAATGGGGACTTAAATTGTAAAACGGTGGAAAAGTGTGGAAAGCTAAAACATAAAGCAAAGGGTTGGCAAAGCGAATAAAATACACAGGATGCAGACAGGTAACATAGTAGACAGACAATTAAAAAAAGTGGCGACAGTCTGGTTTCTGTTCGCAAGAGATATACACCAGATCAAGTTAAAGTCCAAAACCAAATTAACATCAAGATGCAACAGCCTTTATCAAGACCACCCCTTGTGACGATCTCGATAAATATTGAGGGATTCTCTAGTCATAAGAGTGTTTTATTAGCAGACATGTGCTATAAGCATAAATGCGACGTTTTGTTGGTGCAGGAAACACACCGGGGAGCCATCAGCCACAGACCTAAAACAGCAGGATGGATTTGGCCATTGAAAGACCTCACGACAAGTATGGGAGCGCGATTTTCATCAGACCCGGGCTCAACGTAACATCAGCCGCAATGACAGAAGTAAATAACATTGAAGTACTTACCATTCGCGCCCATAAGTTCTCTGTGACATCTGTGTGCAAACCACCAGATGTGGACTTTGTTTTCCATGAACCAAACAATTTTACAAATGACCATATTAATTTTGTCATGGGCGATTTCAACTGCCATGGTGAAGCATGGGGATATAATGAGACTGATGAGAACGGTGTACAGCTTGAATCCTGGGCTCACACTAACGACTTTGTTTTCCATGAACCAAACAATTTTACAAATGACCATATTAATTTTGTCATGGGCGATTTCAACTGCCATGGTGAAGCATGGGGATATAATGAGACTGATGAGAATGGTGTACAGCTTGAATCCTGGGCTCACACTGGGCTCACACTAATGACCCAAAACAGCCAGCATCTTTCAACAGCAGAAGATGGAGAAGGGGATATAATCCTGACAACATCTTTGTGAGTAGGAAGTTGGCAGCACAGTGCATGAAGCTTGTCGAAGAACCTATCCCAAGTACACAACACAGACCCGTCGTTTGTGTTGTGAATGCCATAGTTGAACCAGAGGAGGTGCCTTTCCGAAGACGGTTTAATTTCAAAAAGGCAGACTGGCAGAAATTTAAAGAGCAATTGGACGAAGAGATTGAGAAAATCCCTCCTCGACCAGATGAGTATGGTACATTTATCGATCTTGTGAAAGGGATCTCAAGGAAAAACATCCCAAGGGGTTGCCGTACCCAGTACGTCCAGGGTCTGACCGACAGCAGCAAGGTCTTACTTGACAGGTACCAAAACCTGTTCACTCAGGACCCCTTCAGCGAAGATACGATGAAGGCCGGGGAGGAACTAATGCAGGCTATTGCTGAGGATAAGAGATCACGGTGGTGCAAACTAGTCGAGAATCTTGACATGAAACAAAACAGCAGACGTGCATGGAAATTACTGAAAAACTTAAGTGGGGACCCAACTGACCACCAGCAGAAGAACAACGGGGTAACAGCAAATCAGATTGCTAGCCAACTTCTGAAGAATGGGAAAACCAAAGGGAAAAGAGAAAGGGAAAGAGTTATACCATAAGAACAAAAAGATTACGGACTCCTCAATGCTTCATTCACAGCAACCGAACTGGAAGACGCCATTCAGAGTATGAAACTGAATAAGGCCGCTGGAACTGATGACCATAGAACGGAGCAGATAAAACAGTTTGGGCCCAAAGCTCGAAACTGGTTACTACAAATGATGAACACCTGTATTAAAGAGCTGAATATTCCAAAACTATGGCGGCAGGCGAGAGTGGTGGCTTTACTAAAACCTGGCAGGGAGATAAAGGACCCCAAAAGTTGCAGACCAGTGTCACTTCTATGCCATCTCTATAAGATACTGGAGCGGATGATTCTCAACCGGGTGGCAGAAACTATATATGGAAATCTCATAAAGGAACAAGCCGGTTTCAGACCAGGAAGATCTTGTTGTGGGCAAATACTTAATCTGACGCAACATATAGAAGACGGGTTTGAAAAAAAATTAATAACTGGAGGAGCTTTCATAGATCTTACTGCTGCATACGACACGGTAAACCACAGAAAGCTATTGCGCAAATTATATCACCTCACAGGGGACTGTAGGTTGACGATGGTTATTGGTAGTCTTCTGCAGAATCGAAGATTTTATGTCTCCCTAAATGATAAGAACAGTAGTTGGCGACTACAGAAGAATGGCTTACCACAAGGAAGTGTACTTTCTCCCATCCGTTATAATGTGTACACTAATGACCAACCTATACCTCAAGATGCAAGACTCTTCGTATATGCTGATGACACAGCTGTGGTGGTCCAGGGGTCCAATTTTGATGCAACATCTGGAAATCTCTCTAGAGCGCTTGAAGAACTGGCTCAATACTATGACGCAAATCACCTCAAGCCAAACCCTGACAAAACCCAAGTATGTGCTTTCCACCTGCGCAATAGAGATGCTGGAGTTGAGCTCGACGTTACATGGCAAGGTAAGAAGCTAAAGCACTGTCCAACACCTAAATACCTTGGGGTTGCACTTGACAGAACGCTTTCCTTCAAGCAGCATTGCCAAAACACCAAAGCTAAAGTCTGCTCCAGGAATAACATCATCCGCAGGCTGACAAACTATGAATGGGGAGCTCAACCATCAGTACTGAGAACATCAGCACTTGCTCTGTGTGTTTCTGCAGCAGACAATGCAGCGCCAGTATGGGAAGCATCTGCACATGCTAAACAGGTTGATGTAAGTGTAAATGAGACAATGCGAATTGTTACTGTTGTGTCTAGACAAGACAGCCTAGACACAATGAGAGGAAGCCGAAAGGCACGCGCTTAAACTCACGCAGGCTGGCGTGAGGTCTGAAACAGGATACGTAATGAATGCTGTAAAGAAAAGTACGTAGCTTCTGGAATACTTAACTTTAATCCACATTTGTAGAACATCGCTCTTGATGATACATTAATAGAATCTCAAAATCAATTGAATACGGCGCCTTGCTAGGTCGTAGCAAATGTAGCTGAAGGCTATGCTAACTATCGTCTCGGCAAATGAGAGCGTAGTTGTCAGTGAACCGTTCCTTGCAAAGTCGGCTGTACAACTGGGGCGAGTGCTAGTACGTCTCACTAGACCTGCCGTGTGGCGGCGCTCGGTCTGCCATCACTGACAGTGGCGACACGCGGGTCCGTCGTATACTAGCGGACCGCGGCCGATTTAAAAGCTACCACCTAGCAAGTGTGGTGTCTGGCGGTGACACCACATTCCTCCCCCGCAAATCGGCGAACGGTTGTGTTATAAGGCTTCCGCCCGCCGTGGGGAGGACCCCATGTTGACGTATGCGACGAGGTGTGGAGCCTAACAACAGGCGAGGCTGTGCCACCCGCACCCGGCCATTCGGTCCAAGGGGAGCTAGGAAACGCCTGAAAACCTAGTCCAGGGTGCACGCCAACATGCGTTGTATGCGCCCGTAGAGAGTCAGGAGGGGCCGAAGGGTCGACCTCCATCGAGTCGGAGCACCCGACTGGCGAAGACGACAGATGGTCCGGAGCGGGCAAGAGTTCCATGGCGGAGGACAACTGGTCACGGGAAGCGATCGGCGGCGCGTGATCCAGGGAGGCGCCCGGCGGTTGCAGCGACGTGTCCACTGCGGGCGGCGCCGGCGGCGGCTGTGGCGGCGTCGCGACGCCATGGGGCAAAATGGAAGGCATCGTCGGTAACACCTGGGGATGAGGCGAGCCAGTAGATGGGTCCCCAGGGCGCTGACCGGACGGCACCGTCGCTGAAAGCAGACGGGGAGCGGCAGAACCCGGGCGACGACAGAGGCGCAGCTGATTGAGATGCCGACGCACCTCACCAGCGGCCCCCATAACCAGATTCATAGCGCGGCCGAGGCAGCGAAGAATGCGCCCTGGGAGCCAACGCCTTGAACCCCGATAGTTGCGATAGAATACAACGTCGCCAGGAGCAAAAGCAGGTGGCTGCCGCTGCACAGGAACCTGATGCGGCGGATGCAGCAAAGACATCAAGGTTCGATGAGGACGACCATGGAGCAAGTCAGCCGGCGATCGACCATCGTGGGGCTGAGAGCGATACGAGGACAAAAAGAGCAATAACGCGTCCTCCCGAGAATGCGACTCTTTTAACTTCAACATCTGTGACTTGAAAGTCCGGACCAATCGCTCAGCGGCACCGTTTGACTGCGGCGAAAACGGCGCGGATGTCAGATGTTGAATACCATTGGCTTTGCAGAATGACCGAAATTCTGCGGACATGAATTGTGGGCCATTGTCGGAAACAATAGTCTGTGGAAGACCTTCAATGCAAAAGATAGCGGATAACGCTTGGATGGTGGCAGATGACGTCGTGGAAGACATCTTGACAACAAAAGGAAAATTACTGAAGGAATCGACCACAACCAACCATCGAGCATTCCAGAATGGACCAGCAAAATCTATGTATAAGCGTTGCCAAGGGGAAGTGGCTTTTGGCCATGCAAAGAATGTCCGCGGTGGTGCGGATTGTTGTTCGGCACACGCCATGCAAGAAGAGCACATATTCGTAATCGCAGCATCGATTCCGAACCAAGTACAGTGCAGATGAGCAAGTTGTTTCGTTCGCACTATACCCCAATGTCCTTGGTGGAGAAGCTGTAAGACAGAGAACTGTAACGAATGTGGGACCACGACCCTGGATTGATCATTATCAGAACGCAACAGCAAAACACCACGTCGTACAAAAAGTCTCTCCTTGTGAGCAAAAAATATGCGAACCAACGGATCCTCGATCCATGACTTTGACAAGGGCCATTGCGTAGCAACAAAACGCAAAACGGTAGCAAGGACAGGGTCAGCCGCTGTGGCTGCAGCTACACGACGAAAATCAATCGGAAACGATTCGACCACGTCATCGGTTTCCGCATCAATGAACATGCAAGCAAGTTCGGAGGAACCGAATGCTCTATCCTCGGCAACAGGCAAACGGGACAACGCATCGGCGTTTCCGTGCTTAGCAGTGGACCGATACAAGATATCGTAGCGGTACTGCGAGAGGAAAATAGACCAGCGAATGAATTTCTGCGCTGTACGTGGAGGTACAGGCTTGTTCGGATGAAAAAGCGATGTCAAAGATTTGTGGTCTGTAATGATGGTAAAGTGACGACCATACAAGAAATCATGAAACTTGGTAACACCAAATACGAGAGCCAAAGCTTCTTTCTCGATCTGTGAATAATTTCTTTGCGCAGACGACAGCAATTTGGACGCAAAGGCAATAGGGCGATCGTGCGAACCATCTTTGTGCGCAAGCACAGCACCGATCCCGAAATCCGATGCATCCACCATCAACAAAAGGGGTTTATGGGGATCGAATGGCGTAAGGCAAGTGGTGGAAAGCAACGCCGATTTCAACTGGCGAAAGGCGCGTTCGCATTCCGTCGTCCAGACGAACGGAACACCTTTACGGCGTAAGCGATGAAGCGGAGCTGAAATGGAAGAGGCATGGGGGATATATTTGTTGTAATAATTAATTTATCCCAGCACACTCTAGCTGCTTCAAGTTCTGCGGCGAAGGCAAGTCTTGTATGGCACGAAGGTGCTCTGGACTGGGATGTATGCCTTGGGCATTGAGTACATGTCCCAGATATAGCAAATCACGAGCAAAAAACACACATTTGTCCTTCCGCAAGCGAAGACCATTTTGTCGCAAGACCTGAAATAATGTTCGGAGGTTGGCTAAATGTTCGTCTTCCGTCTTTCCGGAGATCACAATATCGTCCAGATAGTTTGCTGCAGCAGGGACCGACGCACAAACAGTTTGTAAATATTGCTGAAACAATGCAGGGGTGGATGCACACCCGAATGGCAGTCGTTTGAATCGATACAAACCAAGAAGCGTGTTAACCACCAAGACGCGCTGGGATTCGTCTTCCACCGGTATTTGCAAGTACGCATCTGCTAGGTCCAACTTCGAAAAATATTTACCCGAGCACAGTTTGTCAAAAAGATCTTCTGGGCGGGGTAAAGGAAAAGTAGCAGTCACAAGTTGGGGATTCACTGTTGCCTTGAAGTCCACACAAAGTCTCAATTTTCCGGAAGGTTTTTGCAAAATTACTAAGGGTGAGGCCCAGAGAGAAGCCTGCACATGTTCAATTAGGGAACATTGCGCGCTCTGAAAAATTTCGGTTGCGCGTTTACTTTCAGTTCCAAATGTGCTTCATAGTTCTTAGCGCAACCAAGGCCCGGTGCAAAAATGTCTGCAAATTCTTCACATAGCGGAGAAACACTGGCTGAAGGCACAGACTGGTTCACTGATAGGACCTGAGTGACTATAGACAAGTTAAACAACTGAAATAAATCTAAACCAAACAAGTTCACTGCAGAAGAAGAACGAAGGACGTAAAAAGACAAGTTTTGTTTGTCCCTTGTATATTGCAAGAAGGCTGCACTGTCCTAACACAGGGAGATGCTGTCCTGAATAACTAGTTAGTGTAACATTTACGGCACGCAATGGAGGTTTGCCCAGTAGTTTGTACGTGCCTTTATTGAGCAATGAAACTGCAGCTCCGGTATAGAGCTGGAATGGTATCACGTTGCCATTAATTTCCAAGTCTACAAAAATTTTATTGTCCTGCTGACGACAAGAGCGACTGTTTTGTGCAACGTGAACAGACACTGGTACAGAATCACTTGCGACTTGACGTGATTTCCGTCGATGTCGACGCACACTTTTCGTGGGACGAACACAGTCACTGTTAGAGAGAGTAGCACTGGGCGGAGTGGCATTAACTACATGAATTTCCATGGGCGAAGGTTCACGAGCCTGAGTATTCTTGGTTCGATTCCGGCGCGAAGCAAAGGGCCTGGAATGGTTGTGAGTGTCCGTTTTGAGCTTTTTCTGGCAAACACTTTGAACATGTCCTTTTTTATTACAGAAAAAGCAAATAGCCTGGCGTGACGGGCAATTCTCACGCGAATGTCTAGTAGCACACCGCGGGCATGATTTCACTGCATTTGCTTGCTTACGCGGCACACGTGGCTGCGCAGAAGGGCGCGAGGGCTGTTTACTGTTCCATGCAGCTCGCCCGGCGGGCCGGTTAATGTGACACACGGCTGGCGAAGTTTCAAATGATTCCTGAGCAAAGTTAAGTGTGTCCTGCCTATCCAATATGTACATCACTTGTTGAAGGGAGGGATTGACTAGTTTCAAAATCTGTTCCCATATACGAACATCAGAAACGTTCTGTGCAATTGCATCACACACCATAGTATCTGAATAAGGGAGTCCACATTCACACTCAAAAGCACAATCCCTAGTAAGGCCTTGCAAAGTCGCAACCCACTCCCAATTAGTTTGACCGGCCGTACGTTTTGTACGAAAGAACGTATACCTTTTTGCAATGACATTGACTGATTCCTTGAAATAGGCATCTAAAGCGGACAAAATTTCGTCGTAGGACAGAGTTGCTACGTCGCGTCGGGGAAACAATTTCACTATCACACGGTAGGTGGACACACCTACACAAGAAAGGAGATGAGGCTGCCGCTCGTTACCTTGAATTCTGTAGGCGGCGAGATGGAATCCAAATTGGCATGACCACTCCGTCCAGCTTTCCCACTCCGCATCGAACGGACGAAACGGTGGTGCAACTGCGTGTTGTGGCTGCGGTAGCGATGAAGTGGCGGCGGCCGCATCGTTTTGCAGTGCATGTTGACCCTGGACGAGCTGTCCAATAAGGCCTGCGTCTACTGATTCTGCAAGCGATAAAATTCGGACAGTACATCTGGAGAATGTGGCGAAGCCATGACACAAGTAAATTAGGGCAAAGCAAGTATAAAGAACAAGATCCTTTTTGATCCTCGTCGCCAAATATGTTGTGTCTAGACAAGACAGCCTAGACACAATGAGAGGAAGTCGAAAGGCATGCGCTTAAACTCACGCAGGCTGCCGTGAGGTCTGAAACAGGATACGTAATGAATGCTATAAAGAAAAGTACGTAGCTTCTAGAATACTTAACTTTAATCCACATTTGTAGAACATCGCTCTTGATGATACATTAATAGAATCTCAATATCAATTGAATACGGCGCCTTGCTAGGTCGTAGCAAATGTAGCTGAAGGCTATGCTAACTATCGTCTCGGCAAATGAGAGCGTAGTTGTTAGTGAACCGTTCCTTGCAAAGTCGGCTGTACAACTGGGGCGAGTGCTAGTACGTCTCACTAGACCTGCCGTGTGGCGGCGCTCGGTCTGCCATCACTGACAGTGGCGACACGCGGGTCCGTCGTATACTAGCGGACCGCGGCCGATTTAAAAGCTACCACCTAGCAAGTGTGGTGTCTGGCGGTGACACCACAGTTACAGGCTGTCTCAGACCCACACCAACGGGTGATTTGTACCTACTTGCTGGAATTGTCCCATCCAAGATCAGAAGGCAGGTGGCAGCAGACGCTGAGAGAACAAAGAAAGAAACAGACTCTCGACACCCACTGAATGGGCACGTCACTCAGGCTCGGAGGCTTAAGTCTAGAAATAGCTTTATTGCAAGAACCAAGATCCTTGACGGTTCACAGGAAGATAATAGAGCCCGTAGATGGGAGAATGAACAAACCACACTGCAGATAATACCAAAAGAGGAAATGGCACCTGGAAACAAACTTCCTTATACAGTGTGGAGAACACTAAATAGGCTGAGGGCTGGTGTACCCAGATGCAAAACTAATCTGTGTAAGTGGGGACTGCTCACAAACGATGACGACGTTCTTTGCGGATGCGGAGAGGTACAAGACGAGGCACATCTGCTCATGTGCCGACTACTGCCGGAGCCCTGCAGTTTTAGTGACCTGCTACAAGCCAACGACAAAGCCGTTGCGGTGGCTAACTATTGGAAAAATAAAATTTGATCTGGACACGGAAAAGTAAAGTAAAGTAAAGCAAGAGATATAAAATCACACCCAGCGACAGTATGATGGCCGTTCGCAACACTGCGGAAAAGACACACAACACTGAACACTCACTGTAAACACTGCACTAAAATGTCGGCACAAAGAGGACACACCATAGCCTAGGGCAGATGGGAGGGTGGACCTGGACAGATGAGGGGGGAAACAAGGAGGGAGGAGAGGAAAAACGAAAGGGGGGAACCAAAGGAGGGAGAGGACTCATAAGGGGCGGGGGGGAGAGGGGCAGGGCAGATGCGAGAGGGAATGGGAAAAGGCAGAGGAGGGAAATGCAAAAGGACTCAGGGGAGAGAAGGGGGGCAGAGAGAGGGTAGGTGGGGAAAATTGAGGATGGAAGGGGGGGAGAGGGAGCCCAGGAAAAGGATGGAGGAAAGGAGGGGGGGTGAGGATCAGAGTTGATAGGAGGGATAAATGGAGGGAGAGAGGGCATCATCCGGGAGGGGGAGTTGATGGAAGCCACCTTGGGGGCGGGGCAGGGGGCGGGGATGGAACAACCTTCAATGTGGATGCTAATTTATATTTGACCTCCAGCGGGAATATGAAATCAGCGAGCACGGAGGACATGGACAGCGACTGCGGATAGGTGGGGCTTGGTGGGACTGTGAGGTGGCTGGGAGCGTGCCGAGGCAGTCCGCGCATTTGCGATGAGCACTGTGTCCAGGTGGCGCATGGTTAACCCATTCGTGGTCGATGGGACACATATGTCCCACTAAAATAATATGCAGCTTTGAGCGTTGGGACGTCTATATGTCTAGTGATAGCATGCAGGGAGAGGCTTTCAAAATCTGAAAAAAAAAACTCCTGTCGGCTTTGGGGTGTTTATACAGAAGGCTGTGAGCAATCAAATGGGGCGGCATGTGTTAGTAGCGTGTCTGTTTCGCGAAAATAATATCAAATAGCCATCTTCTCCATTCCAAGAATGTCTGAAGTAAGTAATTGTGTTTCCTTAAACATTACAGACATTGTTTCAAAACATTATTACTCACATCAGTAATTCTGCTGGTTGGTACATAATTTGTATGAAGCGGGACTTGTATGCCCCAGAAAACTTCACAGAATGTAGAAAACATTGGTGTGTGATATGTAAAAGCCATTTTCAAATGTTGTGTTGAAAGCTTGTGTGCGATATCTCATGTTTTTCATTGCCAGAAGAATAAGTGTGTTCTAGTACTGATTTGTTATACTTTTTCCCATAATTGCAATCCTGATGAAATAATTCTAGAGTTAAATATTTAACTCTGAAAATCCTAGGTTCACATGAAAACAAGGGTTTAGTTAGGTTCCTGGGACGCATGTGTCCTACTTCACCGATTTTCAAAATCGGTCAGCTTAAAAATTTTTTAGTAGGGAAAGTGTATTATTGTCTCAAAGGAAGACAGGTTTTGATCTTCTATTTTTCCAACATATAAGAAATTTTGACCACGAAATGGTTTCTGTGCCTTCCTAGTGAACAAGAGATCCTGGGTTCGAGTTCCAGTCCGGTACACATTTTTACTGGTCGCCGCTGATTCCGCATAAAGTCCCGAAGCAGCAGATATCATTAGTGCCTTCCTAGTACTTTTCTTTCTCCCCCATCCACTTTCAATTTAGACAATAACTTACGATTTTGTATAGGTAACTGACATTTTCTATGGTTGGGTATTTTGTTTGTTCTTGACTTATAATGTAAATTCGTGCGTAACTAACAATCAAGATCATTAATATGCGTGTGACAGGTATCTCATTGTTTTACGTCATGTGAAGATGCCTATTGTTATATAAAATTTAGCTGACGCTCGTCGTGTGTATGAAGATAGCTAACAAACATTAAGATTAATACAAGGATATGTGAAAATAGCATAAAAGATGAATTGTACGAGAAAAATGTGTTATCTGTACTAAAAACCGTACTTTGTAAAAGAATTTATTAGTGCATTTAACAAAAATTGTGGACTTATTTGTCACATATTATCAGATAAAAATCGTTCTTGTATAAATATCTTACTGCGAAGTGAAAACTAAAGAGGATGAAATTCTAGGGCTGGATAAAAACACTAAAACACCACGAGAAGTGCACGTTTGAACATAAAGTGCAGTTGGTAGCAAAGCCTGAAGGTTACACAACGAACGGCATCTGTCCGATGTTCTCACTGCGTCGTGTCAGTTGTGGTCACAACGGTGTTCTGTGTAGTTGTGAGTGCATCTTGTCGGAGCTCACGTGTTCAAGTGTGGTGGGTGCTTGAGTAATCAATGCAGCCCGAGTGCTTGGTGTTTCGAGAGTAACCGTTTCGAAGATTTATACCGCATACAGAAGAAGCGGAAAAACGTCATCCCCTAGACGAGATAAGAATTCCACAATAATTTTTATTATAAGAGCTAATCTGTAAATATTTGTTAATCCCATAATAACAGTGTAGTTTGCTAAAGAGAGCTCCGGCTTAAGTAATAAATAGCGCGTTATATTCTCTTGCCAAGCCAGCTTCCTGGATTTACGTATGTGTAGCCACAAACTAGTAGCGGGCATCTCAGCAAATAGCTCACTTGTGATTGAGACAGAGGGCTGGCTGCGACACGCAAAGAAATAGCAAATCTGTTAGAGGCTCGTTTTCAACGAAAGGCATAGGTCAGGAGTGTCCCAAACTGGCTCAAAACTTTAATTTGTCAGCAAGTTTCAGTACAGAGTACACTGCGCTGCTGGACGGAGGATTCATTACGAATGGGAATTACCCGGTATAGAACTACTGTTCACATCAGCTATATGTACTTCGCCTTAAAAGATGTTATCCGTTAATCTCAGCATAAAAAACTGTTTGTGGTACTGCGTGCTATAAAAGTCCTATGAAACAAATTGTCACTGCTCTAAATTCGTAAACTTTGTTTTATTAACTAACTGGAATACGAGATCTTTCAGAGCGACAGGAGTGTGTTCGTTTCCGCATTGTTTCACATCCATAAATTATTATTCTTCACGTTTACCTAGCAATAACGCGTCAAAAGGCTTATGCCGAGGAAGCTTTCTATGAGAGATCCGCTTATAAGACTAGTATTATGCAGGATACTAATGAGCCAAATAGATCCGGTCCGCTCCTTCACACTCATCTGGTTCAAGTTGCGTGCTATAATAAACTTTAAAGAAACCTGTACCAATACGATGAAAGTATTTACTGGAGTTTGTCAAATAGTCTATCGACGGTAGGCAATGAAAACCTCGTAACTTTATGTTGTTAAATTTTGCAAGAGAAAGAAAAACGGTTTCTTAAAAAATGTGAAGTGGTACATATACAGTTGCTACACGTGTAACTACTTAATAGAAACATAGTTATTGGCAGATTACAGAAACCCAATATTTTCAAATCTCTCTTTGATATTGGAGTTACTGGTTACTGGAATTAAGAAGTTTCACAGACAGATAGAGTTAGATGTTTCCATTGCCTACCATCGCTATATGGCCAAAGGCCCCGTTTACCGTTCTGCATTCCCTGTCAAGTAGCCAACGCGTGAGGTCTCCTTATCCTACAATTACATCGTTTAACTTTGTGTGAAGCTCTGATACACTAAATACAGAGTTTTTCCTGAAAAATCCCAATTAGTTGTTGCTGGGTTGTGCGACGAAGTTCAGGCTGGGACTTTGAGCACACCAGTGCAACACTCTCACATTATTTCTTCGAATCACAATACGATGGACTTTCTCTGATACAGAGAAAGTGTTATTCTCAGATATTGCCACTGTTGGGGAATGGTGTTGGTGTCTAGAATTTTTTCGTAAGCACCTGCGATCGTTTGCCGTCGACTTAGTGATGTGACGCCAAAGTATGAAAAACTGCAACAGAGCAGAACAAAATCTTCACTGCTACAAAAACCGTATTCGGGTAAATTCTGTTGACCACACATCCAACAGATGCTTGCACGCCCATAGAAAATCCACATTCTGTGTCACTGATCAACACTCCATAATACCATCTTACGCTGCCCCACAGGCCAATGATGACGTTTATGCACTACTATAAGACATGGCACGCAGTAATTCTTTAATCTCATTCTGGGCGGCAGCACGGTCATGAGAGACAACTCATACCGTTATCATCGACCTGGTGCTTACCTCTGCACCTGTTAACGCATCGAAGTACTCAGCAATAGCTGACCGAGGGCCTCTGGCAATTGGTTGGAAGAGTAAACTTTAGATTTGAGTTTATTTCCTCAGTGTAGCAGATCGACGAGCCTGTTTGGTGCTTCTCTGGTGTTTCCATTAAGCAACAAAAAATTAACAGTGGGTCAAAATACCTGTCGCTAATATGTAATTTTTTCAGGGAAGTGTTCAAACTTACGGATATTACAATCATGCACTGTTCAAATTCGGAGGTTTTTTCTACGTATTCTGAGAGAAAATGCGTATTTGATGTTGATGTAGTACGTCTGTATTTGCGTGTCATCAAATTTAGTTTGATGTCACTTGGAGCCCGTTCTGTGGGCCATATAGTGGCAATCGCAACGTTACTTGCTACGAATACGTGAAGTTACCTTATTGAGACTCCTTTTTAAAAGTTGACTGTTCGTTACGTGTTGAACTTACGTGATATGAATCCACTCACTGCCATAAGACTTTCCTCATCTTGAAATAACCGGAATTAAGTGCTTTTATCTTACGGTAATGGTGCAGACCAGTGATTGTCAAATTGAAGCCCCAGTCAAGTATTCGTGCCGCCCGCTGTTCACATTCGTGTTTTATAATGATGATATGCTTCTAGCAACTTGGGCTGTTGATAAAATGTCGATGTTTATACATATCGATATACATATTTTCTAAGGCATATCGGCGATACATTCTTTCACGATATATCGATATAGTAACACTGGGTGCCAAATTTTTATTTTACATTATTTTTCCCAATTTTCGGTAAATATTGGAAATTGTACGTTTGAAATTGTAGTAGAGCATAGTTTTACTTTCGCTGAGTGAAGGAGTCTTACTACTTTTTGAGCTTTCATCATGTCAACTCTTTCTCTTTGACTGTGTGAAGCAGGTATAGCTGGCACAAAGAAGAAGTCCAATTGCACTGAGGGGTGGAGGCATGAATAGAATAAATAACAAGAGTTCCGATGTGTAGCACAAACAATTTTTAACTCAACTAGCGTGCTACTTTCTCACATCGCCATTCTTCAAGAACAGTTGCTGAAAACGATAAACAAAAATCTAAATGACAAGATTGGTCTTTGCGGTGGGCGGAGCCGTGTGAGGTGAAATGCCCGCTAGCGTTTGCAGCAATGAAAAAATCAGGGTTTGACATGAATTATTCCAGACAAATCTGATGTGTGACGAAACAGAACGACGGACCCATCGGACACGTTTTACTGTGCACTTACATGCAGTTACCATTGTTAGCAAAGTGGTTATCGCCAAGCGTTAACGTGCATCCTTTTCCTTTCATTCTTGCTGTAAGGGAGACAGGCGGGCTGCTAGCTTGTTGATGTTCAGAATATCTAATACTAAATCAATACTTAAATATACAGCTCTGAAACTGGCAGTACATTTACAATGTGCAGCTGGTATTTTTATAGGTAGGTACGCCGATATTTTTCCGTCGATACATCGAATTTTATTTCGATATATCGGCTGCCAATAATATTTTGTTAAATATCAATGTACCGGATTCGCGATATTTTTAAAAATATCAACGGTCCTACTAGCAACTAGAGAGGAATCCAAAAATGTCAACTAATTTGAGCTTCCTAAGAGTGGAGTGCTCCTGCTAATTATCAAAATAAAATACTTACAGAGACGGTAATATTTTATTATGTGCTTAATTTTAATTGACGGTGGTGAACTCGGCCGACAGTAGCGTGAAGTTGGTAGCTTACCCCAGAAGCAGAGCGGCCACTGCGGGGTTGGGGGATGTGAGACAACTCACGCGCGTGGGCGACTTGTACCGATCAGCTGTTACGGTATAAATTTTAACACAGAAATAACAGGGAGTCGTGTAAGAGCATTATAGAGACGGTCATCTTCAAAAGCGGCGTGCGTTTGTAGCAAAGAATATGAAATTAAATGAAGGATGTAATACAACGCAATGAGTAGAAAAAATGATATGCAAAGCATTTAGTAATTATTTGTAATAGTGTCTCTTACTGCATAATGCATTTAAATATAAATAAAAATCCCGATATTAATCAGTTAATCATCCACTCACAAAGACAAAACACCACCATTTTGTCAGGCAATTATAGCGTCTCAGCTCTGGATTGGCTGAGGGTAGCAGCTATCTGGAATAGGGAGCAATCGAAGTGTTACGAACGGTGCTGACTTTGGTACTCGGAGGGCTAGCGACCTACTTATCGTGCCCTTACTATAGCTAATTTATGTAGGTTCTTAGGTGGCGCGATGAGCCGCGTTACAATACCAATATTGGCTCTTGGGCAAAGAAGTTCGACGAGCACTGGAGCGAACGAAAGAGGTATCGCCAGTTTTGCAACCGGTGTTCTCCTAGGAGGTGTACAGTATAAGAATGTTAATCCAGTAGCCTCAAGTCAGAACCGCACTAAGTACTGTCTATGTAAGTTCAATGACTACCACAGTAGAAGCAGGAGATGTAGCCTGCTGTAAACATCCCACACTGAAAGTCATTAGAGAACAAGAACTTGCTCATGCGAAACGTATAGCCGTGATCTTGTTAAATAACTTATTGGAGCCTTTACCGGAAGTGAATTAGATAAACCGTGGGAAACCAAATCAAAACAAACACACTGATTCTTAAATATGGCTTCCTTAGCGGGGGAACCCTCTGTTTAAGCTCTGTATTATCTTGCTAAGGCTGCTTCTCTAAAATTGATGTGGCGCTCACCTGGTTTGAAAGGACAGGATTACTCATATTAAGAGGAGTCAAAGCATGAGGCTGAGGCACGTTACTTAATGTGACGTCCCGTTCAGTGTCCAAAACGCTCCGGAATCGGTAGTGTTAAAAATTCGCTCCGATTAATGAACGATCTAATTTTGCTATTACTCCAGACTCTATCGCTGCCTGTTTTATAGCGCTATGACTATTGGACGCGATGGGGTGAACTTCGTGTTCGTGGTCAGACAGGAAATGCTAGTTTCTGTTTGAAGTGAGTTGTGGAGGAACGTCATAAGAGCGTGGATAGTGGAAAGACGTCATCTGCAGTTAAAAGTTGTGCTATACGAGCCATATTCGAAAGAAATGGCTATTCGATCGTTAAAAAAGTATATTTGTTAGAAAAAGCATTTATTGGCGGTTCTAGTTTCTTGCAGACTTACTTAACTTTTCCACGTAGTCATCGTTCACTGCCAGGCACTGCTCGTAAAGTTTTCTTAAAGCCCTCTGCATAAAAATTCTCCTCCCAGGTAGCTGCGGGTGTTAACGCGACTGCTATCCGTACGGGGAGATACGCAGGTCCCGGATCAAATCCGCGCGGGGGCTTCACGATATGAGAACGGAGTGCCAACCCGATTGGATGAGGTTTCTAGGTGGTTTCCCACATCCCAGTAGGTGATCGGACTAGTTACCTTGTTCTGCCTCAGATACATGGTACGGAAACGTTACAAATCTTGCTCACAGAATTTACTCTGTACACGTACAGATTGAATACACTACTTCTGTCCTGGCGGTTGAATAGGAGACTGATGACCTTAGCTGTTTGGTGTCTTAAATACTTGCTTAGTATCAGCATGTCTACCCTGAAATCGGCAACGGTGATCTTGAGCTCCTCCTCATTTTCAAACAACTACCGGTAGACCCATTAACTAGGTATAGCTCCTGACGAATTTGACTAGCTGTAGATCCTTTTGCCCACAAAAATCTAGTAGCAGCATAATTTTCGACACTGGTTAGAGCTACGATTTCTGAGGTAATTTTCGTTTGCTTTTACCCACAAACGACTACTGAATGAAAACAATGTCACCTATGGCTCCTTAATGATCAATATGTGGCACTGCATCCGCTCAAATTCGTTATAAGCTGCCAATGTCCAGACGCATTAATGTGACCACCGCCGATGTTCGACGTCAGCGTGCAGCAACCATTCACAGGCAGCAGGTGGCAGCACTTGCAGTGGACGATATACAGGTTGGTCCATCTGAAGTTTCGGATGAGGTTATCTCGAAAACTATACATCGGATAAAAACAGTGGGTAAGACAAGTTCGCCAGCTCAAAGGGGGACATCAAATGATACTACACGTGACCTCCAGCCCTCGCCCCCTTGGGTGGGGCGAGCGTCAACTTTTAAATCTTAAATGGAAACACTCATTTTTTATTGCAGATTCGGATTCTCCATAAAGTAATCAAGTTTTGTCTGAAACATTTTTTAAACAATTGACAGATAACGCTGAAATCGAGAAAAAAGTAAAATTGGGGAAGAACTCTGATTTATTTAGAATTATCTGAGAAAGACGCATCAAATCGATAAAAAATGTGCACCAATTCTTTCCTTACGCGAAGTTAAGCTATTTTTGTACAATATGTACAGCAATAGATCAACACAAGTGTGCCTCTATCCTTGCGGACCATGTCCACCCCTGCGTGCAGTTTGCTTTTCCTTGGCACGATGGCATCGACCAGTAGGACAATGCAACGTGTCACACAACTAGCAGTGTAGATGTGTGGTTCGAAGAGCATCAGAATGAGCTTACCTACTCCCTGGTGACCAAACATCCCGGATTTATACTCTATCGACAATCTGTTGGACCACTGATATCCGGCTCTTCACGCCACGGATTCTCAGCGGAGAAACCTAGCGCAGCTGGTCTCGACACTGGATTCGTCATGGCTCCACATCTCTATCGGCACCTTTTAGAACCTCGCTGACTTTTTCTGCACGTTCGCGCTACAAAAATTGGTTATTCAGGTTTTTGACAGGTGGGCACATTAATGTGACTGGACTGCCTATGATGAAGCAGCTCTTACTTTACGAATACCCCTCGAAACATGTGCTTTTTCGCCATAAGGGGTCAGGAATGGAGAATGTTGTGTGACCAACAACTGTGGCATCGCCTAGTACCTTCCCTGACATTTGCCGTCTATTGGTGGTGTGTGCTTATATATTTTGTCGAGAGGACTAGCAGCTCTCGTTGCTCTATATGGAAACGTTAGAAAAGTGTATTGTAAGCGCAGTCGGTCTGCTTACTTGTCTACTTTCGAAGAAATGTTCAGAAATGAGCTTTGCACGTATTAGTATGAAAGAACCCTCAACAATGCTGCGCGGTTTGCCGCGAAGTAATTTCATGACAAAAAGTATCTGTTATAGACTTCTCTGCTCAGAATTATGAACTGAATCTAACTGAATATTTTCAGGCTAGTTTCGTACTGGAACAGAAAGACTTACACGGGTTTTATAAAATAAGATGAGCACTCACTTCATGTGATGTAGGCCAATATTTGCCATTCAAAGCATCCTGACCCTTCCTGGCGTTCGATGCTTATTAATCCCGGATGGTCGTGAATGAAATTTTTAATCGCAACAAGGGTTTGCAGCTCGTGGTCTAGTGGCACCGGCACGGTAGCTCAGCGTGTTCGGTCAGAGGGCTGCATGCTCTCTGGGAAAAAAAAAAAAAAAAAAAAAAAAAACCCGAGTCAATGAATCAACGACAAAAAAAAGTGGCCAGCGTCCCTACCTCTGGTTCATGGGATCCCGGGTTCGATGCCCGGGGACTGGGTGTTTTTTTGTCCTCATAATTTCATCATAATTCGTGACAGAGGCTAGATTGGATTGTGAAAACAAACAAAAAAAAAAAACGGACTGTGTAATAATTGGAACTTTGTACCGGCGCTGATGGCCGCGCAGTTGAGCGCCCCACAAACCAAACATTATCATCGCAAAAAAGGGGAAAAGGACTTATCATTTCTTGGAAGATGCTGAAGGAGCGAATTGGATCCTTATCAGCACAGAGACAACAAAGGCACGATAAGCCGATAACACTGAAATGTGACCATTGTCAAGAGTACGTGATATTTCGTCAACCTGCTGATAACTTACAGCCTTGGTAAGTTATAGAATTATCATATTTGATGATGCAATTCCCTGTTTGTAACAATAGCTCTGCTGCTGAATGAACATGTGCACCTACAATGATTTCTACATCTACATCTACATGCATACTCCGCAAGCAACCTAACGGTGTGTGTTGGAGGGTACCTTGAGTACCTCTATCGGTTCTCCCTTCTATTCCAGTCTCATATTGTTCGTGGAAAGAAAGATTGTCGGTATGCCTCTCTCGTCAGAGAACTTACGTGTTATTTTCTGCTAATACAACAACGATTTGACTGTCAAACCCATCACAAAAACTCGTCAGTTTTTCGCACGTGGAAGAAGACAGCCTTGGTAGTACGTTTCCCATGGTGTACACACACAAATATGTATTCTGCAGGAGCCAATGTAAAACTAGACTATCTAACCAATGACACGTTTCTGTTGGTCGCTAGGTTTTATGTTACTTTATGTTCTTTACTTTGACTTGCTTTATAAGATGTTCTATTTGTGCAAATCCTGTCGCAGCGGTTTGATTCTACTTTCTCCTCTGGACACATATTAAGGTCTCCAGTCATTTTAGTGGGGGTGGTTTCTTTTTAATACGCGAGCTAGTCCTCTTCGATGGTCTTATGGTCTGAATCAGCAGCTTAGTTTTATTTCCACTAACCTGCGTAGCAAATAAAATTTTTCCTTGAGTATGCTGTCACGATTAGCATTAGATATAAATGCCCTAGTAGCTTAGGAAATATCACGGAAGCAGCAAGAGGACAATGACAATATTCGCTCATTGGAAGTGCATGAAGTTGGACTTCAGATGGTTAATGAACAAGGCATGACAACAGTTACTGATGTAGTGGTGGATCAATCTTCCAGGAATGTTGAAGTAGGGCAGAAAACAAGCCCCGAGAATGAGGTGGTTATACCAGTGTCTTTATACCGCACGATGTACGCTAGTATCAGCTGTTAGTGATTAATGGATTACCACTCCCCATAAAACCTACACACCTGATCAAAGGGCCTGACAGACTGCAACCAGCCATAAAAAGAATGACACGATCATATAAGATGATCTAATGCATGGAATGAACAACCAGAAAATCCACCATTACAGTTTTATTTGGCTGTTCGTATGCATTTCACCGCGTAGTTTCTCTTAAACACTGCCGACCAATGCACTGCCACACCCTTTTAATTAACACTGTGCTCCCATTGTATTTCTGCGCATGTGACATTTTATTTTGTGTTGGCATTTTTATTTTTCAAGTTGAAGGCAAAAATCGTTATTTTTTACTTTACTTTGTGTAAAGTGGTTTTATCTAAAATTTGTTTAAGAGATCTTAATCCACAGCCAACAGACTGATTCGTAATTGGTTTGGGTCACACTCCATCCAGTTACTTACACACAGTTTTTTTCACGCGGACAGGTACATTTTTCGATGTTGACACGGTTAGTGAAAGAGCACACAGAGCAAACGTGGGACGGGGGTCCACGGTAAGTAAGATCTCGTGAAACACACACATTTAACTGTAGTTATCTATATTATTAAACTACTGTCCACAGTAATGAGCTACTGAAACACATTTCCTTCACACAAAAATGTTCTTTAATGTCATATGGAAACAAATTTTGGGGCAACTCAGTCCAAGAAAATATAGTATTTTTAGCACAAATGCAAATCATCCGGACCACTCGTTGTTTTAATTAAAGAAACACATATTTCAGAGTTCTGTTTGAGTTACTGTGATTCTTAGGCATGCCTGCCGTTGTGGCCGAGCGGTTCTAGGTGCTTCAGTCCGAAACTGCGCTGCTGCTACAGTCGCAGGTTCGAATCCTGCCTCGGGCATGGATGTGTGTGCTGTCCTTAGGTTAGTTAGGTTTAAGTAATTCTAAGTTCTAGGGGACTGATGACCTCAGATGTTAAGTCTCATAGTGCTCAGAGCCATTTTTTTTCTTAGGCACAATTCACTCTGAGACACGATATGCGATACAGCACGTTGCAATAAACGTCGCGCGATCCGATGTTTGTCGGCGCGACACTCTTGTTGCCACCAGGACTCGCCATATGCCAAGCAACTAGACAGCACGAACCACGTTTATGTTCCAGTTTAAATTGTAGTAACGAATATCATTATTTAAAGTTCAAGAAAATGAAAAATAAAATGAAATACTGGGTGCACCTGTAGAATGCTATAAACGTCAAACATAGTTTGGCCGTCGTTCCTCGCGAGGCCTCACAACACGAAAAGTCCCAGTAATTCTACAGAATGAGCGCAGACAATTTACACTTTTTGGCGCAACTACTACTACCTAATCTGACAAAGCAGGGCACAAATTTTGGACTTGCTATTTCTTCAGTTGAGGAGCGACTCATTAGAGCAGGGTAAGTTGGTGAAAGTGTGTGAATGATGTTAAAAATGCCAAGTTTATTTTTTGTAGGACCACTTAGTTTGGTAATTTATTCAATGTGGTACTTACACGCTGTCCAGTGTGACCACCTGCCAAAAGCCCAAACAAGCACATTTTGCAAGGTTCTGGGAGGTACTGATAGGGATGTGCAGCCGTGCTGTGACAGCTGTGCTAGGTTTCTCCGTTGAGCATCCGTGGCGCTAACAGCCCGATCGTGGTGCTCCAGCAGATTCTCGACTGGGTTTTAATTAGGGGAGTTTGGTCGTCAAGGGAGTACGGTAAACTCATCCTGGCGTTCTTTCAACCACGTACCTGCACTGGGAGCTGTGAGACACGTTGTGTTGTCCTCCTGGTAGATGCTATCGTGCCGAGGAAAAACAATTTGCATTTAGGGGTGTACATGGTCCTCAAGGATAGATGCATACTTCTGTCAATCTATTGTGCCTTTCAGAATGTCGAAATCATCCGGAGAATGCAATGAAAATATTTCCCAGACCATAATGCTCCCTTCTCCGGCCTTGGCCCCTCCGACGATTATTGGAGAATGGTTGCTTACAGATGTTTCACACCATACACGCCAACGGCTGCCTGTCCAATGGAGCATGCAAAGTGATTCATCCGGAAAGGTCATCTGTCGCCACTCACTGGACGTCCAGTAGAGTTTGTTGCCGATAAACAGCAGTCAGTATGCATGCATAAACCAGGCGCCTACTGTGGGGGCCCATACGCAGCGATGTTCGCTGAACGGTCGCTGAGGAGGCACTGTTGGTAGCCCGTCTGTTCATCTGGACGGTCGGTTGCTCAACAGTTGCACGTCTGTTCGCCTTACATCACGAGAGCCATCACTGAACCTGTCATCTATGGCCCGTGGTGCACCACAGTTGATTTGGCACCGGTTTTGGATAGTGCTATTTTGTCATGTACGGTATACGAGGCATGTTCGGAAAGTAAGTGTACTGTGACTATAAGGGGCTGTGGTTTTTGTTTTTTAACGGTTGGCGACACTGAGTGGTTGGAGGTGTTCTGGCGTAACCACAAGCGCCGGAACGTATGTGCGGATAGCAAGAGCAGAGAAGTCGGTTAGGAAACGGCGGCCAATGGTGCGCGGAACTGAACCGCGCCGCTCCAAGGGCGACATCTGGAAGAAGCGAATATAAGCGACGCTCCTGCTAGCCTTGGCCGCTCAGATTGGCACCGGATCGCGGACGTTAGTTATCAGTGACATGGGTCAACTTGCCAGAACGGTTCAGATATGGGGGACTCTAAATTGCCGCCCGCGGTGGCCGAGCGGTTTTGTGCGCTTCAGTCCGGAACCGCACGACTGCTACGGTCGCAGGTTCGAATCCTGCCTAGGGCATGGATGTGTGTGATGTCCTTAGGATAGTTAGGTTTAAGTAGTTCTAAGTTCTAGGGGACTGATGACCTCAGATGTTAAGTCCCATAGTGCTCAGAGCCATTTGAACCATTTGTTAAGTTCCATAGTGCTCAGAGCCATTTGAACCATTTGTTAAGTCCCATAGTGCTCAGAGCCATTTGAACCATTTGTTAAGTCCCATAGTGCTCAGAGCCATTCGAACCATTCATTCGACTTTAAATTTTATTGCAAGTCACCCCTTGTTTGCGACTACTACTTATAAATCTCCAAAGTTAAGTATTGTCAATTGCTTTATAGAAATAAAAGTACTAATGTTATTTGTTTGAATTATTGCATAGTATTCCGAGAACGCTGCAAACCGTAGGCAACCTATTAGTGATGTGTGGCCAATGTGGTGTCACCGCCAGACACCACACTTGCTAGGTGGTAGCCTTTAAATCGGCCGCGGTCCGTTAGTATACGTCGGACCCGCGTGTCGCCACTATCAGTGATTGCAGACCGATCGCCGCCACGCGGCAGGTCTAGAGAGACTTCCTAGCACCCGCCCCAGTTGTACAGCCGACTTTGCTAGCGATGGTTCACTGACAAAATACGCTCTCATTTGCCGAGACGATAGTTAGCGTAGCCTTCAGCTACGTCATTTGCTACGACCTAGCAAGGCTCCATTACCAGTTACTATTGATAATGTGAATAATGTACCGTCCAGAGCGACGTTCACCTTTAATGGATTAAAGTTAAGTATTCCACCAACTACGTCCGTTTTTTCTAAATTCTAATTTCCTTGTCCTGTTCCAGACCTCACGCCAGCCTGCGTGAGCTAAAACGCGTGCCTTTCGGCTTCCTCTAGTAACACAGTGTTGGCTCTCCTGCCAACCACAACAGCCAAGACCCCACAACTGGCGACGAGTCTTCAAACGTAATACGCACCGACGGCCACAGAAATTTTTTTTTTTTTTGTTCCGGCGCCTTAATTCTCTTGTCTGTACCCTGCAAGTACGCTCACTTTGCTTTAAAAGTTTCTTGTCGTTTTGGCTCATCAGTGTTTTCAGGTGGGTGTTGCAGAAAATTTCTTTGTACATATTTTTATCTTTTTGTTACATTTGTGTCTTCCAACATTCCCACCAATCCTGTCCCGCCCCCCTGCTCCGGCGCCGCAGCCGCAAGCGTTAGATGCCACACAGCTAATGTAGATTTTTAAGTTTCAAACGAACCAGATTTCTACCCTGCTCAACACGGTTTAGTAGCTATTCGCCAATGCTGCTCATCCACTGAACCAAGCACCACCTACTGCAGCTGCTGTACCACCTTTAGACAGTTTTGTAAACAGGACGAGGAATGTCTCGAGTGGGTGCAGCAGCTCAATGCGCATATAGTAGCTCACAACGTTCCAGGTACTCTGAAACTTCCCTATCTATTATCCACGGTAGGAAGTGCAGTGTTCCGATTAATTCAAAAACTCTTTCCTAACGCCACTCCGAGTGAAATGTCATATGGACAAGTAATCGCTCCGTTAACTAACTATTATGACCAACAAGTGAACGTGGTAGGAGCTAGGTATCAATTCTTCAATTGCAAAAAATGGTCAGAACAAACTTATCGTGAGTGCGTAACAGATTTGAACACGGAAATGCAAATTCAAATGTGCTTGCTGTTCTTTATATTCAGATATTATGTAGCGTGATGCGATCGTCTACAATGTCCTTGATGTCAAAATCAGAGAACAAATTTTGAAACAGTCCGATCCATCATTTCAGCAGGTAGTGGAAATGCTAGATCAGCACGATTCCGGTGTCTTGTCGGCTCATACATTTGAGCAGCCAGCTATTTGCCGAATTGAGTCCCTTAGTTGTGATCGCCCCATTCCACACCGGCGGCGTGCGCTAGCCACGCCAAGTAAACCACCTTCCACGCCGCATAAGCGGTTCGTTAAACAGGTGACTACACAGGCGAACACAATTAAGTCTTGCCCTCACTGTTGTACACAGCACAAACGCCAAGACTGCCCCTCCCGACAGGCTCAGTGCTATGCTTGTGGTAGGAAAGGACATGTGCAATCTGTATGTTTGCAATGGAACAGCCTTAAGAATTCAACCCACTCACACAAATCTCGTCATAAGTCCCATGCCATTAATGCAGTATATTCCAAGTCTGCAACTAGCAAGCGAGCAATTTCGTCAGTGATATGTCAGTCAAACTAACTTTTTGTTCATTTACTTCTCTGTGGGAAATTTCTGTTGGGCACGTTGTTAAATTGTCATACAGATGAACTGTTAGGCTCCCCACGCCTGTCTAAAACTAGCATACAACTGATGGCTTATAATGGACAAGACATTCCTGTTCTCGGAAAATGTACTTTGCCTGCCATGTATCCGTCACATACGTGAACAGTGAGTTTTACAGTTCTATTATCAGGCGAGTGTGAGAACATATTTGGTCTTGATTCTTTTGACTTGTTTGACTTTAACATTCAGGACAATGTACTGTCAGTGTCTGCCTTCAATACAGAAGGCTGTGTAGCTAGCTTGCTAAAAGAATTCCCGGAACTCTTTTCTGAAGGTTTAGGCAAAGCTAACAATTTTGTTGCACGTATTACGCTGAAAGACAATGCTCAGTCGAAATTTTGCCGGGCCCGAACCGTTTCCATTGCATTACGGGATAAAGTCGCTGTTGAACTTAACGGCCGGCCGGAGTGGCCGAGCGGTTCTAGGCGCTATAGTCTGGAACCGCGTGACCGCTACGGTCGCAGGTTCGAATCCTGCCTCGGGCATGGGTGTGTGTGATGTCCTTAGGTTAGTTAGGTTTAAGTAATTCTAAGTTCTAGGGGACTGATGACCTCAGAAGTTAAGTCCCATAGTGCTCAGAGCCATTTTTTTTTTGTTAAGTCTCATAGTGCTCAGAGCCATTTGAACCATTTTTGAACTTAAAGAATTGCAAGATAACGGAGTTATTGCGCCCATATCAGCAAGTCGATGGGCAAGCCCACTGCTTTTGCTCCCCAAACCATCAGTTCGCATTCGCCTCTGTGTTGACTTGAAGTCTACAGTCAACCCACAAGCTGTCATTGATACTTATCCATTGCCACGCCCAGAGGATGTTGTGGACAAATTAGGCGCTGGACGCTACTATTCAAAAACTGATTTCCGCGATACATATCTTCAAATACTACTCGATGAAGAATCTCAAAACGTGTGTAGTAAATACTCATTTGGCCTTGTTTAAATATTTGCGTTTGCCTTTTGGCAATGCTTCTGCACCCGCCATTTTCCAATGGTGTTTTGAACAGCTGACTGCACGAGTGCCAAACTGTGGAAATTAGCTGCCCAGAGCGGCCGCACAGTTTGAGGCGCCACGTCACGGACTACGCGGTCCCTCCCACCGGAGGTTCGAGTCCTCCCTCGGGCATGGGCCTATGTGTTGTTCTTAGCATAAATTAGTTTAAGTTAGTTTAAGTAGTGTGTAAGTCTAGGGACCAATGACCTCAGCAGTTCGGTCCCTTCGGAATTCACACACATTTGAACATTTGTTCAAACTATTTGGACGATATTGTAGTAGCAGGTCGAACATCTCAAGAACATATTGCAAATTTACGTGCTTTGTTTCGTGTGTTGTCTGATGCAGGACTAAAGTCTAGACTGGACAAGTGTGATTTTTTAAACCTGAGTTTTCGGGCTTTCAAAAAATAAAATGAAAAGTTGGTGTGCGGCCCTCAACTACGTACCCTCCGACTCAAAGTTGAAATATTAAAAGTTTTGGCTGGCATCGTTGTCTAGGGGCTGGGATACGTAGCTGCCGCATTACAAGACAAATACTGCTGAGTCTACAGCATACAATATGAATATACACATGAATCGAATGGTCGAAGGTTCCTATCACTCGGAAATTGCGAATGTAACGTAGAAATTTATAAATCAAAGATTGCAATTAAATAAAATCTGCAGGTACTATCTTAACGACTTTAAATGATGAATACGATAGTATAATTACTTATGAGGATGTGGTATATTTCTGCAAAACACTTATTGGTGTTGATGGTCTAGCAATTAAATAAAATAAATGTTGAATAACAGGGTAACAATAGATTCCTACTTTGCGTAATTAGTTATGAGCAACAACATAGCTCGCGAGATATTCACTTCTAAACGCACACTACGTCTTCACTGTAGAAGCCACGGAACTCTCACAAGTGCACAAGTCGGCACTCCAAAGTACTTCTATCTGCCGCGACCGTGCGTCCGTCGCGCCGTCACGGCCAGCACCCCTGCCCTGTGCCACTCTCCCGTCCCTCGCGCCGCAGTCCTCGTACTCTTCCCCCGCTTCCATCCAATCTGCCTATTCACGAGCACTGTGATTGGCTAGAGCGCTCCTGCCATGTCTTCACGCCAACACACATTCACAGAAATATTGAAACACATTCGAAATACTGGACTTACATTTAACTAACTTGAAATTAAATAAATATTCCTACAGCTGGACCATAAACACGCTTTAACACACATTATTAAATGCATAAACAAATTAAATAGACATATATCAAAAGAATAGCAAGCAAAAGTAGGCCAGTAGCCTAATGTCTCTGTACTTTCTAAAACGCAGTAAATATTTAACCAATTTCTTCATGAATAGTATATATCGGATATATACAAAGACATAGATGAATAAATATATTTATAAGCTTGCTGCTACCGTTTTTCGAGTAACTGTGGAGTACTTATGGCCTGACGCGATCTATAGTAATCGTCACTTTGACCTCCAATAACTCATGTACTATTCAAGTTAGATACCTGTAATTTATACCAATTTAGGTTTACACTAATAGCTTTCTGAAGACGCGTCGATCGACAAAATCGGATGAATCGTTTAGATTTTGGAAATTCGTTGCTGGGTGTTACTTGTATAATTTATCGTCAGATACTAAACTTTAAACTAATAAAGATATCGAAAATATGATTACACCATCAGAATCGTCGTGCAAATAAAGGTAATGTACATGTTTCTGTTTGAGGTATCATGATTCCTCTGACTGCTATTAATTTCTATATGAACTGTGAAGTGTCTGCCATTAAGGTTTCACAAAGTTCGCCATCTTTGGCACTCCCTGCATATCTCCTTCATCGACACAGCGTCACTATGGAATTCCCAGTCCGAATGAGTGCCAAGTAGCTTCTCAAAAGCTTAAAGATGCATTGCTCAGTGATCGATGCTTGATCCTGACAAGCCAGTTGTATTGCAAGTTGACGCTTCCTCTAATATAATCGGTGCAGTGCTTTCACACAGAATTGGTGATGAAGACAAGCTTGTTGCTTTCGCATAGAAAGTGTTGTCCAAAGCTCATTGTAGCTATTTACAAATAGAGGAAGAGGCATTGGATATTGTGTATGGTGTCACCAAATTCCACCACTATTTGTGTGGCAGAAAATTCTACTTAGTAACGGATCACAAGCCTTTACAGTTCTTGTTTCATCCGACCAAACCGGTTGATGTACAAAATGCCCAAATATTGCAAAGATGGGCTTTGTTTTTATCCCAATACCAGTACGAGATTGTGTATCGTCTGACAGCTCAACATGGTAATGTGAACACACTTCCACGTCTTCCGATTGGCCCTGATACAGACTTTGACGCTTCTGCTGCATCTTGTTGTCACATCGATGCTCAGGATTCCGACTTGCTTCAGTCTTTTTTGCTAAACTATAACAAAATTGTACAGACCACGGAAGCTAATCCGGATCTCAACGTTTGACTCGAATACATTGACCCCTCTCGACATCACTCCTTGACTAGCATAAAGAATTCTGTAGTGCGCCGATACTTTGCACGTCGGCATAGCCTCGCTATAGAGAAAGGAGTGGTTCTTGTTCAAAACGATAGTGAACAGCCACGTGTGCTGATCCCTAAAGCTTTGCAAAAAGAAGTGTTGCAGTTACTTCACCAAGGACACTGGGTGATTGTTCATACGGAACAGTTCGTGCGTCAACACTGTACTTGGCAGGGTGTGGACGCCCAAATAGAACTGATCACATCACAGTGTCACGCATGTGTGGAAAATCAGTCCGCTCCGCCATAAAAATTCTCTGCTTGGCCTAAGTCGCAATCGCCATGACAACATGTGCACATAGATTTCGCAGGACCTTTTTGGAAACCTGCTGGTTGATTGTGGTTCACTCGTTTAGCAAGTTTCCTTTTGCTGTGCCCATTAACTATACAACTTCACGTACCACAATTCAGGTGCTGTCATCGATTTTTTTTTGCCTAGAAGGCCTACCTGAAGTAATAGTGTCAGACAACGGACCTAAGTTGACTTCATATGAATTTCAAACATTCCGTGAGCGCAATGGCAACCAGCATCTAACTAATGCACCGTTCCATCCACAGTCAAACGGCGAAGCGGAACGTTTTGTCAGAACATTCAAGATGACCAAACTTCACTCCACACACCAGCGATCAAGCATTGCAACTGTTTCTCGCCTCGTATCGTTTGCACCCACGAGATGGACCGTCGCCGGCGGAATTGCTTCACGGACGCCGCCATCGCGCGCTGCTCTACCTGCTCCACCCTCCTCAGCATCCGGCGCCGCAGGAAGGCCGCAAGTATCGCTTCGCGCCGTCTTTTACAGGGTTTATGGCGGCAGCAGACGGTGGGCACGAGGCGAGATCGTCCGTCGACTTTGCGCTTGCATGTATCTTGTTTTGGTCCAGATGGCTTGCAGCGCCGCCATCAAAATCAACTTCGCCTCTGTCACGTACACGATGATCGTTCAGTCTCTCTTCCCTAAGATTCACCGGTCCAGAGGACAGCGCAGCCGCAGCAGCCGCCAGAGGATGTCATCACGACACTGCGGGACGACACTGCAAAGACGGAGCCTTCGCCTCCTCCGCCTCCTCTCGTCCTACCGATGGAGCTGCACGTGCCCACACTGCAGCATTCGCCGCCTTCGCCTGGTTCGTGGCAGCAGGAGGTGGACGCGTACCCTTCTGGTCGTTTTCCGGGGGACGTTTCCGCTAGTACGCAGGCCGGATGGCTGGGTACGGCCCGAAGCTGGTCGTCCCGTGCAGCCACAGCTTGCGGTCCATCAGAGCGTCCACGCTCCTGCATCCCCCGCCGTGGTAGCACTCGATACACGTCGCTTTGAGGATGGGTGGTGGGGGGGGGGGGCGGGGGGAAGAATGTTCTGGCGTAACCACAAGCGCCGGAACGAAGGTGAGGAACGCAAGAGCAGAGAAGTCGGCGAGGAAACGGCGGCCAATGGTGCGCAGAATGGTTCAAATGGCTCTGAGCACTATAGGACTTAACTTCTGAGGTCATCAGTTCCCTAGAACTTAGAACTACTTAAACCTAACTAACCTAAGGACATCACACACATCCATGCCCGAGGCAGGATTCGAACCTGCGACCGTAGCGGTCGCGTGGTGCGCAGAACTGGACCGCGCCGCGCCAAGAGCGACATCTGGAAGAGGCGAATATAAGCGACGCTCCTGCTAGATTAGGCCGCTCTGATCGGCACCGGATCGCGAACATTAGTTATCAGTGACGTGCGTCAACTTGCCTGAACAGTTCACATATCAAGGACTCTATGTAGCAAGTCGCCCCTCGTTTGCGATTATTACCTGTAAATCTTCAAGTTTAGTATTGTCAATTGCTTTATAGAAATAAAACTACTAATGTTATTTGTTTGAATTGTTGTATAGCATTCCGAGGACGCTGCATCGCGTTGGCACCCTATTAGCGCCGAGTGGGCAAAACCCTACAGGGGGACGGGTGCTCTGAACACAGGTGCAAAGAAATCGAGAAAACTGTTTCTGAAGGCCGGCAATGATAGTGTGTGGAATTTCCGTGATAGAATTTATAGAATTCCCCAGAACTCTTACATGAGACACTCACAGAAACGTTGGGACTGTGTGAAAAATGGGTCCCAAAGCAGTTGACAGACCAGCACAACAAAAATCCTGTCAATAGTGCCTGTGGGTTTCTTGAGCAGAAGGTGAGGATTTTCTGAGCTCCGTTTTGACTGGAGATGAAACGTGGGTGGCTCGTTACACGCTTGACAGAAAAAGACAGTCGCCACAGTGGCGTCACACCAATTCCCCATCCGCCAAAAAATTCAAAACCATAATTTCGGACAAAAAATGGTTTCACGAATATCTGGCTCGGGGGGAAGTCATCAATGCACAGCGGTATCGTGAGACCCTGAAATAAGCAAAGGGAGCATTCAAAACAAGAGGAGAGGAATGCTGAGGAGAGAAATGTGCTTGTTCTCACGCAGCCTCAGCCACCAAGGCGCTGTTAGACTCATTCGGTTGGGATATTTTGACCCCCCTCCCTCCATATTCACCTGACTTGGCACCTGCAGATCACCACAAGTACTGAACGGAATGGCGATTATGTAGAAAGATAGTAAACGAGTCTATCAACAATATCCTGTACTTATTTTTCAAATACTTTCCTAAATGGTTCAAATGGCTCTGAGCACTATAGGACTTAACATCTGTGGTCATCAGTCCCCTAGAACTTAGAACTACTTAAACCTAACTAATCTAAGGACATCACACACATCCATGCCCGAGGCAGGATTCGAACCTGCGACCGTAGCAGTCGCGCGGTTCCGAACTGCGCGCCTAGAAGCGCTAGACCACCGCGGCCGGCCACTTTTCCTAAAAAAATATACTTCTTGAACATGTCTCGTACGAGGGTCATTCAATAATTAAAGAGACAAATGGGTCTGGAGAAAAACGTATTTACTTTTACAAAAAATTAATTTTTCTACTTTCCAACATAATCCTCTTGAACGTATATGTAGTTGTTACAAAGGGCTACAAACTTTTTTATTCCGGCTGCAAAAAATTCTTTATCTTAATGTTTGAACCAATTTCCCACAAACGTTTTCACGTCCACGTTGTCCTAGAACCTCTTTCCAGATCATGGCTCCTTCAGTGCACCAAACAAATGGAAATCACTAGGTGCTAAATCAGGACGGTAGTAGGGTAGTGGGGTTTTTACCCCACTTTTGGTATCAAATTGATATGAAAATTAATTAAACTGATCAATTGGTTCGCCGGCCGCGGTGGTCTCGCGGTTCTAGGCGCTCAGTCCGGAACCGCGCGACTGCTACGGTCGCAGGTTTGAAACCTGCCTCGGGCATGGATGTGTATGATGTCCTTAGGTTAGTTAGGTTTAAGTAGTTCTAAGTTCTAGGGGACTGATGACCACAGAAGTTAAGTCCCATAGTGCTCAGAGCCATTTGAACCATTTGATCAATTGGTTCAAATGGTTCAAATGGCTCTGAGCACTATGCGACTTAACTGCTGTGGTCAACAGTCCCCTAGAACTTAGAACTACTTAAACCTAACTAACCTAAGGACATCACACACATCCATGACCGAGGCAGGATTCGAACCTGCGACCGTAGCGGTCGCGCAGTTACAGCCCGCAGCGCCTAGAACTGCCCGGCCACTCCGGCCGGCCAAAACTGATCAATTACTCACCCTCCGCCCCCGGCCACCCTTGCCCCCGACCACGTCCACACCCGCACCCATCCCCGGATGACGCCACGTGTTTTTCTCTGTCTGTACGTGGGCCCCAGCCCCCTACTCCCATCCCCCACCCCAACCTACCCTATTGGCAGCAATTTCAATTTTGGCGAGAATTTCGTTGGCTCAGGGATGTGCTGACGTCCTGCCCTCCCACCCAGGAATTGGCAATAAATTAAAATTGGCAGTACCCTTGCTGGGACTCGAACCCTGGTCCTCCTGGACAGAAAGCCCATGTGCACCTCCCTAACACATGGGAACTGTCCAGATGCAGGAGAGGAAAGTTAGGTTAGTGTACTTTACCTGAACAAAGATCGGTCCTAGCTAAGTAATTAATCATAAAGATCGGGCCTAATTACACAACTATATACACAGTGCTACACACGGACGGAATAAAATCGCAATACGTCTCAAAAACTGACGATGCCATACAATTGGTGTTATCCTGGTGGAAAAAATTTCGCAATACCTCTCGAAACTAGTGACAGACACTCAGACTTTACCTTACACCTGTAAGCTGGTGGGGAAAAGGCAGGGGTGTAAGGAACTATCTTTATTCTTTTTGGTGGGAAATACGTTCAACATATGAGATGCTGGTGTTGGACAGACAGGAGTTTAAAAAGTGTTTTACCTGTAAGCATACAGTATCTATTGCTGTTTGACACCAGAGTTCACTACAGGCGCCTACTCAAAAACAATCCTGCAGCCAAGGTAATCGAAGCCAATACATGCTATCACAGGTGACGGAAAAAATGCATCACAGTTCTACTTACATTTCGAAAATATCATGAAAAAAAACCAGCAGTCATAATGAATGGGTCATAATGCAGCAAATGTATTGGGGAAAATTGTCGTCCTAAAAGACTGCAAAAGGGACGGTAGCTGAACGTACGTTCTCCTCGATGTACAATCACAAACTAGTGAAAACCGAGGCCCTCGCACCTCCCCTCAGGCCTCGCCCTTCTCCCCTGCCTCCCTCCATCCACCTACGAGGAGGACACATGCTTCTTCAAATGGCCAGATGCTCCGCAGAGCGTCTCGCGCTCCCGTTGCCACCCCGCTACAACCGTGGCCTCACCAGGCCTTCCGTTACCCTCCACGGTCGCTCGCGACATGCAGCATGCCTTGAGGCGACGGTCCTAGACAACACAAAAGGGAAATTTAGTAGCACAACCTCGCCTATCCGGAGAATGCTCCAGATGCCTTTTTCAAAATTCGGCTGCTTGTGAAACAGGGAGCCCTTTCCACCTAAAGTGAGCTCAGCCTCACACCACAGTGCCTTCAGTACAAAGCAAGATGCCAGAACCCCTCAGAACGAAACCGTGAGAAATGACTGCCATCCCGACCGAGGGAGACCCGCGGTCTCTTAGGGAACTCGCCCACAGCAGCCCGCCGTTCTGTGCTAGACTATTGAACATCAAAATGGTTCAAATGGCTCTGAACACTATGGGACTTAACTTATGAGGTCATCAGTCCCCTAGAACTTAGAACTATTTAAACCTAACTAACCTAAGGACATCACACACATCCATGCCCAAGGCAGGATTCGAACCTGCGACCGTAGCGGTCGCGCGGTTCCAGACTGAAGCGCCTAGAACAGCTCGGCCACCAAGACCGGCTATTGAACATCAACACGACTCCTATAATAAAGCAACTAATAAAAAACACTGAACGAGAAGTGATGGCATGGATAGAAGTGACATAAAATCGATAACATGTCGGAAAATATGTGTAAATTGAGGGAAAATACGACGAAATGCGGGAAAATTGAGGGAGTACTTGCATGTCTTCTGATTGGTGCAGAAGAATTCTTGTACATGGGAACGGGTATACGACAGCAAGAGGAATACGAGAAAACGTTGAGATGGAAGCACCGGGAACTAGGGAAGCAGTCTTTTTATTTTTTCTCGAGGTAACATTCTACTCTAAGTCTATGGAGGTAATAGTGATACACGCGAGTTGACTGCTGTCTTTAATGCTTTCCTGGAAAAAAGAGAACCATCTGCCTCTAAACTTACTTACATATGCGTTAAAGGATGACAGAGAGTGGATGGAGTGATCGCTTAAGGTGGAGTTGTAACAAGGTAGGATTTAATGGTAGACCGATGATGCATTCTAGAGCGAGAGTGACATGTTGCTGCAGGTAATTTAACCATTTCTTCCCTTTGTTTTGTCAGGATGCATCAGTTGTGTTACATAACCTGGGTTCGACTCTCATACAACTGCGTGATCTGTGTGTGATTCGGAGCACTGTGTACTTGCGATAGTTTACAAAAATGGTTCAAATGGCTCTGAACACTATGGGACTCAACATCGGAGGTCATCAGTCCCCTAGAACTTAGAACTACTTAAACCTAACTAACCTAAGGATCTCTCACATCTATGTCCGTGGCAGGATTCTAACCTGCGACCTTAGCGGTGGCGTGGTTCTAGACTGAAGCGCCTAGAACCGCTCGGCCACTGCGGCCGGCGATCGTTTACAACTAACCTCTTCGTCATCAGAGGACTTCCGTCATGTTTCGACACATTCCTCTAGACAAAGATCTATAGGACGTACTCCATTCGTCTGCCGCATCTTGGGCATAAAATCGAATCTTCAGTTTCATAACTACGGTCATTCTAAGTTATCGACTGGTGTTTGTGAGGTACTACAATCATCATCTGCTTGACAGATGTCCTGTTTCTGGAGTTAGTGGTGGTATGAGTGTAATTTCCCATGTCAAACACTGCTGTTATGCGTTTGTCTCCTTCTTTGTAAGAGGCATTCTCTATTACTAACGATCATATTACATAGGATTGATGCGTGCATAGTATAATTTCTCAACAGTGACCAGATGTGAGGGCTATATGCCTCTGAAGAGCTATATTGTACATGTATAACAAGGAATCATGTTTTAAGGAAGTAGTTTTTCATTTTACAATTCGTCACCATAGTTTATCGTAGAGAAACGTGCAAGGAGAGTGTATGTAATGCGCTGGAAATGTATTTCTTACATTGGGATAGTAACAGCGTTGCATTCCATACGACTAATAGGTTGGAAACCGCAACGATCTAACATTATAGCGTGTTTTAAGTGCAGAACCTTGTAGCCTTAGGAGTGCACGTGTTTATGTTCTCTCGTACCAACATCTTCTTGGTAATGCCCCAGACACTAGAACAACGCTTTAGAATTGATAGCGCAGTTGATTTACGTAAAATGCAGCAAACACCATCCGTCTGAAGCTCCATCATGCATAGAAACCACTCGCTTCTTGTTCTTAACCGTCTGTTATATCATCACAACAGAGTCAAATCTCGTACTATGTCTGGAGACATCTTATGCTCTTGAATGGGTGCGGGGCAGCAGTTCTACTTCTGATCAGCTGCGGGGAGTGTTGGTTAAAGACAATGCGAGGAGATCTTTCGGTCTCTAACTTCATCCTAAGAATGTGAGAATTCCCAGTGACTCCCATCTACAAAGAGAAAGATCGTAAATTACGGCCTATGATCGAAGTGATAGAGAAATGTAGGTTGCTGTCTGGCATACTTTGTTTTATATGTTCTGAGAAATAACAATGAATGAACGTACTTCAGTAATCTATTTACATTCGCGATGGTACTCGCAAAGTAGTGGTGGGGTCGTTTAGCGATGATACAGAAATTGGTAAGCATGCTGCCGCATCATTGGTCGGTGTTGAAATTACGATAAAATTGTTAAAATTCATTGCACTATCAACTATGATGCTTATTATTACAACACATCGATGGTGTCTTTTCTACCCCTACCGTCCACTGGTATGCTGTTGATTACCAGATAATGATTGACTGATATCGCTTGTTTCAGATGGAGAAAGAGTCTTGGTGGAGTGGACAACACCTTCCGGGGATGGCTAACACTGAAACAGTGCATATACGTAGAAGGAGAAACAGCATTGGTCGTATTTTTTTGTTTTATTATCCGCAAAATCGATTTTCGGTCACTTAGTGACCATCCTCAGTGCTGTAATATACAATTTAAACTGGTAGGCACTGGTGTCAACAAGCTTAGAGCGATCACATTTATGTTTAAATTGTATATTACAGCACTGAGGATGGTCACTAAGTGACCGATAATCGATTTTGCGGTTAATAAAACAAAAAAATACGACCAATGCTGTTTCTCCTTCTAAGTATATCAATTATCTGGTCGTGGTGCACAGGACACTCCATGGAGTCGCCAATCAACTGAAACAGTGATCGCGTGCATTTTAGCAATATGACGAATCATTCAAACGGAACACAGTGCCATCAGCTATCCTGTCACTGTGAATGATGACTTTAAATGTAGGGGTCCTCAATCACCTTTGGACAGCAGTTTGGAAACGCTCCACAATGCCTCTAAAAACTTCCAGTTTCCTTATGCTGTGACTGTCTTTTATTTGTGGGATCAGCAGCAACAACATTATTTACACCGTGCAGTGTCTAGTTTCCCCAGGGGGGGGGGGGGGCAATAGACCACAACATGTTAATGTCAGTTTAGAACCTCAATACCTGTATATTTAATAGGATCGGCTCATATGCTCGATGCAGGCACATAGGTGGAAATTGTTTTCGATGTATCAGAAGAGAGAGATGTGGTAATACTCTATTGGATGAAGTTAGCGGAGCTTTTATAGTTCATAATTTTTCTCTCTTGGATGGCACAGAATAACGATGATAGAATGTTTGGGTGATAGACGGGAATGGATCGTGAGGGACGCGGATCTGCTTTGGACTGCAGTACCTGTGTGTTATTCAGTCTACCTAATTTTCCCGATAAGAAACACCATCGTAAATGTTTGTACTGTCTTTTATACTACGCCGTGTTTCAGGAGCAGGCTTCGTTTAGCGCTGACCTTACACATCGTACACAGCTGTTGGAGCTACGACAACATGTTCCCATTTCTACTGAGTGGTCAAAACATGGTCCTGGATCACTAACTCAGCTCACTCTGTTTCTACACGGGTTGCTGAATGTGGGAGATATAGATTTCTACGACTTCTGGGTAAAATTGATCTCGCTATCAACTGTGGTGTTTACTGCAGTACATCATTGCATATCAATGGTATCTTTCCCATCCCGACCCTCCACTGGGTTCACTGATGATTACTGCATAATGATTGACTAACACCCCTTGGTTGAGATGGAGGGAGCCTTGGCAGAACACGGGATATCTGATACTTGTCGCTGTGGAGCATGGGATTAAATGTAGAGGTCATCACCTCCATACAGTTGTTCGGTGTCGTTCCTCAATGCTATTTCCATATGCTGCAATGCCCTTCACATCGTTTTTTTTTTCACCAATAAAGTGACAGTACCTCTCTTTATTTGTACTATCCCACGCGTGATGTGAACAGCACCTTCCGGTGATGGTCAACACCGAAAAAGTAATCACGCACATGACTGCAAAATGAAGGAATAATGCTTTCCGAAATGGACCGCCGAGACATATCCTTTCCCTGTCGATGGGGAAGATGAGATTAACTGTACAGATCGTCACCTTAGATCTCTTCCAGTTTCAATATGTTGTGATGTCTTCAATGGTTCAAATGGCTCTGAGCACTATGGGACTCAACTGCTGAGGTCATTAGTCCCCTAGAACTTAGAACTAGTTAAACCTAACTAACCTAAGGACATCACAAACATCCATGCCCGAGGCAGGATTCGAACCTGCGACCGTAGCGGTCTTGCGGTGCCAGACTGCAGCGCCTTTAACCGCACGGCCACTTCGGCCGGCTTGTGATGTCTTCCACATTTTTATCTTGACAGACATCGCCTCTGTATTTTATTTCTACCAGCCTGTGTTGTGGTAGCTGTACAGTTTACGCCATGCGATGTTCAGCTTTCTGTGAGCGCCAGAGGATCGAAACGTGTTAATGTCGGTTTAGCAGCAGCTGACACAGATCTCTAAGTCATGGTAGAAAAAAACAGTGTATGGCTGTGTTCACTGACTCGGTGTGGTACAACTAAAAAACAGTGTATTAAACTGCTTATGAAGGAACAATACAGGAACCCTCTCATGTGGTTGATAGTCTGTTGGAAATGGTCGTCCTATAGTACAGGTGATGAAGCCTTACACCGGTCCGTGGAAGCGATTTCGATCACAACCAAGATGCAGGGGGACTGCCTAAAGAAGAGCGCTGGAGTCTTTGCTGTATGGGATCCTTAGCAGATAGGTTCGAAAAAGGTAATTAGTTTCGAAATGTGAGAGTGGCACGAATATGATTGATGAATGGCTGTAATAATTAAAAGATGTCTCTACAGGATCTAGCGCAAGTACGTGGTAGAATGGATAGACTTGATTCCAAATCGCAGACAGCATTTCTACCCGAAAGCTATCAGTAACTCGTGTGTGCGCGCCTGTAGACTCAACCCCGCTTTTTATGTAGGGTGACGGTAACATAGTCGCTACGGTCGTGTTTTTAATAGCACAGTCCTTACGCGCAATGTATGGTATGGGCTGCAGAATCTCTGTGGTCAGCTTCAAATGTCAGTTCTCAGCAGTGTTCCTCGAAAAGAACATCGTCTTCCCTGCACGGATTCCCATTTGACCTACCTGGTGAGTGTAATCCGACTACTGAAAAAAAAAAAAAATTACTCGCCATGCAGACTGACTCTCATGATCAATTTAATTAATTACCCTATCAAATTGATATGAATGAATTGTCACCTGGCGGGTGGAAGAGATGGCTAGGGCACCACGGAATGGTTCTTGATAGGCGTTTCTTTTTTTTCGTTGTGGAGATATCTTTTAACGAAATTTCAATCTCCCACCTACACAGGGCGAAACAGGCTCTCACGATTTATTTCGTAAACGCTAGTATGATACAGCATCGCATTGGTGAAAGGGGACCTGTCATAGTGTACAAAACAGCTACTTCATCTTGAATTATAGCTTGTTATTGTTGAACGTAAAATGAATGAGGTTTTTTTTTCAGTTTGTGAGCCAATGGCGTGAGAGATTGTCTGAAATGTTTGTAATACACACATGCATGACAGTTTATTTACAGAAGCTGAATGCGATAGACGCTCTCAGGTCGTGCTATTTCTACAACAAGCTGGAAGAAATTACTTAATATAGATGTTTTTTCTTTGGAGTTTAAATTCTCGCTTTTTCTTTACTTCGATGACGGTTTCGAGATAACGAGGACATTCCATGGTGATCGGTAATTTTCGCAGGAAAATAGTCGAAGTTTCCTTTTTTTCCTGATTTTAAACATGGTGGACATGTCTCCGATCATCATTTCTGAATGGTGGCGGTGGACTTCATTGGATGTCACAAAATAATGATATGTGAAGTGTATCCTGCAGTTGAACGTAAAATCTATACCGGTTTTGCTCAGAAAACTAAAAGAAAATGGACTTCGCCTATTTTCGTGGAAAGAGGACATTTATTATCGTCGCGACTGTGTTTTCCTTTTTTTAGTAGTTGCTTTATTATAGGAGTTGCGTTGATGTTCAATAGTTCAGCCCATAATGGCGGGCTGCTGCGGGCGAGTTCCCTAAGAGACAGCGGGTCTCCCTCGGTCGGCATAGCAGTCATTTATCACGCTCTCGTTCTGAGGGGTACCGGCATCTCGCTTTGTACTGAAGGTACTGTGGTGTGAGGCTGCAACCACTTTAGGCAGAAGGGGCTTCCTGTTTCACAAGCAGCCGACTTTTGAAAAAGCCATCTGGAGCATACTCTGTATGAGCGGGGTTGTGCTACTAATTTCCCTTTTGTGTTGTCTAGGACCATTGCCTCAAGGCATGCCGCGTGTCGCGAGCGACTGTGGAGGGTAGCGGAACGCCTGGTGTGGCCAGTGGCCATAGAGGGGTAGTAAGGGGGCGCGAGACACTCTGCGGAGTATCTGGCCATTTGAAGAAGCATGTGTCCTCCCCGTAGGTGGATGGAGGGGGGCAGGGGTGAGGGGGAGGAGTGAGGGGAGTTGAGAGGGCCTCGGCAGTTTGTGATTGTACATCTAGGAGAACGCATGTTCAACTACCACCCCCTTTGCAGTCTTTTAGGACGACGATTTTTTCCAGCACATCTGACACATGGCTGGCTTCACCCTGTTTAAAAGCAAATCCGAGTAGTGGCTGTTCGTTGTACGCTGCTCTTCGAGATAATCACAAAAAACTGGACCTCCGTCATCCCGAAACACTGTCAATGTGACTTTTCCTGTTAATGCTTAGGTTTTGAATTTTTTTCTTTACAGGTGAGTTGGTGTGCTTCCACTCCATGCTTTGTCCTCTTGATTCTGGCTCATAATAGTGAACCCAAGTTTAATCACACATTAAAATTTTGTTGAGGAAGTGCTCACCTTGTTTCATAACGTTCCTTTAGCTCTGTGCACACTCTCAACCTCGTTTCCTTGTGTAGCCGCGTCAACTCCTTTGGGACCCATCTTGCACATGTTTTGCGGTACTTTAGATTGTTACAGATAATCTTATGGACTGTACCAGTACTAACTTGGCCCTCATCAGCTATCATTTGCACAATCTCACGGCGGTCAGCACGAATAATGCCATCAATTCAACTTTCAAGTAAGGGTGTTGAAACTGCAACAGGTGGGCCAGAACGATGTTCGTCAGTCACTGAGTCACGACTATTTTTGAACTGCTCTACCCACTTGCAAAAATTTGCACGATTCATAGGACTTTCACCATAAAAGTTTGACATTCTACAGTGTATATTCACTGGTTTCTCACCTTCAGCATGTAAAATACGAGTAACAGAACGTTGTTCAACTAATGTGGATATTTCAAGTGGACTCACCATCTCGAAATGTATTTTTGGGGTTATAAACAAAACAATGTTGATACATCAGCTGATCAGGGCTCATCCCAGTGATGCCAACATAAAGTCATAAAAGTGTCAATCTTGCCCTACTAACAGTTTTTTCCCAATACCAATTTGTCTTTTTAATTGGGGAATCGATGGAAGCAGCCGCTGGTGTAGTATCAGTGCAGCAGTAGTGCATCAGCAGTGCAGTAGCGAGTCGCATATTTAGCTTTCATATTTGTTTTGTAGTTTGACTCTTAATTTCTTTCCGTTTGTGCGCTTGCATATTTAATTACATAAAGTCCTTGCGTATTCTCGTATTTGAGAGGAGTGATATTGCTTGTTGATAGCCGTAGAGTATAAATTCGTGGAGTCGTCAGTCAGTTGTTTATTTTGGACAGCCAGTGCTTTCTGTTTATTTCGTAGAGTCAGCAACATACAGAGGCCAGTGCAGTTTCATCTGTGCTTCCAGAGTGACGTGTGCGAGCAGCAGTAGCAGAAACTAGTCGTATATTCAGTTTTTCGTATTAGTTCCGCAGGTTTAATTCAAATTACTTTGTGTGTTTATGTGCTTGCGTGGTAATATTATTCGGATCTTTCGAATTAGAAAGGGGTAGTATCAAATTTTAATAACGGTAGAGTGTAACATCGCATAGGCGGTTGTCATTTGTACTAAGACAGGGGTAAGATCGCATTGTAATATCTGTATAGTGGCGTAGTCGTGGTCATTTGATTGCTTGGTTCGTAAGTAATTGTTCATATATCGCAGCTCAATCTGGCGCTGATGACGCAACTGTGCAGTCGCACATTACTGTTTTCTTTGTCGCAACTCTATACGTCCAGACATTAGCAGTAGGATGGATAGGGTGTGTGCATGCTGTGTGCGGGCGCCGGCCGGTGTGGCCGTGCGGTTCTAAGCGCGTCAGTTTGGAACCGCGTGACCGCTACGGTCGCAGGTTCGAATCCTGCCTCGGGCATGGATGTGTGCGATGTCCTTAGGTTAGTTATGTTTAAGTAGTTCTAAGTTCTAGGGGACTGATGACCTCAGTAGTTAAGTCCCATAGTGCTCAAAGCCATTTGAACCATTTTTTGTGTGCGGGCGCAGGAGGAACTGGCCGCGGTTCGCGAGCAGCTGAGCGTGCTGTTGGTCACGGTCAGCTGCCTTCAGGCTGCTGCCTCGAGGTGCAGCCGGCCGGAATGGCCAAGCGGTTAAAGGCGCTAGTCTGGAACCGTGCGACTGCTACGGTCGCAGGTTCGAATCCTGCCTCGGTCATGGATGTGTGTGATGTCCTTAGGTTAGTTAGGTTTAAGTAGTTCTAAGTTCTAGGGGACTGATGACCTTAGAAGTTAAGTCCCATAGTGCTCAGAGCCATTTTTTGAACCTCGAGGTGCAGCGCCGGCGGAGGGTCTGGCGCGTCGCTCGAGACACCCCAGGTGTCGCTTGCTGCGTCCGCTGACTCAGCCGCCGAGGCACCTTCTAGTGTACCCGGCGCGTTGGGGCCGCCCTCACCTCAGGGTAAGTGGCGGACTGCAACGCGTTCGCGTCGCTCGAGGCGGAGGGCCAATGTGGAGGCTGGCCGGCTGGCCTCGCCCGTTCATCCTGTCAATGGGCAGGTGGCCGCTCCTTCAGCAGGGCCCGAGCAGGCACACGGGGGCAAAGGCTTGCTGGTTATTGGGAGCTCCGACGTTAGGAGGGTGATGGAGCGCCTTAGGTTGAAAATGGTTCTAATGGCTCTGAGCACTATGGGACTTAACATCTATGGTCATCAGTCCCCTAGAACTCAGAACTACTTAAACCTAACTAACCTAAGGACATCACACAACACCCAGTCATCACGAGGCAGGAGCCCCTTAGGGAAATAGCGTACAGGACTGCGAAGAATTCCAACGTGCACTCAGTTTGTCTGCCGGGGGGCCTCATCCGAGATGTGGAGGCGGCCTTGCCTGCGGCTATCGAGCGTACGGGGTGCAGTCGTCTGCAAGTAGTTGTTCACGTCGGCACCAATGATGCGTGTCGCTTGGGTTCTGAGGCGATCCTCAGTTCGTGCGGGCGGCTGGCGGATTTGGTGAAGACCGCTGGCCTCGCACGCGGGGTGCAAGCAGAGCTCTCTATTTGCAGCATCGTTCCCTGAGTGGATCGGGGTCCTTTGATTTGGAGCCGAGTGGAGGGTCTCAACCAGAGTCTTCGTCGACTCTGTGACGGTCTTGGCTGCAGATTTCTAGACTTGCACTGTTGGGTGGGGAATTGTAGGACGCCCCTATATAGGTCAGGGGTGCACTACATAAAGGAAGCGGCTACTCGGGTAGCAGAGTACTTGTGGTGTGCACATGGGGGTTTTTTAAGCTAGGCAAAGTGTGAGGTGTCCTAATGAGCACTCACCAGTCGACGTGCAGGCAGAGAAATCAGGACGCGCTCAGTGTAATGACACTTCAGCTATCAAGATATTAGCAGTAAATTTTCAGATTGTTCGGAATAAAGTTCCTGAATTTACTGCTCTCCAGGAAGCGTGTGGCGCGCAAATTATTCTCGCGACTGAGACCTGGCTGAGCCCTGAGATAGGAAGTTCTGAAATATTTAGTGAGGGTTGGAACGTGTATCGGAAGGACAGATTAGACACCGTAGGAGGTGGTGTCTTCATTACAGTTGACAAAAATATTGTGTCTACTGAGGTCGAAGTAGAGTGTGATTGTGAAGTTATCTGGACACGTTTAACAGGGCTAGGAGAAATAAAGTTAATTGTTGGGTGTTATTACCGGCCACCAGGTTCCACCGTGACAGTTCTAGAATCATTCAAAGGGAGTCTACACTCTGTATCGCAGAAGTACCCGGATCATGCTATATTAGTCGGAGGCGACTTCAACTTACCTAGTATAGACTGGGATGTCTATGGATTCGTTACAGGTGGTACATACAAGCCGTTGTGTGAATTACTTTTGAACACATTATCCGAAAACTGTCTTGAGCAGCTAAATCGACAGCCAACGCGTAATGGAAATATTTTAGATCTGATAGCTACGAACAGACCAGACCTCATCGACGGTGTCAGTGTTGAGACAGGGATTAGTGATCATGATGTTGTCATTACGACTATTGCTACGAAAGTTAAAAAGTAGGTCAAGAAATCTAGGAGAGTATTCTTACTAGAAAGAGCAGATAAGCAGTTGTTAGCATCCCACTTAGTAAATGAATCGACTTCATTTACTTCCGGTACGATGGACGTGGAAGAATTATGGGCAAATTTTAAACGCATTGTAAATCACGCATTGGATAAGTATGTGTCAAAAAAGTGGGTTACGGACGGAAAAGACCCACCGTGGTTTAACAACGCAATTCGAAGAATGCTCAGGAAGCAAAGACAGTTGCACTCGCGGTACAAGAAAGATCGGGAGAATGAGGAGAGGAAAAAGTTAGTAGAGATCCGTGCAGCTGTAAAAAGAGCGATGCGCGAAGCATACAACCACTACCACCGTCATACCTTAGCAAAAGATCTTGCTGAAAACCCAAGGAAATTCTGGTAAAATCGGTAAGCGGGTCGAAGACTTCCATCCAGTCACTCACTGATCAGTCTGGCCTGGCAACGGAAGACAGCAAAACGAAAGCTGAAATTTTAAATTTAGCATTTGAGAAATCTTTCACGCAGGAGGATCGTACAAACATACCGCCGTTTGAGTCTCGTACAGATTCCCGTATGGAGGACATAGTGATAGACATCCCTGGGGTTGTGAAGCAGCTGAATGGGTTGAAAATAAATAAATCGCCAGGTCCTGATGGGATTCCAATTCAGTTTTACAGAGAGTACTCTACTGCATTGGCTCCTTACTTAGCTTGCATTTATCGCGAATCTCTTGCCCAACGTAAAGTCCCGAGCGACTGGAAAAAAGCGCAGGTGACGCCTGTATATAAGAACGGTAGAAGGACGGATCCTCAGAATTACAGACCAATATCCTTAACATCGGTTTGTTACAGGATTCTCGAACATATTCTCAGTTCGAATATAATGAATTTCCTTGAGACAGAGAAGTTGCTGTCCATGCATCAGCACGGCTTTGCAAAGCATTGCTCCTGCGAAACACAACTCGCCCTTTTTTCACATGATATCTTGCGAACCATGGATGAAGGGTATCAGACGGATGTCATATTCCTTGAGTTCCGGAAAGCATTTGACTCGGTGCCCAACTGCAGACTCCTAACTAAGGTACGAGCATATGGGATTGGTTCCCAAATATGTGAGTGGCTCGAAGACTTCTTAGAACCCAGTACGTTATCCTCGATGGTGAGTGTTCATCGGAGGTGAGGGTATCATCTGGAGAGCCCCAGGGAAGTGTGGTAGGTCCGCTGCTGCTTTCTATCTACATAAATGACCTCTTGGATAGGGTGGATAGCAATGTGCGGCTGTTTGCTGATGATGCTGTAGTGTACGGGAAGGTGTCGTCGTCGAGTGACTGTAGGAGGATACAAGATGACTTGGACAGGATTTGTGATTGGTGTAAATGGTTCAAATGGCTCTGAGCACAATGGGACTTAACATTTGAGGTCATCAGTCCCCTAGAACTTACTACTACTTAAACCTAACTAACCTAAGGACATCACACACATCCATGCCCGAGGCAGGATTCGAACCTGCGACCGTAGCGCTTGCGCGGTTCCAGACTGTAGCGTCTAGAACCGCTGGGCCACTGCGGCCGGCGATTGGTGTAAAGAACGGCAGCTAACACTAAATATAGATAAATGTAAATTAATGCAGATGAATAGGAAAAAGAACCCCGTAATGTTTGAATACTCCATTAGTAGTGTAGCGCTTGACACAGTCACGTCGATTAAATATTTGGGCGTAACATTTCAGAGCGATATGAAGTGGGACAAGGATGTAATGGCAGTTGTGGGGAAGGCGGATAGTCGTCTTCGGTTCATTGGTAGAATTTTGGGAAGATGTACTTCATCTGTAAAGGAGACCGCTTATAAAACACTAATACGACCTATTCTTGAGTACTGCTCGAGCGTTCAATCAGGTCGGATTGAGAGAGGACATAGAAGCAATTCAGAGGCGGGCTGCTAGATTTGTTACTGGTTGGTTTGATCATCACGCGAGTGTTACGGAAATGCTTCGGGAACTCGGGTGGGAGCCTCTAGAGGAAAGGAGGCGTTCTTTTCGTGAATCACTGCTAAGGAAATTTAGAGAACCAGCATTTGAGGCTGACTGCAGTACAATTTTACTGACGCCAACTTATATTTCGCGGAAAGACGCCAAAGATAAGATAAGAGAGATTAGGGCTCGTACAGAGGCATATAGGCAGTCATGTTTCCCCTCGTTGTGTTTGGGAGTGGAACAGGGAGAGAAGATGCAAGTTGCGGTACGAGGTACCCTCCGCCACGCACCGTATGGTGGATTGCAGAATATGGATGTAGATGTAGATCGGCTAACTACCCAGGTCACTTGACCTCATGTGTCCCTTTTCTTCCTCTGGGCCATGTGAAACAGCTGGTGTGTGAAAATGTTGTGGAAACAGAAGAAGACCTCGTCGCTAGAATTACCATCACTGCTGGAACCACTGCGGATATGCCAGGAATGTTCGAACGAACACGACAATGATTCTATGATGTACTGCGTGCATGCAGTTAGTGGTCGCACATTCGATCAGTTCGAGAATGTAAAGTATCTTCCGTCTGAATCATCCCTAGGATCATAAGTTGCCATCAGGATCCATATCCACCACAACTAAATGTATTTGTTTTGATGTTCTCTACCTCGTGTATTGATTTGAACGAATACTTTCGTAATACACTGTATACCATCCACTAGTAGTGCTGCCATATGCCGTGTGTGAGTGGTTATTGCATGCTGACGCCGAACATAGGCAGTGGTCACATCAATATGACTAGACTGTGTATGAATAATGGTTATAAATTAATAAACCTAGGACAGGATTTGTACAACTGTTCAGTTTCGCAAAATAGTGTATGATTCAGCTTGAGGAGTATTCAGAAGAAACGTCGCTACATTTGAAGTGGGATCAGTCACTGTCGATGGTGTAGCTGTGGGTGGTGAATTCTGCATAGGGGTAGACATTGTATCTGAAGAAACGTAAGAAGCCAGAGATGATAATAAAAATCCCGACGTGTCCTTCTTGGCTACGTCCAGTTGCTCATTCAGAAGTAACAGGAAATTAGCTTTCAGATCTCTTTCATGCCAGTCACAAAGTTTCCTAAAATCAGGGACCATAGACTGAAGAACATCCAGTCAGCATTATCGACTGATGACTCCCGGTGCCTTTTCATTTCAGCAAGTTTTTAATTTCCAACTTCGGCTTGTATGGGCGACATTCGAGAAAGAAAAGAACAAGGCAGCTCCGCACTCCGTATAGCAGGGCATAGCAGGGGGCAATTATGTCGCACGTGGCGCGTTGCTGTCAGTTCCGTCATGGACAACCTCAAATATATTTCGCGTATTTCCTCGAGAATTTTGATATGTTAGCCACATTTCGTGCACAGCAACCAATGACCTAAAGCCCACCTAATGTAAACTGGCCAATGACTACGTTCTTCACTGCAAACTTTTCAAAATATGGCTGGTGATTTACTTATTTGCGAAGTGTCACAGTAACTATGGACAGTAACTAAAATAAAATTAGTTTATTGTAAAACTGTGATCTCAGACTACAAAATAATTTTCTGTAGCGAACAGTTCTATCAAAATCGAGTGAAAAATACTGCACAGCAGTGAACATGTGTGAATAGCAAAACAGCGGTTTTTAAATTTTTACATAAAGAGAAAAAGTTTTATTGAAGGACTAACTACAGATGTAGCTGTTCTTCGTCTAGATACAAAAATTTTTTAGACACTCAGATTACTTGAAATTTCCCTCGCCGTCCATCGTACGACACAAGTTGCGTGGAGCAACCAGCTGGGCGCTGTGACAGAGATACGTGTTGAAGCTGGGCGCTACGACAGAGATACGTGTTGGTGCCATATGTGAAACAGTAAAGTTGCTCCAGCTACGCTTCCAGACACTCCGCCAATCTGGGTTGCTTCTGCATTTTATTGCGAGTCCCATCGCGAATCGTATTGCCTCAGTGTGAACTGCGACCTTTTGAAACCAAAAATCTTTGTTACGAGCACAACTGGCTTCCACAAGAACTGAAGGCTGCTTATGACAAGCTTCAGGTTTTCATCTCCAATATGAAGGAACTGCGTATGGCAAACTCGCAGCAGGAGTATTTTACGTCCGCTTATTTGTATTAAGGGGATGCAGTAGTAGACAATACTGGAAGTTGTGTGAATCCCAAGGTACCAAATGTTCAAATAACGTACGAGAATGTTCCCGGGTAACATCGTTGACAACCGCTAACGATGTGACAGGTGAACATCTTGTCATCAAGGGCAAAATGCCAAGAGACATCGTTGTGCACGGCAGTTCAAAACCTTTGTCGGTCCGGCCTGTACCGAAGTGGAAACTGAAAGACGGTGTAATCAGAAAGACAACGGTGTAAACAAAAAGCAACTGACAGCATCATCCAAAGATGACTTACGTCAGACATTATCGTTACTGGAACATGAACCATGAATATGTAGTGTTAACTCCGTCCACTTGCTGTTTAACTATGGACAGAAGGTGGCATTCCATATAGAATTTAGCTAAAAATTATCAGCCCCTGTTTGTTAGATCACTTGTTATAGTTTGATTATAATTACTTGATAGTTGACATCTGTAATTTGCTGCTACAGTGTTGCAAGATCTGCTGCCCGCTACCGCGTGTTATAGGTGACACACAACACGGGGGGTCACTTCACAAATATTGTTAATGCGTAATGCGGAGGTACGTTGAAAGTGGCCACCGCGAGGTACGACGGAAGTGGGAGATGCTCTGTCGACAGCCGATTTTAAATGACCGATGACTGAATTACGGTAGATGACGGGTTTTATAGCCCTGAATTTAAACTCTTGCCCTAATTTAACAACACCCTCGTCCTGTGCAATGTGTCCGAGGAAACAGCAATCAACAATCTGCGGCAGAACTAAAATCGCGACCACTTTGTTCACGGCGTTTAGGGCTAACATCTGAGAGCAAACTCAAGACAAAAGTTTCGTAATACATTTGTTTTCATCGCCATCTGCCGCAGCAAAATTTCAGATTTAGTGGTAAAAGCAAATTGTAATTTCTCGCTGTCATTGGTTACCTGATGCTACCCTCACTATCCCAGGCTGTACATGCCGCCTTACGAATCGGTGAGAAACCTGGTTGGCACTTGGTTGCAGATTATTCCGACGGAAAAAAGAATTGTAGGAAGAAAAATAAGAGCAAATAAAAATTATATATTGAAAATGATGCAGAAAAAGTGTTAAAAATAAAAGAATTATATTTAAACCAGTTGACTGTATGCAAAACACAATCAAAGTCTTTTGATTAGATTTGGAAAAATAAAAAATTCGCTGCATTTGACGAGCTGCGAATCTTCGACTTTCTGCTCATTAGGTTTCTACGCTAATCACTACGCTGCGCCGTTACACTACAAAAAAGGTGGTTGTGCTTATGACCCAGGTGTCCCAGTCGCAATAATTAATGGACAGCCTTCAAAAATTCGGCTTCATGCAGTGTCATGCGAAGCTTATCTAATGTAAGTCGATCTCTGTGATTGTAGTAACCGCATAAATGTATGAAGCGTGTGTATTTCGTTTGCATCGTTGTGAGTGTATGTGTGTGTGTGTGTGTGTTTTGTTCTTGGTGTCGTTATCATACGTGATGAAATACGAAATCAAGGGCCAGACCCAGGATTCGGGATCCAAACACATCACAAAAGAGAATTTGGATGTGAACTAACTGTTGTGGCAGTTTGGCAACAGGGAATGTTTTGGGGGTGATGTTGAGTGATGTGATAGGAGCGAACCAGCTACAGCACGTGAAGTGTCAAAGTTCAAGTAATTTTAATCAGACTGTAGTTCAATCTCAACAGCTTCCTTAATGACACTATTTCAGTAACTTGTACTGCAGGGATTCTAGCGTGCATTTCCAGTTACTGTGTGTGTGTTGTCTTTCGAAACAATACAGTTGTCATGATAAGTATGGAAAGTAAACACTATTCAAGTATTAGGCGTTAGGCCCGTTCTGCCTGGCTGAGCGGTGATTGTGTGACAGGTGATCAGGTGGGGTAATGGTGGTACTGGCGCACTTTTGATATCAAATTGATATGCAAATCAATTAAACTGGACAGCTGATTGATTTACGACCTTAACCTATTGTTATGCTAATTGATTTATGACCCTGTGTGAGCTGATTTATGACCCTCTTGGGTAATCGGTTTTTCTGAGAAAACCCCCACCCCATCACACTCCCCCTTCTCCTCCTCCTCTCCCTCTCTTCTAGGAAATTCCCAACCCCTATCTCTCTGTCCCCTGCACCAATACAAGCACACTTTTGAAATCAAATTAATTGCCTAACTAATTAAATAGATCAATTAATTACCCCCACCCCCTGATGATGTCATGGGTTTTTTCTGGCAGTCATGTGTTCCCTTCCCCCACGACCCCTCTGAGAACTGCCTTCCCCTCCACTACCCTCCCCTCCCCCAGCCAGAAAAAAATGGCGGGAAAAATCATGACTCAACTCATGAACTGTTGGAGTGGGAGAATCTCAAGACTGTACGTTAATATATCGTCAATCATATTGCATTAAATAATTTAAGGCATTGGGATATGGTTCAAACAATTTTTAGGGATAATGTTTGTTTAAACAATTTGCAGAAGCCACGGCAGAGCAGAATATTATTTATTTAAACAGTTTTTATGGTTTGATTTCACGCAGTTTGTTTACTCTATTAACGCAGTTTATTTACTCTATTAACTCTAAATAGACACTCAGCACTTTTCGAATTTTAGCTGTTTGTTTGAAGGCACTGCCAGAGAAAAAAAAATCTGAGTCCTACAGCTGCTGTGGTGGTTCCATAATGACACTCACCACTTTTCGAATTTTAGCTGTTTGTTTGAAGGCACTGCCAGAGAAAAAAAATCTGAGTCCTACAGCTGCTGAGGTGGTTCCATAAGGCGAGGTTCAACAGCTGTAAAGTATTTTATGAAATGTATTTTAACCATCAGCTGTTTAATTATTCCCTTAGTCACCTACCAGTTTCGGTTATTAACTATCATCCCGGATACAGGGTACAACAGATTAGTTGAAAGCATCCCATATCCCATATTCCTTTTATCCAATGAAATTGTGCAAACAATTTGTCTTAGAATACTGATCCCCTCAGTGGCTCAGCATTCGTTTGCTGAGCACGGGCTTGGCGACCCCGGGGTTCCTGAGATGGGGACTGGTAAGCGCCACCAGTCCTCTTTCACCGTAAGCTCTGGTCATACTTCAACGACCACCGTGCGGCGCAGCGGTGGAATGTTGTGTGTTTCGGAGAACGGAGGCCTTGACTTCACTGCCTGGACTGTGAGGACCCGCAACCTCAAGGTGTGCCACGTGCTGAGGAGGTGAATGGCTGTTGAGGTGAAACAGTCTTTAGCGAGCAACCTCTGGGGCACCTGCCGCATCCCAGTTGAATCAGTCTTGCTCAGGCATGCTGGGCTCTGCCTGGGTCGACGGTTGTTTCCCTAGCGTCTCGTGGGATCCTTATGGAACTGTCTCATGAAGCTACTACTCCTGACGGGATGGGTGTACCATCAGGCAACACCTACACCCACTCCTCAAAGAGAGCTCGGTTGGTCAGTCCTCCCGAAAAGAAGTCTCCGAGTAATAGTAACAGGGCATTAGTGTACCATAACAATTTCATTGTAATCAAGCGAAACGGAGGAAGCTTTGAGAAGATATCCCCTTTCTATATTAACAAGGCATTGGAAGTATTGCTGGGTCTCTGAAAAGTGTCAAACGACTGCGTAATGGAAAGCTTTTGGTAGAAACTGCTAATTACGGAGCTTCTAGGATGTAAAGCCTTAGGTGACTACCCAATCGAGGCTGAATTCATAACACCATTAACTATAGTAAGGGCGTGGTTACCTGCTCCGATATAATGGAGATGGACCCCGCGGAGTTGGGTGAAGAGTCGACGAATGTGGTCGTCAAGGAGGTGCAGAATTTAATGAGGAGAGTCAATGGCAAATTGGAAAAATCGGCAACGTTTATTCTACCGTTTAGTACTCCCGAATTACCGGAATATATCCTTGCCGGCTATATCCGCCTTAAGGTTCGCCCATTTGTTCCAAACCCCAGGCGCTGCTATAAATGTCAGATTTTGCCATACCACTATGGGATGTAACGGGAAGGCTACGTGTGGCAATTGTGGAGACTCTGCTCGAGAGTCAGGGACTTCTTGTACACTTCCTCCGAAATGTGTAAATTTCTCTGGGATCACCCAGTGTGGAGCAGAAAGTGTCGGGTTTACAACAAGGAAAAGAAAATTCATGAGTTGAAAGTACACAGTCGCATACCCTATGGTGAAGCTAAAAAGGCTTACAAAGCCATGCAACCACCGGTTTTTGCAACTTCTTTTGCATCAGCCCTTAAAACACCAATAGCTAAATGTGATGCCTTGACACAAACTCAGACCACAGATTCAGCTACGAGCACACGCACTTGTCACTGTACCTTGTGGGGCAAATGCTCCACTTGCAACTGATGTCGCTCGGAAGCCGTCAGCAGTAGACTTACCACCTAAGCCACATACCACTCCCCACCTTCAGAAGCCACCTAAGCCATTCCAGCAACCCACGCAGCCTCCTCCTTCTGTCAGTAAAGAAAAACGTTCTTCTAAAAGTAGTTCTAAGTCCAAGAAAGCGGTACGTAAGCCTTCTGGTCGACGAGCGCTCTCACTTTCTGATGGCGACTATGCTCTTGAAGATATGAACTTCCAATCGGAAGAACTAGAGAACACGGAACCAGCTAACGTTCCCCCTGACCTCCCCGGTAAATCACCGCCTACGAGGGAGAAAAAAAAATGGTTCAAATGGCTCTGAGCACTATGGGACTTACTGCTGAGGTCATCAGTCCCCTAGAACTTAGAACTACTTAAACCTAACTAACCTAAGGACATCACACACATCCATGCCCGAGGCAGGATTCGAACCTGCGACCGTAGCGGTCGTGTGGTTCCAGACTGTAGCGCCTAGAACCGCTCGGCCACTCCGGCCGGCTACGAGGGAGAAAGGAAAGAACCATCATCGCTAACCAATGGCTTCCATAGGGACTTCTGTGTTGCAGTGGAATTTGAATGGATATCGCTGACATTTGGAAGGCTTGCAGCTGCTGGTCTAGGATAAACTATTCTGCATCTGCTTACAAGAAACGCATTTTAAAGTCACTGACACACTTACATTACGGGGCTACCACATACACAGGAAAGACGATACTGCTGTCGGGAGGGCTAAAGGTGGAGTGGCTATTTTTCTTGTTGACAGATACCACTCCTCTGCTGTTCCTCTTGCCACGACCATCCAAGCAATTGCTGTGAAAGTTTTCTCACCGTTTACTACCACAGTGTGTTCTTTGTACCTGCCCCCCCCCCCCCCCACCCTCAATGACACTTTGGACGCGGACGCACTGGCAGACCTCTTCCAGGTACTTCCGTGCCCATTAATTCTTGTGGGGGTCTTCAATGCACACAATGTGCTGTGGGCTCGGCTACTACTTGCTCCAGGGGTAGGCTGATCGAGCGACTCGTCCATTCTGAGGATATCTGCCTTCTGAACGCGGGTCAGATGACTCACTTTTCGACAGCTACAGGGTCTTTTTCAGCTATTGATCTTCCCTTTTGTTCCTCAGCTATTGCAGATTCATTTCAGTGGGAAGTGGCTCCAAATTTACAGTCTAGTGACCACTTCCCAGTGTGGATTCGTCTGCCGCCTAGGACAGTGACCAGCAGGAGACCACGCACGTGGATGATACTAAGGGAAAATTGTTTACAGTACAGTCGACAGGCTATTTTTGAACGAAAAGATTGTGCACAAGTGTGGGTGGCCCATATCACTCATGCAATCCTAAGGGCTGCGGCAGATCTAGTAACCACCTCGGACGACGGCCTGTACGGTGGTGGAATGACGACTGTCGATTAGCAACCAGGGCCAGACGGACAGCTCTTTGGAACTTCAAACGGTGTCCAACTACAGACAATCTTCATGTCTTCACGTCTGCGAGAGCACATGAAAGGCGAGTGTGGTATACACCGCTTCTAACAAACACCGAACAACGCGCTCCAGTACGCGGCCGCCAAATACATCGCTGGCCGCACTTCTCTGGGCGGCCCGCTGATTCTTCATCTCGAGTCGCCTTTTACCAATGCAAGAAACAGCCGAATCAGACGCATAGAGAGTTGGCAGCGGAATTGCAAAGCTTGGAGCGACGATGTCACTTTGTTACCTCTAAAAATAAGGACTCCTACGCCGAAGAAATGATCCGGGACATGATAATCAGGGGTACGCCAGACAGGGAGTTCCCACATGAGGCCCTTCAGCTCGTCGACCCCTCATTGGATAAAGTCTTGGACTTGGCACAAAGCTTCGAGGTGACCCGTGCAGCAGGCAAGAAACTAGAATCATGGGTCGACATTGCAGCAGTCAATGTAAACACATCAGAGCCGGCGGCTAAGGCCCGCCCGAGTGATGATTCCGAAATAGCGATAGCGCGGGCAGGCCGCCGGTCCACTCAGCAGACCCGTCCGCCACCTCGCTCCAACCGCTCAAACCGGTCGTGGGTGCCAAAACGTCTACCATCATGTCCTGATTGTTTTAAGAAACATCAACGAGATGATTGTCCTGATCGATGGGCCTTTTGCTACAAATGTTCTTCCAAGGGCCATTTAGCTTCTGTGTGTCGAAAGTCCCGCCGGCCGCAGCAACCTTCGGATCTTCGATGGGCCTTTTGCTACAAATGTTCTTCCGAGGGCCATTTAGCTTCTGTGTGTCGAAAGTCCCGCCGGCCGCAGCAATCTTCGGATCTTCCGATGGATGTTAATCTGATCGCCGCTATTGATAATCAGGAGACCACCAATAGGATTTTTATTGAAGTCCTGATTGCGGAAAAACCGATTCAATTACAGGTCGACACTGGCGCAGCCGTGAGCGTTCTAAATTACGCCACATATTTGAGACTTGGCGCTCCTCCCTTGCACGACACGCAGCGGCACCTCATGGCGTATGGTAAACATTCCATTCCAGTCCGCGGTCAAGTCGAATTGCCGACGACATACCGGAATGTCACCCACCAGGTCACCTTCTTAGTCGTTAACAGGGACTCCTCTGAGAATTTATTTGGGCTGGACGCATTTCGGAAATTTGGTATTTCAATCGACGATTCTGTGAATTTGGTGTCGGACGAGGTTCCGTACTCGGATCTGGACAGGCTTTGCCAGGATTATGCAGACCTGTTCACCCCCGGCCTCGGTTCCGCAAAGAATTTTGAGGCACATATCACACTGAAACGAAATGCGCGGCCTCGGTATTTTCGTGCCCGTGCCGTTCCTTTAGCTCTCAGAGATCAAGTGAAGAAGGAGTTGGACCGCCTCACGGCAAGTGGCGTTCTTGAGCCTATTCCTTCCAGTCAGTGGGCTACTCCCCTCGTCGTTGTTCGGAAGCCGTCAGGGCAGCTCCGTCTCTGCGGCGACTTTAAAGTAACAGTTAACGCCCAATCAGAGATCGAGACATATCCTATTCCAAAGCCGGAGGAGTTGCTGTCCAAATTGAAGGGTGGAAAGTTCTTCTCGAAAATAGACCTCGCTGAAGCATACCTACAACTCCCACTTGATGCCGCATCTCAGCAGTTCCTGACTCTCAACACACCGCACGGGTTATATCGTCTGAAACGCCTTATGTTTGGGATAGCCAGAGCCCCTGCTATTTTCCAGCGGTTTTTGGAACAATTAGTCCTTAAAGTGGATGAATGCATTAACTATTTGCACGACATCGTGGTGACGGGTCGTACTACGGAGGAACACCTTCACAACCTGCAATCTTTAGTCCATGTCTTGCGGGAGGCTGGCCTAAAATGTAGGAAAGATAAATGTTGTTTTTTCCAACCTGAAATTGAGTACCTGGGCCACGTCATTTCCTGTTCGGGTGTTCGTCCGTTAGAGAAACATATAGAAGCCATCATCAAGCTGCCACAACCTACAACGCTGACACAAGTTCGTTCCTTTCTGGGGAAGATTTCATATTACCGAAAATTCTTACCCGCGGCTGCGACGGCAACTGCCCCCTTGTCTCAGTTATGCAAAAAAGGGGTTCCTTTCGAGTGGATGCCGGCATGTGACCGCGCCTTCCACAGATTCAAATCCCAATTACTGCAGGCCCCGTGCCTCGCACGTTTTGACCCTACTAAGCAAATCGTCATTGCAACGGATGCCTCGGATACAGGCATCGGGGCGGTCCTAGCTCACAGGGAGGCAGATGAGTCGGAGCACCCTGTGGCCTATGCATCGGAAACATTAACCGATACGCAACGCCGGTATTCCCAAATTGAAAAAGAGGCACTGGCCATCATCTTCGCCTTAAAGAAATTCCATGTTTTTGTGTATGGTACAAAGTTTCACCTCATTACGGATCATAAACCCCTCATATCGCTATTCAATCCTGCAGCAAAGATCCCTGACCGGACTGCTCATCGTCTTCAGCGCTGGGCTTTGTTTTTGGCACGATACCAGTATGAAATCCACTTTCGCAACACAACAGAGCATGCCAACGCTGATGCCCTCTCCCGCCTTCCATGGGGACCGGATTTGGAATTCGACAAAGAGGAAATTCTGTGTTTTCACGTAGACGAAGAAGCACAGGCCGCAGTAGAGGCGTTTCCCATTACCAGCTCTCGGGTAGCGGACGCAACCAGTAACGACGAGGTGCTCCGACAAGTCTGTCGTCACGTGCGTAATGGATGGCCCGAACGACCGCCTCCCACGGCTTCTGCGGCGTTTCGTCAGTTCTTTACTGTCCGCCATCAGCTTCAGTTGGTTGACGGAGTCCTTCTACTTCTTTCGGACGACGGACATCCACGGGTCGTCATTCCGCAGTCTTTACGTCAGCACGTTCTGCACATGTTACACCAAGGTCATTGGGGGATATCCCGGACGAAGCTTTTGGTTCGCCGGTTCACATACTGGCCCGCTATGACTCAGGAGATTGAACGCCTCACGCAGACGTGTCCCTCCTGCCAACGCCAGCAGGCAGCTCCACGACACTCCTTTGCCTCTTGGCCACCATGTGCTCGCCCTTGGGAACGGGTGCACGTTGATTTTGCTGGGCCGGTGTTTAATGCCATGTTTTTTTATTGTCGTCGACGCATATTCCAGGTTTCCATATATTGTCCGCTGCAACTCCGTTTCCACCTCCACCACTATTGCAGCCTTAGAAAAAATATTTGCCATTGAAGGTCTGCCGGAGGTTCTCGTCTCGGATAACGGTCCGCAGTTCCGCAGTGAGGATTTTCGGGTTTTCGGCGCCCGGCATGGCATTCGCCACATTCCGACGCCCCCCTTCCATCCTCAATCTAATGGCGAGACAGAAAGGATGGTCCGCACCTTCAAAACGCAGATGAAGAAATATCTGCAGGATCACTCCCCCGACGCATCTCTTACCTTTTTCTTGAGCAGTTACAGGTCCACGCCCATCGGAGATAAAAGCCCGGCGGAACTTCTTCACGGATGGCAGCCCCAGACCCTCTTGAATTTGCTTCTGCCGACACCTCGGTTGGCTCCGTCGCTGTCTGCTTATCGTTTCCTCCCAGGTACTCTGGTGTGGGCGAAGGTATTCGGCCGACAACCAGCCTGGATTCCGGCCACCATCATCCAGGACAGGGGCAGGAAAGTCTTCCGGGTTCAACTTCCCGACCGGGAGGTTCTTCGACATGCCAATCAGCTTCGCCCTCGCCTGCCTTCCCAATCGTTTTTCTCCTCCCCTCCTCGGCATATTCTCCTCCCGTCCCCTGCTTCCCCTGATTCCCCACGCCAACCAGAGGAGGACACGCCAGGGTGGTCCTCGCAGTTGGCTCCCGGTCGGCTCACGGACGACGCCTCCCAGCCAGAGCTTCTTCCCCCGGACGTGGACCAGACCCAGCCACAGCCAGCCGGGGACTCCGAGGTCTCCCCCGATCGCCACCCCCAGGTTACTCCGGATGCCGATGAAGACATGCCACTGGTTCCTCCCGCACTGCCTCCTCTGCTGCCGCGGTCCGCACGCTATAACCTTCGCCCCCGGCCTGGGCGCTTTCGCCCGTATGCTCCTGTGCCCAGTCTCACCGCCGACGCCGAGGTTTCGGAGGAGGAGGACGCCATGGACGTGGCGTTCATTCGCAGCCAATGTTTCCACGCTTCCCCACGGGGAAGGGGTGCGGTATCCACCACTTCTAACAAACATCGAACAACGCGCTCCAGTACGCGGCCGCCAAATACATCGCTGGCCGCACTTCTCTGGGCGGCCCGCTGCTTCCATCGCTGACCGTCTTCACACGCACGCTCCCTTACGTGGCCGAGAAATACATCGCTGGCCGCACTTCTCCGGGCGGCTCGCGGCTACCATCACTGGCCGCCTTCGCGCGCGAGCGTTTGTCAGCACACAGCAATTGGCCACGCCAGGAAACATTGCGATTGGTTGTCCCTGGAAAACAGCGACCCCAGCCGACGGCTCCATTAACTAGCAAGCCTTATATAAACCCGGCCGCCGCCGCAAACGACGGTTCTCATCGGGAAGTGCAGTACGCCGTGTTCCACTCGAGGTTACCTGGCTGCTCGGCGGAAAATCTTGCGACTTCACTTGGAGAGACTGAACTTCACTGGACTTGAGAATAATTACGGGACGTGCACACCACCCTGCACATTCGGACGTTGGTATAACCAAACTTTAATTCTGCATTACTTCTGAGTGTGAGCCTGGGTAGACGCTTGGCTAACATAATTGTTAAAAAGTTATTTGTGATTTAATAAACCAGACTGAAGAGGTTATTGTGTTATTCCTGGTTATAACAGCGAGTGATCAAAGAACGGAACAGGGATTCCTGGAGGGAATTCAACCAATAAGATGGATTTCAGGCAAGGGTAGTCCACATCCCTTTACGACCTTGTCACATAATGGCGTCTTGGTTGACACGCCAGAAGAGATGGCTCACGTTTTAGCTGAACACTTCTTTACTGTTACTAAGTCATCCAGACAAACTCCTGCTGTTCAGGTATTCCGTCGGACTGATGAGATCCGTTATACCATGCTCAGTCATCTGTGCCCTAAAGCAAAAGGTCAGCTCCTCTCTTGTTTCAAACAGATTTGGTTTGATGGACAGTACCCCACGACTTGGAAGGAGGCAATCTTAATTCCATTCTGGAAACAAGGTAAGGACCGGAGCGCCCCTAAAAGTTATCGGAGTGTCGCCCTTACTAGCTGTATGGGTAAGACTCTTGAACACATGGTAAACCGCTGCCTCGTTTGGCTGCATGAATCCCGAGGTTACCTGAGCCGCTCCCAAGGTAAGACGTGTATATTTCTATTGTCTATTGTCAAACTACAATTTATTAAAGATGTTTATATTTTATTAATAGGATTAAGTAGGAATAATTAATATTTGTCATGTTGGAAATAATTGTGGTAGCAGGGAATGTTTGCACCAAAGTAATGTTGCCAGGAGAGACCGCACATTGATATAATTTTAAAAAGGGCGGGAGAGACCGCGTATGGATACATTTTAAGAAAAGAGCGGGAAAGACCGCGCATTGATACATTTTGTAACGGTGGCAGGGATTGTCTGCACCAGAAAGCATTGTTGGCGGGAGAGAGCGCACTTTCGCGTTCATAGGAAGTCAGTAGTAAGCGAGATGTGAAGCGAGTCGGTAGCAGGTCTGAAGCGAGAGGTTGAGCGGAGCGGTGTGTCAGCCAGCCACCAGCTATGATTTACAAGAGATTATAAACGGATGTACAGAGACATCAGCTATCTATTATCATAAGAGGAACTAATATTATTGAATTATTTTTTTGAGAAACTCAATACTACTGAGGGTATGTTTGCGCAATGCTAGTTGTAAGATTATTGTAAAAAGTAAGTCCCATTTGAACGTTTGTAAAATCATTTCATTCAGAATATAATTAATTTTTGCCAGCAATATTGCAATACTAATTATAAGCCATCCCAAAAACCATCAACGTAAAACTTTGCAAAATTTTATTGTTGTCAAGAAAAGTTTAACTATGAATTACGTAACTTCAGTCAAATTAATTAAAGAATAATGTCAGCTTTGCTATTAAAGAATAACGTCAACTTTGGTAATAAATACAGCCACTTATTATGACAGCCCACCAGCAGCTAATAAGAGTATAGTAAAACACAGTAAGTATATTCATGTCGCAGTTCGATGTAGCAGTCAGATGGCGATCCAGTAACAATAAAAAAGGTAAGGAACAGTTTTGGGTTATTGTAGGTAACGACTGAGGGCCACGACGACGACACATTCTATGTTTCGTCGAAATAATCAGAAAATCATCTTTAATAAGCAGCATTTAAATTTGTATGCGAAGATTGAGAAAGAGAATTAATTTCAAAGGGAGGATTTAATTTGTTATTATTAAAGACATAGAAATCCTAAAGGAAGGTTTTATAGGTTATTGTAAAAAGGTAGGTTGCGTAACAAAAGGGATATAGAGGAGACGGAAAGGTTTCACCAGTGTGGTTTCAGGCGCTACCGTTCCACTATTGACAACTTAATTCTACTCGAGACGGCGATACGGGAGTCCTTCTTACGCCGAAACCATTTAGTTTATGCGTTTTTTGACCTCGAAAAAGTATATGACACTACTTGGAGGTACAATATCCTTCGCTAACTTCATGAACGGGAACTACGTGGACGCCTGCCGCTTCTGATCCAATCCTTACTTGAGGACAGGCGTTTTCGTTATCGCATTGGCGATGCCATATCTGATTGCTACGTTCAGAAGAACGGTGTTCCCCAGGGCAGTGTCCTCAGTGTTACATTGTTTGTCGTCGCTATCAATGGTATTTCCTCTGCAGTCAGGAGCCCTGTCAAAATCTTTTTTTTTTTTTTTTTTTTTTTTTTTTTTTTTGTGGATGACTTTGCAATCTTCTACTCTTCCTCAAGACAACGAGGCAGCTACAGCTCACCATTAGGCGGCTGGAAACCTGGGCCCAGACAACTGGTTTTCGGTTCTCACCTGAGAAGACTGTGTGTGTCAATTTTAATCGTGCTCGTCGGAGTTTTAACCAACCAGAGTTTACAATGGGGGACCGTATTTTACTTTTTCAAGACACAGTGCGCTTTTTGGGTCTATTATTTGACTCGAAATTAACATTGCTCCCAGACCTGAAAGACCTACGAACAAAGGGCTTCCGGTTGTTGAACATTTTGAAATGCCTTGGCGGAAGAACATGGGGAGCTGACAGGTCCCGCCTCCTACAGTTTTATGGGGCATTTGTTCGATCACGCTTAGACTATGACAGCGTGGTCTATGGATTGGCCCGTCCTTCCTACCTCCGGATGTTAGATGCTGTCCACCATGCGGGCATTCGGATATCGACTGGAGCCTTTCGAACCAGCCCAGTTCAGAGTCTGTGTGCAGAGGCTGGTGAACCACCACTCTGGATTCGGCGACGTATCCTTTTGGCTTGACAGGCGCTGAAAATCTCAGCGTCACCTCAGTCGTTGGCATTTAGTTCAAATATCCAACCCGTCTTCGAACGACTATTCAGAGTCGACCCCACGCGACCCAGCCATTTGGTACACGTGCTACGGCCCGCCTCAAGGATCTGGATCTCTCGGGCATGAAAATACACACCCAGGGATGGAACGCACTGCCGCCTTGGTGTCTTCAGAGGCCCAAAGTGATTTTAAGCTTGACGCAGTACCCGAAAAATTGTACCCCAGATATGATTTCTAGAACTTTGTTTTTGTCTTTACAAATTATGTTGCGGAGTTGTATGGCATTCTAATGGCACTGGAGAGGGTTCACAGACATCACCGTACGAGTTTTCTTGTCTGTTCTGACTCTCTTAGTGCACTGCAAGCGCTTCACCAAATGTATCCGGTAGACCCGCTGATTCAGCTGATCCATGACTGCTTGCAGCGGCTCCAACGCCATGGCAAGGAGGTGATCTTTTGCTGGGTACCTGGCCACGTTGGGATACAGGGTAACGACATGGCTGATAAAGCTGCCAAGGAAGCATGTTGGGATGGTGCCGTCCATCAATGTCCCATCCCGTTGCACGTCATTATGTCATTTTCTGACAGATGCATCATGCGTCAGTGGGAGACTGAATGGTTGCAGGTGTCGGACAACAAACTGCGGTAACTCAAACCGACCACAAAAGCTTGTCGGACTTCGTGTCAGCCACGCCGCTGGTAGGAGGTTTTGCTTACCAGACTGCGCATCGGGCGTAGCCCTTTCACACCTAGCTTCCTCTTCCTGGGGGAGGATCCACCTTTCTGTGAAGTTTGTGGCGTGGCACTTTCAGTTCAGCATATTGTGGCTACGTGTGTCTTGTCTACTGATAATAGGGCAGCCCTTGGTCTCACTGGAGATCTGCCCACCGTCCTCGCAGATACTGACACCAGTGTTAACAGAGTGGTGACATTTTGTGAACTATCAGGCCTCATCCTTAAACTGGTGGGGAAGGGTGGCAGACTTTAGTACGTTATAAACTGCTCTGCATGTGGGGACAGCCTTCGTCCCCACCCATGAGATTTCCTGTTGATTTTTCCTCAGGGCACTGATGACCGTGATGTCGGGCGTCCCTCAACCCAACTCATCATCATAGAATACTGATGGTCATATCTTATGTCAGACAGACATCACGGGAGGGAGAAACATGACATCGTGTTTCTCCTGTGATGTCTCAAATTCCCACATAAAAATCGGAGAATATTCCCAACAAACGCGATCACGAAGGCTGCCCAACACATACGGAGTTTTAGTTCGCTATTCACCTGCCCAGAGGGCGACAAGGTTAGGTCAACTTCATCCCCATTCCGCGCATGACTGGTCTAGGAGGCTCAGTTGTCGCTTGCGCCTTAAACCGGAAATGTCCATTCGTTCCGCCCACTGGCTAACTCTGCCATGTGCCCTGCGTGCCAAATGGTGTCGTCCTATGAACCAGCAATATATTTATTGGCTTAGTTGCTATTAAATACTACGACTGCAGCACCTATCTGGTGACATTGACAATGATCGAAGTATTGGAAGAACCTCCTCCTAACCACTGTGGTTCTGGAAATATCAGTTTACCACTTAAATACCGCGTATAAGGGGCGAATGGCATCCTGTCGTATAGCCATCCATGCTGCATTCACCTGGTTCCAAAGTACACATGTGGTGGTTTGCATTGGGTCACAACACTGCACCCGTCGTTTCACCATATCCCACATATTTTCGATTGGCGACAAGTCTGGTGATCTGAAGGGCCAGAGCAAAAGGCTGACATCCTGTGACACCAAGAAGGTACTCGTTCGTGCATCAACATGTGGTAGTACGTGCATTGCTTTGTTGAAAAATGGCGTCTGGGGTCTTTTGCAGAAAGGGTATGGCTACGTGTTGCAGGAAGGACGTAGGTCACACCGGTCACAGTGCCCTGGACACGCAGCAGCTGTGATTTGTGGTTGTACCCAATAGCACACCACACCATAAGACCTTGAGTTGGCACTGTACGTCTTGTGCGAATGCAGTCTACTGTGATGCCGCTCTGCCCCCGTCTACGACGAACGAAATTCGGCCATCATTTTCAAACAAAGAGTACCCAGATTCATCCGAAAACAATGTCTGATGCCATTTCTGTCCCCAGTGACGTCGTTCCATACACCATTGCCGTCTAGCATTTTTCTGCACATTCGTCAAAGGTAAGCTAACCCATGCCGTAATTAACGGAGACGGACTATCACCCCTGATGTAGGATGTGTTTCACTGTTCCACTGTTGCGCCAGAGTCGAGCAGGACGCAGATATATCCTGCATTGGCATTTGTATGAGGTGTCGACCGTCTCGGGCGATGGTCTGGGTTGGGCGACCTGCCCATCTCGCCGTGTTCTAAAGCCTTTCTTGGACCATTTTGCACACACCTGTTGCACTGCCGAACCCACACGAGCAGCAGTTTCCCACATGGATGTATCACATGCTCTCCTGCCAATAATATACCCTCTTTTAGACTCAGTGATTTAAACGTACGGTTCGCGCATACGTCTGCGAAGCAACTAAACGTCTACTCAAGTCATACCGATCCGTTACCTTCGGTTTATAGCGACAAAGAGAACCGTTGGCGCATTTTACCTGTGTTGCGCCGCGATATCGATGTTGACCTTGAACCCGCTGACCGACATGGTTCAAATGCTAATCATTTATTCAGAACATACTAATTTACACGTCCTGTGAATATGAGCGTACTATCTCTAGTCGTTCGAGGTGTTCTGTTTTTTCTGGACATCTACAGATTTTTATTCGTTGGGAAATCGTAATACGAATCGCCTTTCAGGCTGGGCAATAATGCTACATTGTTTTTGATGCACAGAGCAGACTGGTGCGAAGTATAGTGCTTATGTGGTCTATCGCTTCATGACAGGATGCTGAAAGAGTTCTAATGTTAGCGTTTAGAAGGAGTAAAACCTAAAAATTGGTTGGTAAGCCAACTTTTGACCGAAAAGCGGCGATTGAAGATTTATTACATGATGAGGAGCTGCTACCAACTAGGGCTGACATTAGTCCTATTGTAGTTGTAGAAGTACGTGGGCTAGAGCCCAAGCTACTCATAGACAGTGGGTCTGAGGTATCTGTAGTTTTCCTAGATTATTTTGAGGCACTGCCAAGTGAAACAGACATTGCATTGGAGCGGTGCTGGTAGCGCCACTACAACGATTCAAATCAGGTTTGCTTTAAAAACACGCTGTAACGGTCGTGAGCGTAAGTTATCTTTGAGATTGGACTTGGTGAGTTGATGTTAGTCAAGAATGCCTTTACGAAGCGGTTAATTCAAAGACAGCTCCGAGCCAGACGCCTTCTAGCGTGCATCCCACTGATCCCAGACCACTGCCGTTTGGGACTTCGGTGGTGTGAAGCGATAGCTCATTGGAGGGTATGTTGTGTTTCCTGATGACAGCTGGTTCTGCCTCGGTGCCAGCGATGGCCGTGTGTTCGTTAGGAGGAGGCCGCTTGAGGGTCTGGAACCATCCTGTCTGCGTGCTAGACACACTGGACCTACACCCGGAGTTATGGCGTGGGGTGCGATTTCATATGGCAGTAGGAGCACCCTCGTGGTTATCCCACGCACCATGACGTCAGTCTGGTGATTCGACCTATCGTGCTGCCATTCATGAACGGCATTCCATGGGTTGTTTCCCAGCAGGATAACGCTCGCCCACATACCGCTGTTGTAACCCAACATGCTCTACAGAATGTCAACATTTTACCTTGACTTACTCGATCACCAGATCTGTCTCCAGTCGAGCACATATGGGACATCATCGGACGAGAACTCCAGCGTCATCCACAAACTGCATTAACCGTCCTTGTAATGACCGACCGGACATGGAACTCCATCCCACAAATTGACATCCAGCACCTGTACAACACAATGCATGCACGTTTGCATTCTTGCATTCAACATTCTGGCGGTTACACCAGTTATTTTTGTACCAGTATTTCACATTTTCAACGGCTTATATTGCCCTTACATTAACCTGTAATCTGGCAGTGTTAATCACTTAAATATGTTACCTTGACAAGTATATTTCTGAAATTTCATTACTCTGTACTTCAACCTATTTTTGGTGATGCGGTTTTTTGCGTCAGTGCACGATTACAAGTATTGATTTTGTATGTACTTATTGTGCCACGTCGGATTTTGATATGTGTAATTTGAAACTACAAGTAGGCGAGAGGCCGTTAGTGGTGTCTATCGTAAGACAAAAGGACAAATGTGTGGGTAACTTGGAAGTTCAGTACTGAAAAGAACTGGGTGGAGAGCAAGGGATGAAATTAATTAATGTACAAAGACCTCGACGACAGAGAGAGAGAGAGAGAGAGATGGAGATTCAGGTAAGAAGTGCAACCTTCTGGTTGGAGGGTAAAAGTGTAGGGTATTTCCTTATCTATGAGAAGCTTCATAATAAAGCACTCGTGCTGTATAGAACAATTCGTCTTTTCCTTGTTTATTCTATTCTCTCCCTTGTTCTATTCTTTCCCTTTTTATTTAGTCAATGTGCAATTTTTATTTTGGGAGTTTTGATATTTCGTATACAAGGGGAAGCAACATAATTTTGACATTTAAGTAATGTTTATTGGCGTGTATGATGGAACCTAATCGTTCATAGGCAAGTCGGATTTTGAATATATAAGGGATAAGAAAATCTGAGGGGCAAGTTAGAGAGAGACTTGACTGAACTGAAGATGACGGCAGAGATGGCCAAGGAGTATAGATGTGGACAATATTGGAAATGTGCTGGTTGGAGAGTTGTGATAAAGTTTCAGCTCAATAAGGATTAAGTCAAGAAACTGATGTAACAGACGGAATTTTAGGTTCATTGATACACATACTCTTCGACAGTGTAAGGCTATCATTAATGAGCAACTTTATAAATGGTACGTATCACAGTGGAATCCAGCGAGAGAGATAAAGCAACACTGAGCATTATAAATATTTATATGTTAGTGTTTAATCTTAGGTATGTAAGAGAATGGGCTAAGCAGCGTTGAGCACTTCTGTAGGAGATTATCGTCTTTGGTGTTGTGAAATTAACTGGAGTGAGTAGCCACGACTGCCTCTTTAGAAAAGTAAACTTTTTATCCATAGACATTTAAGGATTGAACTTAATATGGGAATGAAAAACTAAGCCTTTAGATGGAAAGATATTTGAATTGCAATTGATCGCACATCAGAATTCGCTATAGTGCACGGTGGCCGCATACAACCACTGAGCGCTGAGGCCCGCTGGGTGCCCGATAAAAATGCAGGCCACCCGTTATGGGGCCAGAGCAAAGTGTTAGGAGCGTTCTGGACAGTATGAGAAAAAACTAAAACTAAGAGGAACTTTGCTGGGGGAGACAGCGCTTAGCAACAGGCTGATGGACTCGTCTCAAACCGTGGACTTTCTGACGGGAGAGGCAAAAGATGTCCATTAAAAAAAATTGAGGGCACAGCACGATCAAAATATTAATTGGCAATTTTAAGTTATTTTTTTAACTGTGGCAATACTTACATAGTTAGAGTTTGTAGCTTAGTTGAAAGAAGTTAATGCCATGTTGTTACATCATCCCTCGTCTTACTGAGGGTTGGTAGGGCGCTGCTTATTATCTTGTTGTGAACGTTCTCAGCATTGTGTTAAGTAGCTGCTGATGACTGTTTTGGTCCCGACCATGGATGTCAGTTTTTATCATCTTTGAGAATATTGTGGGTCTTGTTGCCAAGCAGATTCAGCACTATCCTGGAGTTTCGTTTTCCAGAGTTATGTGTAGATGCAGTATTATTGTGGTCCCAGAAGGGAGTCATTAATTAATGAAATTTAGAAGTGTTTCCTGTCAGTCAGAATTAGTGGTTACCATACAGGTTCCTGGAATTATGGTATACGAGTATGGTAAATGTATCCTTGCATTCCTTTGTTACTACTGTACACCAAACTCATCGGACTTTTATCCTTAACAATAGACTTGGTTCTTAGTAGAGTAGTGCGTTATATATTTCATGGTATCGACCGTATTCGTGAGTTGTATTGGGTTAATGTTAACCAGCTGGAGCGCAGCGTAAGAATGTCTGCAGACCAGGTAAAGGGCAGGTAGGTTTCAACAGGTAGAAGACCTGTTGCTGGACTACGAGTACACAGAAACACGCGATCACGTACTCCTGTATGCAACTTACAGCTGTAGAAAGCTCATTTTGACATGTCGCCGGCTTGTTTTTGGTGTATTCTTCCTATCGGTTCGAAATCGATGCAGTTATTATTCATGTTCTAAATTATTATTATTATTGTTACAGTATTAATTAATGCAATGATCAGTTAATAACTACATTTTGCTCCATTCCTGTTATGTTTTGCTATGCCTCTCTATTCAGGACATCCTCCTTGGGTACCCCGCGATGCTACATTGTTTCGTTGACTTCTCTCCAAGAACGTCATGGTCTGCTGCCTTTACAACTGCCTTCTTTCTAGTTTTACTTGATTCTTTTTCTCCATTATTGATATTCTGGTGCTTCTTCGTAAATAACCCATTTCCACAGTTATTATTCTTCTTTTGAGGTCAGTATTTAAAAAGTTCTGATCCATAGTACAGGACAGTTTCAACAATTAGCCTACCACTCTCTACTTATTGTAGAAATGTTCTTGTCCCACCAAAAAGAATTCAGACACCCTACCACTTCTTTACTTTTTCGTATTTTGTATTACCAATTCCACTTTTGTCAATATACGGCTCTAGATACTTGAAGTATTTTCCTTTATCATATCTCTTCCGTTACTGACGTGTACTTGAAGTCTAGTGCCACCGTTCACTATTTTTGTTAGACTCGGCTGTGGTCCCAGTTTGTCATATTCATGACATAAAGGTCGTATCATAAACTCCAGATATTATTCATCCTGAGCTAGAATGGCTTGTTGATCACCAGAACTTAACTAAAACACCTGTACATCGTTAACAATGATCCCCATTCTTTCACAGCTGTTCTACTATATTCGGAGAGCCACTTCTATGTATAAGTTGAACAAGATGGGTGACATAGTGCAACTTCTAAATCAGTGCACTAAATAGCAATGCGTGAGTAAGTTTATCGTTATATAATACACGATTAACAATTGAATTTTTGGACTCTTTCTTGTCCCCTGTTGGTGACAACCGGCACAACCAGGCGCAGAGGCAATCTCCATGGCTCGTTTTCTTACAAACAGATTCAAAATTACCATGGCGTTTCGTTTGCAAAGTCCCACGTGGTCTCAGACAGGAGTCGCTAATGAGCTAAATTTAATAGTGTTTCTTGTCAAACATTTGGTCTTTTTGTGTGTAATTGCCGGTATAGACCTTACCCCTTTTCATTTTTATTGTGTTCACCCACTTCCTAGACGGGTTCGTTTGTTTCTATGAACTACCATTCAATCTCTTCTCTAATATTTGTCTCTGTAGTTGCAGGTCCAACATCCGTTGCCACATAAACGAAGCTTGTGTCGTGCAACATCTATTTTTTGCGTTGGGGACAAGGAGACGTGTTGCCATATGTGTGAATCGTCAGAAGCCAAGAAGTGAGGTTAGAATTTAATATCCCACTGAAGACGAGGTCATCTCGGATGAGACAGTAAATCTTCTGACTTCTTGTGGAAGCAAGTATTCTCACATTCGTCGGATGTTATTTAGTGAAACTGCTGAAATCACTACATCATGATGGTCTATCAATTGACTCAGTTATCTAGTCTTTACATCGTGTTTTTTTAATTTTTAAAATATTTATCTTAGGCATAGCCATAGAAGCAATACTGATGGGGTAAACAGATGAAAAGAAACGGCAAATCCTTCCAAAGCGATAGACTTTGGACTGTATCTCCTCCTGTTCTCCAATGCACAACAAATTATCAGTAATTTCATGGAAGTGAAGTGGTATGCCCTTTTCATACGAACACTCCGGTAGAGTGGTAGGCCAGTGAGACTTTCACCCCAATGGGTCCATTCTTCTCATTTTGTAAACAAACTGGCCACTTGCCTGTGGCCCTTATGTAAATAAAATGGCTGTTGGATGCTTTTACACTAACGAAAACAACTGCTCACTTGTTTTCATACTTATGTTTATACATGTCCAATATATGATCAAATGCTTTTAGGCTAATCTTAATGACCATAATTTATGACCCAGACTGGCTGCCACTTATGTTCATGGAAGTATAATCTTAATTACCATAATTTATGACTCAAAAATGGCCACCTCCTCGCCACTTCTGTAGGCCTATTGGAAAAAGTATACTGTTTGTGTCATCTCGTTGTCACTGTAGGCGTGTACCATGGGAAGCAAGGAGAGGATGTTTGATGGCCATATTCTCTTCTATAACACAAACTGCATGCATGTATTAACAGGATTCTTTATTCACAAGAACAAGAAGTTACTTAAATTAGTCCAGGTGCTGTGGTACAACCTCATCCGTAATAGTCCACGTTAGCCTCCCTGCTGGTGAAGTATAAGTCTAGCTATTTACACTACTTTGGTATCTAGGTAGTGACTGACTCTGAGGTAGAGGCTGAGCTAACTGCGACCCACAGGTCTACCACTGATGACTCAACTCATTGACTCACTAGATGACTGACTGGGTCCTCCAGTCCACGGCGGCAGTCTATGTACTGGCGGTCGTGAGGGCGTTGGCGGCACGTTTCTTGAGAGTTTGTCTTTGGCCTCCCTCCTTATAGGCTCACTTGCTCCACTATCAATTGTCGATATACTCGCAACCACTTTGCCACCTGGATTGCTGGCGCTAGCTTACGCCAGTACATTCCTCGCTGCCCAAAACGCCACACTGTTGTCGTGAAGTGAGGCTGCAGACGACAACAGGCAGCGAGGCAGCATGCTGGACATAGAGATAAGCCGGGAGCAGCAGCTGTTGAGGACGGCATATTCCGGACCGTACCCCGCCATCTAGCTTGCGAGGCAACAGCAATATCCTCCAGAAAACTGCTGCCAGGGCACACGTCCAGGCCTGAGGGCGTGTCCTGGGGTGATGACGACGACGGCGGCGGCGACGGCGACGGTGGGTCCAGGTCCATTGGGTCCGCGAGCGAGTATGGCGAGGGTGAGGGCGCGTCGACCATCCGCTCCTCCTGGGATGCCCTGGTGGCATTAGTGTGCGGCTGCGAAGGCCACATGGTGCCATGAAGCCATGAAAGAAAAGCAGCAGAATCACGGGGCAAATGAGATGCGCGAATTTGGTTCTGGTGGCGGCGCTGCAAACCATCGGGACCTGCTATCAAATACATAGAAGAGCCAATGCGCTCCTGGATCACGCCTCTTTCCCAGCGTCCACGGTTGCCATAAACCCTAAAAAGAAGAAGACCGCGCAGCGCAAAGCGATACTTGCTGACCATTGGCGGCGTCGGATACTGCTGTAGGTTAGCAAGTGTAGCGGCGGCCATGCAGAAGTTCGGCCGGTGATGGTCCATCTCGTGGGTGGGAGCGATAGGAGGCGAGAAAGAGTTGCAGCGCCTGTTCCCGTGTGTCTGTGGTGTGAAACGTGGCCATCTGTTGCTTAAAAGTGCGTACGAAGTTGGACTCTGGGTAAAATGGAGCATTTTTTGTATGACGAATGCCATTTCGTTCAGAAAACTGTTCAAAATCGCGTGAAGTGAACTGTGGTCCGTCGTCCGATACAAGTACTTTTGGCCACCCTTTGATCCAAAATGTGGAGGACAACCCTTGGATGGTACTACTTGGTGTGGTAGAAGCCATAGGCACTGCAAACGGAAACTTGCTAAAAGGGTCTACCACTGTCACCAAGCGAGTGTTCCAAAATGGCCCTGTAGAGTCAATGTGCACTCGTTGCCATGGCGATTGAATCTTAGGCCAAGCTGAGAATGCCTGTGGCAGAGAGGATTGGTTCTCCGCGCCTGCGCGACACTGTGCCGTCATCTGTTCAGTGTGGGGGTCTGTACACTGCCAAGCGCGGTGCGAACAGTTCCCCAATGTCCTTGGTGGAGCAATCGCAACACATCCATTTGCAATACTTTGGGAATAAGCACACGGGATTGTCCACTGTCATCTCGGACTAGAATCACATCTTGTTGAACTGAATGGTTATGCCGACGTATAAAATATCGGCGCACAACTGAGTTCTGGATACTGTTCAATGAACGAGGCTAAGACGTTGAGGTCTGGGTCCGCTTCCGTAGCCCGTGCAATTTTTCTGTAGTGCGAGAGAAAATATTCCAGCAATTCAGAGTCCTGCGCTTCGATTTGGCAACAAGATGCAGCATATGCATCCAAATCAGAGTGTGGGCCAATCGGAAAGCGAGATAGGGTGACTGAATTACCATGCTTTGCCGTAGGTCTGTACACAATTTCGTACTGATGCCGCGAAAGCAACAAAGCCCAATGTTGCAATTTTTGAGCCGTGCGTGTAGGAACCGGCTTTGACGGATGAAACAAGGACTGCAAAGCCTTGTGATTTGTCCGTAAAAGAAATTGCGACCATACAAATAGTGATGGAATTTAGTCACACCATACACAATAGTGAGAGCTTCGTTCTCAATTTGTGAATAATAGCACTGAGTTTGAGTCGACAACTTTGAGGCAAAAGCAATAGATCTGACTTGTGTACCAATTCTGTGCGAAAACACAGCGCCGATTCCGTAGGAAGAAGCGTCGGCTTGCAAAACTACCGGCTTGGCAGGGTCAAAATGCACTAAACATCTGTCACTGCGCAAGGCATTTTTGAGTTTCTGCAATGCGTCTTTACAGTCTTTAGTCAACAAAAAAGGTACATTTTTGCGACGCAAGCGATGCAGTGGAGCTGCCATCTGCGCTGCATTCGGTATGAATAGATTTTAGTATGTCATTTGGCCTAGTACTAACTGCAGTTCAGACATATTGCCAGAAACAGGCAGGTCACGGATTGCAAGCATAATGAGATTGGAGAGGGTGCATACCCTGACTGTTTATCACTGCAGTTCAGTTTGAAAAAAGTCACAGTTTTCAAGACGACACTTGAGTCCATCTTCTGACAACACTGGAAAAAGAGTACGCAAATTGGCAATGTGTTCCTCTCGTGTCGAGGCACGACAATATCGTCAAGGATGTTTGAACAAAATGGCACTTTTTCAGTCAGCTGTTCCAAGTAACGTTGAAAAATGGCGGGTGCAGAAGCACTGCCGAGGGCAAATGCAAATACTTTAACAGTCCCAAGTGTGTATTTTTCAACGAGCACTTTCTGCGTTTATTCATCCAATGGAATTTGCAGGTAGGCATCACGCAAAACTATCTTAGAAAATTAACGTCTTGCAGCAAGCCTGTCCACGATTCCTCAGGGCGAGGTAACAGATAAGTGTCAACTACTATCTGTGGGTTGACTATATACTTAAAGTCAACACTAATGCAAATGTGACCAGAAGGCTTAGGCAACAAAACGAGAGAACGTACCCACTGACTAGCTTTAATGGGAGCAATTACACCACTATCTTGCAATTCTTTCAATTTACTAGCTACTTTGTCTCGTAAAGCAATTGCAACGGGGCAGACCCGGAAAAACTTAGGCTGTGCATTGTCTTTCAGTGTAACATGCGCTACGAAGTTATTGGCTTTTGACATTCCTTCTGAAAGTAGTTCACAACTACACTTAAATTTACACTTCCTAGTCATGCCCGTTAATTCTGTGTACCACCGTCTTTTGGTGCACATGTAGAGACTGACAGTACATGGTCGTAGATGCTAAGGCCAAACAAATCAAAGGCATCTAAACCGAAATTCTTCTCACGGTCTCTTGATTTCAACACAGTAAAATTCACTGTCCTAGTGTGTGATTTGTAAGCGGCAGGCAAACTACACTGTCCATGCTCTGAAATTTCCTTTCTGTTGTAAGCAGTGAGGTGTTTGTTAGATTTAGAAAGGCGTGGCGAGCCTAGCTGTTCGTACGTGGGACGATTAAGCAAAGTTACTGAGGCACCTGTGTCTAACTGAATGTTCACACGACGGCCAGGAATGCGTAATGAGACAAATACGTTGTTAGGACAACCTTGCATAACACTAGGGCGAGAATGAGGCACCGCCTTAATCTTACTTTTGTCAGAACCAGTTGTAGGTTTTAAAAACACAACTTTCACTGCGTGTGCACGAGCCTGTCTTTTCTGAGAGCGGGCAAAATTGGCGTTCTTGTGCCGTTGCAAACAAACTGCTTGGGCATGACCTTTTTTCCCATACTTGTAACATGTGTGAGCGTGTGGGTGCTATTCTGTCATTCTGCGCAACGGATTAATCTGAGATGTACCGCCGGCCGCGGTGGTCTAGCGGTTCAGGCGCTGCAGTCCGGAACCGCGGGACTGCTACGGTCGCAGGTTCGAATCCTGCCTCGGGCATGGGTGTGTGTGATGTCCTTAGGTTAGTTAGGTTTAAGTAGTTCTAAGTTCTAGGGGACTTATGACCTAAGATGTTGAGTCCCATAGTGCTCAGAGCCATTTGAATCTGAGATGTACCCTTTACCCTGTGGCTCCTGCAAGATGTAATTTCCACCCCCACACTACTACGGAAGTCAGACAGACGCTCCTAACGTTCTAAAGAGAAATGCCTGAAAACTTTCAGCAATAAATATCTTCTGAAGTCGTCCGCTGTAAGGAAATGACACAAAAAAAATGGTTCAAATGGCTCTGAGCACTATGGGACTTAACAGCGATGGTCATCAGTCCCCTAGAACTTAGAACTACTTAAACCTAACTAACCTAAGGACAGCACACAACACCCAGCCATCACGAGGCAGAGAAAATCCCTGACCCCGCCGGGAATCGAACCCGGGAACCCGGGCATGGGAAGCGAGAACGCTACCGCACGACCACGAGATGCGGGCAATGACACAAAAATTCACAAAATTTTTTTTTACGTAACTAGTGGGATACTTGGGGACTGGAGTAGTGCTAGTTAGTGTAAGAAAAACATGAAACTAACGAAAATTATAATTTTTTTTTTGTGCAAAAATTCTGAGAAATCACAATGGCACTTTTAGTTATGAACTGAACAGGTTATTTCCGGGTTCTTTTGGGAATGTGAAGTTACATCTTAAGGATAGGATTCGCTAATGAAATTTCTATACAAAGTTTAAGATTGTTATTGACTAGGAAGAATGGCTGAGAGCCGCACCCACTAAACTTGAATAATTATCCGTTAGAATGTTGCTAGGTATGGTCGAGGTTGTCGTGTGTGAAATGCGGTGAAGTGAACTGTTGTGGTGGAAATATGGGGCTCGCAAGAGCTGTTGCGCTCAATACCGTAAGCTCCGATGACTGCTGTCTGCGCCGCTCGCTGCTGACAAATAAGATAACTCTCGTTCTATCTGGATTGACCTTCGCCAATCAAACTCTCCCTACACCTTGATGAAGTCAATGACTCCTTTTCGCCCCTAGTCTAACTATTGGCGTGGTACACCGGACAGATAACCAGTCCACCGCGATGCCACTCAAAAATCCGCTCACAGGCGTTTAACTATAACTCAGTCCGTTCACAACGCACAATAAGTGTCGCGGCCAACACAGTGAACAACGCTTAATCGCAAGGACTCAATATAGAGTCGCACTCCGATTTGCTCTCGACAGAGGTGCTCTCCCAGTGAAGTACTGAGGAGAGACTTGTTCCGGAGTGGCCAAGCGGTTCTAGGCGCTACAGTCTGGAACCGCGCAACCACTACGGTCGCAGGTTCGAATCCTGCCTCGGGCATGGATGTGTGTGTCGTCCTTAGGTTAGTTAGGTTTAAGTAGTTGTAAGTTCTAGGGGACTGATGACCTCAGAAGTTAAGTCCCATAGTGCTCAGAGCCATTTGAACCATTTCTGTAATCATTAAGTCACTGTAAAAGCTGCCACACCTACGCTTAAATTTACACTTCCTAGTCATGACCGTTAATTCTGTGCACCACTAGCGGTACGTCTGTTCCGGCTTTTTCTGCAAGAACTGATATCTGGCTGCAGCTACTTGGACTTGCTGGTCATAGTACTGAGTTAAAGAAGCGATTAGTTCGTCATAGCTGAGTTCGTCGGGAGACGCAGTTGGGAATATTTTTTTATTAATGTGAACACTGGTGACCCCGCAATCGAAATAAAGGATTGTAGCTTTGCAGTACCTTGAACACGATGAACTTGACAATGTGCTTGGAACTGTGTCAGTTATTCGAGCCATTCCTCTTCGGTGTCGTTAAATTGCCGGAACGTTGGTGTGTTGGTCGGCGGCACTTGTTTAGCTAGTCGGTCGGTCGGTAGTTGTTGGGCGGCCGACGCGGCTTGTGCAGACAGAACTTTTTGTATCGTCGTTAGTAGGACGGCAATTTCTTGGTTCCTAAACTGAAAAGCTAATGTTAGATCGATCACATTGGCCGTCTGCGGCTGAGGTGCATGGGCAGGGGGTGGAGGGGGCGAGGTGGCCATCGTTTATCACAAATATGTTATAACAAAAAAAAAAAAACTCTGAAGAGAGAAATTTGATTAGTTCTGCGGCTCCCCTCCTGGAATACATGCGAATACACAACAAAAAATTAGCACTGAGAAATTAGCGCTGCTGTAAGCTAAAACACAAGAAAAGCAAGCAAAATCTGCACCGAATTATACGCGTCGCCAGCTTCTGTGTCGTCTCATTGTCAGTGTAGGCTTGTACCATGGGAAGCAAGGAGAGGATGTTTGGTGCCGCCGCCCGGGGAGCTGATGCCAGCTTAAGCCAGCACAATACTGATTTGACAAAAGGCATGGGATAGCGAAATGCTCGTATACAGATGGTGGCTGTGTCGCATACACAAGGTCTAAAAGGACAGTGCATTGGCGGAGCTGTCATTTGGGCTCAGGTGCCTGGTGTGAAAATTTTGCGATGTGGCTATGGTCACACGACGGGAATTAACAGACTGAATGTGAAATGATAGTTGGAACTAGAGTCATGGGACATTTCGTTTTGGAAATCGTTAGAGAGTTCAATATTACGAGATCCGCAGTGTCAAGAGTGTGCTGAGAAAACCAAATTTTAGGCATTACCTCACCACAGGAAACAGGGTGACCAGTGGCCTTAACTTAACGACTGAGAGCAGTAGCGTTTGTGTAGTGTTGTCGGTATTCACAGACAAACGACGCTGCGTAAAATAACCTCAGAAATAAAGGTGGTATATACGATGAATGAATTTGTGCGCCGAAATTTAGCGTTAATGGGCTATGGAAGCAGACAACTGAAGCAAGTATCTTTGCTAACAGAACGACATCATGGGGTCGTGACCATATCAGTTGGACCTTTGACGACTGGAAAACCATGGCTTAATCAGATGAGTCCCGATTTCAATTGGTAAGATCTGATGGTAGGGTTTTAGTGTGGTGCAGACCCCATGAAGCCATGGAATGAAGTTACCTACAAGGCACTGTAAAAGATGGTGGTGGATCCATAATGGCGTGGGCTGTGTTTACATGGAATGGGCTGGATACTCTGATCCAAGTGAACCGATCATTGCCTGGAAACGGTTATTGTCAGGTACCTGGAGACCATCTGCAGCCATTAATGGACTTCATGTTCCCAAACAACGATAAAAATTTTATGGATGACAATGTACCATGTCATTCAGACACAACTGTTCGCAATTTGCTTGAACATTCTGGACAACTCGAGCGAATTATCTGGGCACCCAGATGACCTGACACGAATCCCGTTAATCATTTATGGGATATAATCGACAGCACAGTTCCGTGCGCAAATCCTGCATCGGCAACACTTTTCTGTATGACTATACAGGCAGCAGGGCTCAACACATCTGCAGGAGATTTCGAACAACTTTTTGAGTCCATGCCACATTGAGTTGTGACACTATATTAGTCTAAAGAAGGTCCGACACAATATTAGGAGGTATCCCATGACTTTCGTCACCTCAGTGCGTAAGTATCAGGATGGGCTGAATTATCTTAATTAATTATCTTAATAAGTTAATTTATAACCCAAAATTGATGTCAGACCTTGGACACCACAGTGGATGTGTGATGTCCGCAGTTTCATTTTTCGAGTCTGTAGCAGAGTATTGTGGCAATGGCAGTTTCCGCAAACACTCCAACATATGATCGCCTTCTATTGTTATTTACAGTTTTGAGACTGTATGTTACAGTTTAGGGGCAATTTTCTCCCAGTTTTCCTAATAATCACTTTTCAAGAAGAGATATGTAAATTAAAGACTTTAAGTGTTTAACAATTAGCACAGTTAATTTTTTCTAACGCACACACTCTTGCTATATGCCAAGGCTCTTTCTTATTATAAGGAAACTCGACCCTGCATTATTACTGAGTTAAAAACAATGATCTATACCCTCTGACATCACTGTCAGGCTTCCTAACAGGAGGCTAATACCATGACATTAATGTGGATGTGTAAAAGCAGCAGGAAATTTAAAAAAATGTTTAAATAGGAGCGTTTCTATGTACACGCACGAGACATCCGTAGATGACACTAACATTCAACACCTATGTTGCTGCCACCACGATTAGGGGCAGGACTGGAGTGGTAGAGGTATGCACTTTATTTAAAAACTAGCAAAATCCTGGGTGTCTCCACAGTCAACGTGAAGCACTGCACCGAACTAGGAGCTGCCCTGTCTCTACATGACCCACTGCAGCCTTCGGATGGCTACCATTTCTCTCCGAAGTCTGCAGCCACCACCTCTGAGACGAAGTGGGGCGGGAGAAATGGCCAGAGACGTACGAAAGCAAGCATCAGTTGGAACCGTGGTCCTCTGTGCTTGATCACACCCCTCATGTTGTTTTTCTTCACACTGATCACCAGTTATTCGAGAATTTGCTTCTGTTTTAGCCATCTGCAATCTGCATACACCATCCAATCAAAAGTACTCAGGTACCTCCTAGTGGATATTAATGTAAGATCTGTCTACTGGTAGAATCGCATGCCATTTAAATGAGTAATGATGGCTGTGCCATTGTCATTCTGGTAACACACAGAACATAACTAGAGATTCTCTGGCTTTGGGCACGGTCGTGTGTAATTCATCTTTTCTCAACACGTCTAATGTGCAATATGCAATGCATATTAACGAAGATTCCCCAAAGTAGAGCTCCACATATGCGCTTTGGCTGGGAACTTTAGCAGACTGTTGAAATTCTTGTAAAGTAACACACATCGCCGATGGCCAAGGCCATGGATCTCTGATAAACGCTAGTTGCGCTTGCTGGTTAAACATATCCTTCTCTACCACAAAGAGTCTAAGAAAAGCTATTTTGTAAACAAGCTCATTATTTCCATTTCTTTGTGAAGACGTAATTTCTGCTACTACCATCTTTTAACATTCACCCCTGTTTCATTTACGAATGTCACGTGAAAAGAATATCTGTTAGTAAACTTCCATATGTTGTTGTTGTTGTGGTCTTCAGTCCTGAGACTGGTTTGATGCAGCTCTCCATGCTACTCTATCCTGTGCAAGCTTCTTCATCTCCCAGTACCTACTGCAACCTACATCCTTCTGAAAACTTCCATATGAAACTTCTGAAACTTCCATATGACCTCAATTTATCGTCGCAGTCATTGGAGGAAGTAATTGTTGTCCACATCATACCCCCTCCGATTTTTGTCACAATAAACGACTTCCTGATGCACAATGCCTCCTTTGTAGCGTCTACCACTGGAGTTTGCTTAACGTCTTGTGCCAACTAAACGATCCCTTGACAATACACATCACTCTTCGTTTGACGTTCTATTAATCTGACGTAGTAAGGATCCAGACTGACGAGCAACACATGAAATCGGTCGAATAAGTGCACTGTAAACCGATTCTTTCGTTGATAAGATTCCCCCATAGTTGCTCACCTAAAGCGGAGTGGGTACATAAAGAAACACCAAATCTATGCTGAGAGATATCCTTAGTAAATGTAATTCATCCACATAAGATGTGGCTTCTAAAACACTACTACTAATAAAATTGAATTACGTGAGTGGCTGCGGCTGACCTGGTATGGAATCGCAGCACGTGGCTGCTAGTACACTCCTGGAAATGGAAAAAAGAACACACTGACACCGGTGTGTCAGACCCACCATACTTGCTCCGGACACTGCGAGAGGGCTGTACAAGCAATGATCACACGCACGGCACAGCGGACACACCAGGAACCGCGGTGTTGGCCGTCGAATGGCGCTAGCTGCGCAGCATTTGTGCACCGCCGCCGTCAGTGTCAGCCAGTTTGCCGTGGCATACGGAGCTCCATCGCAGTCTTTAACACTGGTAGCATGCAGCGACAGCGTGGACGTGAACCGTATGTGCAGTTGACGGACTTTGAGCGAGGGCGTATAGTGGGCATGCGGGAGGCCGGGTGGACGTACCGCCGAATTGCTCAACACGTGGGGCGTGAGGTCTCCACAGTACATCGATGTTGTCGCCAGTGGTCGGCGGAAGGTGCACGTGCCCGTCGACCTGGGACCGGACCGCAGCGACGCACGGATGCACGCCAAGACCGTAGGATCCTACGCAGTGCCGTAGGGGACCGCACCGCCACTTCCCAGCAAATTAGGGACACTGTTGCTCCTGGGGTATCGGCGAGGACCATTCGCTACCGTCTCCATGAAGCTGGGCTACGGTCCCGCACACCGTTAGGCCGTCTTCCGCTCACGCCCCAACATCGTGCAGCCCGCCTCCAGTGGTGTCGCGACAGGCGTGAATGGAGGGACGAATGGAGACGTGTCGTCTTCAGCGATGAGAGTCGCTTCTGCCTTGGTGCCAATGATGGTCGTATGCGTGAGCGCCACAATCAGGACTGCATACGACCGAGGCACACAGGGCCAACACCCGGCATCATGGTGTGGGGAGCGATCTCCTACACTGGCCGTACACCACTGGTGATCGTCGAGGGGACACTGAATAGTGCACGGTACATCCAAACCGTCATCGAACCCATCGTTCTACCATTCCTAGACCGGCAAGGGAACTTGCTGTTCCAACAGGACAATGCACGTCCGCATGTATCCCGTGCCACCCAACGTGCTCTAGAAGGTGTAAGTCAACTACCCTGGCCAGCAAGATCTCCGGATCTGTCCCCCATTGAGCATGTTTGGGATTGGATGAAGCGTCGTCTCACGCGGTCTGCACGTCCAGCACGAACGCTGGTCCAACTGAGGCGCCAGGTGGAAATGGCATGACAAGCCGTTCCACAGGACTACATCCAGCATCTCTACGATCGTCTCCATGGGAGAATAGCAGCCTGCATTGCTGCGAAAGGTGGATATACACTGTACTAGTGCCGACATTGTGCATGCTCTGTTGCCTGTGTCTATGTGCCTGTGGTTCTGTCAGTGTGATCATGTGATGTATCTGACCCCAGGAATGTGTCCAAAAAGTTTCCCCTTCCTGGGACAATGAATTCACGGTGTTCTTATTTCAATTTCCAGGAGTGTATTATATTAGGTTGGTAAATTGCTGTCGAATATGTGACTGGAAACTCTAGGTGAATCCTCGGGTAAAAGATGATGTACTTCTCACAAAACACTAGTGCGTAAATTTAGGGAAAACGCATTCAACCAGGACTGCGGATATTGTTTTGTCACCACCATAATACGCTGAAGCGCCAAATAAACCGCGTATTCAAATGTAGAGATGTGTAAACAGGTAGAATACGGCGCTGTGGTCGGCAACTCGTATATAAGACAACAAGTGTCTGGCGTACTTCTTAGATCGGCTACTGCTGCTACAATGACAGGTTATCGCGATTTAAGTGAGTATGAACGTAGTGGTACATCGGCGCACGAGCGATGGGACACAATATCTCTGAGGTAACGATGAAGGGGGATTTTCCCGCACGATCATTTCACGAATGTACCATGAATATCAAGAATCCGATAAGACATCAAATCTCCAACATCGCTGCGGCCGGAAAAAGATCCTGCACGAACGGGACCAACGACGACTGACGAGAATCGTTCAACGTGACAGAAGTGCAACCCTTCCAAAAATTGCTGCAGATTTCAGTGCTGGGCCATCAACAAGCGTCAGCGTGCGAACCTTTCAATGAAACATAATCGATATGGGCTTTCGGAGTCGAAAGCCCACTCGTGGACCCTTAACGACTGCACAACACAAAGCTTTACGTCTCGCCTGGCCCCGACAGCACCAACGTTGGACTGTTGATGACTGGAAACTTGTTACTTGGTCGAACGAGTCTCGTTTCAAATTGTATCGAACGAATGGACGTGTATGAGTATGCAGACAACCTCATGAGTCTATGGACCCTGCATGTCAGCAGGGGATTTTTCAAGCTGGTAGAGGCCCTGTAATGGTGTGGGGAGTGTTCAGTTGGAGTGATATGGGATCCCTGACGTGTCTAGATACAACTCTGACAGGTGACACATACATAAGCATCCTTATCAATCACCTGCATCCATTCATACCCATTGTGCATTCCGACGTACTTTGGCAATTCCAGCAGGACAATATGGCACCCCACACGTCCAGAATTGCTACAGAGTGGCTCCAGGAACACTCTTCTGGGTGTAAACAACTTCCGCTGGCCACCTAATTCCCCGGACATGAACATTATGGGAGCATATCTGGGATGACTTGCAATTTGCTTTTGAGAAGAGATCCCTACCCCCCGTACTCATAAGGATTTATGGACAGCCCTGCAGGATTCATGGTGGCAGCTCCCTCCAGCACCACTTCAGACATTAGTCGACTCCATGCCACATCGTGTTGCGGCACTTGCGCGTGCACCCGGGGCCCTAGACGATATTAGGCAAGTGTACCAGTTTCTTTAGCTCTTCAGTGTATATACAATGTAGCGATCATAAGAATATGGTATGCGAGATTAGGGCAGGTGTGGTAGTATATAGACAATCTTTTTTACTCAATCCATGCATGACAGTGGAATGGAAGGAGAAACGGCAATACCGCTACCATTTACCACCCACCATGCACTGTACGAATGCTTGCTGAGTATTTGTTTGGATGTAGATGTTCACAGATGATGCAGCTGTCTATAAGACGGCAGTAGCAAACTACCAGAAGTCCTGTGAAGGATCAGAGATCAGTGCAGGGGCTGGCTATTGACCCAAATGTATGCAAATGTAACTATTCCACATAAATAGGCCTAGAAGTCCTCTACTGTACAATTACACTATCGATGGAAAGGGAAGCAATCGTAAAATGTCTGGAAGTAGCCACCAGGAGCGATCTAAAGTGCAATGAGCACGTAAAGTAAATAGTAGGAAATCATATGCATATAGTGTTTTAGAAGCCACATCTTATGTGGATGAATTACATTTACTAAGGATATCTCTCAGCATAGATTTGGTGTTTCTTTATGTACCCACTCCGCTTTAGGTGAGCAACTGCAAGGTAATTTACGATAGTTACGTTTTCAGCAGCTTGTGATAGAACAGTACTGGATTTCTTCTCCTATGTATGCACAATGTGCTATCTTTATTTATGTCGAGTCTCTGTTCCAGTCATTGGTATTATTTTGTAAACCACTTTTTTCATGGATGAATTACATTTCCTTAAGACTTCTTGGTCCAAGCATCTGCTTTTGCTTTATGTAGCCATTAGGTCACCTTTCATTATATTGCGCTTAGTGTAGTATCCGCATGATACTGGTTTTTGACTAGAGTGGAGTATACCTCATCCCACACAGACACAGCACAGTGTGAAGTCATCCCTCCTTTAGTTGCCTGACAGTGCTTTGTCTGACCTAGGTTAAGCGCACACTATCTGATCAAAAGTATCTAGACACCTAATAGTGGATATCCATGTTAGGTATGTCGCCCAGTCAAAATGCAAACCATATTTAAAATAGAAAATTGCGACTGAAAAGGCTGGGACGTGTGAACAGGATTTAAGGCTGATTGTGTGTTCCACAGTTCAGCCTGAGAGTTGTCCAGACATATGTATATGTATTCCTGGACATGTTTCTCATCTCCGCAGTATATGGGGATAACTGGAAGAACAACATGGTTCTCTTGAAACTCTGCTGGGTAATTTTAGTGAATGTATGTTCGAGGTCGTTTCTGAAGAAAAGAAATTTGTTAACATCGAGTATAGATTTAAGTGTCAGGAAGTCGTTGAAGTTTGTGGCACAACTTGACTAGAAGAAGGGATCGGTTGGTAGGACATGTTCTGAGGCTCAAGGGATCACCAATTTAGTATTGGAGGGCAGCGTGGAGGGTAAAAATCGTAGAAGGAGACCAAGAGATGAATACACCAAGCAGATTCAGAAGGATGTGGGTTGCAGTAGATACTGGGAGATGAAGAGAATTGCGCAGGATAGAGTAGCATGGAGAGCTGCATCAAACCAGTCTCAGGACTGAAGACCACAACAACAACAACATGTTCGAGGTAGGTTGAATGATAATTCTACGCCAGCCACTGTATATTTCCGATACATGCCATAGGAATAAGATAAGATACATTAGAGTATGTGAGTGGAATCGATATTTCAGTGCTCTGTATTAATATAGGGCAGAAAAACCTCTAAACCCTGTACTAAGCATCTTCCTCCATTTACAGAGATCTGTGATATACAGGGTGTACATTAATAAAATCGACAAATTGCCAGGACATATTCCTGACTAGAAATGGAGGAAAAAAAGTTCCTATTAACATATTTCAGGAAATGGACGGTGTGCTTGTAATGACAACAAAACGTCCCAGAACTCAGTACAGAGCTGAATCCCATCCATGTCACAAGCGATGTTCAAAGTGCCCTCCATGAGATTGCAGGTGATAGAGATAGTAGCGGTTGTCATGCAGGATACACATAATCGTACTTTGGCTTACACCACCTTGGCGTGCCACTTGTCTACTTGTCTGGAGCTTGTACTAGGGTTCGTCTCAATACAGGGTGTTACAAAAAGGTACGGCCAAACTTTCAGGAAACATTCCTCACACGCAAATAAAGAAAAGATGTTATGTGGACATGTGTCCGGAAACGCTTAATTTCCATGTTAGAGCTCATGTTAGTTTCGTCAGTACGTACTGCACTTCCTCGATTCACCGCCAGTTGGCCCAATTGAAGGAAGGTAATATTGACTTCGGTGCTTGTGTTGACATGCGACTCATTGCTCTACAGTACTAGCATCAAGCACATCAGTACGTAGCATCAACAGGTTAGTGTTCATCACGAACGTGGCTTTGCAGTCAGTGCAATGTTTGCAAATGCGGAGATGGCAGATGCCCATTTGATGTATGGATTAGCACGGGGCAATAGCCGTGGCGCTGTACGTTTGTATCGAGACAGATTTCCAGAACGAAGGTGTCCCGACAGGAAGACGTTCGAAGCAATTGATCGGCGTCTTAGGGAGCACTGAACATTCCAGCCTATGACTCGCGACTGGGGAAGACCTAGAACGACGAGGACACCTGCAATGGACGAGGCAATTCTGCGTGCAGTTGACGATAACACTAAAGTCAGCGTCAGAGAAGTTGCTGCGGTACAAGGTAACGTTGACCACGTCACTGTATGGAGAGTGCTACGGGAGAACCAGTTGTTTCCGTACAATGTACAGCGTGTGCAGGCACTATCAGCAGCTGATTGGCCTCCACGGGTACACTTCTGCAAATGGTTCATCCAACAATGTGTCAATCCTCATTTCAGTGCAAATGTTCTCAAAAATGGTTCAAATGGCTCTGAGCAATATGGGACTCAACTCTGAGGTCATTAGTCCCCTAGAACTTAGAACTAGTTAAACCTAACTAACCTAAGGACATCACACACATCCATGCCCGAGGCAGGTTCGAACGTGCGACCGTAGCGGTCTCGCGGTTCCAGACTGCAGCGCCAGAACCGCGGCAAATGTTCTCTTTACGGATGAGGCTTCATCCCAACGTGATCAAATTGTAAATTTTCACAATCAACATGTGTGGGCTGACGAGAATCCGCATGCAATTGTGCAATCACGTCATCAACACAGATTTTCTGTCAACGTATGGGCGGGCATTGTTGGTGATGTCTTGATTGGGCCCCATGTTCTTCCACCTACGCTCAATGGAGCACGTTATCATGATTTCATACGGGATACTCTACCTGTGCTGCTAGAACATGTGCCTTTACAAGTACGACACAACATGTGGTTCATGCACGATGGAGCTCCTACACATTTCAGTCGAAGTGTTCGTACGCTTCTCAACAACAGATTCGGTGACCGATGGATTGGTAGAGGCGGACCAATTCCATGGCCTCCACGCTCTCCTGACCTCAACCCTCTTGACTTTCATTTATGGGGTCATTTGAAAGCTCTTGTCTACGCAACCCCGGTACCAAATGTAGAGACTCTTCGTGCTCGTATTGTGGACGGCTGTGATACAATACGCCATTCTCCAGGGCTGCATCAGCGTATCAGGGAGTCCATGCGACGGAGGGTGGATGCATGTATCCTCGCTAACGGAGGATATTTTGAACATTTCCTGTAACAAAGTGTTTGAAGTCACGCTGGTCCGTTCTGTTGCTGTGTGTTTCCATTCCATGATTAATGTGATTTGAAGAGAAGTAATAAAATGAGCTCTAACATGGAAAGTAAGCGTTTCCGGACACATGTCCACATAACATATTTTCTTTATTTGTGTGTGAGGAATGTTTCCTGAAAGTTTGGCCGTATCTTTTTGTAACATCCTGTATACTGAAGAACATAGTTCTTCTAATGTGGTTTGCGCACAATCCACCGCCTTCCTGCACGTTCTTCTGTCTGAGCAATGGCCCATGATCAGACAAACGTCCAAAAAGGGCTTGAATGTTGTGTAATGTGGTTGGTGTCTATGAGGGTACCTGTTTTGATATAGCCGTTTTGCCTCTCGGCCATTTCCACTGCTTAGCCATGCACAAACACCATCCTGGCTTGTTCCTGACATGAATACCGGACCATTCTGCTGCTTACAGTTAGCTGAGCCAATCACACAGCCTCCCACACACAAGGAACATACGGCACGTGGACAGAGAAACTGCCACTCGTCAGCGCTATCTACCATGGCAACGATGCATTTCCGGACAGAAGTTCATAGAACCTTTTTTCCTCCATTTCCAATCAGGAACGTGTTACCGCAGTTTGTCGGTTTTATTAATGTTCACCCTGTCTATGGAACGAAAAGACGATTCCATACTTCGAGATTTGCTTCTCTTAACAATATTGTACACAGAACAACCAGATATGTAAAGATTTAGGGGTTTAATACAGATGTTGGCTATTTTTACCATGTGCTGTTTGAGAGTGGAGTAACTTTGACATCGGATTTAGGGCAGTGTAGCATATACACTGAAGAGCCAAAGAAATTGGTACAGCTGCCTGATATCGTGTAGGGCTCCCGCAAGCACACAGAAGTGCCGCAAGACGAACTGGCATGCACTCGACTAATGTCTGAAGTAGTGCTGGGGAACTGACACCATGAATCTTGCAGGGCTGTCCATAAATCCGTAAGAGTATGAGGGGGTCGGGACCTCTTCTGTACAGTACGTTCCAAGCCATCTCAGATACGCTCAATAATGTTCATGTCTGGGGAGTTTGGTGGCCAGCGGAAGTGTTTAAACCCAGAAGAATGTTCCTGGAGCCACTCTGCATCAATTCTTGACGTTTTGGGTGCCACATTGTCCTGCTGGAATTTCCCAAGTCCGTCGGAATGCACAATTGGCATGAATGGATGCAGGTGATCAGACAAGATGCTTACGCACATGTCACCTGTCAGAGTCGTATGCCGGCCGGGGTGGCCAAGCGGTTAAAGGCGCTACAGTCTGGAACCGCGTGACCGCTACGGTCGCAGGTTCGAATCCTGCCTCGGGCATGGATGTTTGTGATGTCCTTAGGTTAGTTAGGTTTAAGTAGTTCTAAGTTCTAGGGGACTGATGACCTTAGAAGTTAAGTCCCATAGTGCTCAGAGTCATTTGAACCAATCAGAGTCGTATCTAGACGTATCAGGGGTCCCATATCACTCCAAGTGCACACTTCCCACACCATTACAGAGCGTCCACCAGCTTGAATAGCCCCCTGCTGATATGAAGGGTCCGTGGATTCGTGAGGTTGTCTCCATACTGTACACGCCCATTCGCTCTATACATTTTGAAACGAGACTCGTCCGACTAGATAACATGTTTCCAGTCATCAACAGCCCAATGTCGGTGTTTACGGGCCCAGGTGAGGCGTGAAGCTTTGTGTCGTGCAGTCATCAAGGGTAGACGAGGGAGTCTTCGGCTCCGAAAACCCATATCGTTGATGTTTCGTTGAATGTTTCGCATGCTAGCACTTGTTGATGGCCCCGCATTGAAAGCTGCAGCAATTTTTGGAAAGGTTGCACTTCTGTCTCGTTGAACGATTCTCCTCAGTCGTCGTTGGTCCCTTTCTTTCAGGATATTTTACCGGCCGCAGTGACGTCGGAGATTCGATGTCTTAGCGGATTCCTTACATTCACGGTACTCTCGTGAAATGGTCGCACGGGAAAATCCCCACTTCATCGCTACCTCGGAGGTACTGTAACCCGTGCCCCGACTATAACACCACGTTCAAACTCAATTGAATTTTGCTAACCTGCCATTGTAGCAGCAGTAACCGATCTAACAATTGCGCCAGACACTTGTTGTCTTATATATGCGTTGCCGACCATAGCGCCGTATTCTACCTGTTTATATATCTCTGTATTTGAATATGTATGCCTATACTAGTTTCCTTGGCTCTTCAGTTTATCTCATCTATCTGTTGCAAGAACCCAGAAATATTTTCTTTAATAGGGACCTACTTGAGTCCGTTCAATACATTACCTCATTTTCTTACGAGCTGCAGAATAACAGTATTTTTGGCAGCTGCAACAGTTTATGGTGCTTTTTTTTCTTAAGACCTATGGAATAATAAGATGTGCAATGTCCAGGCCATTACATATTCTCCAGCAGAATTAGATGATAATTGCCCTCTCAGTACTGTTATTTAAATAATTTCTGTGATGAAATAAATGCACAAAGACTGTAGCCTTAGTGGAAGATGGAGGAAACATAGGGAAAGGTGGATAATAGGTCTCCAGAGCAGTGATCAAATAGATATTATTGGTGCACCTCTGCTGACACATTGTTCAGTATAGCAACCACAGATGGGTATAACGTTGAACAACAATATATTCCTGCGAGGTGGCAACACACGATACAGAACTACTTTAAGCGTTCGCATATGTTATGCATTTTAAGTTTTGCGTGTATTTCATATTCTCGGCGATTCTCTCGGAATCTGAAGATGATGCAATAATACCATTCCTTTAGATAAAAAGCTTTATCAATTCCTAACATGTGCGCATAGATATGACAATGGGAAAAAGGACCCACCCGTCTTGTAGCATATACCACAGCAATTGCGCTAACTAAGAAGTCATGTGCACTGGATCTTCTATTAATCCAAAATAGTAATGGGCCCAGGCTGATAAGCAATATTCAAAAATCACTCATACAAGTGTCTTGTAAATGAATTCTTCTTTTATTGATTAGTTACACTTCCTCATTTAATCATAACTTTATTTGATGACATGTGATTACAGAGTTTATTCCACCCATGCACAATGCAAGTTGATGAATAACTTCAAATGCTTTGTCTTCCCTCTGTAAAAGTACGCACATGTCGTGTCATCTCCATCTTGTACTCGTATTCAATGTTTACATTAAAGCTCCAAAGCGTCTACAACAAATAACAATTACTTCCTATGTAAACTGATTTTCCTAGTGTAATATTGTTAAAGTAATATGACATGTGGAAGTAACTAACTAATTATGATTGTTATGTCACAGGTGGTAACAGAATCTAATATTATTCCATGCAGTACACTCCCAAACAGCATCGAGGTGCTACTAGGTTAGCGGAGTGCACAAGCTATCTCTGCCATACTGTTCTCAACACAGTGATATGGACCTGTGTAGTACAGATCAGTTTTTGCGAAGCAAGTGTTAAGATCATAGGGTAATCATAGCCGCCTTCATATTAAAAGTTGAACTGTCTAAGTATTATTTGTCTCAATATAAAGTGTTAATATCTCAGTTTAAAAAATAACAGCTGCACCCATTGGACATATATCATTATACAGTATTTTCTGCTAACTCTACTGCAGTATTTTTGACTGTATATATCTAATGCAGAATATCGAAAACATCTACTCAATGTTCAATGTTTACATTAAAGCTCCAAAGCGTCTACAACAAATAACAATTACTTCCTATGTAAACTGATTTTCCTAGTGTAATATTGTTAAAGTAATATGACATGTGGAAGTAACTAATTAATTATGATTGTTATGTCACAGGTGGTAACAGAATCTAATATTATTCCATGCAGTACACTCCCACACAGCATCGAGGTGCTACTAGGTTAGCGGAGTGCACAAGCTATCTCTGCCATACTGTTCTCAACACAGTGATATGGACCTGTGTAGTACAGATCAGTTTTTGCGAAGCAAGTGTTAAGATCACAGGGTAATCATAGCCGCCTTCATATTAAAAGTTGAACTGTCTAAGTATTATTTGTCTCAATATAAAGTGTTAATATCTCAGTTTAAAAAATAACAGCTGCACCCATTGGACATATATCATTATACAGTATTTTCTGCTAACTCTACTGCAGTATTTTTGACTGTATATATCTAATGCAGAATATCGAAAACATCTACTCAATGTTCAATTTTTACATTAAAGCTCCAAAGCGTCTACAACAAATAACAATTACTTCCTATGTAAACTGATTTTCCTAGTGTAATATTGTTAAAGTAATATGACATGTGGAAGTAACTAACTAATTATGATTGTTATGTCACAGGTGGTAACAGAATCTAATATTATTCCATGCAGTACACTCCCACACAGCATCGAGGTGCTACTAGGTTAGCGGAGTGCACAAGCTATCTCTGCCATACTGTTCTCAACACAGTGATATGGACCTGTGTAGTACAGATCAGTTTTTGCGAAGCAAGTGTTAAGATCATAGGGTAATCATAGCCGCCTTCATATTAAAAGTTGAACAGTCTAAGTATTATTTGTCTCAATATAAAGTGTTAATATCTCAGTTTAAAAAATAACAGCTGCACCCATTGGACATATATCATTATACAGTATTTTCTGCTAACTCTACTGCAGTATTTTTGACTGTATATATCTAATGCAGAATATCGAAAACATCTACTCAATGTTCAATTTTTACATTAAAGCTCCAAAGCGTCTACAACAAATAACAATTACTTCCTATGTAAACTGATTTTCCTAGTGTAATATTGTTAAAGTAATATGACATGTGGAAGTAACTAACTAATTATGATTGTTATGTCACAGGTGGTAACAGAATCTAATATTATTCCATGCAGTACACTCCCACACAGCATCGAGGTGCTACTAGGTTAGCGGAGTGCACAAGCTATCTCTGCCATACTGTTCTCAACACAGTGATATGGACCTGTGTAGTACAGATCAGTTTTTGCGAAGCAAGTGTTAAGATCACAGGGTAATCATAGCCGCCTTCATATTAAATGTTGAACTGTCTAAGTATTATTTGTCTCAATATAAAGTGTTAATATCTCAGTTTAAAAAATAACAGCTGCACCCATTGGACATATATCATTATACAGTATTTTCTGCTAACTCTACTGCAGTATTTTTGACTGTATATATCTAATGCAGAATATCGAAAACATCTACTCAATGTTCAATGTTTACATTAAAGCTCCAAAGCGTCTACAACAAATAACAATTACTTCCTATGTAAACTGATTTTCCTAGTGTAATATTGTTAAAGTAATATGACATGTGGAAGTAACTAACTAATTATGATTGTTATGTCACAGGTGGTAACAGAATCTAATATTATTCCATGCAGTACACTCCCACACATCATCGAGGTGCTACTAGGTTAGCGGAGTGCACAAGCTATCTCTGCCATACTGTTCTCAACACAGTGATATGGACCTGTGTAGTACAGATCAGTTTTTGCGAAGCAAGTGTTAAGATCATAGGGTAATCATAGCCGCCTTCGTATTAAAAGTTGAACTGTCTAAGTATTATTTGTCTCAATATAAAGTGTTAATATCTCAGTTTAAAAAATAACAGCTGCACCCATTGGACATATATCATTATACAGTATTTTCTGCTAACTCTACTGCAGTATTTTTGACTGTATATATCTAATGCAGAATATCGAAAACATCTACTCAATGTTCAATTTTTACATTAAAGCTCCAAAGCGTCTACAACAAATAACAATTACTTCCTATGTAAACTGATTTTCCTAGTGTAATATTGTTAAAGTAATATGACATGTGGAAGTAACTAACTAATTATGATTGTTATGTCACAGGTGGTAACAGAATCTAATATTATTCCATGCAGTACACTCCCACACAGCATCGAGGTGCTACTAGGTTAGCGGAGTGCACAAGCTATCTCTGCCATACTGTTCTCAACACAGTGATATGGACCTGTGTAGTACAAATCAGTTTTTGCGAAGCAAGTGTTAAGATCATAGGGTAATCATAGCCGCCTTCATATTAATAGTTGAACTGTCTAAGTATTATTTGTCTCAATATAAAGTGTTAATATCTCAGTTTAAAAAATAACAGCTGCACCCATTGGACATATATCATTATACAGTATTTTCTGCTAACTCTACTGCAGTATTTTTGACTGTATATATCTAATGCAGAATATCGAAAACATCTACTCAATGTTCAATGTTTACATTAAAGCTCCAAAGCGTCTACAACAAATAACAATTACTTCCTATGTAAACTGATTTTCCTAGTGTAATATTGTTAAAGTAATATGACATGTGGAAGTAACTAACTAATTATGATTGTTATGTCACAGGTGGTAACAGAATCTAATATTATTCCATGCAGTACACTCCCACACAGCATCGAGGTGCTACTAGGTTAGCGGAGTGCACAAGCTATCTCTGCCATACTGTTCTCAACACAGTGATATGGACCTGTGTAGTACAGATCAGTTTTTGCGAAGCAAGTGTTAAGATCATAGGGTAATCATAGCCGCCTTCATATTAAAAGTTGAACTGTCTAAGTATTATTTGTCTCAATATAAAGTGTTAATATCTCAGTTTAAAAAATAACAGCTGCACCCATTGGACATATATCATTATACAGTATTTTCTGCTAACTCTACTGCAGTATTTTTGACTGTATATATCTAATGCAGAATATCGAAAACATCTACTCAATGTTCAATGTTTACATTAAAGCTCCAAAGCGTCTACAACAAATAACAATTACTTCCTATGTAAACTGATTTTCCTAGTGTAATATTGTTAAAGTAATATGACATGTGGAAGTAACTAACTAATTATGATTGTTATGTCACAGGTGGTAACAGATTCTAATATTATTCCATGCAGTACACTCCCACACAGCATCGAGGTGCTACTAGGTTAGCGGAGTGCACAAGCTATCTCTGCCATACTGTTCTCAACACAGTGATATGGACCTGTGTAGTACAGATCAGTTTTTGCGAAGCAAGTGTTAAGATCATAGGGTAATCATAGCCGCCTTCATATTAAAAGTTGAACAGTCTATGTATTATTTGTCTCAATATAAAGTGTTAATATCTCAGTTTAAAAAATAACAGCTGCACCCATTGGACATATATCATTATACAGCATTTTCTGCTAACTCTACTGCAGTATTTTTGACTGTATATATCTAATGCAGAATATCGAAAACATCTACTTATGTAACATTCCTCCGATGTTCAAAGTCTAGTGTAAACTGGTGTATATTGCTGTATCTCACATTAATTTAGCGTTTTATTAACAGAACACTTGGAATAAGATGTGTGAAATCAACCAAAGATACTGCATACACTATACTTCTCATTGTACGCATACCAACACCATCTATGTGATCAGACTATATGAACCATGTGTATTTCTCTACTGTTACACAACAATATTAGGTTGCTATAATAGTGCTAGATATACATTTATGCTTGAAATCTTTGATGGGGACCGGTTTACGTCTGTCAGACTGGTTCTTTTTCTTAAGACCTGTGGAATAACGTTGTTTGTAGGAACCAACTCTAATTCCGTAACATCTCTATATTTGATGGTATTATGAGGTACAGTGTTCTGATGTGAGCTGCTTTAATGAGTGATTTCTCCTATCGATTGCATTTAATACATTTAGACAGTCCTCCACAGTGTAAAACATGAACAATCCATTCCATAGTTATAAATAGTAGCTTAAAAGTGTATTTTCTTGAAGCTGTCTCTGATGCGCCCTAGCCACTTTTTTCCAATAAGCCTCTTTATGCTACTGTACTGCTGTTGTGTAGGAGAAGTGGTACCCTTGCCTCTACATCATGCCTCTACTCTGTTTAGTCTTCCCTCTATTAAAATACAGACATGTGACATCATCCCTCTCCTGTATAACATACTCCCATCTTCTACCACAAATTCGAATTACTTCTACTGGGTAGTGCCGTGTGCTATGAATATCTGTAAAACCGCTTTAATATTACTAAATTAATAGGATATATTGTTATAGGCAACGAATTATAATTGATATTTTGTGGACGATTTGTGTGGTGATGGTGTCAGATGTTTTTCCACACAGTACACCCCGATACAGCATCGAGTCACTGCTAACTTAACTTAGTGTAAGTGTTGCCTCTGGAGTGCTGTTCCCACACCACAAAGCACTTATTAGCAGAGGATACAAAACTTTGTAGTGCTGACGTGACAGATGGGTGTTGGCAACAAATTATGATTGTTATGTAATGGTATACTTCCCACTGCAACCCTGGGGCATTACCGTGTTACTATATTAGAAAATTGCCTGTCACATGCTATTCTTATACTGCAAATTGCTTGTTACCACATGTGTAGCACAGTCTTAATAGTAGTGCTCTGCAGGGAATAAAATGTTGTTGTCAACCCAATGGAAGTCTGCCTACATCGCCAAAGAGTGGTATTGTGTGTCAGTTCTAAAGGTGACACTAAAATCAATATTTTTAATGTGGGTCAGTGTTATCAAAGAAAATGGTAAGAGGATGGTGTAATCATAGTCACAATATTAAAAGGTGACCCATCTATGTATTATCTGTGTGGGTATAAAATGTTGATGTTCGGTATATCACTCAACAAAAAAGCTGCTATATCCTTTCAGTGTATGTAATTCAACGGCATTTTTTGCTAATTATACCATATAATTTTTGACTGAGTATCTCTAATACGATGTAAACAACGTTGAATATCCAAAAAAATCTACTTATCTCACATGGAATAAGCAGTGGTAGCAGTTTAGAGTGATTTCCCCGTAAGACAATGTGTTCATCATCCAGTCCATCACACACTAACAGGGTTTTCACTGATTTTTTTGTGTGGTAGTATATCCATCATTTTCGACAAATGCACCAATGTGGGATGACCCTCCGCTTGCATTTGCAGTAAAAACAGATATCTTGTATCTGCCATTTTATCTGGATTTTCTTCATGTGCTCTGTGTAAAGTATGCGGTGCTTAGAGATCAGCAACAGCTTGGTCTTGGTTAAATAGCAGTTTATAGATGAGAAAAAGTTTTCCACATCAACTGCACTCAAAAGCATGATTTCTTTGATAGGAATCGGCCTTAGTCTATTCTGTACCCTGCTTTCCTCTTAGTGAGATATATGGAATGACAATATGCACTATGTGCAGTCCACCACATATTGATACAATATAACCATCCTTTTTTAAGGCTACCCAACTGGGAATAGGGGCTTATAACAGATTTATCGTATATTCTTTCATCAAGTAAACACTTCAAATCCACTATCTTTATGAAAGTATGCCAACATGTGACCACTTTGCATTAGTATGTAGATTGATTCTGTGATGAAGTTACAAACTTTCATGGATGATGGAGAAAGATAAATGTATCAATTTGAGATAAGAGACTCTTGTCCAGAAACGACTGAGTCGAAAGTTACTTCTGAAAATCGTTCTGCTACCTCTGACAATGGGATACATGTGCCGGTACTGTCGTTGCTAAGATTTTCTGGTGGGCAACTGTCAGAGGTGGTAGTATGAAAGAAACCAAGAAACAATGACTAGTAAACAAGTGATCTAAAATGCATAGCTTAACAGGTATGAGCATTTCTTCAACTTCAATACCGTGAAACACATCTCTTCACTGCAAGCGCTTTGGTTTCTCTATTAATGGATGGTGTAGTATGGACAAAAACAATAAAAACTGTCCAGTAAACATAGGCTCTAAGACGCATACTTTAGTAGCTATGGGCACTTGTTCAGTAGTAATGATGTGTTTCATAGTAGCGAAGATGAACAACTGGCCGTAGCTCTTACTTACTTACTTAATAGGTCGGCCACACAGATTGTAGTCGGGTTGTGACCTCGCCAGTCAGCCTCCTCCATCTTCCTCGGTCCATGTAGTCTTCTCCACATAGTCCCATCTTACACATATTCACGCCGAGCGGGGAGACCGCGCGGATTGAGGCGCCATGTGAAGGGTAGCGCGGCCCATCCCGCCAGAGGTTCGAGTCCTCCCTCGGGCATGTTGTTCTTAGCATAAGTTAGTTTAAGTAGGGTGTAAGGCTAGGGACCGATGACCTCAGCAGTTTGGTCCTTTGGGAATTCATACACATTTGAACATTTTTCCACGTATTCTCTCTGATCCCATCACACCATCTCAGCTGTGTCTTCTTCCACGACGTGCCTGGTGATCTGGTCTTTTCGCCGCATTACGTGCCCGTACAAGATCAGTCTCCTCTCTCTAATCACAGCCACTATGTCCAGCAACTTGTACCACTCCTGCCATTCGCGGTTTTTCCTTTTCTCCAGTCGTCTCCATCCTTTATTGGCCCTAACACCTGTCTCTGAACAGCATTATCAAATATCAGGAGTTTTCTTTCTATCTTCTGTATCATAGTCCAGGTCTCTGCTTCATATAGGTCGACAGGATGTATTACTAGCCTGTAGATTCTAATCTTCGTGGAACTCGGTAGAAGCCGGGACTTCAGCAGCTTTCTGAGTGCAGATATAGACCTGTTACCTGCCTGGATTCTTGCCATTATTTCCTGGTCAGTCTCAGTCTTTCACTAAGTACCGCCCCAAGACATTTGAACACTTTTACCCTTTCAAAGATTTTACCATCTACGTCTAAAGGTCTGCCATCGTTATCTCTGGTCACAAGATATTTGGTCTTATGCATATTCATCTTCAGGCCTGCTCTCAGTGCCTCTTCCATTAACACTGTTGTCATCTGAACCAGATCTTGCTGATCCTGTACTATTAAAACTACATCATCCGCATAAGACAGAGTTTTGATTCTTCTATCCAGCTTTATTCCTATCTACAGACTTGTTACCTCTGCCAGTGCTTTTTACAGAACTAGATAAAAAGAGGGGGAGGGGAGAGGCAGCCTCCCTGTCGCACTCCAGTCTTCACCTTCAATTTCTCTGACGTCTTTCCGTCCACTTTCACCATACATGTTGTCTCTTGTATACATGCTTGTGTTATTTTTATCAGTTTTCTAGGAACTGCCATATTGCTTACCTGTTCACAATATCACAGGCCTCTTCAAAGTTCACAGAAAGGCAGTGAACACCTCTGCGAAATTCCCAGCTCTTGATAGCATTTGCCTTATTATGTGTAATTAGTCTACAGTTGATTTCTCCCTTTCTAAGCCCTGCTTCTTCGAATCCAAGTACCTCCTCAACATATGGATTTAGCCGCTTTAGAAACAACATACTCAGGACCTTATAAGTTGTGCATAATAAGGGAATTCTTCTATAGTTGCTGTATCTCATTGGGTTTCTTTTCTTTAGTATTGGGCAGATGACAGACTGCTTCCATTCCGATGGGATTATTTCTTTCCTCCAAATTAAACTGATTAAATTGTATACTCTCTCTTGTTCCATATCTCTTCCCTCTGTAAGTATATTTGCAGGTAAACTACTTCTGACAACAATAAACACTCCACCGCCAACTACATTTAATCTACTCTTCCCGAACACGTCTTCTGTAAAAATTTCGGCTGAACTTATTTTCGACTTTATCCAGCCTGCCATACCTATAACCAATTTGAGCTTAAGTACTTTCCATTAGTGCACGGAGCTCTGGTTCTTTTCCAACGTAGATATGACAATTTACAGCTACAATACCGATTGTTGCTAGGTTTACCTTCCTACGTTTTCCCTGCACGCTGCACCCCTTATTCCCTTTCTGTAGTTTCCTGAGACCCTGTAACCTAAATAAACTGCCCAGTCGCCTCCACACAGCCCTCAATATCTGCGTAGCCGCTTCGTGTGTGTAGTGGATCCCTGACCTATTAAGAGGGACCTGGGAACCTTCCACCCGATGGCAAGTCGAAGAATCTGCAGCCCACATGATCTCAGAACCGTCTGAGCCTCTGATTCAGGCCGTCGACTCCGCCCTGTACCAAAGGAATACAGTCGGTTTTGTCGAAAATGCTGCAGATGGTGAGCTCATCTCGGAAGCAGGACTAGGAGTCCTTACCACTTCAGCTAGCCCCCCAAGACCAGAGAGAATCTCTTCCGATCCAAAGCGTCACACGCAGCTGGTACCGGCATCAGCCACCATCTGCAGTTTGCTGCACCTGTGCTCTTCATGGCATCTGGAAGCACCCTTTCCACGCTTAGAATGACTCCTTCCGGTATGCACACTGGATTTCTTCCCTTATCTGGCAGCCGTATCGCTAAGGGGTCCCAGTCTGAGACTAATGTTGGAGCTCCAAACTACTAGTAAACCCATCTTCTGTGAATATCCAGACTCTGTGGTCCGCAACAGAGCGAGCGACTGCATCTTGCTCAGAGGCTTCATCAGTCACAGATAGCGTCCGAAACCTGTTCGTCAGACTAACTGGCCAGTACCTCCGATTGGCCCCTCGAAAATCTTTCTCTGCCTGCTACATCTTGTAACGACGTCCCACTCGACAATGTGTGAGCGCTTTTTGTTGAAAAAATAATCCAGTTATTCTGAAATTGTTTCAATTTGTTTGTCTGTAAAGATACACCACATTTACAAATTTCCGTCACATTCCGATAATTTCTTCTCGTTGCGTACATTGGTTTTACCTGCAGAGTTATTTTTTCTGATGGCTTATGACTATCAGATACTTTTACTTACACTAAAGCTAGAGAAGGGGAAGTTAAATACTACTTTTTCGACTTTGTTTCTGTATACACTTGTTACTCTTTTATACAATACTTACATTTCCACCGCGCGGCCGCTATGGTCGCAGGTTCCAATCCTGCCTCGGGCATGGATGTGTGTGATGTCCTTAGGTTAGTTAGGTTTAACTAGTTCTAAGTTCTAGGGGACTGCTGACCTTAGAAGTTAAGTCCCATAGTGCTCAGAGCCATTTGAACCATTTGAACTTACATTTCCTTGCTGATCATTCGATATACACTCCTGGAAATTGAAATAAGAACACCGTGAATTCATTGTCCCAGGAAGGGGAAACTTTATTGACACATTCCTGGGGTCAGATACATCACATGATCACACTGACAGAACCACAGGCACATAGACACAGGCAACAGAGCATGCACAATGTCGGCACTAGTACAGTGTATATCCACCTTTCGCAGCAATGCAGGCTGCTATTCTCCCATGGAGACGATCGTAGAGATGCTGGATGTAGTCCTGTGGAACGGCTTGCCATGCCATTTCCACCTGGCGCCTCAGTTGGACCAGCGTTCGTGCTGGACGTGCAGACCGCGTGAGACGGCGCTTCATCCAGTCCCAAACATGCTCAATGGAGGACAGATCCGGAGATCTTGCTGGCCAGGGTAGTTGACTTACACCTTCTAGAGCACGTTGGGTGGCACGGGATACATGCGGACGTGCATTGTCCTGTTGGAACAGCAAGTTCCCTTGCCGGTCTAGGAATGGTAGAACGATGGGTTCGATGACGATTTGGATGTACCGTGCACTATTCAGTGTCCCCTCGACGATCACCAGTGGTGTACGGCCAGTGTAGGAGATCGCTCCCCACACCATGATGCTGGGTGTTGGCCCTGTGTGCCTCGGTCGTATGCAGTCCTGATTGTGGCGCTCACCTGCACGGCGCCAAACACGCATACGACCATCATTGGCACCAAGGCAGAAGCGACTCTCATCGCTGAAGACGACACGTCTCCATTCGTCCCTCCATTCACGCCTGTCGCGACACCACTGGAGGCGGGCTGCACGATGTTGGGGCGTGAGCGGAAGACGGCCTAACGGTGTGCGGGACCGTAGCCCAGCTTCATGGAGATGGTTGCGAATGGTCCTCGCCGATACCCCAGGAGCAACAGTGTCCCTAATTTGCTGGGAAGTGGCGGTGCGGTCCCCTACGGCACTGCGTAGGATCCTACGGTCTTGGCGTGCATCCGTGCGTCGCTGCGGTCCGGTCCCAGGTCGACGGGCACGTGCACCTTCCGCCGACCACTGGCGACAACATCGATGTACTGTGGAGACCTCACGCCCCACGTGTTGAGCAATTCGGCGGTACGTCCACCCGGCCTCCAGCATGCCCACTATACGCCCTCGCTCAAAGTCCGTCAACTGCACATACGGTTCACGTCCACACTGTCGCGGCATGCTACCAGTGTTAAAGACTGCGATGGAGCTCCGTATGCCACGGCAAACTGGCTGACACTGACGGCGGCGGTGCACAAATGCTGCGCAGCTAGCGCCATTCGACGGCCAACACCGCGGTTCCTGGTGTGTCCGCTGTGCCGTGCGTGTGATCATTGCTTGTACAGCCCTAGAGAGACGAACTAGCACTCGCCCCAGTTGTACGACGACTTTGCTAGCGACTACACTGACGAAGCCTTTCTCTCATTTGCCGAGAGACAGTTAGAATAGCCTTCAGCTAAGTCCATGGTTACGACCTAGCAAGGCGCCATTAACCATATCTGAGAATTTCACTTGTATTATCAAGAGCGATGTACCACAAGGATGAATTAAAGTTAAGTATAACATCAGCTACGTACTTTTCTTTATAGCATTCATAACGTTTCCTGTTTCAGACCTCACGCAAGCCGGCGTGAGTTAACGCGTGCATTTCGGTTACCCGTCACTGTGGACTGGCTGTCTTGTCAGTCCACAACATACACTGTGTGATCAAAAGTATCCGGACACCCCCAAAAACATACGTTTTTCATATTAGGTGCATTGTGCTGCCACCTACTGTCAGGTCCTCCATATCAGCGACCTCAGTAGTCATTAGACATCGTGTGAGAGCAGAATGGGGCGCTACACAGAACTCACGGGCTTTGAATGTGGTCAGGTGATTGGGTGTCACTTGTGTCATGCGTCTGTATGCGAGATTTCCACACTCCTAAACATCCCTAGGTCCACTGTTTCCCGATGTGATAGTGAAGCGGAAACGTGAAGGGACACGTACAGCACAAAAGCGTACAGGCTGACCTCGTCTGTTGACTGACAGAGACCGCTGACTGTCGAAAGGGGTCGTAATATGTAATGGGCAGACATATATCCACATCATCACACAGGAATTCCAAACTGCATCAAGATCCACTGCAAGTACTACGACAGTTACACGGGACTTGGATTTCATGGTTGAGCGGCTGCTTATAAGCCACACATGACGCCGGTCGCTTGGTGTAAGGGGCTTAAACATTTAACGGTTGAGCATCAGAGAAAAGACTGTGTGGAGTGCCAGGCCTCACCTACCGACATCGATACCTCTCCTCAGTGCAGCACTCCGTGAATTATGGGCTGCCATTCCCCAAGAAATCTTCCAGCATCTGTTTGAAAGTATGCCTCCGTGAGTGGAAGCTGTCATCAAGGCTAAGGGTGGGCCAACACCATACTGAATTTGAACATCACCGACGGAGGGCGCCACGAACTTGTAAGTCATTTTCAGCCAGGTGTCGGGATCCTTTTGATCACATAGTGTACATAGATTGTCGTGGGGTTAGAGTGTGGACGTTACATCATTGTACACACACATAGCACCGTTGTGCTAGTTCATGAATTGGTCTCCTGAGGGGTCTCCACTCTTCCCTAATTGATTGTGAAGATGGTGTTAGAGGTGGTGGGAGCAGTGCCAGAGCAGGCCATCGGTGGCGGCGGAGAGGCATTTGCTGCAGTGGTATCAACAGTGTTAGAGGTGACATAGGAATATCCACCTATCAGGCACTATCCTGGGTCATATGTTGGTGGATCAATACCGAACATTATGCAGGAATTATTTCACAGATGAATCGACCCCATTCATTGCCCAAGACATTCCACAGTTGGATCCGCTCTGAAAAATATTCCCAGATGTACTGCATGCTGGTTCCAGCCTGAAAAATAATCCCAGATATAGCTTATATAATCAGGTACAGTTAGCTACTGTTGGATCCACCTTTCAGACAATGCCTAGCATCTTATGTTAGGGAATCCATACAGACAATTACTGTAGATTTTTTTCTTTTTTTTTGCAGATGGATCCACCCTAGCCACTATCCCAGACGTGGCGCAAGTGGATTTGCCCTGAATATTATCCCTGGACAAAACATATGGTGGTTCCACATCTAATAATATTCCCAGAAGTATCGCATTGTGGATCCACCATTAGAAATATGCCACACCTAATGCAGTTGGATCCACTGTTTGTATGCAACTCTGGAACGACCCTGGGATGCTGGCCCCATTACCGCTACCACTGCCGCACCGCCTCATGGCATTGCTGATATCCACTTCCGGAACTGGCTGTGCTGCCTCTGATTATAATTCTACTATTGGTGGGGGGAAGTAGTGGGAACCAAGTGGGAAGTCTACATATGTAATACCACAACTTCGCTATGTGTGTTTACAACGAAATAACATCAACACTCTATCCCCACAGCTATACATAAATGTGCATGTGTGTTTTAGCACTGACATTTGGTGTAATAAGTATAGTTCGTAGATACTCTGGCTGGGCTGGAACTCTGTATCAAAGTTGGATGGTACAAATGAGTAGCTAACCACACCTGGTAATATAACTAATCAGAGCATATGCACTGATCAACCTGAACATTCTGACCACCTAACTAATAGCTAGTATGTCCACATTTGGCAAGGATAACAGTGGCAGTTTGTCATGGCATGGAAGCAGTGAGGCCTCAGTAGGTCGCTGGAGGGAGCTGGCACCACATCTGCACACACAATTAATCTAATTCCTGTAACTTCTGAGGACAGGGGTGATGAGCTCTGATGCCATCCTAAATCATATCCCAGATGTGCTTGATCAGGTTCAGATCTAGAGAGTTGGGGGACTAGCACGTCAATTGGAACTCACCACTGTGTTCCTCGAACCACTCCATCACACTCATGGCCGTGTGACATGGTGCATTATTTTGTTGAAAAATGTCAGTTCCATTGGGATACATGATCGTCATCAAGGGTGTATGTGGTCTGCAACAAGTGTATGATACTCCTTGGCCGTCATGGTGCCTTGCACGAGCTCCACTGCACCCATGGATGCCCACGTAAATGTTCCCCAGAGCACAATTGAGTTGCCATCAGCTTGTCTCCATCCTTCAGTACAGGTGTCAAGGAACTGTTCTCGTGCAAGATGACAGATTTGCGCACTTCCATCAGCATGATGAACGACGTATCTGGATTCATCAGACCTTGAAATTCTCTGCCACTATGCCAACGTTCAGTGTGGATGGTCATGTGCCCATTTCAGTCATAGTTGTTGATGTCATGGTGTTAACATTGGCACATGCATGGGTCGTAGGCTGTGGAGGCACATTGTTAGGAGTGTTCAGCGCATTGTGTGTTCTGACACACTTGTACTCTAGCCAGCACTAAAATATGATGTTAGTTCTACCACATTCCACCACCAATTCTCTTTCACCAGTCTGTCCAGCCTATGACATCCGACATCTGTAATGACTGGTGGCCAAAAACCCCATGGCGTCTGGACGTGGTTTCACCTTGGTCGCATCACATGTTGAAGACACTCACCACAACACTCCTCGAACATCCGAGAAGTCGTGCAGTTTACAAAATGCTCGTGAGACGCCCACACGTCATCACAACCTGCCCTGGGTCAAACTCAGATTGATTGCATGCCTTCCCCGTTCTATACACTGACAGTATGCTCACTGATGCTACATGCAGCGTGCACGTGTCTGACTGGCAGTCATTCCCTGAGAGGGGATGCTGCTATCGCCTGAACGGGTTTACATCGATAGTAGGTTTACATCGATAGTAGGTCATGTTCTGGCTGATCAGAGTATACACTTCTACATTTAGATTTGGAATACGGAAAAATGCGGAAAAACTGAAAAATAAGAAAAAGGAAAAATGTGGGAAGTGTCAAAAATTTGGTAAAGTCTGTATACGACGTGGGCGTACAGGATATCTGTATACATAGAAAGTATACGAAATTTTTGAGACATAAGCACTAAATCAGTGTCTGCAGAGTTCTTGGATATGCTCCTAGAAAGCTATAAGTCTGTTCCAAGATCAGTTATGTGGATACGGAATGGTAAAATTATTTGGATGCCATGTAAAGTGGTGTTATTCCAGAAGCGATAAAGACTACGTAATCAAAAGTACCCGGACACCCCAAAAACATACGTTTTTCATATTAGGTGCATTGTGCTGCCATCTACTGCCAGGTACTCCATATCAGCGACCTCAGTAGTCATCAGACATCATGAGAGAGCAGAAGAGGGGCTACACACAATTCACGGACTTCGAACGTGGTCAGATGATTGGGTGTCACTTGTGTCATACGTCTGTATGCGAGATTTCCACACTCCTAAAAATCCCTAGGTCCACTGTTTCCGATGTGATAGTAAAGCAGAAACGTGAAGGGACACGTACAGCACAAAAGCGTACAGGCCGACCTCGTCTGTTGACTGACAGAGACCGCTGATAGTTGAAAGGGGTCGTAATGTGTAACGGGCAGACATCTATCCATACCTAGAATGAAATTTTCACTCTACAGCGGAGTGTGCGCTGATATGAAACTTCCTGGCAGATTAAAACTGTGTGCCGGACCGAGATTCGAACTCGGGACCTTTGCCTTTCGCGGGCAAGTGCTCTACCTACTGAGCTACCCAATCACGACTCACGCCCCCTCCTCACATCTTTAATTCCGCCAGTACCTCGTCTCCTACCTTCCGAACTTCACAGAAGCTCTCCTGCGAACCTTGCAGAACTAGCACTCCTGGAAGAAAGGATATTGCGGAGACATGGCTTAGCCACAGCCACGAACTTGTAAGTCATTTTCAGCCAGGTGTCTGGATACTTTTGATCACATAGTGTAAATGGATCACACACTCATATACTGATGCTACTACTAGAGACGGAATCAAGAGAAGTTTGCATTACTTAGATTAGAACCAAATACTATTGCTCAGCGTTTTCTCAAATAGTGTTTTGGTTGGTGTGGATGGCATTAAAGTAATTTTCGTCCATTTGTATGCGTTTTGAGAAACAGTGTGCATACCAAGAAAAACATCCACTCTACATCTGACCCTGGGGCTATCCAAACCATGACACACATGCGGCGCGCACACGCACGCACGCGCGCGCGCGCATACACACACACACACACACACACACACACACACACACACAGTGTAATTACATCTACACTTAGAGGGTATGGCTGAAAGTGCCATCATCTGGAGTCCTTATACATATGTCTTTGCTAATAGTATGGATAATGACGTAACTGCATCTGGAGTCCTTATACATATGTCTTTGCTAATAGTATGGATAATCACATAACTGTGTTTGATGTGTGGGGTCTCATGCAGAATATTATCCATCTATTCATAATTTCAATTATTTTACGTGGAAATTGATTACATAAACTCGTGATCGTTTGAAATACTACAGAACGATTTATAAAGTTTCCTCACAGAGTTTTGTTGTCAAAATCATTCCGATATTGGTCGTAGTTTTTTAAAGCACGCATCAGGAGCTGGTAGTGTCACGATGTAGCCACACTCCTGTATCTCTCAGTAACAGCAGCAGTCTCATAGATGGGGATCTGACGTCTCTGCATCTTAGGCAAGACCCTCGTTGGCGGATTAAAAATATTCTTATTTCCTTCCATTATTATAATTAATATTTTTGCAGAAGAGCTATTTAGTGGTATCTGAGCGATGGCTTATGCTTACATCATTGGCTCCTGCACTAGCGAATGTCTGCAAAAGGTGCTTTACTAAAATATGTATGGTATTCTTTGACAGTGGTGTCTGATGTGCTGGGTAGAGAGCTGCAGAAGTTGTTCACTATATGTAGGGAGTCTTTAAGCATCGGTAAATTCTTCGTGTTCTTTGGGCAGCGGAATCGGTGCCCAAGTGATGGACCAATGTGTATCTGCATTGAAATATAATCCTATATTACAAACACCAATGATAATGGTGTGCGTTATCGGGGGCCTATGCATAGCCACTTGCAGGTGCCATCATACCTATAACCATTTGACTAGAGATATGAATTGAGAGACTGCAGGGCACTCCCACTTCTGATTCGATGGCATGCCACGTAATGTTCTTAGGGAAGTTGATCTTTATTACTTGGTTACTATACCTAGATACGATTTGACTTCATTCATTTGATGAAATTATTGGCAGTATTTAATGTTCTTGCTTGTGTGCTCTAATGAAGGAATAGCGCAAAGCTTTACCTGCATTCAGAGGAAGAGGTTGCCGATTTAAGTGACTGCTTTAAAAGCGTATGGCGGGTGAGGGCCGAGAGAAGCATTTTTTCTGCGGAACCTGGGTGAAAACATTTGCGGACTGCTGACATCCTTGGTCTCATTGTACAGACACATTGGATGGCGCCGGTCGGTTGGCGGCCGCGTCCAGGTAGGCTGACTAGCACTGAGATACTTAATTCTCTGATAGTGTTGTTTATGTGTTTACTTGTTTTATTTACAGTGTATTTGTGTCAGTGACTTTTGTGTCACACGTCGACCGTTTTCCCGGTGTTGCTAACGGTGTTGTATTATTTTTGTGGTGTTTACTATTGTATTTTTTTTGTTTTTGGTTGTTTGTCGATTCTGGATCTAGTGTACTACTGTCGTAGTAGTCGAAGTAGAGAGGATATAAAATGTAGACTGGCAATGGCAAGGAAAGCGTTTCTGAAGAAGAGAAATTTGTTAACATCGAGTATAGATTTAAGTGTGAGGAAGTCATTTCTGAAAGTGTTTGTATGGAGTGTAGCCATGTATGGAAGTGAAACATGGATGATAAATAGTTTGGACAAGAAGAGAATAGAAGCTTTTGAAATGTGGTGCTACAGAAGAATGCTGAAGATTAGATGGGTAGATCACATAACTAATGAGGAAGTATTGAATAGGATTGGGGAGAAGAGAAGTTTGTGGCACAACTTGACCAGAAGAAGGGATCGGTTGGTAGGTCATGTTCTGAGGCATCAAGGGATCACCAATTTAGTATTGGAGGGCAGCGTGGAGGGTAAAACTCGTAGAGGGAGACCAAGAGATGAATACACTTAGCAGATTCAGAAGGATGTAGGTTGCAGTAGGTACTGGGAGATGAAGAAGCTTGCACAGGATAGAGTAGCATGGAGAGCTGCATCAAACCAGTCTCAGGACTGAAGACCACAACAACAACAACAACTGTCGTAGTAGGAAATTGGAAATTTGTCGTAAGGCCTTATTGGACCAAACTGCTGGGGTCATCGGTCCCTAATTGTCGCTGTCTTGGACTGCATACTGCTTAGCTATATATTTTTTTTGATGTCATTGCATTTTATTGTGTATATCTTTCAGTTGGATAATACGGTTGTCCACGTGTTGCACGGATAATTAAAGTTTGTGTGGAGAGGAAATTTGAATGATAACGAGAAATGGGGCACGGAGACAAAGTAGACCGGGAGCGGGAAAATAAAGCGTATGTCATGGAGGAAGAGCGCACTGAAACGGTGGAGGCACAATTTGAACGTAGGGAGGCGTTGCTGTTGAACGGTGTTAGCAACAACGATGTTGTGCAACAAGGAAATCAGGGAGACGAAAGCGATATGGCTTTTCTTGAGGGGACAGGCAGTGTCAGATCGCGTGTTATAGAAGATGTGAGCGTACCACAAGATATCGAAGCAGAAGTGATTAGTCGAAATCCGGACAGAGCAGACAGGGCGGTATGAGTACGCAATGATGCGGATACAACACCGCAGAAATCAAGTTTGAGTTCGCTCGATTACGATACTGAGGAAAAGGAAGAGGACTTCATTCGCGTGGAATTTTTAATGGGCATGGAGAAGAAATTGTAGGAGAAAATTAATGAGTTAATGCCAGATAATAACGAGACGAGGACGGACATCAAAAATATCGGTGCTCATGTAAATCAGATGCGGAAGGAACACAAGTCATGGGCAAAAATACTCCAGGAAACCCTACGTAAAGTAAACACCAAAGGAATGAAAGGTTTAAAGATTGCGCATGATGCTAAGAAGACGGTAGAGAGCGCCAAGACAGCAGCAAGTTCGGAAGACAAGTAGCAGCTGAAACATCGAAAGCGATTAAGCGCACAGAACAGCAAGGACGAGAGGCAGTGGTCAATTTGAACAAGAAGATCGAGAGTGTGGGAAAGCGGTAAAATGACGCGGAGCACCGCATCGACACGAAAATACGTGAAGCCATGGATCTTCATGCGGCAGCGGCCATAGATAAATTAGAGTCAGAGCTGCACAAATTAGGGACTGGTTCGGGCGTGACAACTGCAACTCCAGTGAGAGAGGCTGAAGAGGTCCGGACTCTCGTTCAAATCTCAACAGGAAGCGATCAACACGCGAATGGAGAAGAAATTGGAGGAGGCGCTAAGGAAATCTCAAATGCGGCCAAGCGCGAACGCAACAGAACCAGGAACAAATTCGGACGGGACGGATAACTCCATACCGTTAGCAGCGAGCAGAGGAGATGGTGAGATGGATGTCGCATTTTCTCGAAGCCATGGAGGCAGCACAAATGAGGGGACGTCGAAAGAGGACATCGAAAGGACTGATATTTCCCGTAGGACGGAAGTTATCGATGAAACGCCATTTGATTTTCAACACTTCTTACAAGTCCTAAAATTCGAATTTTTCCGAGATGAGGATAATTTTATCTTCCCACGCACTTGGATACCACAATTTAACCTCTCTTTACCTCCAAATTGTCCTTTAAAATACAAATTATACTTTATTTGCGGACACTTGCAAAGTTCAGTTGCGGAGAAAATGCACGGAATATCAGCAACGTGTAGAAGTTACCAGGAGTTGAAGGACAACTCCCTAAATATCAACTGATCCAAGGAGACGCAAGAGCGCGTAAAGTACGAGATGATTGTTGGCAAGGATTTCGCGTGTTCAGGCTACAAAAGTCCAGTCAAGTTCCATGATGCAATGATTGACAAGAACCAGTATCTTGACGTACCATTCTCCACCGGTAAAATCATACGTCACTGTTACACCAAACTTCTGTCAGCATATCAACTAGTATTAGCTGGCAGGTGTAATGTGGAGCTCAGTACTTTCCGTAACACTCTTTACGAATTAGAGTACGCATTCTGAGCAGAGAAAATCAGAGAACACAGAGGAAAGTCTGACAGATATGTTGCAGGCCCTATGTCACGTCCACAACATAAAAATTATAGTAATAGGAATGGAAATGCACGGAATAGAACGCCTTACGGAAACCATTCGCGGTCAGAAAATTTCGGGAGTATTGAAGTTGAACAACGAAGAGACTGGAATGGGAATCGCACTAATTATGTACTACGCCACAGAGGCTGGAATGGAAGGAGGAATGAAAGCTACGGATCACGAAACAACGGATGGCAAAACCATGGCTCCGGTTTCAACGATAATGGAAGAGGTGCGCGAATGAACAACGGAGGAAACGGAAACTGAGATTCGGGGACCGAACCCAGGTAGAGGGGCGCGAGGAAATGATAACAAACGTCAATGAATAGTTGAATATGCAGAAGAGGCACAAAACGCATCTGCAAGTGAACTGTAAAGAGCGGGGTTCACTCAAAATGACGTGCATCAAATTGTTATGGTAACCATAGGAGGAAAGGAAGTTAGAGCAATCCTGGATAGTGTAGTGAGATTTCGGCCATCGGGGAAGAGACATAGACAGAGTAAGGGACTGCAAGACTGGGCGGAACTATCGGTGAAGAGATTAAGAATAAAAGGAGCAATAGTAGGGAAGGTAACTGAAGTGAACATGCAGACAAGGCTAGAGCTACTATGTCAATGTCACCTGCTGGTGGGGAAACTTCCTGATCGTGCCAGAACTGACAACTGAGTTGATTATTGGAACTGATTTCCTAAGCGAAAACAATACAGTATTGGATCTAGGACGTGGTACAGCGACATTAAATAAGGATAAAAGCATCATGCTTCGAATCATTGATCGGGCGATACGGGCCCAAGTCCCGGAGAGGTGCCTTAAGATCTGGGTAGATTCAGAAGACTGGCATTTACGAAAGTCGAAATCAGTGTCGAGAGATGAAAGGGATTGCCTCTATGACCCAGAGGACTCCGAGGACGAAATCTGTCAGACGATACAAGAGGGGGTTTGTGGTATTGACAATATTACCGAAGAGGAGAGGGCAGAACTACAAACCATGCTGTTGAACAACGTTGAAGTATTCCTACCTAAGACAGGAGCCATCAATAATTTCCAGTATGCGTTTCGTGTCAAAGAAGATCAGAAGTTCTTCATCCCACCTTATCTCAATCCCATCGCAAACAGAGAAAAATTCCGGAAAGAAGTACGGAGAATGCTGCAAGAAGGGATCATAGAAACTGGCGTGTCCACATACAATATCCCATTGCGGGCAGTTGAAAAGAAGGACGGTTCGATACGTCTTGTGCTTGATTCGAGGCAAATCAACATGATAATCTTGCAGGAAACAGACCGTCCGTAGAAGCTAGAAGATCTATTGCAAAGATTTCATGATGTCAAAGTGTTTTCGTCCATTGACCTCCGTTAAAGTTTCTGGCAAATTGAATTACACCCATCGTGTCGTCAATACACGACTTTCCTAGCTGAAGGACACTGTCATCAGTTCCAGAGATTGCCTTTTGGCCTCAATTTACCTTCCGCAGCATCCATTACGATGAACGGAATTTAGTCGGGAAGTCTGAAGAACGACATGATGTCCCATGTTGACGAACACAACAAGGTCCTTGGCGGACTACTAGGAACACTAAGGCAACATGGTGTCACAATTAACTTGAAAAATCTTATTTCGGAACGAGGAAGGTGTATTTTCTTGGGCACGTGATTTCGGCAGAAGGGACTGCACCTAATCCGGAAAAACTCGAAGTTATACCCGAATTCCCGAAACCACAGACCAGAGAGGACCTCAGAGAGTTAATGGATGTCGTAAATTTTTATAAGAATTCCATTAGAACGAAGGATAATGACGCATCAAGACTTAACAGTAAAGAAGACTCCGTGAATATGGTACGAGGCAGTGGATCATGAATTCAATTCGCTTAAACAGGCCCTTGTGAAGGCACCTATCCTATCTCACCCTGAATTAACAGCGGATTTTTGCATGTGGACTGATGCAGCGAAAACAGGTCTTGGCGTAGTAATATTCCAACAAATTATGGAAGATTGGACATTAGTAAACAAGACCATAGTATTTGGGAGCCACGTCCTTACAAAGTACGAAAGGAAGTACTCAGTAACTGAGTTGGAGGCACTGGCTATCGCATAGGCTTTAAAAAAATTCGAATATTTCCTGCTTGGACACACGATCCATGTCTTTACAAACGACAGAGCGTTGGAATTTTTGCTATCGGCAAAATTGGGACACGATAGGCGGACACGGTATGTTTTATTCCTCCAACAATTTGACTTCAGCATCACACATATCCCGGGAAAAACAAATGTAATTGCGGATGCACTTTCATGTTCGCCTATTGGGAGACCAGATGCAAAGGGAGAAGATGTGGAGGATAGTCACTTTAGTCTATTTTATCTGCGGGGAGTCGCTTTCGAGAACTTCATGACTGCATCATTACGGGACATAAGAAGAGAGCAGGATAAAGATCCGTAATTGAAGCAGATGAAAGAACGTTGGAAGAACCGCCAGGAAATCGAATTACGAATGTTCTACCTTGTAAGGAAGGGGATCTTATTCCACCGACGAAACGCAACCAGAACGATATGGAGCCTTTGTATACCAGACGAGTTAGTTAATAAGTTAATCTGGTACACACACTTAAGTTATTGTCACTTCGGACCACGGAAATGCTTCCTTAAATTGAAGGACCTGTGTCATTTTAAACAAATGGAAAGACGCGTAAGGAAGGTTCTATACGTATGCAAGGCCTGTCGGAAGGCAAAACCAGACAGTCAGACAATGAAGGCACCCCTCCATCCAATCGTTACAAACCAACCGCTACACATGGCGGCCGCGGACTTAATGGGACCGCTCCCGGTCACTCGGTGTGTTTTTCGATACGTTTTAGTAGTCATTGAATGAACATCGAAGTTTGCTACATTTACTCCGTTACGACGAGCCACGGCAGTCACTGTTTGCAAAGCGTTAACGAAAGACTTCCTAGCGCAAGTAGGCAGGGTGGACAAAATTATTACAGATAACAGGGCTCAATTCAGGTCAAAACGTGGAAGGACACTCTGGAAAGATATAGGATGGCACCCATTTACATATCGGGACATCACCCGAGTTCCAACCCCGCCGTACGATGGATTCAGGACCTGAGGAATCTGTGTCGTATCTACTGTCATCGACAGCACAGCACATGGGACGTGATGTTGCGGAATTTCCAAAATGTCGTGAATGAACTTCAACATGGTTCGACTCTCTTGGCACCGATAACTGTGCTGAAGAACAGAGACCCACCAGAGAAAGTACTGGAGATAGTGGAATTTCCCCGGCGGAAACAGATTCCGCACCGAGAGATAATCGGGATAGTGCTGGAAAGGTTTCATGAAGGTGGAAGGAGAAGGAAGGAGCGAGAAGGTAGGAAGGCTCGGGTCTGGGAATTTGGCGTTGGACAGAATATTCTCGTCAAATCGTTCAGGCTCTCAAAGAAACAGAAGCAGCAGTGTCAGAAGTTCTTCAATGTGTGTAGTGGACCGCTTCGGATACGCCGTGCGTATGAGCTAGAGTTCCTGAGAGCTGGAAGATTGGCAGGAGTGCATTACATACGGCTCATTAAACCCTTCATTGAATAAAGCTGGAGGTCACGATAGCAGCAGTTACAGCAGAAGGAAGGAGAAGAGAAGAAAATATTAATGTGGTAATAGTAAACTGCAGGAGCGTCTATATGATAGTCCCAGAACTGCTCTCAATAATAAACGGTCACAATGCCCACATAGTAGTAGGGACGGAAAGTTGGCCGGCCACTGTGGCCGAGCGGTTCTAGGCGCTTCAGTCTGGAAGCGCGTTGCTGCTACGGTCGCAGGTTCGAATCCTACCTCGGGCATGGATGTGTGTGATGTCCTTAGGTTAGTTAGGTTTAAGTAGTTCTAAGTTCTAGGGGACTGATGACCTCTGATGTTAAGCCATTTGAACAATTGGAACGGAAAGTTGGTTGAAACCAGATGTAAACAGTAATGAAATTCTAAACTCTATTGGAATGTATACCCCAGAGACAGACTGGACAGTGAAGGGGGAGGCGTGTTTATAGCGATAAATACTGCTATAGTATCGAAGAAAATTGGCGGAGATCCGAAATGTGAAATAATTTGGCTGATGGTCACGGTTAAAACAGGTTCAAACATGGTAATTGGATGTTTCTATAGGCTCCCTGGCTGTTGTGGCAGAACACCTGAAGGAAAATTTGGAAAATATTTCGAGTAGATTTCCCGATCATGTTATAGTTTTGGGTGGAGATTTTAATTTACCAGATATAGACTGGGAGACTCAAACGTTCATAACGGGTGGCAGGGACAAAGAATCCACTGAAATTTTTTTAAGTGCATTATCTGAAAACTAACATTGAGCAGTTAAACAGAGAACCGACTCGTGGCGATAACATATTAGACCTTCTGGTGACAAACAGACCCGAACTATTTGAAACAGTTAACTCAGAACAGGAAATCAGTGATCATAAAGCGGTTACAGCATCGGTGATTTCGGCCTTAAATAGAAATATTAAAAAAAGGTAGGAAGATTTTTCTGCTTAGCAAAAGTGACAAAAAGCAGATTTCAGAGTAATTGACGGCTCAACACAAAAGTTTTATCTTAAGTACAGATAGTGTTTAGGATCAGTGGACAAAGTTCAAAACCATCGTACAATATGCATTAGATGAGTATGTGCTACGCAAGATCGGAAGAGATGGAAGAGATGGAAGAGAGCCACCATGGTACAACAACCGAGTTATAAAACTTCTACGAAAGCAAAGGGAACTTCACAGCAAACATAAACATAGCCAAAGCCTTGCAGACAAACAAAAATTACACGAAGCGAAATGTAGTGTGAGGAGGGCTATGCGAGAGGCGTTCAATGAATTCGAAAGTAAAGTTCAATGTACCGACTTGGAAGAAAATCCTAAGAAATTTTGGTCTTATATCAAAACAGTAGGTGGATCGAAACAAAATGTCCAGACATTCACTGACCAAAATGGTACTGAAACAGAGGATGACAGACTAAAGGCCGAAATACTAAATGTCTTTTTGCAAAGCTGTTTCACAGAGGAAAACTGCACTGTAATTACTTCTCTAGATTGTCGCACAGATGACAAAATGGTAGATATAGAAATAGATGAAAGAGGGATAGAAAAACAATTAAGATCACTCAAAAGAGGAAAGGCCGCTGGACCTGTGGGATACCAGTTCGATTTTACACAGAGTACGCGAAGGAACTTTTCCCCCTTCTTGCAGCGGTGTACCGTAGGTCTCTAGAAGAGCGTAGCGTTCTAAAAGATTGGAAAAGGGCACAGGTCATCCCCGTTTTCAAGAAGTGTAGAATTTTGGAACGCGTATTATGTTCGAGTATAATGACTTTTCTGGAGACTAGGAATCTACTCTGTAGCAATCAGCATGGGTTTCGAAAAAGACGATCATGTGAAACCCAGCTCGCACTATTCGTCCACGAGACTCAGAGGGCCATAGACACGGGTTCCCAGGTAGATTCCGTGTTTCTTGACTTCCGCAAGGTGTTTGATACAGTTCCCCACAGTCGTTTAATGAACAGGTAGTGGTTGTGGGTGGGGCTGGTAATAGTATTGATAGGGATGGGGAGTATGACATAGATGGTGACCTGGAAAAGATAGCCACTCTGACTGGCAGCACGAATGTGCATTTCGTGGAACTGTTTCAGCTTCACGATCGGCCTCATCTTAATACAACCGTCAGGCGTAGTAACATGAGGCTTGGGGGTGCGTGATGACAAAGCATGAGTCACATTTCAGTGGTGTCGGTGGAGTCTATCAGGAGGACAGGTTTCACTAGACATGGCCTGCACCTCAACAGGTATGGGGAGGGGAGGTTGGCAAAGCTTATAGGTGACAGCATAGGTGGGGGTGGTGGGATCACTCATGGGAAAATTCCTGCAGTAGTGGATGTTAGAGCTGCACCTTTTTTAGATTGAAGTCAGCTGATAGGTATTCGTGCTTAAGGGAAGTCTCTCTAACAATGGAACCACTTTTGACAAAGCTTAGGTATCCGAGTAATGAGGGAATTAGTATATTTCATCAAAATATACAAGGTATTAGATATAAAGTTAGTGAACTGCTTATAGATGTTGACTCTGAAATTATTGGTATATCTGAACACTTCTTAAATAAGGAGATAATTCAGAGGCTTCCTTTACCAGGATACAGGTTGGCTGGCAGCTTTTCGAGGAGCTCTTTGCGGTGTGGGGGAGTAGCCATGTATGTAAAAAACGGTATCCCATTTGAGTCAATTGATGTCTCGAAGTCCTGCACTGAAAAGGTGTTTGAATGTTGTGCAGGTGTGGTTAAATTTAATGGAGCTAAACTTCTACCTGTTGTTATTTATAGATCTCTAGACACCGATTTCACAACATTTTGCTAAAGCTAGAGGAGGTTCATGGTTCACTTTATATGAAATACAAAAAGTTAGTTATATGTGGTGACTTCAATATTAATTGTATAAGTGATTATGCAAGGAAAAGGATGCTGGTAGGCCTCCTTAATTCATATAATCTTATGCAAACCGTATTCTTTCCAACGAGAGTGCAAGGGAACAGTAGAACAACCATAGACAACATTTTTGTTCATTCCTTATTACTAGAAGGGCATTCTGTTAGCAAATTTTAACTCCAAAATATTTTTTGTGTTGCAACACATGTTAAATATAGTCATCAACTGTTTAAGAAAGCTGATCCAGTTACTGTAGAGACCTTTGTAAACATTATCAAGGAACGAGAGTGGCAAGATGTTTATAGCGCTGATACAGTAGACGAAAAATATAATGCTTTTCTCAAGACTTTTCTCGTGCTCTTTGAAAGTTGCTTTTCGTTAGAACTTTCAAAACAGGGTACTAGCATAAACAGGCAGCCTGGGTGGCTGACAGGAGGGATAAGAATATCTTGTAGAACAAAGTGGCAATTATATCAAAACGTTAGACACAGTCAAAATCTAAATGCAGCAGCCCATTACAAACAGTATTGTAAGGTGCTTAAAATGTTATTAGGAAGGCAAAAAGTATGTGGTATGCAGATAGAATAGCTAAGCCTCAGGATAAAATTAAAACCATATGGTCAGTCGTAAAGGAAGTGGCTGGTCTGCAGAGACAGGTCGAGGATATAGAATCAGTGCGTAGTGGGAATGTCCGTGTTACTGATAAGTCGCATATATGTACAGTATTTAATAATCACTTTCTGAATATAGCAGGTGAACTAAATAGAAACCTAGTCCCAACAGGGAATCATATAGCGCTGTTAGAAAAAAGTGTTCCGAGACTGTTACCTGAAATGCTCCTCCATGATACTGCAAGAGGGAGATTGAGTTAATAATTAAATCACTAAAGACCAAGAACTCTCATGGATATGATGGGGTATCTAGCAGAATACTGAAATATTGTTCTATGTATGTTAGCCCAGTACTTAGCCATACCTGTAACTTTTCCTTTAGGAGTGGTCGGTTTCCTGACCGATTAAAGTACTCGATAGTGAAACCACTTTATAAAAAGGGAGACAGGGATAATGTTGACAATTTTAGACCTGTTTCTATGCCATCGGTGTTTGCTAAAGTTATCGAGAAGGTTGTATATACAAGGTTACTGGAGCATTTAAATTCACATAATTTGCTGTCAAATGTACAGTTTGGTTTAAGAAATGGTTTAACAACTGAAATGCTGTCAAATGTACAGTTTGGTTTAAGAAATGGTTTAACAACTGAAAATTCTATATTCTCTTTTCTCTGTGAGGTTTTGGACGGATTAAATAAAAGGTTGCGAACGCTAGGTGTTTTCTTTGATTTAACGACGGCTTTTGACTGTGTTGACCACAAAATATTACTGCGGAAGTTGGACCATTATGGAGTAAGGAGAGTAGCTTACAATTGGTTCGCCTCTTACTTTAAGAACAGAAAGCAGAAGGTAATTCTCCGCAATATTGAGAGTGGTAGTGATGTTCAGTCCCAAGGGGGCACTGTTAAGTGGGGCGTTCCCCAAGGATCGGTGCTGGGGCCACTGCTGTTTCTTATTTATATAAATGATATGCCTCCTAGTATTACAGGTGATTCAAAAGTATTTCTGTTTGCTGATGACACCAGCTTGGTAGTGAAGGATCTTGTGTGTAATATTGAAACAGTATCAAATAATGTAGTTCATGAAATAAATTCGTGGATCGTGGAAAACAATTTGATGCTAAATCACAGTAAGACTTAGTCTTTACAGTTTATAACTCACAATTCAACAAGAACCGATATTTTGATCAGACAGAATGGGCATATTATAAGCGAGACGGAAGAGTTCAAGTTCCTAGGGGTTCGGATAGATAGTAAGCTGTTGTGGAAAGCCCATGTTCAGGATCTTGTTCAGAAACTAAATGCTGCTTTATTTACCATTAGAACAGTATCTGAAATAAGTGACAGTTCAACACGAAAAGTAGTCTACTTCGCATACGCTTATGTCGTATGGTATTATTTTTTGGCGTAATTCTTCTGATTCAGAAAGGGTATTTTTGGCTCAAAAACGGGCTGTTCGAGCTATATGTGGTGTAAGTTCGAGAACCTCTTGTCGACCCTTATTCAATAGTCTGGGAATTCTGACATTGCCCTCACAGTATATATTTTCTTTAATGTCGTTTGTTGTTAGCAATATTAGCCTATTCCCAAGAGTTAGCAGCTTTCACTCAGTCATTACTAGGCAGAAATCAAATCTGCATGTGGAATGCACTTCCTTGACTCTTGTGCAGAAAGAAGTGCAGTATTCTGCTGCATCCATTTTCAATAAGTTACAGAAAGCAGTGCAGTATTCTGCTGCATCCATTTTCAATAAGCTACCACAAGAACTCAAAAACCTTAGCAGTAGCCCTACCTCTTTTAAGTCTAAACTGAAGAGTTTCCTCATGGCTCACTCCTATTCTGTCGAGGAGCTCCTGGAAGAGCTAAAAAATTAAGCAAATTCCAGTGTTACATTGTTGATATTCTTTGTTTAAACTTACGACTTGTTGCCTGAATATGTTTTTTATATTTCATTTTATCTGTTTCTACTATCGTGGTATAATTTCATGTATTGACTCGTTCCATGACCATGGAGACTTCTCCTTAATTTGGTCCCACGGAACAATAAATAAATAAATAAATAAATGAAGTAAGAGCATATGGACTATCAGACCAATTGTGTGATTGGATTGAAGGGTTCCTAGATAACAGAACGCAGCAGGTCATTCTCAATGGAGAGAATCTTCCGAAGTAAGAGTGATTTCAGGTGTGCCGCAGGGGAGTGTCGTAGGACCGTTGCTATTCACAATATATATACAGGGTGTTTCAAAAATGACCGGTATATTTGAAACGGCAATAAAAACTAAACGAGCAGCGATAGAAATACACCGTTTGTTGCAATATGCTTGGGACAACAGTACATTTTCAGGCAGACAAACTTTCGAAATTACAGTAGTTACAATTTTCAACAACAGATGGCGCTGCGGTCTGGGAAACTCTATAGTACGATATTTTCCACATATCCACCATGCGTAGCAATAATATGGCGTAGTCTCTGAATGAAATTACCCGAAACCTTTGACAACGTGTCTGGCGGAATGGCTTCACATGCAGATGAGATGTACTGCTTCAGCTGTTCAATTGTTTCTGGATTCTGGCGGTACACCTGGTCTTTCAAGTGTCCCCACAGAAAGAAGTCACAGGGGTTCATGTCTGGCGAATAGGGAGGCCAATCCACGCCGCCTCCTGTATGTTTCGGATAGCCCAAAGCAATCACACGATCATCGAAATATTCATTCAGGAAATTAAAGACGTCGGCCGTGCGATGTGGCCGGGCAGCATCTTGCATAAACCACGAGGTGTTCGCAGTGTCGTCTAAGGCAGTTTGTACCGCCACAAATTCACGAAGAATGTCCAGATAGCGTGATGCAGTAATCGTTTCGGATCTGAAAAATGGGCCAATGTTTCCTTTGGAAGAAATGGCGGCCCAGACCAGTACTTTTTGAGGATGCAGGGACGATGGGACTGCAACATGGGGCTTTTCGGTTCCCCATATGCGCCAGTTCTGTTTATTGACGAAGCCGTCCAGGTAAAAATAAGCTTCGTCAGTAAACCAAATGCTGCCCACATGCATATCGCCGTCATCAATCCTGTGCACTATATCGTTAGCGAATGTCTCTCGTGCAGCAATGGTAGCGGCGCTGAGGGGTTGCCGCGTTTGAATTTTGTATGGATAGAGGTGTAAACTCTGTCGCATGAGACGATACGTGGACGTTGGCGTCATTTGGACCGCAGCTGCAACACGGCGAACGGAAACCCGAGGCCGCTGTCGGATCACCTGCTGCACTAGCTGCGCGTTGCCCTCTGTGGTTGCCGTACGCGGTCGCTCTACCTTTCCAGCACGTTCATCCGTCACGTTCCCAGTCCGTTGAAATTTTTCAAATAGATCCTTTATTGTACCGCTTTTCGGTCCTTTGGTTACATTAAACCGCCGTTGAAAACTTCGTCTTGTTGCAACAACACTGTGTTCTAGGCGGTGGAATTCCAACACCAGAAAAATCCTCTGTTCTAAGGAATAAACCATGTTGTCTACAGCACACTTGCACGTTGTGAACAGCACACGCTTGCAGCAGAAAGACGACGTACAGAATGGCGCACCCACAGACTGCGTTGTCTTCTATATCGTTCACATCACTTGCAGCGCCATCTGTTGTTGAAAATTGTAACTACTGTAATTTCGAAAGTTTGTCCGCCTGAAAATGTACTGTTGTCCCAAGCATATTGCAACAAACGGTGTATTTCTATCGCTGCTCGTTTAGTTTTTATTGCCGTTTCAAATATACCGGTCATTTTTGAAATACCCTGTAAATGACCTTGTGGATAACATCGGAAGTTCACTGAGCGTTTTTGCGGATGATGCTGCAGTATATCGCGAGGTTCTAGCAATGGAAAATTGTACTGAAATGCAGGAGGAGCTGCAACGAATTGACGCATGGTGCAGGGAATGGCAATTGAATCTCAATGTAGATAAGTGTAATGTGCTGCGAATACATAGAAAGAAAGATCCTTTATCATTTACCTACAATATATCAGGTCAGCTACTGGAAGCAGTTAATTCCATAAATTATCTAGGAGTACGCATCATGAGTGATTTGAAATGGAATGACCATATAAAATTAATCGTCGGTAAAGCAGATGCCAGACTGAGATTCAGTGGAAGAATCCTAAGGAAATGCAGTCAGAAAACAAAGGAAGTAGGTTACAGTACGCTTGTTCGCCCACTGCTTGAATGCTGCTCACCGGTGTGGGATCCGTACCAGGTAGGGTTGATAGAAGAGATAGAGAAGATCCAACGGAGAGCAGTGCGCTTCGTTACAGGATAATTTAATCGCGAAAGCGTTACGGAGATGATAGATGAACTCCAGTGGAAGACTCTGTAAGAGAGACGCACAGTAGCTTGGTACGGGCTTTTGTTGAAGTTTCGAGAACATACCTTCACCGAGGAGTCAAGCAGTATATTGCTCCCTCCTACGTATATCTCGCGAAGAGACCATGAGAATAAAATCAGAGAGATTAAAGCCCACACAGAGGCATACCGACAATCTTTCTTTCCACGAACAATACGAGACTGGAATGGAAGGGAGAACCGATAGATGTACTCAAGGTACTCTCCGCCACACACCGTCAGGTGGCTTGCGGAGTATGGATGTAGATGTAGATAGAAGGGGGGACATACGGTGGCTATTTCCTATTGTGAACAAGCCACAGATGTTTAATGGACGGTGACAGCTGAGCATAAGCATAGTAGCATAAGTTTTGTTTAGTTATAATAATTTTAAAGACTTCAATCATTTCTCTAGTTTGTTTTGTGATGCAATATGGTAATTAGCATAGGAACTTCTCCCATTACTGCTAGTCGTAAGAGTGAGGCATTGTTAGAATTTCACTGTACAAGTATTTCTTCGTGACATGTATCAAGTTTATAGATGTACAGTTGGTCATCCCAGAGCTGAATAATTACAGTTGTTGAGCGTAAAAATGTGCCGATTACACCACGGAAATGTCGCTGGTTATTTGATTCCTATTTCGCGCGAGTTTATATGTTCTCATAGCAGTTTTGCAGTTTGCACGGAACGACAGACTCGGGTCACTACAACGATAGAATTTTATGTCTTTGGGTCCGAAACAAGTGCACGAGTATTGGGAACGGAATTCTTCTCGTAACATCTTGGAGTTCAGCTACAGTCATATTTCTTCTGTTTATTGGATGTGCATTGCAGAAATGCCCTTGTACGATCCGGCATATAATTCGTAGTATAGTGTGTGAGAAGGGCGTCGTTGAGATTAGTTTGCAGGATGGTCGTGTATTGTCCACGTTAGAGGCGTGTTCACTTTCTTGTGTGTTTTGCTGTGGTTTGTGAGCATTGCCCAGTGCAATGTATCTTCCCTGTGGGTTGATTCTTGTCATCGCAAATGGTGCGATGTATTTGTGGTGTGTTTTTCGTCTATAGATACCGCCTTTGGTGCGATGTTTCTCACGAATGGGATATTTTATTCGAGTGTGGTTACACAGATGAGCTATCGCGTCTTAGGTGATTGTTGTTCACTGTGGTTATTCGCTTTTGGTTTTCGCATGTGCTTTTCCGCGCTATTGAGCGATGATATTCGTGTGGGCTTTCGCGGGTAGTTCATGAGTGCCTGAGTGGTAGATCTTGGGCGATAATTTGTACTATGTGACGTGAGTACGAAATGTGCGAGTCACTTTAGCATGTTTTTGCAGAGTGAGCGAGGCACACCATCAATTTGTGAGAAGGAGAGGAACAGAAGAAATGTAGCTTTGCAGACAAATGTCGATAATTCCTTGTGCTCTCTTTATGTTTATTTCAGGAGCTGGAGTGTAAAACTTGTACATCAAACTGCGAAAATTCTGCGTCAGTTTCAGCAATAAAGAGAATTTCGTAGTGGTTGTTTTGCCACACAGGGGAGAGAGCAGACTGGTGACGTCGGCACTCATAGAGATCCACGCCATACACCAGCGTTAGTGCCACCTTAATGAAAAAGTAATGGGAAATCTAATACCTTCAGTAGTTCGTAGATCTTGTACAGTAGTTGGGTTGCATGAATAAGTAGTAGACTTAGATGGTATGAGAGTGACTGAAGTGAATGTGTAATCGAAGCCGGCTTAATACTTTGAGTTGCATGAAATGTTGTGGGAAATTAACACGGCACTAAGTCCCCATGTAAGCATTGTGCAGACTGCGGAAGCTGAATGGCAGTTGGGCAGGTCGCTGACAGCGGAGCGGCTTTAGCAGCTGAGCAGACGGGGCGGCAAGGACTGAAGCGCCAGTTAAGGTCATCCTCCAGCCCTGTGAACCGGGAGTTGGTCAGCAGGTGGAGGTGACCCACATAGCGACCGCAGGGCAGCTGGGCGACATGACGTCATCAGGCTATGTGAATGGAGGCAGATGCGGACGTGCCGCTACACGCCACGAGCTGTCAACAAAGGGCTGGTGCCCTGGTGGCACGAGAGCACTTTCGCTGAAGCTTCCGACTCCAAGCTCCTGAAGGACCTACCGCTGAATGGATGGACGAGGGGGCATCACTGGGATGTGGCTGCCTGTGGAGCGCTGGATGGAGGTACTTACATGTCTAGAGACACGGTCGACGGAGGCGGTGACGGAGGAAGGAGATTCTCCTCAAACCTGAGTCCATATGCTGCCCGGGTCACCCCACGAACGTCTTCAGCAGCGGCTACGCATTTCTGACAACCACATCATCCAAGACGGTCAGTAATCGAGACACCACTGATTGTTGCCACAGACAAGGTCCTGCCACACCAAAGGTGCTACCTGTACTGTACAAGCAGTAACCCATCTTGGCAATCTCATCCCGCATAGCTGCCACATCTAACCTGTTACATGACTTGGGTAGTGCGGTGTTGTAAATTTAAAAAATTGTAAATTTAAAAATCGGACTCCTTAAAAACTTTTGAGAAGGGAACAGTAGGAGGTATTTGTTGTATTCAATTAATTTGTTTTATATACGGCATTGCTGATTTCATTTTTACAAGATTACATGTATTTTCTGTGTTTTCTTATCAAGCTTTTTTTCTGTTAGTGAACTCATGTATTATTTTTCGATTTGTGTAAAGATTCACTCGTTTTATGTCACTTATATGTTGTTTTGTTGTGTTGACACATCTTCGTATTAAAGGAACAGACTGACATATGTTAAAGAAATAAGCTGAACAGATGACACATGCAAACTGAACTCTAGGAATCTTTTATATTAGGTGAATGTGAGAATGTTTGTGATATATGTTCTGTCAAGAAATGAATGCAGCCATGTGTATAATTGAGCAGGGGTATTATTATATTCTGGTTAGGGAAATACCCTTCTCTGGCCCTAATTTTAGGATGAATGAGTAGATAAATGTTTGCATGACCATGTAACCTTTTAGTATGTGTCATTTAAGTCTGGGTCTACAAGAATATTGACCCGATGGTATATCCATCACATTTTTATCTCTCATTTTAATTTTGTAGGCATGCAGCACAGAGTGTATGTATGAGCCCTGGTTGAATGTGGTAAAGGCAGGGTATAATATTGTGCTAGGGTTTATGGTGAACAAAGAGTGATTCATGTTTATTTCTTTGATAATGAGCCGACTAAAGTGTCACAATTTGGCTCTGAGCACTATGGGACTCAACATCTTAGGTCATAAGTCCCCTAGAACTTAGAACTACTTAAACCTAACGAACCTAAGAACATCACACACACCCATGCCCGAGGCAGGATTCGAACCTGCGACCGTAGCAGCCTCGCGGTTCCGGACTGCAGCGCCAGAACCGCACGGCCACCGCGACCGGCAAAGTGTCACAATTTATTCTGTTCCATGTCACACTAACCAATTTAAAGTGTGACACTTGCCAAGAATAAATTTGAGAGGAACAGGGAGGTTGTGAGGGTTGTGAGAGGTTGCAGGGCACTCTCACTTCTGGTATGGCGTCATGCCACGTAGTGTTCTTAGGGAAGTTGATCTTTATTACTTGGTTGCTATACATGGATATGATTTGACTTCATTTATATGATGAAATGATTGGTAATAGTTTTACGCTCTTGCTTGTGTGCTTTTGTGAAGGAATAGTGGTAAGCTTTACCTGTGTTCAAAGGAAGAGGGTGCTGATTAAAACGACTGCTGTAAAAGAGTATGGCGGTTGACGACCGAGGGGAGCGTTTTTTCTGCAGAACCTGGGTGAAAACGTTTGTGGACTGCCGACTTCCTCGGTCTCATTGTACAGACACGTTGCATGGCCCCGTTCGGTCGGCAGCCGCGTCCAGGTAGGCTGACTAGCACCGAGGATTCGCTACTGTAATGGGCACAGCACTGAAGACCAGCAATAAGGCAGAGGATGGCCTCTGTTGGGCAGGAAACCGATGGCACGACTGTGTGTTTCTGTGAATTTCCGTGGAACAATTAACTGGCGCCCAGACGTCCAGACTCCGTTACAAAACATATTTGTGAAGGCACGAGGCTTTTAGCGAATTTATGGCCATTCTTTGGAATGTTTGAAATGTACGCAACAGGGGAGATAACGATCTTTTTATGGAGGGCTGTGGTTCCATACAGGTCATGCTTTTGGCAAAGACATGGTGTAAACACGTGGGAAAGAGTACGCGAACCTGAATATTTTTTCCTTTTCTCCCAGTTAACGTTAAAGTCTCTGGTTGGTCAAATCTGAGTATGCAGAGCAATGGGCAGTCTCCCAGTTTGGAATGTGGCGCTCCAGCTCGCGATTGGCTTGTGATAAAGTGGGAGTAGCCTAAAATGTAAATGTGCTATGCTACTGAGCTGGCGAGGATAGCTGAGAGAAAGGGAAGAGAACACTCTTATACTGGTGCTTCGCTAGTAAAGAACTGTAGGTCTTTACCTAATCGGTGACACTTGTGTCGCCCGCATCTCGTGGTCGTGCGGTAGCGTTCTCGCTTCCCACGCCCGGGTTCCCGGGTTCGATTCCCGGCGGGGTCAGGGATTTTCTCTGCCTCGTGATGGCTGGGTGTTGTGTGCCGTCCTTAGGTTAGTTAGGTTTAAGTAGTTCTAAGTTCTAGGGGACTGATGACCATAGATGTTAAGTCCCATAGTGCTCAGAGCCAATACACTTGTGTCCTTTGCTAGCGTGCCACTTAGAGCCTGTGCCAGTCACCATCTGAACCGTCAGAGGTACTGCTTCTAGCATCACACACAATGACCGAAGTGTGGGTGTACTTATTTGTCTTGAGTCGGCAGTCTAAACATTTGACATATTCTGTCATGCATAGTCATGGTACAGAGCCAAATTGGTATGGCAGACCATCAAACAGGTCCACCTGCATACTAGAATACACAGGGGTTTCAGAGATTCGTAGGGAAGTACCTGCAATCCGAATTAGCTGAACGCAAGACCACGTGCTTGCATTTTTCGGGCGCGTGCCATTAATAACAGATTGCTGCCGTCCATGACTCCAGTCGCTGAACGCATCATGGTGTGCCGCCCTGACCAGCAGGTGTGTAAAGTATTCGCTGCTTTGGCGTAGGGCTCCAATATATGCTTCTCAGAACCATGCTCTTTGGAACTATATTCTTCTTTATGGAATAGTAGGGTATAAATAGTACATTGTAGTGTAGTTCTTGGGCCACACCACAGATTCACGTAAATGAAGTCAGATAAAGCGATTAGTGTTCTGGTTAGTGTCATGTGTCAATCCGCAGATGATCACTTTGTTCACCATAGACAGCATATAATTGAAAACGTTATTTTAAATTAAAAAAAAGTTTTTGTGCCGTTTCTTTAGCCATTTTTTTTTGTCTTGTGATGTTAAGAGTGAATAAATCTATTGTTATTTAGACCACAACTCCTCCCAGTGTCCTGATTAACATATGCTTTGCCATTTTCATTAAAGTCTTGATTACAATTGAAAGTAGGAAGCTTTGCAGAATACTCGTCCCCAATTGATTGAAATAAGCAAGGGAATGTCGTTTTTGGGTATAAATATCAGACGTTTTGGTGACAGAAGTCATTGTAGTTTGAGATTTGCCAGAAACAACATTAGCAGCACCGATACAATCAACAGAGATGAGGCATTTTAATGGAAATGTTGGTTCATCAAAAAAAAAAAAAAAAAATAGTTCAAATGGCGCTAAGCACTATGGGACTTAACATCTGAGATCATCAGTCCTATAGACTTGGAACTACTTAAAACTAACTAACCTAAGGACACCACACAACACCCAGTCATCATGAGGCAGAGAAAATCCCTGACCCCGCCGGGAATCGAACCCGGGAACCCGGCGTGCATCTCGCAATTAACATGGAATTTCGTTTGTAGGCTCATGCAATAGTAATGTTGTGATGGTTAGTCAGGATATTATATTATAAGACATCGCTGCAAATGACAATGTGATGAGGGATTCGTGGCCATATTAAGTTGGGTTTAATTTAGAATGTGAGTAAACTACTATAAACGTATACATATAAGTTTTTTTTTGGTTATGCATCATACTTACTAACGTGGATGTTAGCTAGCACCAGCAGCAGCTGACATGACTATGATGCATCGTCGCCACAGCCCTGTACATCGAAGATGAGTTCGCTGTGCCTGCAAAAACCACCTCCACAGGGTCCATCGTTATCATCACCTTCACCAACGTGGTATGGGCTGATGACACCAGCTAGTTTGCTCAAATATTTGCACTCTGGACCTTCTCTTAATCGTCGTAATGGACCTAAGCAGGCATCACTTCGAAATCGCTCTGGCCTAGCAGCAGCAGCGCCCCCTGTCTGCTCTGATACATATCACCACAAAGGTCCTGCAGCTCCACTGGACTATTCGGTATTTGGTGGCGCTTTTGGGGACAGGATTTCACAAGCCCACATTGATAACTCGAATGTGGGCTATCAATATCCTGCCACTTTCCTCGATCATTGCCAAGGCATTTTGAGAAGCATGCTGTCTGAAAGTCAGTGACTTATAGTATTCTGCCATTAAGTGTAACTCAGCTCTATACTGTGAGCTAACACATCCCCCTAAAGAGTGTAATGATAATCGTGAGGACAAAAGCATCGTTCAAATTTGGGGAGAATTATCGTGATATTGTGGGGCTATTGATTCACAGAGTGGTTCAGAACTTTTGCCAGAGAGTCATACTTAGCCATTTTCTATTTCGGAGGAAAGACGATGGAGTTAAGGCACTCAGCTATGTACTCCACCTCGATATGTACTCACATGTCTACTGTCCTCTTAATGGGCGGTCCAGATTTGTCCCAGCCATACTGCCAATAAATATGCTTGTATTAACGTCCAGAATTTAAATGAGAAGGATACGTAATGCTTTGCATGATCGCTTCTAGCTAGTAACAGGAATTACCTAAGAGATGCACAGGATATGAGTAAATACGATATATCTTATGTCTTCCGATAATACAGTTTCCTGGGCACCTTATTCACCGTAAAACTCCAGGACCTACCAAAATTCTAGAGGCAGAATCCTGATTATTCAAATCTCTGGATGTTTACAAGCCAGAAGATGACCAAGAGCACACGGCGCAGAACAGAGAAGTGAAGCATAAACTACTTTTCAAAATTAGCCTGTCAGCACATCAAACTTATTAATTTGTAGCTATTCTCTGAGGGCGAGGAGCCATATTACGTTAGACCAAAAGCATGTCGCTTCTACTTTTCGCACAGATGAGCAAAAAACACTGTGAAACACATTTTTGCCAAACACGTCTCAACTGTTTTACCAAGGTAGAGGGTATTGAAAGGCATCCGACTGATTGCTCTAGTCAGGAACCAGTTTGGGTGGAAACGTCTATCGAGGATAAAACGTTCTTAAATTTTAAGAATACCCAACACCAAGAGTCATACCCTTTCGTTTTATATGCCAGCTTCGAAAGCCTCCTAGCTTCTGTGGCATGTGGTGAAGGCTCCCGTACTATTTTCACAGAGCTGTATATCCGTATTCAGCAATGCAATAAGTGGTTTACTTGTATGAGTCTAGTCACAACAAATTTGAATCTTATGTTAGTCATAATGCTGCGAGGTGGTTGCTCGCTGAGCTCGAAAAACTTGCATGGGAAGTTGATGGGACGTATCGCAACAACTTTCCCATGATTGACTCGCAGGAGAACGATGCCTCGTATGAGCAGGTAGTAGAGTGTCATATTTGAAATTAAATAGAGACGTGGAAGCACCGTGTAGAGACCACTGTCATGTAAGGAATAAGTTTCGCGGTACAGGTCACAACCTTTGCAATATGAAGTACTAACTGCCATCACAGATACCTATCTTTCTCCACAATTTTAGTGGGTATGCCGCCCATTTTCTTGTTCAACATTTTGGTGATTTGGAACTGAAGGGTGATAAGGTCAGTGTCATTGCTGGTATTTTATTTCCAAGAGAATCGAGCCAAAAATATAGCACAGATTTCCGGATTCTCTTCGCTTCATACATGCGTCTTCATAAACTTGCTGACATGATGCATACCATACTACCAGAACCGCATATACCAATGATGCAATGTTTCTGCTTGTGATAAAGAAGGGGTTCTTTCCGTATGGATACCCGGATGAAAGAAGGTTGTATACATGGAAGAACCCTGGAGATACTGAAAGGTATCAGATAGATTATATCATGGTAAGACAGAGGTTTAGGAATCATGTTTTAAATTGTAAGACATTTCCAGGGGCAGATGTGGACTCTGACCACAATCTACTGGTTATGAACTGTAGATTAAAACTGAAGAAACTGCAAAAAGGTGGGAATTTAAGGAGATGGGACCTGGATAAACTGACTAAACCAGAGGTTGTACAGAGTTTCAGGGAGAGCGTAAGGGAACAATTGACAGGAATGGGGGAAAGAAATACAGTAGAAGAAGAATGGGTAGCTTTGAGGGATGAAATAGTGAAGGCAGCAGAGGATCAAATAGGTAAAAAGACGAGGGCTAGTAGTAATCCTTGGGTAACAGATGAAATATTCAATTTAATTGATGAAAGGAGAAAATATAAAAATGCAGTAAATGAAGCAGGCAAAAAGGAATACAAACGTCTCAAAAATGAGATAGACAGGAAGTGCAAAATGGCTAAGCAGGGATGGCTAGAGGACAAATGTAAGGATGTAGAGGCTTACCTCACTAGGGTAAGATAGATACTGCCTACAGGAAAATTAAAGAGACCTTTGGAGAAAGGAGAACCACTTGTATGAATATCAAGAGCTCAGATGGAAACCCAGTTCTAAGCAAAGAAGGGAAAGCAGAAAGGTGGAACGAGTATGTAGAGGGTCTATACAAGGGCGATGTACTTGAGGACAATATTATGGAAATGGAAGAGGATGTAGATGGAGATGAAATGGAAGATACGATACTGTGTGAAGAGTTTGACATAGCATTGAAAGACCTGAGTCGAAACAAGGCCCCGGGAGTAGACAACATTCCATTAGAACTACTGATGGCCTTGGGAGAGCCAGTCCTGACAAAAGTCTACCATCTGGTGAGCAAGATGTACGAGACAGGCAAAATACCCTCAGACTTCAAGAAGAATATAATAATTCCAATCCCAAAGAAAGCAGGTGTTGACAGATGTGAAAGTTACCGAACTATCAGTTTAATAAGCCACAGCTGCAAAATACTAACGCGAATTCTTTACAGACGAATGGAAAAACTGGTAGAAGCCGACCTCGGGGAAGATCAGTTTGGATTCCGTAGAAATGTTGGAACACGTGAGGCAATACTGACGTTACGACTTATCTTCGAAGAAAGATTGAGAAAAGGCAAACCTACGTTTCTAGCATTTGTAGACTTAGAGAAAGCTTTTGACAATGTTGATTGGAATACTCTCTTTCAAATTCTGAAGGTGGCAGGGGTAAAATACAGGGAGCGAAAGGCTATTTACAACTTGTACAGAAATCAGATGGCAGTTATAAGAGTTGAGGGGTGTGAAAGGGAAGCAGTGGTTGGGAAGGGAGTGAAACAGGGTTGTAGCCTATACCCGATGTTATTCAATCTGTATATTGAGCAAGCAATAAAGGAAACAAAAGAAAAGTTCGGAGTAGGTATTAAAATCCATGGAGAAGAAATAAAAACTTTGAGGTTCGCCGATGACATTGTAATTCTGTCAGAGACAGCAAAGGACTTGGAAGAGCAGTTGAACGGAATGGACAGAGTCTTGAAAGGAAGGTATAAGATGAACATCAACAAAAGCAAAACGAGGATAATGGAATGTAGTCGAATTAAGTCGGGTGATGCTGAGGGAATTAGATTAGGAAATGAGACACTTAAAGTAGTAAAGGAGTTTTGCTGTTTGGGGAGAAAAATAACTGATGATGGTCGAAGTAGAGAGGATATAAAATGTAGACTGGCAATGGCAAGGAGATCGTTTCTGAAGAAGAAAAATTTGTTAACATCAAGTATAGATTTAAATGTCAGGAAGTCGTTTCTGAAAGCATTTGTATGGAGTGTAGCCATGTATGGAAGTGAAACATTGACGATAAATAGTTTGGACAAGAAGAGAATAGAAGCTTTCGAAATGTGGTGCTACAGAAGAATGCTGAAGATTAGATGGGTAGATCACATAACTAATGAGGAGGTATTGAATAGAATTGGGGAGAAGAGAAGTTTGTGGCACAACTTGACTAGAAGAAGGGATCGGTTGGTAGGACATGTTCTGAGTCATCAAGGGATCACCAGTTTAGTATTGGAGGGCAGCGTGGAGGGTAAAAATCGTAGAGGGAGACCAAAAGATGAATACACTAAGCAGATTCAGAAGGATGTAGGCTGCAGTAGGTACTGGGAGATGAAGAAGCTTGTACAGGATAGAGTAGCATGGAGAGCTGCATCAAACCAGTCTCAGGACTGAAGATCACAACAACAACAACCCGGATTCGTTGGAGAATCTCCATAAAACCACAGAGCATGACACAAATTCATTCTCCAGTAAAGCAACAGGCACGCCACAATGGATGTGGAGAGTGGATGTGAAATAAACCTGCTCGCTGACATCTTCGAGATATTCTGGAGTGTGTGCCTCGGCACATCCTATCTGGATCCTGCCTATTACACTGTACCGTGTCTTTCATGGGATGCAATGTTAATAAGAACACATGTTAACATCGAACTGTTGCCCGATGTTGACACGCTGCTCTTCTTCAAATGTGGAGTTTGCGGCAGACTTTGCCAGTGCACGCACAGGTACAATAGGACGAATAACACACAAATGATTGAGGAAGAGTACAGCCAATCTGACGATTTAAGTTACACCCTTTTCCTGGATGTGTACAACTGCAACGAGTATGTTAGGCAACGAAGTCTACAATTTGGAGGGTTCCGATGAATGTCCAAAGGCAAAATCGTCAGACTGAAAGAAAAGATGCATGATGTGGCTGCGGATGTCGGTGAGGGATATCTCCTGGAAGTAGAACTGGCTTATCCCACCCATTTTCACGAGGAGCACAGCCATTTTCCGCTATGTGTATTGCTAGTTGAAGTAGCACGTTGAACAAAAGGCGCTCACAATATGTGATTTCGAAAAATAGTTTTACAAGTTTATTAACAATTCACTTTTCGGAAAAACCTCGGAGAATGTTAGACGAAACTCGGAAGTTCATCTAGCTTACTGGTGGGATGGGCGTTATGGCGCAAGTGATTACGTCGCCAGGCCCAATTTCAAATGGGTCGCTATCTTCAATCAAGGACTAGTCGCTGTGGAGACGGCCACGGTTTCAGTGTAGTTCACTAAACCTGTCTATATTGATATGTGTATTCTGCACCTCTCCAAACTCCACATGTACCGCTTTCACTATGACTTTATGAAGACAAATTCTGCCGATCCCAAGTTACTTCATATGGATACTGACAGTTTCATCGACTGCGTGAAAGGCTGCGATCCATATGAAGTAATTAGGTACAATAATGAAGAATTTGACACGCCTGCCTATGTAGTTGATAATCCTTTTCGAATAGCACCTCAAAATAAGAAGATTTTCAGCCTGATGAAAGACCAGGCAAATGGTTTGCAGATTTTGGAGTTTGTGTGGCTGAGATCTAAGATGTAAGCATATTGTGTAGACGCCGGTACCACCCACAGGCGGGCTGGGCGTGCGCATTGTGCTGCTTCAAATGCTTTTACGACCGAAGATTACAAGCGGTGCTTTCTCAAAGACGTTGTTGCACTTTCATATATGGTTTGTCGAAGCTGAAAGTAGGGCTGTCGCATCAGGACGACAAATCGTTCATCTGTAGGGACGAAATGAGCACCCTACAGTACTCATAATATTCACTGAAGTGATCGAGTGTGTGGCTGTGGCTTTTTTTTTTTAGTAAATAGTTGCTGTTTACATGTGTGAAATATTTGGATGAATGCTTGTCATAGTTGTGTGTGTGTGTGTGTGTGTGTGTGTGTGTGTGTGTGTGAAAGAGAGAGAGATAGAGAATGAATATGACAATGCAATGGTACCGAAGTCGAGAATGTGATCTTATGAGAGCACATTTATTAGCCATAAAATGTTTTACGCGTACTGAGGGCTGTACAGAGTAAGAAAAATTATGCGTAATAGTGTTCTTGACTCACTGAATAGGTATTGTTAGAGAGAACCAACAGCCACTTTCATAACCATAGATGAGTGTACAGGGGTCCGCCTCCATAGCTGAGTGGTTGCCAGCACGTTGGCTCAGCGTGTTCCGTCAGAAGCTTAGCTACCCTCTGTAATAATAAAAAATAAATTAAAAAATTAAAAAAACCTGAGTGAACTGATCAACGAACAACCTGAACGGGTGTCATGGGACATCCACCACGAACAAATACAACGAACAATATAGAACTAAATGAGATTTTAAAAAAGCGGTCAACGCGGCAGAATGCCATGCGAGGGGCCCGTGTTCGATTCCCGGTTGAGTCGGATATTTTCTCCGCTCGGGGACTGGGTATTTTCATCACCATTTCATCCTCGTCGATACGCAAGTGGCCGAAGTGGCGTCAACTAAAAAGAGTTGCACCAGGCGACCGGCCTAACCGACGGGAGGCCTTAGTCACACGACAGTTCATTTTCAGTGTACAAGGAAGAATAAAGGAGATGGATTATATGTGGCCGAGTTTAAACAGTTGAGACAGTATTGGAAGACAACAACAATGAGTACACTGGACGAGACGATGGATAAGTTTACCCCATAAGAATGATTTGCGTGTTTTAGTTGGTATTTGGTGCCATAGCCAGATGCACTGAGCGATAATTATTGGTAGATGTGGAACGCCGAGGTTGTTATGTTTTGCCGGATGCGATAGAGTGCGGAGGTTATCAGGACCGTTTTTTGTACTTGCGGTTAAATATGGCAGTAGTGTGAGCACTGAGCGGCTGCGTAGGAAAGGATAAGTTATTAGCACGCCATGTCACGTAGAGGTACAGGAATCCAAACAACCCAAGATGCAGGATTTGCTTGTGTATTTTGTTTGTTCTGTCCACAGGGGACGTGACTGTCATCCGGTGGAAGTCCATTAATAAAACAGTTTTATAGCAAATTGAATACCACCCATGGATGAAAAACACATCATAATGATCAATGGGGTATATCAGCATATACTACCATCGCAGCATTCAGCTGTAAGGCGTACCAATAATTTATGTAAGGTGCATGCTCAAATTCCACTTAGCATCTATGGATACCTCAGGAAATTAAAATCTACATTAACTTCAAGTCCTCTAGCTGTTAACATGAACATTAGTCTGTCATCAGTTTTTCAATGAGCCTTATAGATAAAAATTTATAATAGTTCAATTGACACAAAGACATGTTTGTATTTTGACCAGTAAATATATTAATCATTTGTTAAGAATAAAAGAAATGATCGTGTGGCATTGCTGGCCGGGAGGCCCCATCCGGGAAAGTTCGGGCGACGAGTGAGAGTCTTATTTCAGTCGACGCCACATTGGGCGACTCGCGTGCCGGCGATGAGAATGAAATTATGATGGGGACAACACAACACCCAGTTCAAAGGCGGAGAAAATCTCCAAAGCGGCCGGGAATCGAACCCCGGCCCGCTGCATGGTAGGCAAGCATGTAGCCACTCATGTAAGCAGGCGAACATTTGTTAAGAGATCTACGAGACTTAGATTAGATGTTTCTCCTTTACAGGCCATGGAGCCCAGTCACATTTGTAAAGTAATGAACACTTCACAAATATATTTAATATAAAATCTGAACATCTAAGAGGCACGGTAGTTATTTAATTGTTCTGTTTTTCAAGCCAAAGATGTATGATTCATCGTTGCATAAAACAATATTATGGAATGGAATGTTTTTTGCATAAATTTGGTTATTGTATAAGTGTGTATATGTCTAATATTATCATATACTGCTAATTGAGGTCTTTACGAGTAACACAGACAATATGACTCACATGAAAAGACGACCTGACCAGAGAGGCAGCTGTCCAGTGAAAGCGGTGTGCCGGCCGGAGTGGCCGCGCGGTTCTAGGCGCTACAGTCTGGAACCGAGCGACCGCTACGGTCGCAGGTTCGAATCCTGCCTCGGGCATGGATGTGTGTGATGTCCTTGGGTTAGTTAGGTTTAATTAGTTGCGACTGATGACCTCGGAAGTTAAGTCGCATAGTGCTCAGAGCCATTTGAACCATTTTTTTGAAAGCGATGTGTCCGGACTGTCTGGTGAGCCGTGGAGAGACATCTGTCTGGGCAACACAGCCGTTCCCACCCCAACGGCAGCCTGCTTGCGAGAGCCACGTGCCTGCTGCTCATCGACGCCGCTGGAAGGCTGTACGACGGGCTCACCGACTTTAAGAAAGTCGTCCTGCCAGCTCTCCATCTGACAACCAGGTTTGAGTGATAGTTTCGGCATTCGATTGTACAAACTTCTTAATCTTATATTACTATCATTATTTCGGCCTTAAGCCATTATCAAGTACGACACTCAAAATTTTTTTGTACAAATGCAGAGAAAGTGAGAGGGACAAAAATTTAACATCAGTATGCCATTCCCATGTCAGAATAAAAATTATCGATACAGTATAATTGGACATCGTTAGGTGAAGTCATCATCAAGATCTATTGCACAGCGTGTCCCATCGTGTAAATGAGTACAAAATCACCGAAATGTATGTCAGGGAGGTAACAAACATGTTTTCCAACCATAAAACAATTGAGCCACAGAATGAACCTCAACACAACGGTTACAAATGCAGTGAACATGGTCTGAAAGATAGTTACTGGTTGGTGATCAAAGATGAATAGCATAAGTTGTAAGTCTATTGTTGTATAATCCGTGATTATGGAGACATGATAGGTACATAAAATCATAAATCTTTGGAAGAACTGTCTTATCTGTGACTGCAACTGTAAATACATCTTTGGAAGAACTGTGTTGTCTGTGAGTACAAGGTGTAAACGTTGGAAGTGTGGAGCCAGTGCTAATTTTTCATCCTGAATTGAATTTTGTGCCTATCCCATAGTTCCAATACCTGTTGTTACTACTTCCCTTCTATAATCCAGCCATTGGGGCCCTCCCCTCTTCATTCCCCACTCTATCAATCTCCCCCAATCGTTTTAGCACCCATTATACGCACATCTTTTCTAATACTTACCAGGTATCTACCCCACCCATTTCAATCTGATTCAATGTCATCCCCGACCACCTCCCACTCCCCCTTCTAACTGGCGTCTTTGATCCCACACACCCCTCACTCCATATTTATCAACTTGCGATCATTATATGAATTGTACATTTAATACCTTATATATCATCCATTATATCTCCTCTACAACATATTGGTTAGAACACATGATATTTCAATGACAAATGTTCGTAATTCTCTGTACCACGTTTATGTATGACACATAGACCCCCTTTATAATAAGACTCGACAAATGGTTGTTTTTCCACGCTTGTAGTTATTCTACTCTGCACTTATGTATGTGTGTTTCTCATTTAAACCAGAAGATGATGTACAATATGATGTACAATATATAATGCCATATTTTCGTGTTTTAAACATATTGTTCACACCTTGTATTCACAGATGACGCTATTCTTCCAAAGATGTATTTACGGATGTATTCACACAACACAGTTCTTTCAAAGATGTACGATTTTATGTACCTACGATCTTTCCGTCATCATGTATTACGCAACAGACACTTACAACTTACGCTGTTCATCATTGACCACCAGTCAACCATTAATTTCGATAGCATACTTTCAGACCATGTTCACTGCACTTGTAACTACTATATTGATGTTCATTCTGTGACTTAATGGCTGGAAAACGTATTTGCTTCCTGTCTGGCATACATGTATGTGATTTTGTACTTATCTACAGGCTGGGACACTCAGTTCAATAATTCTTGACGATGCCTTCACCTAATGAAGTATAATTATACCCAATATGTAAGTAGTATTATTTCGATAATTTTTAATCTGACATTGAAATGGCATACTGATGTTAGATTTTGACCCTTCTCACTTTCTATGTATTTGTACAAAATTTTTTTCCAGTGTTGTACTTAATAATGGCTTAAGGCTGAAATCATGATGGTAATATAAAATACAGAAGTTTTTACAGTCAGATGGATAAAATATCATTCAATCATTATTACATGACTATGGCCCATAAATATGAAAAGATTATCGACACAAGGTGATGCTGCAAAAATCATATAATCTACGACTACAACATTATCAGGCACGCTGTAAATCGACCTGGGTCATTCAAAAGCCTGTGTGGGAAGACTATGAAAGGAACTGCCTATGGCCGGCCGGGGTGGCCGAGGGGTTCTAGGCGCTACAGTCTGGAACCGCGCGACCGCTACGGTCACAGGTTCGAATGCTGCCTCGGGCATGGATGTATGTGATGTCCTTAGGTTAGTTAGGTTTAAGTAGTTCTAAGTTCTAGGGGACTGATGACCTCAGACGTTAAGTCCCATAGTGCTCAGAGCCATTTGAACCATTTTTGAACTGCCTATGAACACTGTGGTAACCAGTAGGTCATGCTAAACAAATAAACATTACACATCTGTCAATGAACATTATCTCTTGGCTTTGTTATCCACTTAGGTATTGAGCACTGAAATTCAGATTTACGGATATTACTGATGAAGATGGCGTCGTATCTCATCTTTCCCTGTGTGGGAGAAGGAACATTTTAATGACACTCGCTACAACACCAAATTAATTGTGAATCAAGAACACTTTTACTGTTGCTAACGAACTAATTGAAGACTGGATGAGATATTAGAGCAGGGGTTTATAACGATGGCCACTATTTGTAATGTGGAAAAGAACTGATCATTGTCAAAAGCAGGCTACCGACATGTAGTTTATGCCAGCCGTCCCATTAATTACGGCCTCGCTGATGACTTGGACTTATGAGCCTTTCTCCCTTCTGCGAGGAGAACTACAGAGGCTATAAACACTATGTAAAACTCCTTCATTTCCGTGTTGTCTCGCGCATCGAAAATTTCATAAAGACAATTCGTGTGACGAACAGTGTATTGCCAGAGAGCAGTGAAGTGTATGTTGTTTTGCGCTTTTGTTTTACGTTCTAGGGACAGATATATAGACTAGATAGCAGTTCCAACCAACATCTATTCAAGAATTTTTACGCTCAACATCAATAGTGCTGCAAATTTGTTTGCATTTCTTGTTTGATATTTGTACTTTTATACATATGCATTAACTCTGATGCACACCATCAGCGGTGTCGAAATTTGTGTGTACTTGTGAATTTATAATGTCTACGACGAAAACATGCTGTAATTACGTCACTAATTGTTGATAATGTCTATGCTTAATGTCGTGATTATGACACTCATTTAACAAGCTGTACCTCATCTTGTTTGTGCAGTAACACAAGTGTTTGCACATGAGAATATATCTAAAGTTCTAGTATTCTCTTTCCATTTACATACGTTGTATCTAGCCACAGTTGTATACTTTGAGAATTTACGACTTTGTACCTCTACACCATCATACAACACAAGTGTAGTGAGTTTTGATTTTACGATGTCTTGTTTATCATGCACGTACGCTTATGACTGTCTATTCCTATTGTGCAGTGCAATTTACTGTATAGTAGTACTACGATTTCGTATTGTAATACAGTAAATTTTGATATAAAAACTAATTGTACATTGTTTTGAGAATGTATCCTGACTGACTTACGGTTATAGGATTTTTAGACTTCGAAAAGGCTTATGGTGACTGGAATACCGTCTCTGAACTTCTAAAGGAAGAAGGAGTAAAATACAGGAAGTGAAAAGCTATTTACAACTTGTATAGAAAACAGACGGCATGAAAGGGAAACAGTGGTTGAGAAAGGAGTGAGACAGAGTTGTAGCCTGAAAAATTTGCGGTAGGAATTAAAGTCCATGGAGAAGAAATAAAAACGTCGAGGTTTGCCGATGACATTCTAATTCTGTCAGAGACAGCGAAGGACTTGGAAGAGCAGTTGAACACAATGGACAGGGTCTTGAAAAGAGGATATAAGATGAACATCAACAAAAGCAAAACAAGAGTAATGGAATGGTTTCGAATTAAACCACGTGATTCTAAAGGAATTAGATTAGCAAGTAAGACACTAAAAGGAGTAATTGTTTTGCTATTTGGGCAGCGAAACGACTGATGAAGGCCGAAGTGGGGAGAATATAAAATGTATACTGGCAACGGCAAGAAAAGCGTTTCTGGAGAAGATAAGTTTATTAATTTTATATATACAGGGTGTTACAAAAAGGTGCGGCCAAACTTCCAGGAAACATTCCTCACACACAAAGAAAGAAAGTATGTTATGTGGACATGTGTCCGGAAACGCTTACTTTCCATGTTAGAGCTCATTTTATTACTTCTCTTCAAATCACATTAATCATGGAATGGAAACACACAGCAACAGAACGTACCATCTACATCTACATCTACATCCATACTCCGCAAGCCACCCGACGGTGTGTGGCGGAGCGTACCTTGAGTACCTCTATCGGTTCTCCCTTCTATTCCAGTCTCGTATTATTCGTGGAAAGAGGGATTGTCGGTATGCTTCTGTGTGGGCTTTAATCTCTCTGATTTTATCCTCATGGTCTCTTCGCGAGATATACGTAGGAGGTAGCAATATACTGCTTGACTCCTCGGTGAAGGTATGTTCTCGAAATTTCAACAAAAGCCCGTACCGAGCTACTGAGCGTCTCTCCTGCAGAGTCTTCTACTGGAGTTTATCTATCAACTCCGTAACGCTTTCGCGATTACTAAATGATCCTGTTAACGAAGCGCGCTGCTCTCCGTTGGATCTTCTCTATCTCTTCTATCAACCCTATCTGATACGGGTCCCACACTGCTGAGCAGTATTCAAGCAGCGGGCGAACAACCGTACTGTAACCTACTTCTTGTGTTTTCGGATTGCATTTCCTTAGGATTCTTCCAATGAATCTCAGTCTGGCATCTGCTTTACCAACGATCAACTTTATATGATCATTCCATTTTAAATCACTCCTAATGCGTACACCCAGATAATTTATGGAATTAACTGCTTCCAGTTGCCGACCTGCTATATTGTAGCTAAATGATAAGGGATCTTTCTTTCTATGTATTCGCAGCACATTACACTTCTCTTCATTGAGATTCAATTGCCATTCCCTGCACCATGCGTCAATTCGCTGCAGATCCTCCTGCATTTCAGTACAATTTTCCATTGATACAACTTCTCGATATACCACAGCATCATCCGCAAAAAGCCTCAGTGAACTTCCGATGCCATCCACAAGGTCATTTATAAATATTGTGAATAGCAACGGTCCTACGACACTCCCCTGCGGCACACCTGAAATCACTCTTACTTCGGAAGACTTCTCTCCATTGAGAATGACATGCTGCGTTTTGTTATCTAGGAACTCTTCAATCCAATCACACAATTGGTCTGATAGTCCATATGCTCTTTGTTCATTAAACGACTGTGTGGAACCGCATCGAAAGCCTTTCGGAAGTCAAGAAACACGGCATCTACCTGTGAACCCGTGTCTAGGGCCCTCTGAGTCTCGTGGACGAATAGCGCGAGCTGGGTTTCACATGACCGTCTTTTTCGAAACCCATGCTGATTCCTACAGAGTAGATTTCTAGTCTCCAGAAAAGTCATTATATTCGAACACAATACGTGTTCCAAAATTCTACAACTGATCGACGTTAGAGATATAGGTCTATAGTTCTGCACATCTGTTCGACGTCCCTTCTTGAAAACGGGGATGACCTGTGCCCTTTTCCAATCCTTTGGAACGCTACGCTCTTCTAGAGACCTACGGTACACCGCTGCAAGAAGGGGGGCAAGTTCCTTCGCGTACTCTGTGTAAAATTGAACTGGTATCCCATCAGGTCCAGCGGCCTTTCCTCTTTTGAGCGATTTTAATTGTTTCTCTATCCCTCTGTTGTCTATTTCGATATCTACCATTTTGTCACCTGTGCGACAGTCTAAAGAAGAAACTACAGTGCAGTCTTCCTCAGTGAAACAGCTTTGGAAAAATACATTTAGTATTCCTTAAGTCTGTCATCCTCTGTTTCAGTACTATTTTGGTCACTGAGTGTCTGGACATTTTGTTTTGATCCACCTACCGCTTTGACATAAGACCAAAATTTCTTAGGACTTTCTGCCAAGTCAGTACATAGAACTTTACTTTCGAATTCATTGAACGCCTCTCGCATAGCCCCCCTCACACTACATTTCACTTCGCGTCATTTTAGTTTGTCTGCAAGGCTTTGGCTATGTTTATGTTTGCTGTGAAGTTCCCTTTGCTTCCGCAGCAGTTTCCTAACTCTGTTGTTGTACCACGGTGGCTCTTTTGCATCTCTTACGATCACATACTCATCTAACGCATATTGTACGATTGTTTTGAACCTTGTCCACTGGTCCTCAACACTATCTGTACTTGAGCCAAAACTTTTGTGTCGAGCCGTCAGGTACTCTGTAATCTGCTTTTTGTCACTTTTGCTAAACAGAAAAATCTTATTACCTTTTTTAATATTTCTATTAACGGCTGAAATCATCGATGCAGTAACCGCTTTATGATCGCTGATTCCCTGTTCTGCGTTAACTGTTTCAAATAGTTCGGGTCTGTTTCTCACCAGAAGGTCTAATATGTTATCGCCACGAGTCGGTTCTCTGTTTAACTGCTCAAGGTAGTTTTCAGATAATGCACTTAAAAATTTTCAGTGGATTCTTTGTCCCTGCCACCCGTTATGAATGTTTGAGTCTCCCAGTCTATATCCGGCAAATTAAAATCTCCACCCAGAACTATAACATGGTGGGAAATCTACTCGAAATATTTTCCAAATTATCCTTCAGGTGCTCAACCACAACAGCTGCTGAACCAGGGGGCCTATACAGACATCCAATTACCATGTCTGAGCCTGCTTTAACCGTGACCTTCACCCAAATTATTTCACATTTCGGATCTCCGTCAATTTCCTTCGATACTATTGCACTTCTTACCGCTATAAACACGCCTCCCCCTTCACTGTCCAGCCTGTCTCTGCGGTATACATTCCAATCTGAGTTTAGGATTTCATTACTGTTTACGTCTGGTTTCAGCCAACTTCCTGTCCCTAGTACCATATGTGCATTGTGACCGTTTATTAATGAGAGCAGTTCTGGGACCTTTCTATAGACCCTCCTGCAGTTTACTATTAGCACCAGCGTGACTTCAAACACTTTGTTACAGGAAATGTACAAAATGTCCTCCGTTACATGCATCCACCCTCCGTCGCATGGAATCCCTGATACGCTGATGCAGCTCTGGAGAATGGCGTATTGTATCACAGCCGTCCACAATACGAGCACGAAGAGTCTCTACATTTGGTACCGGGGTTGCGTAGGCAAGAGCTTTCAAATGCCCCCATAAATGAAAGTCAAGAGGGTTGAGGTCAGGAGAGCGTGGAGGCCATGGAATTGGTCCGCCTCTACCAATCCATCGGTCACCGAATCTGTTGTTGAGAAGAGTACGAACACTTCGACTGAAATGTGCAGGAGCTCCATCGTGCATGAACCACATGTTGTGTCGTACTTGTAAAGGCACATGTTCTAGCAGCACAGGTAGAGTATCCCGTATGAAATCATGATAACGTGCTCCATTGAGCGTAGGTGGAAGAACATGGGGCCCAATCAAGACATCACCAACAATGCCTGCCCAAACGTTGACAGAAAATCTGTGTTGATGACGTGATTGCACAATTGCGTGTGGATTCTCGTCAGCCCACACATGTTGATTGTGAAAATTTACAATTTGATCACGTTGGAATGAAGCCTCATCCGTAAAGAGAACATTTGCACTGAAATGAGGATTGACACATTGTTGGATGAACCATTCGCAGAAGTGTACCCGTGGAGGCCAATCAGTTGCTGATAGTGCCTGCACACTCTGTACATGGTAAGGAAACAACTGGTTCTCCCGTAGCAGTCTCCATACAGTGACGTGGTCAACGTTACCTTGTACCGCAGCAACTTCTCTGACGCTGACATTAGTGTTATCGTCAACTGCACGCAGAATTGCCTCGTCCATTGCAGGTGTCCTCGTCGTTCTAGGTCTTCCCCAGTCGCGAGTCATAGGCTGGAATGTTCCGTGCTCCCTAAGACGCCGATCAATTGCTTCGAGCGTCTTCCTGTCGGGACACCTTCGTTCTGGAAATCTGTCTCGATACAAACGTACCGCGCCACGGCTATTGCCCCGTGCTAATCCATACATCAAATGGGCATCTGCCAACTCCGCATTTGTAAACATTGCACTGACTGCAGAACCACGTTCGTGATGAACACTAACCTGTTGATGCTACGTACTGATGTGCTTGATGCTAGTACTGTAGAGCAATAAGTCGCATGTCAACACAAGCACCGAAGTCAACATTACCTTCCTTCAATTGGGCCAACTGGCGGCGAGTCCAGGAAGTACAGTATATACCGACGAAACTAAAATGAGCTCTAACATGGAAATTAAGCGTTTCCGGACACATGTGCACATAACATCATTTCTTTATTTGTGTGTGAAGAATGTTTCCTGAAAGTTTGGCCGTACCTTTTTGTAACACCCTGTATATCTCAAACAATGGAAAATCCAGGATGGAATGCAACAATGTTATGAAATGGAAAGTTGCTACTCACCATATAGCGGAGATGCTGAGTCGCAGATAGGCACAACAAAAGGACTCTCACAATTATATCTTTAAGCTGTTAAAGCCTTCGTCAACAATAAACAGACATACGCTCGCGCGCGCGCCCACACACACACACACACACACACACACACACACACACAACTCACACACGCGTTTGCAGTCTCAGGCAACTGAAACCACACTGCCAGCAGCAGCTCCAGTGCGTGATGGGTGACTGGGTAGGGGTAAGAAGTAAGCTGTAACAGGGAGGGGGAGGGATAGTAGAGTGGGGGTGGGGGTGGCGGGGAGTGAAGTGCTGCAGGCTAGACTGTGGGCAGGGGAGAGTTGGGTAGAGGGGGGGGGGAGTAGTGGAAAAGGTTGTGGTGGTGGAATGACAGCTGTGTATTGCCCGAATGGGAACAGGGAGGGGGCTGGATGGGTGTGTCCTCAAATTATACTAAGAACAACACAAAGACCCATGCCCAAAGGACGACTCGAACCACCAGTGGGAGAGGCCGCGCAATCCATAAATGGCGCCTCGAACCGCGAGTATGAATTTGTATGAATTCGCAATTTAGAATTAGGGCAACCATCACCTGTACAATTGAATTACGACAATGGGCATGCATGCATAAATGCATGTTATTCTGATTAGGATTCAACTTTGCATCGTTATCAGAATAGCACAGGCACTTAAATATCACATAGATTTAAGTGTTAGGAAGTATTTTATAAAGGTATCTGTCTAGAGTTTAGCCATATATTCAACAGAAACATGGATGACGAACAGTTTAGACAAGACGCGAATAGAGGCTTTTGAAATGGGGCGCTACAGAAGAATGCTCAAGATTACTTCATGTATACTGAATGGAATTGGGGAGTCAAGAAATTTGTGGTACAACTGGACTAAAACAAGTTATCATTTGATAGTACACACTGTGAGACATCAAGAGATCACCAATAATTTAGTATTGGAGGGAAGGGTGGGGGATAAAAATCATATAGGAAGACCAAGAGATGAATACAGAAAGGAAATTCAGAAATATGTAGATTGAAATAGTTATTTTGAGATAATGAGGCTTGCACAGGATAGAACAGCATGGTGAACTGCATTAAACTAGTCTTCAGATTGAAGACCACAAAGAAGTGTGGAACTTGACAAAAAACAAGTCATCCACGTATTTAAGATACTAAATAGGCATTGCCTTCATTCATGAACAATGCCAGAATAATTATTATGTGTGTGTGATTTTGTACTAGCTGCTGTTGCTCCAAATTAATCTACCCTTGCACCACCACTTTATACACTCCTGGAAATGGAAAAAAGAACACATTGACACCGGTGTGTCAGACCCACCATACTCGCTCCGGACACTGCGAGAGGGCTGTACAAGCAATGATCACACGCACGGCACAGCGGACACACCAGGAACCGCGGTGTTGGCCGTCGAATGGCGCTAGCTGCGCAGCATTTGTGCACCGCCGCCGTCAGTGTCAGCCAGTTTGCCGTGGCATACGGAGCTCCATCGCAGTCTTTAACACTGGTAGCATGCCGCGACAGCGTGGACGTGAACCGTATGTGCAGTTGACGGATTTGAGTGAGGGCGTATAGTGGGCATGCGGGAGGCCGGGTGGACGTACCGCCGAATTGCTCAACACGTGGGGCGTGAGTTCTCCACAGTACATCGATGTTGTCGCCAGTGGTCGGCGGAAGGTGCACGTGCCCGTCGACCTGTGACCGGACCGCAGCGACGCACGGATGCACGCCAAGACCGTAGGATCCTACGCAGTGCCGTAGGGGACCGCACCGCCACTTCCCAGCAAATTAGGGACACTGTTGCTCCTGGGGTATCGGCGAGGACCATTCGCAACCGTCTCCATGAAGCTGGGCTACGGTCCCGCACACCGTTAAGCCGTCTTCCGCTCACGCCCCAACATCGTGCAGCCCGCCTCCAGTGGTGTCGCGACAGGCGTGAATGGAGGGACGAATGGAGACGTGTCGTCTTCAGCGATGAGAGTCGCTTCTGCCTTGGTGCCAATGATGGTCGTATGCGTGTTTGGCGCCGTGCAGGTGAGCGCCACAATCAGGACTGCATACGACTGAGGCACACAGGGCCAACACCCGGCATCATGGTGTGGGGAGCGATCTCCTACACTGGCCGTACACCACTGGTGATCGTCGAGGGGACACTGAATAGTGCACGGTACATCCAAACCGTCATCGAACCCATCGTTCTACCATTCCTAGACCGGCAAGGGAACTTGCTGTTCCAACAGGACAGTGCACGTCCGCATGTATCCCGTGCCACCCAACGTGCTCTAGAAGGTGTAAGTCAACTACCCTGGCCAGCAAGATCTCCGGATCTGTCCCCCATTGAGCATGTTTGGGACTGGATGAAGCGTCGTCTCACGCGGTCTGCACGTCCAGCACGAACGCTGGTCCAACTGAGGCGCCAGGTGGAAATGGCATGGCAAGCCGTTCCACAGGACTACATCCAGCATCTCTACGATCGTCTCCATGGGAGAATAGCAGCCTGCATTGCTGCGAAAGGTGGATATACACTGTACTAGTGCCGACATTGTGCATGCTCTGTTGCCTGTGTCTATGTGCCTGTGGTTCTGTCAGTGTGATCATGTGATGTATCTGACCCCAGGAATGTGTCAATAAAGTTTCCCCTTCCTGGGACAATGAATTCACGGTGTTCTTATTTCAATTTCCAGGAGTGTATATTGAATGTAAGGAGGTCTGTGCGTTAAGTGTACTTGTGTATTTTACTCTTGTTTGCTTTGGCGCCAGGTTAACGCTTTTCAGCCATGACATGATACACATCAGACATTGAGGTGGTCAAAAAATAGTTCTTTCTTTAATCTCTAACTACTCTCACATTCATTGACCATATCTGTGACTTAATTTCATGACTATGCTTTTATTGTTTTCACTCTCCTGTGCCAAGGTTATATTTCATAATTGCAATACCTTGTCCATTTATTAAATGTTCACGTACGTATGTCATTGCATAATACATTTGTAGTTACAGTGACTGCTTATTTCTGTTGTAGATAGGTAAGTCCCTTCATTAATATATCGCCGGCCGGTGTGGCCGTGCGGTTCTAGGCGCTTCAGTGTGGAACCGCGTGACCGCTACTGTCGCAGGTTCGAATCCTGCCTCGCGCATGGATGTGTGTGATGTCCTTAGGTTAGTTAGGTTTAAGTAATTCTAAGTTCTAGGGGACTGATGACCACAGATGTTAAGTCCCATAGTGCTCAGAGCCATTTGAACCATTTTTTTGCTCAGAGCCTTTTTTGAACCATTAATATATCCATGTCTGGTATAGTTCCAGTATCTTCTTACTCGATTGCGCCAGTCCTATGAATTTCCCTTCAATAAAAGGGTTCTGCTGCGTGACATAGTTTTCTTTCTTAAATTTGCATCATCTTACAGGGAGTGTACTTTCCATGTAGGTTACCAGATATCTGATTTATTGCATGTTAGGGGTATGCTAAACAGTTCAACCGGCACTTCACACTCCTTCCTTACAGCATTTCACGCATTGTTATTGATTGCACGAGTTCGTCATTATTTGTTCTTCATAAATATTTATTTGCATGTGTACACCTATTTCGCCTGTCCGAAAAAATTGTATATTCAGCATCTCTTCAGAGAACATACTTCGTAAAGTGTTATTCCTGCTATTTTGGAATGTACAATGGCAATGTGGCTAGAAACCTCAGAGTGCCTGATAAAATTTTAATTTCCTAACAGCTTTATAAAGATATACCTTGAACCTTGTGTAGAGATTCAACGATTATGTGCCTCAAGAGAAAATAAGCAATAGATTCTGCGATTGTTATGTGTAAATCAGGTGTTCTATCTCTTTATTTTATGTGCCCTTTAACTGAAGCTTCATAGACGTTGTACTTGAATACAGACAGCAGCTAAGAACACAGCTTTTTATTGCGATCAAACCAACGAACATGTCACAAGCATATTATATATATATATATACAGCAATGAATATACGTTGTGTCATTTGTGTTTTAAACATAATTGTGCTTAGTTATTTATAACACTCTAACGTTATAACCGAACACTTACTTTATATTTCCAGTTAATAATACCGTCTGTATCACTTGTACCAATATACATCATACATGTAACTGCATAGATATTATGCCAAATATTCTAGATCACATATGTTCAGCTGTAAATGATAGTACAACATCATTATTACATACAACGGAATTTCATGGAGGAAGCTACAAGAATGTCATTACTGTCTGTGTATGCACAACAGAAGATTGATAACTGAATATTGATCAATGGCGAAGAACCAGGAAAGAAGAAATGTCGCAATAAACAACATGTACTCTCTCAATATACATCATTTTCACAGATATTTTCTCTTCGTAATTCAACACACTTTATGCTCTGTCACAACAAAGCAGTCATTATGGATCCAGCGCAGGCACTACTAAGCAGGTAAACATGAATTACAAGAAGTTCTAACATAATTTTATTTTCGATGTTACATTCAGTAACTATATTTTACAATTTCGTGATGTACAATTTCCAGACTTGTATACGAGTTTTGCACTGCAATATTTTAGTGTTTCTCAAGCTATAGAACAAGTTACATCAAACAACTTTCAACAACAACTTGGCCTGACTCTGACTTTACAGGACGTTAAAATTATCAACAAAGAATCATGGTATTTCATTCTTACGTCTAGCATAAATAATACAGACCTATGGTATACAACTCATCAAATTTACAGCTGGCATTGTTTTGATTTGTAGACGCTAGAAATGCATATTTAGTATTTTTGTCGCTGTATGGATACGACATTAGCGTCTGTTGAAAATACATTAGCCTTCCTCTGCCGAGGAAGGTACATTGGAATTATCTTTCCACTTTTCGTGTCTTTTTAGACATTGATGAAAATGCATGTTGCATATGAAATGTTTCTGGCCGTGAGCAAGCTCTGTGATTCACGTGGAGTACAATCTACATGGTGCAAGAATGTAAGGTGAGTATTTTACATATATGCTGAATGTCTTCCCAGAAATGTGGTGTGAATAGTTATGAAACTGTAACCAGAGGACTTCGTCAAGAAACGTCAGTTAAGGACTTCGTCAAGAAACGTCAGTTAGTGACAGCTTTGAAATAATTGCTCTATTCAATAGAGGTCAATCAGCCCGCACATTTGATTCCACTTTTCTGTAGTACATTACGACGACTGACCTAGTCACGGGCCAAGTGCTTCGAATGACATCACTGTTGATGGGACGTTCAACCTTTTCATCGTGTACTGCGGGCTATAGTCCTAAATGGATGCTGTGACAGAATATCGTAAACCGTATGTGTCACGTTTTCAGCCACGCCAGATGACATGGCAGACGAGTTCTTAATACACCGAATTCTGGGTATACGCCTTGGTTAAACTAAAATGTTCTTTCCCAAGTGAAATTTTCCCTCTGCAGCGAAGTGTGTCTTGGTATGAAACTTACGGGAAGATTATAACCGTGTGCCGGGAGAGATCCTACTTCGTCACCTGTCTCTTTCGTGGACAAGTGCTCCACCGACTGGGTCTTCCTAGCAAGGCTCAAGACCCGTCCTGAAAAGGGATACTTCGGCCAGTACCTCATCTTCTAAGCTTGCGAAACTAGCAGGACTAGCACTCACGAAAGAAAGGATATTGCGGAGACGTAGCTTAGCCACAGCCTGGGAGATATGTCCACAACAAAAGTTTCAAACTACAGCCGAGTGTGCGCTGGTATGAGACAAACTGCCAGATGAAAACTGTGTGCTGGGCAGAGATTGCAACTCGAGAACTTTGCCTTTCGTGTTATAGTGCCCTGTCGATTGAGCTACTCAAGCACGACTCACGAACTTTCCTCACACCTTTACATCCACCTTTATATCAAGCTTCACCAAAGATCTCTTGCGAAACTTGCAGAATTGGCTCTCCTAGAAGCTAGGATATTGCAGAGACATTGCTTAGCCACAGCCTGTGGGATGCTCATTTTCACTCTGCAGTGCGCTGTGCACAGCTACTGGGAGATTAAAAAAGATTGCCACAATGAGATGCCTAATTTGGACCTTTGACTTTCACGGGCAATTTTTCTGCCGACTGAGCTACCCAACCATGACTCATGACCCGTCCTCACAGCTTTACTGCCGCCAGTGCTTCATTCCTATCTTCCAAATTTCACAAAAGAAACGGAAACAAAATATCATTCTGGAACCGACCCACAGACTGGCTAAGCCACGTCTCCGCAGCATCCTTTCTTCCAGAAGAGCTAGTCCTGCAGGTTTTGCGAGAGAACTCCTGTGAAGTTTGGAAGATAGAAGATGAGGTACTGGCGGAAATACCCCTTTGAGGACGGGTCGTGAGTCTTGCTCGGATGACCCAGTCGGTGGAGCACTTGCCCACGAAAGAGACAGGTGTAGAAGTAGGATCTCTCCCGGCACACGGTTATAACATTCCCGTAAGTTTCATACCAAAACACACTTCGCTGCAGAGTGAAAATTTCACTCAAGAAAGAAGATTTAGTTTAACCAAGGCGTAGACCCAGAATTCGGTGTGTTAAGAACTCGTCTGCCATGTCATCTGGCGTAGCTGAAAACGTGACACATACGGTTTACGATATTCTGTCACAGCATCCATTTAGGACTATAGCCCGCAGTACACGATGAAAAGGTTGAACGTCCCATCAACAGTGATGTCATTCGAAGCGCTTGGCTCGTGACTAGGTCAGTCGTCGTAATGTACTACAGAAAAGTCGTGCTTGGCTAGCTCGCTAGAGCACTTCCCCACGAAAGGAAAAGGCCCGGACGTAGGAACTCGTCATGGCACACAGTTTTAATCTGCCAGTAAGTTTCAGAACGGCACACACTCGGCTGAAGAGCGAAAATTTCTTTCTGGAAACATTCCCCAAAATGTAGCTTAACAATGTCTCCGCAGTCTCTGCTAGTCCTGCAAGTTTTGCAAGGGAACATATGTAAAATGTGGAAGGTAGGAGATGAGACACTGGCGGAAGTAAAGGTACGAGGACGGGTCGTAGTCGTGCTTGTTTTTGACTCTGCCATAATGCTACGAACGTTCGGATAGTCACAGTCGACCATGTGGGAGTGGTGATACATACCATACGTATTTTCTAGCTTCCGTTTATGCTCCCGGCGGAACTAGTGATATATGCCCTTTGTCCTTATGGGACAGTGCTGGCACATGTAGCAGAAAAATTGGCGAGCTCTGATACATACCTCATTCTTAATGGGGTGAGGCAACTGCAGCTTGAACTCAGGAAGCACGTTTCGTCCACTTTTTATACGGGAAGATTTTGATGGGCAACCAAACATGTGGTCAGGGTGTGAGCAAGAAGGACACCAACGGTCGGCCTGCATCCAGTGACGACAGGTACAACTGCCACAGGATGCAACATATGACAGTGCTACCAGCGACTTATGTGGAGGCACTGCAGAATGGTGTGGTAGAAATTGCAGACGGGCGATGACAGCAGCGACCGGTGGAGACCACGAACATCAATGGGGCAGACCTCCACCAGCCAGCACGTCAGCAGCAGCCTCTCGACCAACTCTGCGAGCTACTGCCGCAGATCGCGCCAGAGCAGTCGACGGTGACGGCCGACATGCCCTCGGCAGTTGCGGCAGCACTGGGAATAGGCAGAGGAAGCGATGGCCAAACTGCGGATGTGGAGACGAGGCACGAAAGCAACGTGCGCTAAGGAGGCAGAAGAAGCATAGATTACTTTCTGGTAACGACAGGTGACAAAGATGATCCCAATACGTGTTCATGTGATACTACAGATAAAGAGTCAATGATGAACGAGCTGAAGAGAGATGACGGTCTGGATGTTCCAACTGGTGGCCAGTGTGCGGAGGTGGACATGACAGATGGTTGATCGATTGTGTGAAAGTGACGCTGTGGTGGACTTTAATAAACTACGGACAAGAGAAGTCGCACTGGCATTGCACGACAGTTGACTTTTATTTTATGGCACGAGAGTTGACGGTCCACCTCCCATCGCCAGAACAGCAGGCGAGTATGAGTACACTTCGAGCCCAGAGATTTCATTTAATGAGATGACGAATGGATGTGATGATGGCAAGGATGACAGACGCCGTCGTTACCGAAAAACTCTCAAAGCATCATGTTGTTTGAGAACGCCGACAGCTCCGTAGGACTTTTATCAGGGAGGTGGACACTCGAGATGGCTGGCACTATGGGACACAGTACTTAATTCTGTGAGAGTCCACAGACCACTTCCGTGAGTTTTATGGGAGCAAAATGGTGGACCATGAGATAGTATACGAAGTACTCTCCAAGTTGCCGGACAGAGGCCAGCCACTGAACGTCGAACCTTTCCTCACAGCGATCACGCTGGGCAAACTAATGGAGGCCATTGTTCAGGGAGCAACCCTCTTGAACTCCGTCTACAAGATCTTCACATGCCCATGTGAAGTCACTGGTATCAGGTGGTCTGCTAACGGATCAAAATTGCCTCGGTGGTAGGAGTAGCAAACGTAGGGGGCTGGGCGATGACAGGACGTCATCGCCTTGGCAGCGGCCTGCCAACTATGGTGAGCGTTAATCTAGGTCGATTTTCACCACGCATTTGATAGAGTGGATCACATGTTCTTCAGTGCAGCAATGTAAAGACTGGAAATCCCATGTGCTTTTGTTACGGTGATCATGTGGTTTTTATACGACGTGCGGTCTCTGCAGACGGCTGCTGGGAGTGACGATATGACACTTTACCTTTCAATGCTGAGCTTATGCTGATGACGTGGTATTATTAGTGCGGACGGTCGACGACGTACCTATGGTGCTGGCTTGGAAATGGATACAGGACGGTGGCAGAAAGCATCGTCAACCTCCATAAGTCGTGCTGCACGCATGTTGGTCGAGGGTTGTGGCAGGGGGAGGAAGATACGCCGATGTTGGTTCCAACCGTTGCTGGACAACTACGTAACCTTCAATACTGGGACTACATTTAGGTGTACACAACTCGCGTTATATTCTTTTAGGGTATGTTACAAAATATATGGCTTTGCGCTGCCAAGGGATTAAGCTGTCGGATTTAGTTCGCCTTTCTTTTTCTCTTTGTCATTTCAATCAAGTTTCCGAAACAAACAAATAAATGAAACATAGAAAAAATAAAATAAAAATGGTCGGTAGAGCAGCTGCCCGCGAAAGGCAAAGGTCCCGAGCTCGAGTGTTAGTCTGGCACACAGATTTAATCTGCCATTAAGTTTCATCTTCTATCTCGTTTGTTAGGATTTTCGACAGACTTTACAATAACAGTTTGGCTGCGTCAGTTGTTTGTTTGTGTGTGTGTGTGTGTGTGTGTGTGTGTGTGTGTGTGTGAGGGGGGGGGGGGTGATGTTCGTTGTCTGTCTCCACGTTTGCTTCGAGTACAACATGCTCCATTGGCATGAAATGAGGTGAACGCCATGGCATCGGTGGGAAAAATAAGGAATTGCCCTAATGGCTGGACTTTGAAAATACATCTTCTATCAGCCGCATAAAAAAAACACAGAAACCACATCACCCCATGACACTTTGCGGAAGGTGGAATACTGAATTCCTCACTCATGTGACAAGTGTATCATAAATATTAATGTGGAAATGAGGTCTGAACAGTGCAGTGGTATCATCTGTGGCTCGGTATATAACATCACAAATATGCTCAAAGTGCGGGGCAATAAGATTTATCCGTACAGTGCGCCTCGTGGCCTGATGCGAGACTTTCGATTTCGTGCCACTTCACACTTCGACAGCTCGGGTTTCAGGTGTACAGCGTGTAACTGTTTTGCGTAAGTGACTCGTGAGTGAATGTAGAGGGTAATGATGTGTTCTTTGGTCGACGATGGCCTCGAGAAAAATGAAAAGCCAGTGTCAGCATATAGTCTGCTCGTGCCGAATAGCAGCGAGATTAGCGCGCCATCCGTCGACAGTGTGACGTGGGCGCGCTCCAGGTGACACTGCGGGATAGCGGCGCGCAGTTGCGTTATCAGCAGCTGTACGACGTCACCTCTCCGGTCCTCTCCTCACCGACCACATTCTGGTGATGACATTCTCTCCTAAGCAGTTATCTCTCGACAGTGCTCGATCTGTGAGGGTACATCTGACGACAGAAAAATCAGAACCACAGATTATGAGATGTACTACCGTAAATCTTTATTTTTTACCAACACACATTTTGCGTTCGCACTTTTAAAATGCGCAAGAAAGCGTTAAAATAAGGTTTCAAGAAGTCTAAGTTTGAGTAAACTCTCCCCCCCCCCCCGGAAGGTCACAATACCGGAACCCCTTTTTGTTTTCAGATCGGGCACTGCCTCTCAATCGAGGGCCTGCAGCTTTAGTGTGTGTCGATAGCCTCGTCTAGCGAGGGGGTTGGCGCAATTTATGGAAGGGATGTAAGAACTAAAGAATGGATGTCAGACATTATGTGTGACTGGCCATTGTATTTCATCTGTTTCCTCGGGCAAACTTTCTCTTCCGTTCCAGTGGAAAAGACTAGTGAGAAATGCCTGCTATCGCTCACTTTCAACTTCAGTCTGTGTTCGCTGTCTCCATCCCCAGATGGCTGAGAGCGGACTCGCTCAACTAGAGTTTCTGGTACACTGTTACACTGATGTATATCCGAAGCGTCAGAGGTGCTCCCTGTAGCGAGCAGTGCAGGTACAGGGACGAACCGCTAGCAGAGGCGTCACGGAGAAGCCGGCTGCTGCTTGGCAGGCGACGACGGCGCCGGCGGCAGCAGCGCGCGGTTCTCCGGGTTGCTGAGCACGGAGCAGACGAAGGCCGACGTCTCGCGCTTCAGCGCCTCCACCTGCAGCGCGAGCAGGCGGTTGCTGTGCATCAGCACCAGCGTGCGCCACAGCACGTGCGCCAGGCTGGCGTGGCGCGCCCGCGCGCACTGCGCGGCGGCAGCCTCGGCCGACGCGGCTGTGTCCGCCGGCGCGGGCGACAGCCGCCCCGACTCCTGCGGGCTGCGCTGCAGGGGCGGCGGGGGCGGCGGGGGCGGCGTGCTGTGGGGCGGTGGGGGCGGCGGCGTGCTGCGGGCCGTCCCCTGCGGCTGTGGCTGCGGCTCCGGCTGTGGCCGGTGGCTGCCCGCCTCGCGCTGCTCACAAGTTTTACTTCTCGCTCGCAGCACTGTGTACGCTTCTAAAGCAGTCTGCGCTTGCGAACGTAAAACCTAAAAAAAAAAGTCTCTTTTATTCGTACACGACATCTTGCAAACAGAAATGGTTAATTACAATTCTTTGATCTAAATACATTCCCTGACGAAAAGACCGGACAAGCGCGAGGAGCAGTCGCGCTCTGAGGATTCTGTACGAACGTAATTAAATACAGGGTGAACATTAAAAAACAGACTGCACGGGTCGATTCCTGAAGGGAAATGGACGAAAAAAGTCCTGCGAATGTGTGTCCGCAAATGCATCGTTGCCACGGTAGACGGCGATGACGAATGAAAGTTCCTCTGACCACGTGTCGTGAGTTCCACGTGTGTTGCAGGCTGTGTGATTGACGCAGCGTACTGTAAGCAGCAGAATTCTGCGGATTTCGTGTCGTAAACGAGACGGTGTTTGTATGCGGTCGTGCAGATGGGACCGGTCGAGAGGCAGTACAGCTATACCGAAACAAGTACCCTCACAGACACCAACCACATCGCACAATATTTCGAGCCTTATTTGGAAATTTGTCTGATCGTGGGTCCTTTCAGACAGACGAATGCGCAGGAAGGCGGCGAACTGTGAGTACACCATGTTTGGTAGTCCGCGAAATGCGGATTCTCAGTCCTCCCAAATGCGCCAATTTTGCTTATTGGCGAATCCACCCAAATGAATGTGGGTTTCCTCGCTAAACCAAACCGTCGTGCGGATACTAATTCTGCCTCCCGACTGTTTCCATTTGCTTAGCCGTACAGAAACACCATTTCGGCTTGTTCCCGACACTAACCCCGGACAGTTCTGCAGCTTACAGTACGCTGCGTCAATCACAGCCCGCAACACACAATGAACATACGGCACGTGGTCAAAGGATCCACTCGTCAGCGCAATTTACCGTGGCAACGGTGCATCCCTGTCACGTGTTTGTACGACCTTTCCTCCTCCGTTTCCAGGCCGGAATGCGCCCCTGTAGTTTGCCGGTTTTATTACTATTCACCCTGTATACACACTGACGGAAAGAAGTCGTAAGACCGAGGGGTAGTCGTGCGACATAACCGAAAGTTGATAGGCGTGTTTCTACTACTGAAATATTATGTCTATTCAGGTTTCGCGCAACTCGTGTAAGAGTGGCGTTTATAGCGCCACTATGAGGATACAAGTCAGGTTTGTGTAAACACACGCTGTAACGGTGGTGAGCAATAGTTACGTTTGATACTGGACGTGGTGAGTTGATGTTAGTCAAGAATGCCATTAAGGCAACACAGACGCCATTATTAACGACTCAGTTTGAAAGAGGCCGTTTAATAGGGCTACAAGAAACTCTACTCCTTCTGTGACACTGGAGAAAGACTTGGCAGGAATGTAGCCACTATACATGATTACTGGCAGCGACGGTCACGAGAATGTACGGTCGCAAGAAGACTGGGCTGCCAACGGCCACGTGGCACTACCGAGAGACAAGACCATCGTGTTCACAGTATGGCTCTGGTGCATCGTACGGCATCTCCAGCACCAATCTGAGCAGCATTTGACACCACAGCGACACCACTAACCGTTACAAATTAGTTACTTCAAGGACAGCTCCGAATTAAACGCCACGTAGCGTGCATTCCACTTACCCGAAACCACCGCCATTTGCGACTTCAGTGGTGTCGAGCAAGAGCTCGGTAGAGGGCTGGAGGGAGGTATTTTGTCTTTTCTGATGTAAGCTGGTTCTGCCTCGGTGCCACTGATGGCCGTGCGTTGTTTAGATGAAGGCCAGTTGAGTGCCTGCAACCAATCTGTCTGCTTGCTAGACACGCTGGACCTACACCTGGAGTTATTGTCTGGGTTGCGATTTCGTATGACAGTACGAGAACTCTCATGGCTATCCCAAGCATCCCGACTGAAAATTTATAAGTCAGTCTGGTGATTGGATCTGTTGTGCTGTCACTCGTGAACAACACTCCCCAGGGTGTTTTCCAACAGGATCGGTCTGCTCGATCACCAGATCTCTCTCCAGTCGAGCACATACGTTACATCATCGGACGACAACTCCAGCGCCATCAACAAATAGCATAAACCGTCCGTGTACTGACCGACCAAGTGCAACAGGCATGGGACTCCGTCCCACAAACTGACATCCGACACCTGTACAACACAATGCATACAAGTTTGCGTGCTCGCATTCAACATTCTGGCGGTTGCACTGCTTATTAACGTACCAGAATTTCACATTTGCAATGGCTTACCTTGTGCATACATTATCCTGTCATCTTGCAATGTTAATCACTTAAATATGTCAACTACACAAATGGATTCTCGAAACTTCATTATTCTACGTTAATTACTTTTTGGTACTGCGATTGTTTTTCCGTCAGTGTAAGTTTCTTTATCCATACACGATATCTTGCAAACCGTGTGGGTGAACTACAATTCTTGGATCTAAGTACACTGTCTCCTAAAAAGTAAACCGGCAAGTGCACGTATGACTCACCCTCTGAGCGTTCCGTACAAACTTCATTATGTATACAGATAGCCCATCTATAGGTTCTGATGAGTGAGTTTCTAGTATCGAAATATGTGACATAAATGGCCGTATGTCTTGATTGCACTGTCTTACAAGCTTCAATTTTTTTTTAACATCACCAAGGGACCGTTGTCTGTGACATAAATTTCAACTTGACACCTCTGCCCGTTCGTGAGAGAAAGAGGCTTTAGCCTATGGGCACAAAGACAGACTGACACAGAAATGAGTCTATACCGACTGAGGAGCAGAACCCTAAAAATGAAGCACTCGGAAGGGGAGGAGGAAGCGGAATGGAAATTGATGGGTGGGAGGGTATCTTCTGTTATTTCAGGGATTACAGAATTGAGTCAAATTTACAAAGAACATGGAAGAATTAGCCCACTCATCAGTATGACGTTGCGCCTACTCTGGCCAATGTGCATGCACTTACTCCGTTGGGGAGGTTGTCATAAAGCCGTTGTATCCTCCTGTGAGGCAAGCTGGCTCACAACAGGTTATACTGGCACTGGGACAGAGCCGGGGGTGTACATTATCTCTGATCATTGGCGAGAAAGTTTTTGATGTTTTGATAATGCACACGAAGTGCTCATCGTGTTACATGATTGTTTGTAACCCGGTGCATCTTTCCTGGAGGAACGCAGACACTACACACGAACAACTGTTGCCTATGACACTTCCTATATTCGCGAACTGCTTACGAGGATTAATCTTAGTTTATTTCATTAACTAGATGACCTGTGTTGCAGCACATTTTACACTACTGGCCATTAAAATTGCCGCACCAAGAAGAAATGCAGATGATAACCGGGAGTTCATTGGACAAATATATTATACTGGAACTGACATTTGATTACATTTTCACGCAACCTGGGTGCATAGATCCTGAGAAATCAGTACCCAGAACAACTACATCTGGCCGTAATAACGGCCTTGATACGCCTGGGCATTGAGTCAAACAGAGCTTGGATGGCGTGTACAGGTACAGCTGCCCATGCAGCTTCAACACGATACCACAGTTCATCAAGAGTAGTGACTGGCGTATTGTGACGAGCCAGTTGCTCGGCCACCATTGACCAGACGTTTTCAATTGGTGAGAGATCTGTAGAACGTGCTGGCCAGGGCAGCAGTCGAACATTTTCTGTATCCAGAAAGGCCCGTACAGGATCTGCAACATACGGTCGTGCATTATCCTGCTGAAATGTAGGGTTTCGCAGGGATCGAATGAAGGGTAGAACCACGGGTCGTAACACATCTGAAATGTAACGTCCACTGTTAAAAGTGCCGTCAATGCGAACAAGAGGTGATCGAGCGTGTAACCTATGGCACCCCATACCATCACGCCGGGTGATACGCCAGTATGCCGATGACGAATACACGCTTCCAATGTGCGTTCACCGTGATGTCGCCAAACACGGATGCGACCATCATGATATTGTAAACAGAACCTGGATTCATCCGAAAAAATGACGTTTTGCCATTCGTGCATCAACGTTCGTCGTTGAGTACACCATCGCAGGCGCTTCTGTCTGTGATGCAGCGTCAAGGGTAACCGCAGCCATGGTCTGCGAGCTGATAGTCCATGCTGCTGCAAACGTCGTCGAACTGTTCGTGCAGATGGTTGTTGTCTTGCAAACGTCCCCATCTGTTGACTCAGGGATCGAGACGTGGCTCCTCGATCCGTTACAGCCATGCGGATAAGATGCCTGTCATCTCGACTGTTAGTGATACGAGGCCGTTGGGGTCCAGCACGGCGTTCCGTATTACCCTCCTGAACCCACCGATTCCATATTCTGCTAACAGTCATTGGATCTCGACCAACGCAAGCAGCAATGTCGCGATACATTAACCGCAATCGCGATAGGTTACAATCCGACCTTTATCAACGTCGGAAAGGTGATGGTACGCATTTGTCCTCCTTACATGGGGCATCACAACAACATTTCACCAGGCAACGCCGGTCAACTGCTGTTTGCGTATGAGAAATCGGTTGGAAATTTTCCTCATGTCAGCACGTGGTAGGTGTCGCCACCGGCGCCAACCTTGTGTGAATGCACTGAAAAGCTAATCATTTGAATATCATAGCATCTTCTTCCTGTCGGTTAAATTTCGCGTCTGTAGCACGTCATCATCGTGGTGTAGCAATTTTAATGGCCAGTAATGTAGAAAGACGCGGTTAGAAAGGAAATGGCCGCAGATTTTAGATACTTTTATTTATCTTTTTATGTTTACCGCTTTTATAGGAGGCTTGTAGAATAATTCTGGTGACGAAGGCCTCTTCGCTTTTCGTGCTTTTGCTTTTTGAGTGGTGGTTGAGCCTACATTTTAACAATACAGACAATAGATTCCGGTTGTAACGTATCGTTTCCTGGTCACGCTGTAGTTCCCGCCACTGCCAGTAACAGGGGGAAGGAAGGAAATGGTAAAAGGCCAGCCTTTCCCTAACCCTCCTACATGGGTTGTTGCCGGAGCCTGCGTGGTGCTGTTACAGCTTAGTTATTTCCCGCGATGGTCAGTGTTCTCCGACACCCGTTGCACAGAAACTGATGAAGTGCTGCCAGGAATCAACATCTTAGAGAAGCTCTGCTAGCTGGAACGGGAAAGGGTAATGAAAACGCCCGCAGTTTGCTCCTGATTCTGACTGGCGGGAACGCCTAAATCTCAAATAATTTCGTGGAGCATTGTGGGAGCTCACGAAATCGAGGAGTCGGGCGATGGCCCTCGCGGGTGAAGGTGGCGTTGTGTGCTCTGTGGGGCGGAGGATCTAAAGTGTGCTTCTCAAGTCACTAGTTGGTGATCTTGAGTGATCAACCAAATTGTGTTTTCAATATGGAAAGACAACAGAAATCTAATGTGTGTTCCCGCTAGCTCAAAAAAATGGCTCTGAGCACTATGGGACTCAACTGCTGTGGTCATAAGTCCCCTAGAACTTAGAACTACTTAAACCTAACTAACCTAAGGACATCACACACATCCATGCCCGAGGCAGGATTCGAACCTGCGACCGTAGCTGTCGTGCGGTTCCAGACTGTAGCGCCTTTAACCGCTCGGCCACTCCAGCCAGCTGTTCCCGCTAGCCATTGTGGGATTCTGCTGAGGCACTTTTCTGCATTCTAGCCTTTACGAAGCGCGTACGTCCTGAGTCAGACTGCGGAACCACTACCTGGGTGGACGGTGGCGTTTTAGTGAACGGTACGGGCTTGGAGAGGTTTAATCATCGTTCATCACTTTCTTGTGCCTATATAACGCATCGGCGTAGGGTGTGTATGATCATTAATAGATGTGGCATGGTTAGTTTAAGGGAATGCCGCACATCCTTCTTGTAGCCACACTATTACCCCCTGGCACAGAATGTGTGTACCCGAACTATCTGCATGTAGTGTTGTCCTTGTGAATGTGAGTGAAAGTTTTTAAAATCGTGTAACGGAGGAAGGCATCGAGTATCAGCAGGGCAGTCACCTAGTGGGATGTGAAAAACCGCCTAAAAACCACACAAGGCTGGCAGGCACACTGACCCTCGTCGATCCATAGTTGGCGCATCTCCCTGTCCCAGAAGTGGCGCTTTATTGCGGACGGCTATTCGAGCGGGTACTTGGCGAGGTTAAATGGAAACCAATAATATCATCTCTACGCTCCAAACAGAGATAAAAATGTTGATCTGTCTCGTAGTGATGACCACTACCTGCAAATTCCCAGAGTAGAAAGCAACAGAACTGCGCACTGACATTGTGGAAAATGGGAGTGTAGTCTCCAGACAATCTGTTTTGCCTCTAACCCTCCATTAGGAATGCAGAGGAGTTTATCCAGCCACGCTGATTGATGTTCCCTTCACAAAACGTATTGTAATACGTATTGTAATATCGAAATCCTGTGTTTAGCGCATCGACTGTACCGCCTGGATGACACTGGACGTCCTCTTGCGATTTCAGGACAGAAGAGAAGCGGGAACATTACAATACTTGTTACTGATGTACTCAATATACACTCCTGGAAATGGAAAAAAGAACACATTGACACCGGTGTGTCAGACCCACCATACTTGCTCCGGACACTGCGAGAGGGCTGTACAAGCAATGATCACACGCACGGCACAGCGGACACACCAGGAACCGCGGTGTTGGCCGTCGAATGGCGCTAGCTGCGCAGCATTTGTGCACCGCCGCCGTCAGTGTCAGCCAGTTTGCCGTGGCATACGGAGCTCCATCGCAGTCTTTAACACTGGTAGCATGCCGCGACAGCGTGGACGTGAACCGTATGTGCAGTTGACGGACTTTGAGCGAGGGCTTATAGTGGGCATGCGGGAGGCCGGGTGGACGTACCGCCGAATTGCTCAACACGTGGGGCGTGAGGTCTCCACAGTACATCGATGTTGTCGCCAGTGGTCGGCGGAAGGTGCACGTGCCCGTCGACCTGGGACCGGACCGCAGCGACGCACGGATGCACGCCAAGACCGTAGGATCCTACGCAGTGCCGTAGGGGACCGCACCGCCACTTCCCAGCAAATTAGGGACACTGTTGCCCCTGGGGTATCGGCGAGGACGATTCGCAACCGTCTCCATGAAGCTGGGCTACAGTCCCGCACACCGTTAGGCCGTCTTCCGCTCACGCCCCAACATCGTGCAGCCCGCCTCCAGTGGTGTCGCGACAGGCGTGAATGAAGGGACGAATGGAGACGTGTCGTCTTCAGCGATGAGAGTCGCTTCTGCCTTGGTGCCAATGATGGTCGTATGCGTGTTTGGCGCCGTGCAGGTGAGCGCCACAATCAGGACTGCATACGACCGAGGCACACAGGGCCAACACCCGGCATCATGGTGTGGGGAGCGATCTCCTACACTGGCCGTACACCACTGGTGATCGTCGAGGGGACACTGAATAGTGCACGGTACATCCAAACCGTCATCGAACCCATCGTTCTACCATTCCTAGACCGGCAAGGGAACTTGCTGTTCCAACAGGACAGTGCACGTCCGCATGTATCCCGTGCCACCCAACGTGCTCTAGAAGGTGTAAGTCAACTACCCTGGCCAGCAAGATCTCCGGATCTGTCCCCCATTGAGCATGTTTGGGACTGGATGAAGCGTCGTCTCACGCGGTCTGCACGTCCAGCACGAACGCTGGTCCAACTGAGGCGCCAGGTGGAAATGGCATGGCAAGCCGTTCCACAGGACTACATCCAGCATCTCTACGATCGTCTCCATGGGAGAATAGCAGCCTGCATTGCTGCGAAAGGTGGATATACACTGTACTAGTGCCGACATTGTGCATGCTCTGTTGCCTGTGTCTATGTGCCTGTGGTTCTGTCAGTGTGATCATGTGATGTATCTGACCCCAGGAATGTGTCAATAAAGTTTCCCCTTCCTGGGACAATGAATTCACGGTGTTCTTATTTCAATTTCCAGGAGTGTATAAAGGTTACATCGTTCCTTCATCTTTTCTAACTCTACCTGGGCGTAGGTAGGTTTCAAAGACAAACAAACGTTGTACGTTTTCCGAGTAGACGATAGACACATTGGGTACTGGACGACATCAGCAATATGGGCGCAGGTTATTCGATCTTATTACACCTGAAGAAGCCTAAATGTGGCGACGATTAGTATTTGAAAATTTTGCGATTATTAAGTAATCTCTGCAAATAGGTTTCACGGACTAATTGAAGCACTGTACTCAATACTGAGCGCAATGAACCTGTGGGACATTCTGTACTGTTCTTGGCAAATTCTACATATATCTTACGACAAGGATCGTTCCCTTCCTGTGACTTTTAATTGCTGACTTTCATTCGTAATTATATCATATAGATACAGTGTGGTGTCGTGAAGGAAGGAGTACTGGGGTTTAACATCCCTCTAACGACAAGAACAGTAGAAACTGGACACGACCCCAAATTGGGGACGGATGGCAAAGGAAGTAGACCGTGTCCAATTCGCAGGAACATTTGACATTTCTCGGCCACTTAAGGAAATCACGCAATTCCTAAACCTGGTTTGGATTTGAAGCATACCAGACTAGTGGGACCAGACACCCTTACCACATCCTTCTTTCCTTCGACGTCCCCTTCATACTCACGATCACAATCAACAGTGGCACATGTTCTCATTCTATGAGACACTGTAAAGAGTTCTCGAAACTACCGCAGAAAACAGGCCCACAAAGTGGCGAAGAGGAACTATAATACATCAATGTTCCTTCCCTTGAGGCCAAATACAAATGACGACCATTCCTTCCACCACCAGTATACTAGCCGACTACGCCCGGAAGTGAAAGAGAAGGAAAGGAGGCTGTGTCAAGTTCTCGATCACTAGACTGTTCATCAATCTGCGGGACTGAATTCCAGGTATCTCCGCAGCATCTAATGGAGTGAAGACATGAGAGACTATCGATGGTGATCCGTGCCTCGCGAACGTTAAGCTCGGTGGTGCTATGGAGTCACTCGGAGGAGATGGTTGTATAGCGGCATCGTGTTTCACAATCTCCCTTTCCTCCTTAACACGTACAGCAAAAACACTCCACACTCACTCACCTCAGCCATCGACAAAAAATATTTACAGTTAATTCTATAACACTTATTTCGCGAGAAGAAGTATCAATGTGCAGGAATGAAGAAAAATGTAAATTAGTACAGCTGCTACTACACTTCAGAGTCTTACAACGGACAAAACCATACGACGTAACTTAAATCGCGGCTTTTGATTTGTGATGTGCTGTTTTTCCAGTATATTCGAACTTTTCCAAACACCTTGGATTCTAGTGTTGTAATGAAGTGCATCTTAATTAGGTCATTGTAGATGAAATACAACGACGTAAATTCAACACGTCTAAGCGCCGTCAGACGTTATTGTACCGTAAAGTATCGTCTATGCGCACATGAGCGAAAACAAGGAGACAGATGAGTGCTCAACGTTCTTGAGATAGTATACATACAAAAAGATAATATCCAATTTTGTCCTGTATGAGTTGAAATTTCACAAAAGCGCTGTGGAGAGCAATTAAAAGAGCATTTAGATGTGACAGTAGCTAAACTGTTGAGACAGCGATTACACAAAAAAGTCCGGGGCGGCAATATATCTCTACCATCATCCACTAGACATTCAGTAATAAATAACCGCTGGTACTGGTGGGTTTTCGTACTGCTCAAACGGTAAGGAAAATACCAGCGACACCGAGTGCTACTTATCTCACAATTTCTACGCATTTACAACAACCTATAAAAGTCAAGAAGCTGGGTAGATGGGTGCTAAAGAGTTCTGTGAACAATACATTACTTATATGGTTTTGTGCGTTTGTCTCAGGCTACACATGTTGCTTAGATTTGTGGCATGTAACGAAATTTGCGGAATGATTTGATGTGGAAATTGAGCCTTGATTCGAGAAAAATTGTAATGAACTTAGGCAAAGGCATTATTATTATTATTATTATTTCCTGTCATTAAAAAAATGTTAAATGTATCAGTGGTAAGAAGTACTGCAGTACCTTCAGGACTGGATAACGTTACTTGCAATTGCATAGTCATTTTCTAGTTCATTCATTGACAAATGCTAAGGACGGAAACATGGTTAAAAAAGTCAGGGAAAGTAATTTTTCTCTGCCCTGTGATTCTGAATGTACAGTAGCGATCCTGATAGTAACTTTATGACAAACGTTGGCACATATTTGAACCCTTCTATTTCGTTATCAAATCGAGACATTGAATAACTTACGTTTTCTCAATCGCATACTTCAGAACAAGCTTTAAGGCTGGGTTATCTGAGAACAATACATGGCACTCTAATTCTCATTCTCTGGTAGAGGCCAATATACAGTAATTTCTCGTAATGTGATTTTCGCATCAATTCTTGCTCAACAATAGTCGTTTTGATATAGCGAATGCGTTAACAGAGATGCATTTATACTGTGTACATATACGTGAAACTGTGTTACCAGCAACGCTGGCTGTTCCAGTATTGGGGAAAGGAGTGTCCGAAGTCAAAGGAAGCAAACTCACAGCTCGTGTCCTGATGGCGGCTATGCGGGCGCTCCTGCGCCTCCTGGGTGTCTCTCCATCAGCTCCTACAACAGAACAATTTGTTATTCTGTTTTATTTGTCTTGAAATTTGGTAGATTTCATGTCTCACTAACTCACAGCTTTTTTCAGAGAGATTAAGATATGTCAATGTTAAAGCTCCTTAACAGACGAATGCGGGAAAGATTTTGATAATTATCATCTTAATTTGTCACATAATAATAATAATAATAATAATAATAATAGTAATTGTAATAACAGTAATACGAGAGCGTGCTGAAAAGTAATGCCTCAGAATTTTTTGTGTGAAAACTCTGAAAGTCTTTCAAGTAAAACAAACAAACAAAGTAAAACAAACAAACAAAGTAAAACAAACAAACAAAGTAAAACAAACAAACAAAGTAAAACAAACGTTACTAACATTCTACATCTCTATTCTTTATGTCTAGATATATTTGCAGTCCTTGGTCACTAGAGGGCTACGAACTATAGCGTGTAACATGGTGGTGTGTGATGTAACTATGTCGGTGCGTGAGAACCAGAGTGCTGTAATCAGGTTTCGAATTCGAAATGTTCTGCCACACATGGAGAACGCTCTCCTTCAGCATGACAATGCCAGAACACACACGAGCGCTGCACCATCTGCAACCACCCAACGCCTTGGATTCTTTGTCATCGATCACTGTCTTGGCCCTATCCGAATTTCATCTGTTTCCAAGACCTAAGAAACGCCTTCTAGGACCTCACTTTGATTATGGTGAAGTGGTGCAAGCAAAAGTTAGGTTGCGGATCCGTGAAAAATGTCACACATTCTACAGTGACGGTATCAACACACAGATCTCGTTCGGAGAAATGTGTTCGTTTCTAGGGTGACAAAGTTGAGGAATAAATGTGTACACGTGAAGAATAAAGATGTAGGATGCTAATAACGTCTGTTTTGTTCAAAAATCTTTAAGAGCTTTCAAATAAAAAATCGGAGGCATTACTTTTCAGCACACCCTCGTAATAAATAGCAAATAGATACATGCTAAACAGGTGAACAAGATCACCCCAAACACTTCTGATTCCCAGAAAGAGCTAGCCATTATAAAACAAATACCATTAAAAATGGACACAAAGAAACAACGGTAGACAAACTAAACAAAAAAAAATAAAGAGACAAATAATGAAAAAATTAACCAAACCACACCAATCCATACAACCTGGACTACAACAACAACAAAAAATAAAGGCATACAGTGACCTACCACACCAAGTTCACACATGGAATAGCTACCATATTTAAAAACAAGGCATAAACATTGCTTACAAAACAAACAATTCCATACAAAAGAACATCCCAAAACTGAAATCAAAACCAGACAGATATTAACAATCTGGAATCTATCAGTTCAGTTGCAGAAATTGTGAGAAGATATACGTCGGAATGACTGGCAGGACATTCGACACATAAGAGCATTTAAATATGGTACAAATCATTCAACAATCGTGGATCATCTAAAATAAGAACACCATAGACCAAGCAATGTTGAAAAACATACGAATATCATAAAAATCGGTAAAGACAGACACCTCCTCCCTTTCCAAGAAAATTCCCACATACAAAAGGCATTAACACAAAGTAAATTGCTCAATGACCAAATAAATATTGGAAACCAGACTCTATATAAAATAATTGATGAAACTACATGAAAAAGAAGAGAGCCTTTTCCATCCTTCACCGCCTCACTCTCTCCCACAATAATCCCCCCCCCCCCCCGTGCCACTCACAACACACTCCATCACACTGCTATACACTTATCTCCACTCGTCATGGTTTCTCCCTCCCCCACACAAAAAACTCCCTCTATCGCTATTCCTTCCCTACTCTTATTCAGTACGTAAATGCACATAAACATGATTAAATAGAATTACACACACACAATAATCTAATATAAAAAAAGTTGTAGGTCAAAGACAAAGTTATGTTAGCAACACTACAAAACACAAACCACAACACATACTTAGAAGTACAAAAACAAAAAGAATACAGTGGTGTCCATAAAAGAGTGTTAGGAAAAACATAAGAGATACATAATGCTGCAGAACTACTAAAAATTCGACCAAAATTATCAGTGTCAAACACAGAAAAAGAAAAACGATGTGCTAGCAGACGGCATTTCCCGATTAAAGCGAGATATCAACTGAAAATAACCGTAAGTACAAAGCAACTTATTCTTAACAAAGTGTTTTTCGATCTAAAAGCAAATCAAAATGTAAATAACTTAATTACAGACCACTGATGATGCCTTACCTCAATAGAGCGAAACGCGTCTTGTGAAAAAAAATCACGCAGTTTTGTAGCTGCGACGACAGAACAAAAATCCCCTCAAGAACTGTAAAGCAACTATGGACACTATGGCCACACAAATGAAGAATTTTATGTGCGTTAGAAGATGGATTTGTAGCGATTTGTTTGAAAGATGTTAACATTGGTGACATTTCACGTAATTTACATCATTTCACGATGTACAGAGCATCGTAGTCGATTAATATTACTGCAATGAAACGGCTTATTTTTGGCGAAGAAATGCTTACATGTCGGAGGATTTTAAGTCTGGGGTGTGCCGACGCACAATATTTTGCAGTACCACTTGAAAATGGTCCAAAGGAGGAAACTGCAATCTGAAATAATAATTTCTTCAGTCAACGACGAATATGAGCTTTAAGAAAGCTTTAAGGGATATTTATTAAATACGGTTGGTAACAGAGCTTGCTTTTTTTAATTCTCATCCAAGCCCCAAGCCAACATGGCGATAAGCAAATTATGAAAGGTAAGCGTCTGATGACTCACGGTGAGATACAACAGACTCACAACAGAAATTGTTAATTGTTCGTTTCATAATAATGTCTCATTCATACCCAATTAACACAACTGACTCACATTCTGGAGCTTGGTGGTTAAAATCCCTGCCTCGCCATCCAGATTTAAGTTTTCCGTGGTTTTTCCTGGATCGCTTAACGCAAATGACGGGACGCTATTAGAAAATGAAAGACTGTCGATTTTCGTCAGTCCGAACTTGTGATTCGTCTCTTATACCCTCGTCGTCGACGGGATGTTAAGCCTTAATCGTCCTTCAACCCAGATGACATATTTAGTTATTTGTAGCGAGGACACGATATTATAAAAACATTCTCTTCCATTCCGCCAGTGAAGAGCCATTACATTAATGCCAAAAAATTGCTGTCAGGTAGCAAAGCTGCTTCTGGGTTACACCTATTCCACATAAAAATTTATATTAGAACAAATAAGCAATCGGTCACAAATATTATGTCAATGTTTTGACTTAATATTTGTTCTAATATAATTCTGACACGGTCACTGAACCTTAGCAGCTATGTTCAAAGTTTTATAAAAATTTATATTTAGTAACTCGTCGCTTATACAGAGCACACTTACTACATGCTTATTTCAGTTACTTAGCTAAATAATTTTTACTTTTAGTTGGTAATTCCAAACTTATCCAAACGGTTCGTATGGTTTCTTTCGATTAAAACAAGCTTCATACAAATTATTGCGGACGAAATAAGTAGTGTACTTCGTATTACCTGCAATCTTAAGGAAATGTAATCAACTTCAGAATTTCTAAAACTCCATTTTCTGTTTAAAAAGCATAAACTTTTTACTGTTAAAACGGAACAATGTCTTTGTTTGAATGGTATGTGTAAGAGAAACTCTTTTTCTTACTGTGTCATCAACAAGAAATTTTAAGGACGCACATTAACCTACACAAGTCGTATTTCTATCCTTAAGAGTTTTTCAACCCCTCGCACCAAGGAAGATTGTCTCGAAGATACAATCTATTCGAACATAGAAAAAAAACTTTAAAGAAAAAATGTTAATTTGGAGGGCTCGATTCAACGAGACTAATTTTGTACCAACTTCCCAATTGAAATACTTACGCCTATTAGGTCTCCTCTAGTTTCATGCGGATAACAGAACGTGAGTGAGATTCACTATTCAGTTCGCTCTTAATAATTTGCCTATAACGTGCTCTACTGGAAAATAGTAGGACATTCAGTTGTCTAGAAAAGAGGTGATGCCGTATTTCTTGGACAGCAACAGTAAATGTGTTTCTAAATAGTCAGTATATAGTTTTATGAAAATACGGATTATATTTAACTGCGCGAAAATTTACTCACTTTACACTTACATGACAAAAGTCATGGGATAGCGATATGCACATATTGGTGGAGCTGTCATTTGTACTCGGGTAATTCGTGTTGAGAAGGTTTCCGATGTGAGTACTATCGCTATACCGGAATTGACAGGTTTTGAATGCGGAGATAGACGCATAGGACATTCCATTTCGGAATTTTTTTAGGAAATTCAGTATTGCGCGATCCACAGTGTCAAGACTGTGACGATTATACCAAATCACAGACATTATCTCTCATCACGGACGACGCAGTGGTCGATAGCCTTCACTTAACGACTGTCAGCAGCGGCGTTTGAGTGGAGTTGTCAGTGCTAACAGACAAGCAACACTCTGTGAAAACTCAATGTGAGTCGTACGATGAAACTGTCCGTTAGGACAGCGCGCCGAAATTTGGCGTCAATGGACTGCGGCAGCAGACGACCGACGCGAGTGCCTTTGCTAACAGCACGACATCGCCTGCAGCACCTCTCCTGGGCTCCTTGGCTCCTGAGCCATATCGGTTCGACCCTAGACGATTGGAAAACCGTGGCCTTATCAGATGAGACCCGATTTCAGTTGGTAAGAGCTGATGGTAGGATTCGAGAGTGGCGCAGACCCTATGATACCATGGACCCAAGTTGTCAATAAGACAGTGTGCAACCTTGTAGTTGCTCCATAATGGTGGGGAGTGGGTTCAGTTGTAAACTGAACCGCTCACTGACTGGAAACGTTTATGTTTGGCTACATGGAGACCATTTTTATGGGGGGCAACGCGCCTTGATGCTGGGCCACGTTCACGACTGAATTGCAGAACGTTCTGGACAAATCGAGCGAGCGATTTGGCCACACACATCGCCCAACATGAATCCATTTGAACATTTGTGGAACATAATCGAGATGTCATTTCACGCACAAAATCCTGCACCAGCAACACATTCGCAATTATGGACGGCTATAGAGACGGCATGGCTTTGTATTTCTGCAGAGGACTTCCAACGACTTCTTGAGTCCATGCCATGTAGAATTGCTGCAGTACACCAGGCAAAAGGAGGTCCGACACGATATTAGGAGGTATCCCACGACTCGTCATCTCAATGTACACTGGTCAGCTAGAACGTTGTGACCACCAACCTGTTATCGATATAAACCCTTCCAGGCGATAGTAGCATCACCTGGCGAGGAGTGACTGCTAGTCAGACACATGCACGGTGCATTTAGTATCAGTGAGTGTGTTGTCAGTGTGTAGAATGGGGAAGACGTGCGATCTATCTGAGTTTGACCGAGGGCAGTTTGTAACGGCGCGGAGGCTCGGCACGAGCATTTTGGAAACTCTACGACTTCGTGAGTGTTGAGGAGTGCTGTGGTGAGTGTCTTCAACACGTGGCTAAACCAAGGTGAAACCATGTCCAGACGTTGTGTGGTTGGGTGGACAGCCCTCATGACAGATGTCATACATTGTAGGTTGGCCAGACTGCTGAAACAGGAGAGGCGACGAACTGTGGCAGAACTAACATTAGACTTTAATGCTGGACAACGTAAAAGTATGACTGAACACACAGTGCTTCGAAAACTCTCAACGATGTGGTTCTGCAACCAACGACCCACGTGTGTGCCAAGTCATGGGCATGGGTGGTGCCACACCACTCTGCATTGTTGCCAAATTTATTCAAGATGGCGGATCCAAGATAGTGGTGAGAAAAGGTCAGTTGGGTTACCTCCACTATCCTGAGTCGTCCGACCGCCACTTCTTCCTTGGAATTGGCTGGAAAAGGACTCAGCCAGTGCTGGATAGGATGGATGTCAGTCTTTATTTAGCAGGCAGTCTTTATTTAAACAATCTGAGACAGCAGCCCCATCCAGTGTGTTCACCATGAGGTCTGGAGTCCAACTGACCTAGTACACAGTACTTTAACCAGAGGCCACTATTGTCCCATGGCGGCTGGCCGGTGTGGCTGTGCGGTTCTAGGCGCTTCAGTCTGGAACCGCGTGACCGCTACGGTCGCAGGTTCGAATCCTGCCTCGGGCATGGATGTGTGTGATGTCCTTAGGTTAGTTAGGTTTAAGTAGTTCTAAGTTCTAGGGGACTGATGACCACAGATGTTAATTCCCATAGTGCTCAGAGCCATTTGAACCATTTTTTTTGTCCCATGGCGGTCTGCGGAAAAATGGCGGGAAAAGGACTCAGCCTGCTGCAGGCTGCTGGATAGCAATGACCGTACTTTATTTATTTCGGAACAGTTTATTAAGGGATGGATTTCACGTAGTTTATTCATTACACTGATACAAAGCACTCGCCCTCACATTCTTGTGGTCACAATACACAGCATACAGACCCACGAACTACTCGTAAATTACCCAAATAATGCAACAGACATGCAAACAACTCTGCTTTCAACAGACATCTCTGAAATGGGAAAGCTCTCACCGCTAAGTAGAGGCTCCTACATCCCGGCACAAAGGATGGCTTGTGAATGAATGGAGCAGTATGATTGGCTCTTACTGAAGATACCTGCCAAATCACTGATGCCACCGGTGTGGAAGCATTGTCCGCCTTTTTCTTTCTGCAGACGAAACTTCCAGCAACAAAACTATTTTGTAAAGATCACCATATTGCACTGACAGTTAAACCGTGCAAAAGTGGCCTACAGATCGTCAAATACGGAAAGAGTCTTGCTACTGATACTGAACTAAAGAAAAGAAAACTTTCTTACGTCAGATTATTATCTTGTTCTTTCGACGGTGCTAATTTTAGTGGTTCTAGCTCAGGAGTTGTCAGAGAGGAAGGGCCATAAGCTGCCATACATTCACTGTAGAGCACATGTTTTGTCAATTGCTGCCACCAACTCTAGGAATAAACACCCCATTATAAAAAGTACTTTACATGTTGTTAAAGACATTTACAAACTTTTTCATGGTTCTTCCAAACGAGAAAATGTTTTGCATGAAATTCAGTGTGCTTTAGAGCAACCTGTTTTAAAAATACCCGAAGATGTTGACATCCTATGGTTAAGTACCTATCGCACAGTTCATGCTATTTTCCTGACCTACAAGTGAATTATAATGGCATGTGAACACATACACAAGGACGGCGCGGATTTAACAAGTTTAGCGGGAGGAATCTTGTTAGAAATGATGAATTCCAATTTCATTGTAGGTTTAGTGATTTTAGACGATACGTTAAATCCAGTCTTAAACTTATGTAAAGTTTTGTAGAGACAATCACTTAAAATTTCGCAAATCCCTCTACCTGTTTCTGGAACTCTGGAACATTTAAGACACATCGGCTGTCTTTGTGACTGCGATGGTCATAGTGCAGAAAATGAAACTCTTAATAAAATTATAAAAACTGCAGGAGGACGCAACAGAAGTTAAAGGTGTGCTATTCACGAACGTAGAGGAGCAGATTTCAAGCTATGAAAAGCGCAAGGAAATTTGCTAAAAGTATGATTGATGAAATTGAACAACGGTTTGATGAGAATGCAATAAAAGTGATAGAACTAAGTGCATATTTTGAAAGTTTTAAAAAATTTCTACAGTTTAGTGATAATGATTGTAAAGAACTGTGCTTGATTTTGGGACTTACAAACGTCGACGCTGTTATTGCAGACTTGCATTCTTTTAGGTACGTTGTTAGTAATAAATTAGACGATACGTCTTCTGATGTTGCTTCTTTGATTCTGAGAGCCGACATCGGCTACGAAGCACTACGGACACTCGCTGAATGTGTACTGTGCATTCTCGTTTCGACTTGCAGTGTGGAAAGGTCATTTAGTACAATGAACAGGGTGATGACAAAATTAAGGAATAGTATGGGTCAGGAACTGCTGTAATTTGTATATAGACTATCAATTAATGTGTCACATATTTTATCTTTGTTAAATAATCTTACATCGCATTTACACTGAAATAATCCCTTTCGTTTGATTCCTAAATCTAACATTAACATTTTTCACACTGGAAATGGAGATACTCTTAGATGCACTAGTTTAAAATCTTTGATCCAAAAACGTTTCATTGCATCACATATTTATCTTTGTACCTAATGATAGCGTAACAGCCGAAAACAGGTTTGTGAAATAAATAATACATATTGTAGAATATTACATCAGTGTTGCATGTATTTCCATTCATAGCGTATAAAATATTCTACCAAAAACCGACGGAACAGTTACTCAATGTGGACATTTTTACTTTATTTTAAGATGCCATTATTTTAGGTGAGCAATGACGAAGAATAAGCACTTAGTTGTTATCACAATTACCAAATTATAATGCTGTTAACTGAGCAATCTTTTATTTTAAGCACTTTTAAGGTTGGTCTCGCAAAAACTGATTCTAATTTATTATTAATAAACGGTTGAAGATATCCAACTGACTACTTCTGTTTAAAGTAAGTAGTTCGGCTTTTAGAGGAAAATGTGTGGCTAAATACAGCGGTGTGTCCGACTGTTCTGTTTTTGAACCTGGCAACCCTACCTATAACGGGCTGAGCTCGTGCTACTTTCAACTTGTCCTGTAACGTTTCTGGTAGTTCTCATCTGCCATACTTCACCATGTGGTCATCATCAGATTTCCCATACTTCTAACAAGGCAAACGGCCGTTCCCCGCCTAAGGAATGCATCGACACCAACATTTCGTTTATCTTCTATAGATGGCTACAGCTAATGTACACGGTATGGATTACATTTGACTGTATGGACCATAAAATACTTTTGCGTATGTTGGAACATTGTCAAACTAGAGAAACAGCTCAACAGCAGTTCACTTAATTTCTGGAAAGTTGGAAGCATTAGGTTGTCCTTCAGTGCCAACAAACAGTGCCAACACAAAAGTTTGAATGTGACTGGGGTCATGTAAAGGGGGAGGAGGTTCCACAGTGTTCCGTTATGGATCCATTTCTTTTCTTGATCTGCAGCTAAACATGACAGCTGACTGAAAAACTGTTCTCTTTGAAGATGACACAATTGTCATTGTGAAAGACATGAAACGTAATATAAATGATGTTGCTAACACGGTACGCGGTAACTCAGCACGTGACTTTCAAATAACAAATTAACGTTTAATTGCAATAAAAAACAATGCATACAGCTTCTGACACGGAATACTTGTAAACCAAAAATTTTATAATTCGAAAATGGTGAAACAGTTCGTGAAGACCATTTTAAATTCCTAGGACGTATGTGTGTGTGTGTGTGTGTGTGTGTGTGTGTGTGTGTGTGTGTGTGTGGGCGCGCGAACATCTGAAGGTTTTGAGATGTGTCTTGATGCTGTCAGTAAGTACTGCAGGCAAACAGGCAGACACGTGAGTGGACTCACGTTTCATGTTGACGTAAGTGCCGCGTCTGGCTCTCGCATGCCTGATAGTGCGTCCCGGCTGCCTCTCAGTACGGCCCTAGGTCACGCACAACTTATTGAAACATTCCTCAGATATCTCGGGATGTCACGAGTCATACACCGGCCTGCTCCAGATGGGCGGCTACTGTGTGGTGGGGTTAGCTACATATCCTCCAGTTCTTTATCTTTCGACTTCAGATTGACACCTTTTGCGTAATCTGACAATCTTACACATAGTGATTTTTCTGCCAACTTCTACCTGGATTGTCAGGAGTTTTGAGTTGCTCCTTTACAACTCTCACACTATGGTTCTCATCAGTGAGGATAAGTGGCTGTTTGATATAAAGAGGAGCAAACAGTGCTTAATTGACTACCAATCGAAGAATTTTTCGGAACTTCTGCCTCAACACTTAGATGAATAAAACTGGAATGAAGCAGTCAAAGTAATGTTCTAATGAGCTAATAATATTTAATACGAATAAATGCGGTAATATTGAATGAAGCCTTGTTGATAACGGAAAATGACTCAAAATACACTCCTGGAAATGGAAAAAAGAACACATTGACACCGGTGTGTCAGACCCACCATACTCGCTCCGGACACTGCGAGGGGGCTGTACAAGCAATGATCACACGCACGGCACAGCGGACACACCAGGAACCGCGGTGTTGGCCGTCGAATGGCGCTAGCTGCGCAGCATTTGTGCACCGCCGCCGTCAGTGTCAGCCAGTTTGCCGTGGCATACGGAGCTCCATCGCAGTCTTTAACACTGGTAGCATGCCGCGACAGCGTGGACGTGTACCGTATGTCCAGTTGACGGACTTTGAGCGAGGGCGTATAGTGGGCATGCGGGAGGCCGGGTGGACGTACCGCCGAATTGCTCAACACGTGGGGCGTGAGGTCTCCACAGTACATCGATGTTGTCGCCAGTGGTCGGCGGAAGGTGCACGTGCCCGTCGACCTGGGACCGGATCGCAGCGACGCACGGATGCACGCCAAGACCGTAGGATCCTACGCAGTGCCGTAGGGGACCGCACCGCCACTTCCCAGCAAATTAGGGACACTGTTGCTCCTGGGGTATCGGCGAGGACCATTCGCAACCGTCTCCATGAAGCTGGGCTACGGTCCCGCACACCGTTAGGCCGTCTTCCGCTCACGCCCCAACATCGTGCAGCCCGCCTCCAGTGGTGTCGCGACAGGCGTGAATGGAGGGACGAATGGAGACGTGTCGTCTTCAACGATGAGAGTCGCTTCTGCCTTGGTGCCAATGATGGTCGTATGCGTGTTTGGTGCCGTGCAGGTGAGCGCCACAATCAGGACTGCATACGACCGAGGCACACAGGGCCAACACCCGGCATCATGGTGAGGGGAGCGATCTCCTACACTGGCCGTACATCACTGGTGATCGTCGAGGGGACACTGAATAGTGCACGGTACATCCAAACCGTCATCGAACCCATCGTTCTACCATTCCTAGACCGGCAAGGGAACTTGCTGTTCCAACAGGACAATGCACGTCCGCATGTATCCCGTGCCACCCAACGTGCTCTAGAAGGTGTAAGTCAACTACCCTGGCCAGCAAGATCTCCGGATCTGTCCCCCATTGAGCATGTTTGGGACTGGATGAAGCGTCGTCTCACGCGGTCTGCACGTCCAGCACGAACGCTGGTCCAACTGAGGCGCCAGGTGGAAATGGCATGGCAAGCCGTTCCACAGGACTACATCCAGCATCTCTACGATCGTCTCCATGGGAGAATAGCAGCCTGCATTGCTGCGAAAGGCGGATATACACTGTACTAGTGCCGACATTGTGCATGCTCTGTTGCCTGTGTCTATGTGCCTGTGGTTCTGTCAGTGTGATCATGTGATGTATCTGACCCCAGGAATGTGTCAATAAAGTTTCCCCTTCCTGGGACAATGAATTCACGGTGTTCTTATTTCAATTTCCAGGAGTGTATTATAAGTAGACTACCTAGAGGTTGCTGAATAACAAAGAGTGCTATGGATCTTGTTAACATGTGACGCATCTGTAGGGGTTCATGAATTTATATGATGTAATAATGTTACCTAATAAATACCAGGAAGTGCAAAATGACTAAGCAGGGATGGCTAGAGGACAAATGTAAGGATGTAGAGGCTTGTCGCACTAGGGGTAAGATAGATACTGCCTACAGGAAAATTAAAGAGACCTTTGGAGAAAGGAGAACCATTGTACGAATATCAAGAGCTCAGATGGAAACCCAATTCTAAGGAAAGAAGGGAAAGCAGAAAGGTGGAGGGAGTATATGGAGGGTTTATACAAGGGCGATGTACTTGAGGACAATATTATGGAAATGGAAGAGGATGTAGATGAAGATGAAATGGGATATAAGATACTGCGTGAAGAGTTTGACAGTGCACTGAAAGACCTGAGTCGAAACAAGGCCCCGGGAGTAGACAACATTCCATTAGAACTACTGATGGCCTCGGGAGAGCCAGTCATGACAAAACTCTACCATCTGGTGAGCACGATGTATGAGACAGGCGAAATACCCTCAGACTTTAAGAAGAATATAATAATTCCAATCCCAAAGAAAGCAGGTGTTGACAGATGTGAAAGTTACCGAACTATCAGTTTAATAAGTCACAGCTGCAAAATACTAACGCGAATTCTTTACAGACGAATGGAAAAACTGGTAGAAGCCGACCTCGGGGAAGATCAGTTTGGATTCCGTAGAAATGTTGGAACACGTGAGGCAATACTGACCTTACGACTTATCTTGGAAGAAAGATTAAGAAAAGGCAAACCTACGTTTCTAGCATTTGTAGACTTAGAGAAAGCTTTTGACAATGTTGACTGGAATACTCTCTTTCAAATTCTAAAGGTGGCAGGGGTAAAATACAGGGAGCGAAAGGCTATTTACAATTTGTACAGAAACCAGATGTCAGTTATAAGAGTCGAGGGGCATGAAAGGGAAGCAGTGGTTGGGAAAGGAGTGAGACAGGGTTGTAGCCTCTCCCCGATGTTATTCAATCTGTATATCGAGCAAGCAGTAAAGGAAACAAAAGAAAAATTCGGAGTAGGTATTAAAATTCATGGAGAAGAAGTAAAAACTTTGAGGTTCGCCGATGACATTGTAATTCTGTCAGAGACAGCAAAGGACTTGGAAGAGCAGTTGAACGGAATGGACAGTGTCTTGAAAGGAGGATATAAGATGAACATCAACAAAAGCAAAACGAGGATAATGGAATGTAGTCGAATTAAGTCGGGTGATGCTGAGGGAATTAGATTAGGAAATGAGACACTTAAAGTAGTAAAGGAGTTTTGCTATTTAGGAAGTAAAATAACCGATGATGGTCGAATTTGAGAGGATATAAAATGTAGACTGGCAATGGCAAGGAGATCGTTTCTGAAGAAGAAAAATTTGTTAACATCAAGTATAGATTTAAATGTCAGGAAGTCGTTTCTGAAAGCATTTGTATGGAGTGTAGCCATGTATGGAAGTGAGACATGGACGATAACTAGTTTGGACAAGAAGTGAATAGAAGCTTTCGAAATGTGGTGCTACAGAAGAATGCTGAAGATAAGGTGGGTAGATCGCGTAACTAATGAGGAGGTGTTGAATAGGATTGGGGAGAAGAGAAGTTTGTGGCACAACTTGACTAGAAGAAGGGATCGGTTGGTAGGACATGTTCTGAGGCATCGAGGGATCACAAATTTAGCATTGGAGGTCAGCGTGGGGGGTACAAATCGTAGAGGGAGACCAAGAGATCAATACACTAAGCAGATTCAGAAGGATGTAGGTTGCAGTAGGTACTGGGAGATGAAGAAGCTTGCACAGGATAGAGTAGCATGGAGAGCTGCATCAAACCAGTCTCAGGACTGAAGACCACAACAACAACAATAAATAAAGTTTTTCTATAACGGAGGTAGAACGTTGTATAAATGGGTATTAGCAGTTAAGTAAGTACCAAAGTTTAGAATAGGTTAATATCTGTATTACCGGGTAAATGAGATGAAGTAAGGATAAAATATCCATATTGTGTGTGTATGTTGTACGAAAGGTAAATGATAAATGTTTTCTATATTTTATTCGTCTTAACGGTTAGAGTAAGGGAAATTACATATATTTTATTAGTATTTTAAGTAAAAAGAGTAGTCTTGCGGAGATAAGGTTGTTCTGTGACGAACGGCTTGTAGGGAATATGCCTATAAGTAACATACACTCCTGTAAATGGAAAAAAGAACACATTGACACCGGTGTGTCAGACCCACCATACTTGCTCCGGACACTGCGAGAGGGCTGTACAAGCAATGATCACACGCACGGCACAGCGGACACACCAGGAACCGCGGTGTTGGCCGTCGAATGGCGCTAGCTGCGCAGCATTTGTGCACCGCCGCCGTCAGTGTCAGCCAGTTTGCCGTGGCATACGGAGCTCCATTGCAGTCTTTAACTCTGGTAGCATGCCGCGACAGCGTAGACGTGAACCGTATGTGCAGTTGACGGACTTTGAGCGAGGGCGTATAGTGGGCATACGGGAGGCCGGGTGGACGTACCGCCGAATTGCTCAACACGTGGGGCGTGAGGTCTCCACAGTACATCGATGTTGTCGCCAGTGGTCGGCGGAAGGTGCACGTGCCCGTCGACCTGGGACCGGATCGCAGCGACGCACGGATGCACGCCAAGACCGTAGGATCCTACGCAGTGCCGTAGGGGACCGCACCGCCACTTCCCAGCAAATTAGGGACACTGTTGCTCCTGGGGTATCGGCGAGGACCATTCGCAACCGTCTCCATGAAGCTGGGCTACGGTCCCGCACACCGTTAAGCCGTCTTCCGCTCACGCCCCAACATCGTGCAGCCCGCCTCCAGTGGTGTCGCGACAGGCGTGAATGGAGGGACGAATGGAGACGTGTCGTCTTCAGCGATGAGAGTCGCTTCTGCCTTGGTGCCAATGATGGTCGTATGCGTGTTTGGCGCCGTGCAGGTGAGCGCCACAATCAGGACTGCATACGACCGAGGCACACAGGGCCAACACCCGGCATCATGGTGTGGGGAGCGATCTCCTACACTGGCCGTACACCACTGGTGATCGTCGAGGGGACACTGAATAGTGCACGGTACATCCAAACCGTCATCGAACCCATCGTTCTACCATTCCTAGACCGGCAAGGGAACTTGCTGTTCCAACAGGACAATGCACGTCCGCATGTATCCCGTGCCACCCAACGTGCTCTAGAAGGTGTAAGTCAACTACCCTGGCCAGCAAGATCTCCGGATTTGTCCCCCATTGAGCATGTTTGGGACTGGATGAAGCGTCGTCTCACGCGGTCTGCACGTCCAGCACGAACGCTGGTCCAACTGAGGCGCCAGGTGGAAATGGCATGGCAAGCCGTTCCACAGGACTACATCCAGCATCTCTACGATCGTCTCCATGGGAGAATAGCAGCCTGCATTGCTGCGAAAGGTGGATATACACTGTACTAGTGCCGACATTGTGCATGCTCTGTTGCCTGTGTCTATGTGCCTGTGGTTCTGTCAGTGTGATCATGTGATTTATCTGACCCCAGGAATGTGTCAATAAAGTTTCCCCTTCCTGGGACAATGAATTCACGGTGTTCTTATTTCAATTTCCAGGAGTGTAGATATGCACCGAGATGAAGCCTTGGAGGAACGTATATCACTATCACAATGAATCCATTCGGTCATGGAGGAAGATGTGAAGTTGGTAGTATATTTATTATTATATGATTATGAAAGGAACTGCTAATACCAATGACGGTCACGTCCACCTATAGAGTAACAAGAGTACTTTCGGTCTATGATACTCAGTTAACGAAAAGATCATCAACAAATATAGCACAATGTACCACCGGTTCGATCGCGGCACAACTAATATTCAAAATAAAAAGTACACTACTGGCCATCAAAATTACTACACCACAAAGACGACGTGCTACAGACGCGAAATTTAACCGACAGGAAGAAGATAATGTGATATTCAAATGATTAGCTTATCAGAGCATTCGCACAAGGTTGTCGACGGTGGCTACACCTACAACGTGCTGACATGAGGAAAATTTCCAACCGATTTCTCATACTCAAACAGCAGTTGACCGGCGTTCCCTGGTGAAACGTTGTTGTGATGCCTCGTACAAGGAGGAGAAATGCGTACCATCACGTTTCCGACTTTGATAAAGGTCGGATTGTAGCCTATCGCGATTGCGGTTTATCGTATAGCAACATTGCTGATCGCGTTGGTCGAGATCGAGTGACTGTTAGCAGAATATGGAATCGTTGGGTTCAGGAGGGTAATACGGAACGCCGTTCTGGATACCAACGGCCTCGCATCTCTAGCAGTCGAGATGACAGGCATCTTATCCACATGGCTGTTAACGGATCGTGCAGCCACGTCTCGATCCCTGAGTCAACAGATGGGGACGTTTTCAAGACAACAACCATCTGCACGAACAGTTCGACGACGTTTGCAGCAGCATGGACTACCAGCTCGGAGACCATGGCTGTGGTTACCCTTGACGCTGCATCACAGACAGGAGAGCCTGCGATGGTGTACTCAACGACGAACCTGGGTGCACGAATGGCAAAACGTCATTTTTTCGGATGAATCCAGGTTCTGTTTACAGCATCATGATGGTCGCATCCGTGTTTGGCGACATCGCGGTGAACGCGCATTGGAAGCATGTATTCGTCATCGCCATACTGGCGTATCACCCGGCATGATGGTATTGGGTGCCATTGGTTACACGTCTCGGTCACCTCTTGTTCCCATTGACGGCACTTTGAACAGTGGACGTTACATTTCAGATGTGTTACGATCCGTGGCTCTACCCTTCATTCGATTCCTAGGATATATTTCCTTTTCAGCAGGATAATGCACGACCGCTAGTTGCAGGTCCTGTACGGACCTTTCTGGATATAGAAAATGTTCGACTGCTGCCCTGGCCAGCTCATTCTCCAGATCTCTCACCAACTGAAAACGTCTGGTCAATGGTGGCCGAGCATCTGGCTCGTCACAATGCGCCAGTCACTACTCTTGATGAACTGTGGTATCGTGCTGAAGCTGCGTGGGCAGCTGTACCTGTACACGCCATCCAAGCTCTGTTTGACTCAATGCCCAGGCGTATCAAGGCCGTTATTACGGCCGGAGGTGGTTGTTCTGGGTACAGATTTCTCAGGATCTATGCACTCAAATTGCGTGAAAATGTAATCACATGTCAGTTCTAGTATAAAATATTTGTCCAATGAATACCCGTTTATCATATGCATTTCTTCTTGATGTACCAATTTTAATATCCATTAGTGTAATATTAGTATATGTATTGAATAGGTCGAAAGATCAGTGACTTCGACCACTTCAGATGTTTGTCGAGTCAGCTAAGCAGAAAAACAGTCTTCCTTCGTTTGGATAGGGAGAGATTTGACCGTTCGCTTATATCAGCCGTCATGACCTACAGTATGTGATCAAAAATATCCGGACAGCTGGCTGAAAATAACTTAAAAGTTCGTGACGCCTTGTTGAAATTTAGTATGGTGTTGGCCCACCCTTAGCCTTGATGACAGCTTCCAATCTCGCAGGAATACGTTCAATTATGTGCCGGTAGTTTTCTTGGGGAATGGCAGCCCATTCATCACAGAGTGCTTCACTGAGGAGAGGTATAGATGTCGGTCGGTAAGGCCTGACACGAAGGCGGCGTTCCAAAACATCCCAAAGGTGTTCTATAGGATTCAGGCGAGGACTCTGTGCAGGCCAGTCCATTACAGGGATGTTATTGTCGTGTAACCACTTTGCCACAGGCCGCGCATTATCAATAGGTGCTCGATCGTATTGAAAGATACGATCGCCATCCCCGAACTGCTCTTCAACAGTGGGAAGCAAGAAGGTGCTTAAAACATCAATGTAGGTCTGTCCTGTGATAGTGGCACGCAAAACAACAAGACGTGCAAGCCCCCTACATGAGAAACACGACCACACCATAACAACACCGCCTCCGAATTTTACTGTTGACACTACACACGCTGGCAGATGACGTTCCCCTCGCATTCGCCATACCCACACCCTCCATCGGATGTCCCCATTGTGGACCGTGATTCGTCACTCCACACAACGTTTTTCATAGTTCAGTCGTCCAATGTTTACACTCCTTACACCAAGCGAGGCGTCGTTTGGTATTTACCGGCGTGATGTGTGGCTTGTCAACAGCCGCTCGACCATGAAATCCAAGTTTTCTCACCTCCTGCGTAATTGTCATAGTACTTGCAGTGGATCCTGATGCAGTTTAGAATTCCTGTGTGATGGTCTGGATATGTGTCTGCCTATTATACATTAGGACCCTCCTCAACTCTCAGCCGTCTCTGTCAGTTAACAAACGAGGTCGGCCTGTACGCTTCTGTGCTGCATGTGTCCCTTCACGTTTCCACTTGATTGTCACATCGGAAACAGTGGACCTAGGGATGTTTAGGAGTGTGGAAATCTCGCATACAGACGTATGACAAGTGATACACACAATCACCTGACCACGTTCGAAATCCGTGAGTTCTGCGGAGCGCCTACTTCTGCTCTCTCACGATGTCTAATGACTACTGAGGTCGCTGATATGTAGTACCTGGCAGTAAGTGGCATCACAATTCACCTAATATGAAAAAAGTGAGTGTTTGCGGGTGTCCAGATACTTTTGATCACATAGCGTATTTTTAATGTTGGAACACGGAATCCAGTTCCCAGATGTTTTCTTGAAACGACTACTGACAGGCCGACCAATTACCGACATTGGGAATTTTCTGTGTATTAAAATTTCTGCAGAAAATTGTAATTGTTTGGTATACGCGGACACTGACGCCACCGGTGGTATAACACTAACTGATCATTGGCAGCGAGCTGTACGGCAGCCGTGGCTGAGGAAGGCCCGTCTGTTCCCTCGGTAGTCTGAACATATTGTTAAAAACCAGTTTTATGGTGCCTTATCATGAGGGAAATCTTGTTTTGTGAAGAGAGATGTCTTGTATTGCCTGTAAGCACCAGGTTAGATTTACTTGATTGGAATTTGAATAGAAATATTACCAATATATGGGGAATAATGGCACGATACCTGAAGAAGAGTAAGAAAAATATATCGCTACTGATTTATTGAAATTGTCGACTTGTGAGTGGTAGAGGACTTCATCGATCATTAATGTGCTTGCCGGGGTGAAGTTTTATATTGAGAAGAGCATTCCTTATTATGTGTAACAAGTGACAGGTTCTGTGGAAGCGGAAATTTTTAGCAGTCGCGATAGTTCTTATTTCTTCTCACAATGAATACGAAGTCCGACAATTAGAAAGTATCTCCAGGGCTGGTTAGCTGAAACACTTAACAAATTACTATGAAATGTATATCTTTAAACTCCTTTGCTCAAATGGTTCAAATGGCTCTGAGCACTATGGGACTTAACATCTATGGTCATCAGTCACGTAGAACTTAGAACTACTTAAACCTAACTAACCTAAGGACAGCACATAACACCCAGCCATCACGAAGCAGAGAAAATCCCTGACCCCGCCGGGAATCGAACCCGGGCACCCGGGCGTGGGAAGCGAGAACGCTACCGCACGACCACGAGATGCGGGCAAACTCCTTTGTGTAGCGTCCACTTTGATCGATGACTCTCACTAGGCGTATACAAGTTCGTACAGGCTGTTAGTGAATTCAGACCTAACCACTCACTATAAATTAAAGCCCACCAATAGGTGAAACGCAACACTCTCCACAGAATATCTGTCTATGTAGAACTATTATCACCAGTTGGAATAGTCTACCGATGGGCGCTAATGACGAAAAACAATGTATTTGACATTGTTGTTGTGTTGTGGTCTTCAGTCATAAGACTAGTGTAATGTACTTCTTCATGCTACTCTGCCTTCGGAAGGTCTTTTCATACCTACGTAACTGCTGTTTGGTTTGGTTTTCTTTTGCTTCAGGGCGCAAAAAACAACTGGGATCATATGCGCCCAGGTCAAAATTATAGGACACGAAGACAGAGAGGAGTTAAAAAACGACTAAACTTCAATACCAATTGCAATAAGAGAAGAGACCTAAAAACAGGCACGTGGAGAAAGGGCTAAAAGACACCATACAGAAGCGGAGGTCCAAAACTAAAATTTAAAACGCGGTCGACAGCCCGCGTGTCATTTTCTAAAACGGCCGATAGCTCCGACGGCAAACCCAAACGGGAACGGATACGGTTCAAAGACTGGCATTCTGTCAGGAAGTGGCGTACAGTTAAAACTTGGGCGCAATCTGTACAAAGTGATGGGGGAGCACCACTCACCAAATGACGATGACTAAAAAGGCAGTGCCCAATACGCAGCCTAGTTAAAGTGACCTCCTTACAGCGGGAGGGCCGAGAGGAGGTCGTCCAAGCAAGAGCTTATTACCACGAAGGGAGAACCATTGGCGATGCCAAAGGGACACCACTTCCTGACAGACGGCAACACAGAGATCATCGGAGCGAATATAGGAACTATCGGGCTGGCAGCAGCGTCAGCAACCTTGTTTCCCGACAGACCAACATGGCCAAGAACCCACAAAAACATCACACTGTCTCCACAAAGAATGAGCAAGTGACAGTTTTCCTGGACCCGCTGCACTAAGGGATGGGGGGTGTACAGCGCACAAAGACTTTGAAGGGCGCTGAGTGAGTGTACAGAGGGCACAATTGAAAAGACTGTGTCGCCGCATGTAATCCGTGGCCCGATACAGGGCAAAGAGCTCGTCTGTAAATACTGAGCTGTGTGCCAGAAGCCGATATCGAAAGACAGGGGTGCCAATGATGAAGGCACACCCGACATCACGATCAGTCTGAGAGCCATCAGTGTATACAAATGTACTATCGCGAAGTTTCATGCGAAGGTCGTGAAACTGAAGACGACATAGCGAGGCTGGAGTAGTGTCCTTAGGAAGAGAATGAAGGCCAAGGTTAACATGGGCCACTTCACGAAGCCAAGGTAGTGAAGGGTTCAGACCCACTGGGAAACTTGCAGGTAGTGTGAAGTTAAGCAGCAGTAATAAGTGCCGAGAGCGGACTCCAGGAGGTAACAAAGAAGTGGGACGCGCCCCATACTGGTGATCAAACGAATCATCGAAGAAGGAGGCATAGTATGGGTGGCCACGTATGACAGACGAACGGCATGCGTACCTGCTGAGGATAAAGTCACGGTGGTAGGACAGTGGTAGTTTCACAGCTTGAACATATAGATTCTCAACCAGGCTAGTGTAAAAGGCGCCAGTCGCCAAACGGATGCCACGATGGTTGATAGTGTTGAGTCGACGTAAGAGAGATGGACGTGCAGACGCCTAAACAAAGCACCCACAGTCTCGTTTCGAACGGACAAGGGACCAGTACAAACGGAGGAGAATGGTTCGATAGGCACCCCATAAAGAACCATTGAGGACACGTAAGACATTGAGGAACTGCGTGCAGCGGGCTGCCAGGTAAGACACGTGGGAGGACCAAGAGAGTTCCCTATCGAGTATGGGCAGCAGGAATTTCGTAGTTTCACCGAACGGAAGGGCAACACACCCAAGATGTAAAGATTATGGAAGAAACCAGTTGCGTCGCCAGAAATTCATACAGACGGCTTTGTCAGTGGAAAAGTGAAAGCCATTGTCGATGCTCCAGGAGTAAAGACAATCAAGACATGGCTGAAGTCGCCGCTCAGTGGGATAGGTCCGTGGAGAACTGCAATAGATGGCAAAATAGTCAACGAACAGGGAGCCGGAGATAACCGGCAGGAGACAGGCCATTATAGGGTTAATGGCGATGGCAAAGAGGACGACGCTCAGAACGGAACCCTGAGGCACAGAGTTTTTCTGGATAAACATGTCCGACAAGGCAGAACAAACATGCACCTTGAAAACTTGGTCTTTTAAAAATTCCTGAAGGAAACAGGGCAGGCGGCCCCGGAATCCCCACCTGTAAAGAGTATGAATGACACCAGTTATGCTGCAGGTGTCGCAGGCCTTCTCCAAATCGAAAAACACAGCCACAGTCTGGTATTTCTGCAGAAAACCACTCTTGACATGGGTTGAAAAAGTAACGAGATGGTCAACTGCAGAACGCCGCACTCAAAATCCACACTGAGCATTCGTCAGTAAATTGCGAGACTCGAGCCGCCATACAAGCCGGGCACGAATCATACTTTCCATCACCTTGCGAACGCCGCTGGTGAGAGAGATGTGGCGGTAGCTAGGAGGTAGGTTTTTGTCCTTACCGGGCTTAGGTATGAGTATGACGGTGGCTTCACGCCGACGTCTGGGAAATGTGCCCTCTCCCCAGATGCGGTTGTACATTTTAAGCGGAAAGTGCTTGCCCGCAAGAGAAAGGTGCTGCAACATCTGAATGTGGACAGCGTCTGGCCCTGGGCGGAGGATCGAGATGGAGTGAGAGCATCATCTATCTCCCTCACAGTAAAGGCAGCACTGTAGCACTCACAATTATGAGAAGAGGAGGGTATCGCCTCAGCTCGTTTCCGATAGAGGAAGTCAGTGTGATAGTGGGAAGAGCTCGAAATGTCCGCAAAATGGTGGCCCAAGGTGCTGGAGGTAGCAGTGGCGACCACAATGACATCGGCTGTTACTGTCAGGCCAGAAATTTGGTAACGGATTTTGGTCCTAGTGAGCCGTCAAAGATTGGCCCACACGACAGAGGAAGGGGTGGAACAGTTAAAAGAACTAGTGAATGAAATCCAGCTAGCTCTTTTGCTATTCCAAAGAACGCGACGACACTTTGCACGCATCTGTTTATAATGAATGCAGTTTGCCATCGTAGGATGACGGTTAAAAACGCAGAAAGAACGTCTCCATGCGCGAATTGCGTTATGGCATGCCTCAATCCACCAAGGGACTGGGACACGACGTAGTAAAGAGGAAGTGCGAGGAATGGAACGTTCTGCAGCAGTAAGGACAACATTTGTGAGATATTCCATCTGGTAATCACAACTGGGGAAATCTTATTCTTTGAAGGTCGCCACGGAGGAGTAAAGCCAGAAGTCAGCCTTAGTAAGCTGTGCCATTTGGGTTTGCACACAGGTGGGAACGGACCACTGAAGACGATGGGAACGCTGGGCAGTGGAGAAGGATGGGAATAGGTGTGAGAGGAGTCGTAAAGGAAAGTGGGTGTTCCAGTGTTAAGGCAGAAGAGGTTCAGTTGGTTAAGAAGATCAGCCAATAGGGCACCTCTCTGACATGTCCTGGGAGAACCCCACAGTGGATGATACTATTAAAACCACCAAGATTCAAAAATGGGTGAGGTAGCTGCCCAATAAGCTGAAGGTCACATCGAATAATGCCGGCCACGGTGGTCTCGCGGTTCTAGCCACACGCAGTCCGGAACCGCGCGACTGCTACGGTCGCAGGTTCGAATCCTGCCTCGGGCATGGATGTGTGTGATGTCCTTAGGTTAGTTAGGTTTAAGTAGTTCTAAGTTCTAGGGGACTGCCCTGGTCACATCGAATAATGCCGGCCGCGGTGGTCTCGCGGTTCTAGGCGCGCAGTGCGGAACCGCGCGACTGCTACGGACGCAGGTTCGAATCCTGCCTCGGGCATGGATGTGTGTGATGTCCTTAGGTTAGTTAGGTTTAAGTAGTTCTAAGATCTAGGGGACTGATGACCACAGCTGTTAAGTCCCATAGTGCTCAGAGCCATTTGAACCATTTTGAACATCGAATAATGGAGGGACATAAATGTTTCGGGCGGAAAAAGGCAGGTGGGGATGGGAAAGGCGAACTGCAACAGCTTGAAGATGGGTAGTCATGGATATGGATTTACTATGAATGTCATCCCGTATGAGCAGCATGACGCCACAATGAGATGGAATGCTGACCTCAGGGGGAAGGTCAAAATGACCTGGGAAGAAATGTGAATGTTCAAAGTGGTTGTGGAAGCGCAATTTCGTTTCCTGAAGGCAAAGGACAATGGGACGCTGTAATGCTGAAAACAACTACAAATCCGCTTTGTGCTACCGAAGGCCATGAAAATTCCATTGGAAGAGAGGCATGATGAGGAAGAGATGTGGGGGTGTCACCTAGGCGGCTGCCGAGTGACAGCCTGTGAAGAGTCGCTACTACAGGGCACAGAAGCAGCAGGATCCTGCTCCATGGGTTCCACGGAAGCATCAGCTTGCTTGTACACTCAGTCTGTGGAGCCCAACGCTGAAAAGGGTTGGTGGTGCGCACCGGTGACACGCAGACCGGCTGGGCTAAGGTGTTACTTGGTAACACTGTCAAAGAGGACCTTCTAGTCGGCGGAAGAGAAGACCTTTTGCCTTTGGTGGACTTCTTCCGGTTAGAGGAAGACTCGGGTGTTGTTTGGCTGCATGGATGTAGGAAGTCTTGACAGGAGTACTCCTTCTGTCCTTTCCAACTGACCAGTTGTGTAGCAGGTGGCTTCAGCCCTTGAGGCGAGAGTTTTATGGCCTGTTGCACAGCTGGGTGGGGGGATGGCGATGCTGTCTTGACACTGGGCAATTTCACAATCTCAGAGCTGAATTGGAGGTCACATGTCTCTGTGGCCAAGTCCTCCATGGAGCGAGGGGTAACAAGAACAGAACTATAAGTGCCAGATGGGAGAACTCAGGGTTTGCGACTAGTCAATAACTTGCGAGTGACTAGGTAAGGCACTTTTTCCTTTACCCAGATCTCCTGGACAGCCTGTCATCAAGATACATGGGACAACCCGAGAGGAGGCGGCGTGGCCGCCATTGCATTTCATACAGTGGGGAGACGGAGGCGGACAAGCGCCCTCGTGTGCATCCCTACCACAGGTTACACATTTGGCTGAGTGTCGACAAAACGTTCTAGTGTGGTTCAAACGACGACACCGGTTGCAGCGTATCGAGTTCAGAATGTACGGCTGGACTTTGATAATTTCATAGCCTGCTTTGATCTTGGATGGAAGCACCAGTCTATCAAAGGTGAGAAATAGAGTGCGGGTGGTCACTAAGGAGGAATCTGTCGTTTTCATTACACGATGGACGGCGTTGACACCCTGATCAGAGAGGTAAGATTGGATTTCGGCCTCAGTTAGACGTCGAGCAGCCTAGTGTAAATAACATCACAGGAAGAATCTGAAGTTCTATTGGCCTCGACACGAACAGGGTAGCTGTTTAGAAGCGAGGATTCAAGCAGTTGTTGTCCTTGTGAATCAGAAATAGTCTCTAAAAGTGAAGTGCCATTCTGTAAACGAGAGCAGGATTTCACAGGGCAAGCAATTGCATCAACACCTTTCTGAATAATGCAAAGGACTGACCGTCTTCAGTACATGAGACTACTAGGAACTGTACTGCAGTGGGGACGGTCTTTGAATCATTAGCCTCATTACGTTTACGTTTTGTGGACACTGGTTGTGAAGATGATTGACTCATTGCGAGAAAATCCGCCATGATTTCCAGCGTCTCCGATGGTGCACTCCTTCCAACTGGTGATTGTGCACACCTGGGGTCACACCTCCAGAACACCTGACAGAGGGACTAATCAACAATTTGGGAATGTTGCAGCTCAGGCAGTCGCCCCTCCCTGGGGTTGGCCTGTACCAGGGAGTACGTACCAACCCTACCTGTCGACCCAGGGCTGGGAATTACGCGGTACCCAGTCACCTGTTACGCATCAGACACGGGTGGGCTGGCCTTTAGGCGCGCACAGGGAGGAAGAAGAGAAAGAGGAACCTCAATCGCCGAAGCGGAAGAGCGAGAAGAGAAGAGAACTTTTCTTTAATATAGCCCCACGACAATATCCGGAGAATATGGCGGCCAAACGAGATCTATGGCAGTGGCCTCTGGGTACCCCAGAGCCAGAATGGTGTCCCAAAGTGCTCCTACAGGACATCAAACACACTCCTGCTTCGACGGGGTCGAGCTCCGTCTTGCATGAACCACATCTTGTCGAAATATGGGTCACCTTGGATAATGGGGATGAAATCACCTTCCAAAACCTACACGTACCGTTCGGTAGTCACCGTGCCATGAAGGAATATCGCACCGATTATTCCGTGTCTGTACATCGCACACCACACAGTCACCTGTTGAGGGAGAAGAGACTTCTCGATCGCGAAACGCGGCTTCTCATTCCCCCAATGCGACAGTTTTGCTTATTTACGAACCCATCCAAATGAAAGTGGGTTTGGTCGCTAACCAAACCATACTAATTCTCATCATGCCCCGCGGCCAACCGTGCAGTCTGAACGTCCTAACGCCAACCGTTCATAATTTATGACGATTTTATTTCACATAGTTCAATAATTGTTTTCCTGTATGTGAGTCATCTTGAATGCAGGTTTATAGTGATTCCATGCCAGCTACCATTCGCAGAGAAACTGAACTACCGTCTCTTTCATTCACGTCCTTCAAATACAGTGAATGGGATACTACGAGTTGCTCGCTGAGCAAGATGGTGCCATGTTTAACAAGTCTTGTTGTAGTCTTGATCCGAAGACTGGTTTGCTGCAGCTCTCCGTGCTAGTGTATCAAAAATGGTTCAAATGGCTCTGAGCACTATGGCACTTAACAGCTGAGGTCATCAGTCCCCTTGACTTACAACTACTTAAACCTAACTAACCTAAGGACATCACACACATCCATGCCCGAGGCAGGATTCGAACCTGCGACCGTAGCGGTCGCGCGGTTCCAAACTGAAGCGCCTAGAATCGCTCGGCGCTAGTGTATCTTGTGCAATCATCTTTATCTCCGCATAACTACTGCTGCCTACGTCAATTTGAAGTTAATTACTGATTCAAGCTTTGAGCTCCTTCCACAACTTTGCTGCCCCGCTCTATCTCTCACTCTCTCTCTCTCTCTCTTTCTCGCACACACACACACACACACACACACACACACACACACACACCTCCATTTCCAGACTGATTATAGCTTCTGAAGATGCATCCTCTAAATCACCCCCTGCTTTTAGTCACGTTGTAGCGCAGACTTACTTTTCCCCAGTTCTCATTATTAGTTATTTGAAGTACGCATCTAATCTTCAGCATTCTGAAATAACACCACTTTTCAAAGATTTATATTCTCTTCTTGTCTGAACCGTTTGTCGTCCACGTTTCATTTACGTACAAGGCTACATTGCAGATATCTCGCGATTTTGATAACCCTGCACCCACCTGCCCACAAGCCGTGTTCTTCATTAATTCCCACTATATCCAACTTCAACCTATTCATTCCTCTTTTGAAATTCTCTGACCTACCTACATGATTAAGGTATGTAACTGTCCACGCTCCGACACGTAGAAAGCTAGATCGCTTTTCCCGATGAACTTCCTCCTGAGTAGATACCACCTGGAGATCCGAGGGGGTGACTATTTTATATCTGGAATATATTGCATATCATCATTAAACCCTACAGTTGACTCTTATTTCCTCGGTAAATATAACGGCTGAAGCTTCCCCTTGCTTCGATCATTCGCAGTAGCAACATAGCAAGGCAGTATTGGCTAATTTTACATGGTCAGACGAGTCAGAGTGTTGCCCCGGCGGTAACAGGAAAGGCTGCTGCCCCTCTTCAGGGCCTCTCCTCCGATGTGGGTACTTTCGTGTGTCTCAGTGGCCTGACAGCAGTCTATCGATTGGACGCTCTTTGACGAGTTGTGTGTCCATAATCTAATCCCGTTTCCAACAGGGAGAAGGGAATCTACAGCTTATCGTTCCTGGCGGCTCCTCACATCGTTTAGAAGTGACTGATAGATTAAATTGAAAATTTCCGTCACATGGAGAATCGATTTCACGACCTTTCGTTTCCCAGGCAAGCAGCTTACCACAAGTCCCGCTGTCCCAAACCCGATGTGGTTGCACTGAGAGTACAGTTGTCTATATTGCCGAGGCACGTAATCCACCTCACCGCGAAAGCGTTCATCATTCATGAGAGGGAGAAGCACACTGTAGAGCCGTATTCTGCCTGTTTACATATCTCTGTATTTGAATACACATGCTTATACCTGTTTCTTTTGCGCTTCATTGTAGAAGTCTATCGCCTGACGTCGCCACACTGCCTGCTCACGAACATATGTTATGACTGCACGACATAGCACCGGTTTGACATAGTCCAATGTAGGGTCGTGGGGTATGCCCAAAGGCGTCGTTGGCGAGTTCTCCGAGCATCTTCAATGGCGTCTCGACAAGCTGGGTCTCTGAGGTGGGCGACGTTCAATTTCCTACGTCCGCGGCTCCGCCAAACCTGTTGCCGCCAGAGGAAAATCGTACATACGTACAAATGCCTTATGATCAACGTAGGCTACAGGCCACAGTTCTGCTTCAAGGATGTCAGCGTTAAGAATACGTGTAACATGTACTCGACCAAAGTGACTAGCGGAATAAATCGTCACATGAGTGTACTCAGGCCACGAACATGCCGCCAGGTGTCAACCAATTGCATTTTCTGCGCCAACATTCGTAGTTCTGGGCAAGTTATGTATCGAGGAAACTAATCTTTCGGTGGACGTACACAATTCAAATCGACGCGTGGGATAAAATCGTCGTGTCGTCCTTGGAAGAGTGGGGCAATTTCCTCTGCGAAGAGACCGGAACAGTCTCGTTTCCCGTCTATACAGGACGGAGCATAGGTATTGAAAAACCGTGCATCAAGTACTGCCACAGCTAATCCCCACGCAGTACATCCTCTGCTGTGACGCCTTCTGTAAGAAGTATTTCTAGGCCACTGCTAGTTTCGGAGGTGTGTGATACTTGGCTTCGTACCCGTACATCACAGGAAATTCGTCCACGTATACGTCTTGTAGGACGACGACGTCAATGTCCGCCGCTAGTAGCAACGTGCTTGTCTTCGTTCTTTCGTATGTGTATCACCCATGGAAGCGTACGTCATTTGATGATAGGAGCGGCGCACCGCCCCCCCCCCCTCCCCGTATCGCCTGTTCCGACCGTCAGTCCCCTTAGGACAAGTTGTCGTCGGGAGGGTCCTTCCAATCCAGTGTCGTCTCTTCTACTACTGTAGATTAGTAGCGGAGTGCTGGTAGGTCTGCGTTGTCGAGCTCTTCGGGTCGCTTTTGACCTATGCTGCCGTCATACGGTGGTGTTGTGGGTGTGAGGCCTCGTTACCTTCTGCACGGTGTCCGTCTTCCCCGACCTCCACTCGATCGTCGGCCTTAGTACGGATTAAAGAGTCGTTTCTTATGCCGTTTCGGGGATCGTTCCTTGTGCGTGTGCGTTTCTCTGTCCGAATGTGGGTGTGCATCTCTATCGACTGTGCTAAGACGAAGGCGGCCGCTAGCGCTATCAGATTGTCGATGTCCATTTTCTCTACTGATCTCTCTATTGTAAGCATCAGTTGCTGCTCCTCGGCGAGGGCCGCCGCCGCCGTGCTCGTGTCGTCGTCCTTCGGCAGGACTGTCCAACTGTTGGGTGAGATCATTGTCCTGTGGGCCATCCTTCAAGAACACTTTTGCATATGTGAGAGTTTGGGAAGTTGCCACAGATGTTGCTACAGCTACAACTGTCGGTGTCTCCGTTGGAGACATATTAAGCGGTCGAGGTCTCCCTGACCACAACTCGAGTAAGTTTCCGGGTGACCGTTATAAATGACTATCGCCCTACAGCCTCCAATTCTGAGACAAGATGGCACTTATTTGTTTTAGCTGTATCCGTATTTGTCGCACCCCGTCAAGTACCGTGTACATTGTGAAAGTTGTCCATTCTTCTGCTATGTGACAATGCACCGTGTAGTTTGAAGTAACTGATATTTGCACATAGTGGAATTGTAGACCTCCCTGGTTACGTTAGATATGTAGAAGACTCGACACTCTGTTTACTATGATCGTATACGCTTTTATTAACAATTTTATTATCAGTGTTCTCTGGTGAAGATGGGCGGAGCATCGAATTTCTCTTGTATTTACTTTCACCAGATGTTCCGAAGACGAACTGTCTGTCTCTGGGGAACATCCGCAATTCTGCTCCAAAATAATTGCGCATTCTGTAAATCACCAAAAGTGGGGAATTCACCTAGGGTAATCACCTCAGTCCAAGGATTTATTTTTCCTAGTTCTCCTTCGCAATCGGTTCTCTTCTTACCCGTTGCATATAATGGCGTCCTTCAGTCGAAGCTGACGGAGACTTGGTTGATGTGGATGACGCTATATTTGGCACCGACTGCAAGGACAAGTCCGGCCACGTGGAGCAGTAAAGAGAGCACGCTTTGACGCAAATATGCAGATGTGGTGGCGCTGTCCCTGTAAAAAGTTTCTTTTTACCGTCTTAAACTGTGCTGCTCATATTCCATGTCTAGCCTTCTAGCGTTATAATTACGGATCTTTCGCCCTATCTTTATGTTAGATTTACTAGATAAATTCAGAAACATAAACGCATGACGACTATTATTCGGACAAAGTTCTGTTTCTGGCTGCATGTTAAAATCTTGTTGCTCACATACACTCTATAAAAAAGCAGCAGTCAGAGCGAATATGTACACATAAAAAAACGAATGCTTCTAGGTATAATGTAATATCTGGATCGCGAATAAAATCTGGTCTACAATAGGTGGAAAACCGGCAGCTGCGCTATGGAAATGAAATGTCACTGGGAAACTGATGGTTTTGACTCGTATCGCGTAAATCGAAACTCATCGTAAAACTTAATTTTCTCTATAAGGCGGTGACAGGAGCATTTAGTTATGTCCGACACGTGTATAAATACATCCATAAGAAGAAGTCCAGCAATTTTAACCATTCTGAGAGAAGTCCACTCATAGTTTTTCTGGGCCAAAGATTCGTGTGAGATTATTGTGAAAGTCAATAGCAAAAATATACTTGGAGCAGTTTGTTACAGAATCGCCTCATGAGGGAAACGCGGTGAACATCCTTCTAATAGCGTCAAACATACCAAATCAGTTAACGAAGAGAGAATGACAATGCGTGTGGCTAGGCTGGTAGCTCCACCTGCAGGTAGCCCGCCCGCCTGGTGCACGTCTTTTTAGTTAACGACACTTCGCCGACTTGCGTGTCAGTGAGGAAGAAATGATGATGAAGGCAGCACAACACCGTGTCTCTGAGCGGAGAAAGTCTCCGACCTGAGCCGCTTGCATGGCATTCCGCCACGCTGACTACCTTTTTTTCCTTAATTTATAACGAATTCATTTCCAAGATTTATTTTACAATGTATGTACAACAATGAAAATGATCATAAAAATAAATATTTTTTTAAATTACATAACCATGAAAAAAGAATAAATTTAAATATTTCAATATTAATAACCGAGGGTGTGGTGTCACCGCCAGACACCACACTTGCTAGGTGGTAGCTTTTAAATCGGCCGCGGTCTACTAGTATACGACGGACCCACGTGTCGCCACTGTCAGTAATTGCAGACCGAGCGCCACCACACGGCACGTCTAGAGAGACGTACTAGCACTCGCCCCAGTTGCACAGCCGACGTTGCTAGCCATGGTCCACTGAGAATTACGCTCTCATTTGCCGAGACGATAGTTAGCATAACCTTCAGCTACATTTGCTACGACCTAGCAAGGCGCCATTACCAGTATAGATATTGAGATTCTATTAATGTATCATCAAGAGCGATGTTCTACAAATGTGGATTAAAGTTAAGTATTCCAGAAGCTACGTACTTTTCTTTATAGCATTCATTACGTATCCTGTTTCAGACCTCACGCCAGCCTGCGTGAGTTTAAGCGCGTGCCTTTCGGCTTCCTCTCATTGTGTCTAGGCTGTCTTGTCTAGACACAACAGAGGGAAGTTATATATATATATACTCCTTATACTGCTTTTCTTATTTTTTTAATACAACGAAAAAAAAAGACAAGTGACAATCGTCGTCACGGGCGGGAGTCAAAGAAGGCACTCATCATCATCACACCCCTAGCAGCACGCAGTGACGCATCATCAGTCTTGCGCCCAACCGGATAAACATAATCGTCCCCACCATTGGGGCGGCATCCCTACTTTTGGTGCCAACAATTTGTTGGAACGTTATGTGAGTCGTCGTAACCGTTTACAACCGCTCGTAGGACTTCCAAACATTATTCAGTTGCATCTGGGGCCAACAGCATGGGGCCAGGCGTCTTCTCAATGTGAAATATGCCAACATGCATAAATCGCGGCATTATCGTCTTTAAACGTTCGGTCCCCACTAGTTTTCTCAATCCTGGGACACCTGGTTGTCGGGTGGATTGTGAAATACGCTTCCTTGACAAAACAAGTTCTGTATTTCGTATGACAACCTATAAGCTCATGTTGTTCTTGTAGATATATCCAATAATCTAACCACTCAGCTATGGAGGCAGGTATCGAAAATAGAGGAATCAGTGTCATGTAGCAGCTGTAGGATCAATGACCATAGGTGTTCAAAGGAATGTTAATAAAAGTAGGAAAACATTTTTGCATAGCGAGAGTGACTGGAAAAATTTCGCAGAGTATCTGAGCAGTCAGCATGAAATATTCAGCCCGGGAACGAAGATGAGGAGAAAAAAAATCGATAAAATTCAGAATTATCAGATCAGTATATGCTGACCAAGATGTGAGGGACGGTAAAGATCCACCTGGTTCAATTTCAGTGTTAGAAAGCTACTACGAAAGCAAAGAGTGCTTCATTACACATTTAAGCGAAGTCAAAGCCTTATTCAGAAGTAAAAGTCGAACGAAGCCAAAATAGTTTTAGAAGAGCATTAGGAGAGGCGTTCAATTAATTTGAAGGTAAAACTGACTACCGACATAACCAAAGCTCTTCAGAAATTTTGGTATTATGTAAAGCCAGTAAAAAATTAAAATTATCTGTTAAGTTGCTCTGTAAGCATATTGGCACCGAAACGGATGACGGCAGGCTAAATACAGAATTCGTTCTTCTGAACTTGTTTCACTGTAGAGGATTGCAATACAGTTACTGGTTTCAATCAAAGCACGTACGTCGAAATGCCAAATACTGAGATAAGAGCCGGCCGGTGTGGCCGTGCGGTTCTAGGCGCTTCAGTCTGGAACCGCGTGACCACTACGATCGCAGGTTTGAATCCTGCCTCGGGCATGGATGAGTGTGATGTCCTTAGGTTGTTGGGTTTAAGTAGTTCTAAGTTCTAGGGGACTGATGACCACAGATGTTAAGTCCCATAGTGCTCAGAGCCATTTGAACCATTTTTGAACTGAGATAAGAAATCACTGAACAGGAATTCAGCTAAAATGACTGACCAGTGGAAAGGTACCTTGATCTGATAAGCTACTTCTACCATTATATACTGATTATGTGAAAGAAATTTCTCCCCTTGTAACAGCAATTTATAGTAGGCCGTGGGTGCCACGAATGGTCCAAGGGATTAAAAACTGTGCAGATGATTTCCGTTTTACGGTAGGTCGTCCAACAGATGTACAGAATTATAGGCCTACATCGTTGACATAGTGTTGTAGAATTATGGAACACGTTTTACCCTTTTTGAAGAACAAAAATCTCTATAGGAATCTACCTGGTTTCCGCATAAAGAAGTCCACTCACTGTGTTCGTGCATCCAGAGCGCTGCTGTTGCCGAGTTCCTGACTTCCGATGCAGTTCAGTACTCACGTTTAGCGAACAAAATATTAACTTATCGACTATCGGACCAGACTTGTGACTGGTCTCACGACTTCGTATCGGATAGAATTCAACACTTGTTCTTATCCGCAACGAAATTGACTGATGCACGAGATGGCGCAGGCAGCACGTGGAACAAAAATATATGTGTTTTTACGAAAGCGGAGGGTCACGCGCTGGTAACGAACGTTCATATAATTTTAGATCGCCGAATCGTAATACTATTGCTACAAATTTAAACAATACTACCATACAGTACTAATGCAAGCAGCATCGTAGGCTAACTTAGACTGCCACCATTTGGAAACAAGTCATTGCTGGCCGACATCTACCGATATAACCGCTCATAGAAACCCCCACTAAAGCTGGTATGCAATATACACTGAAGCACCAAAGAAACTGGTATAGGCATACGTATTCAAATACAGAGATATGTGACCAGGCAGAATATGGCGCTTCGGTCGGCAACGCCTATATAAGACAAGTGTCTGGTGCAGTTGTTAGATCGGTTATTGCTGCTACAATGGCAGGTTATCAAGATTGAAGTGAATTTGAACGTGATGCTATAGTCGGAGCACGAGCGATGGGACACGGCACCTCCGAGGTAGCGATGAAGCGGGGATTTTCCCGTATGACCGTTTCACGAGTGTATCGTAAGTATCAGGAATCAGGTAAAACATCAAATCTCCGATATCGCTGCGGCCGGAAAAATATCCTGCAAGAACGGGACCAACGACGATTGAAGAGAATCGTGCATCGTGACAGAAGTGCAACCCTTCCGCAAATTGCTGCAGATTTCAGTGCTGGGCCATCAACAAGTGTCAGCGTTCGAACCATTCAACGAAACATCAACGATATGGGCTTTCTGATTTGAAGGCCCCCTCGTGCACCCTTGATGACTGCACGACACAAAACTTTACGCCACGCCTGGGCTCGTCAGCACCGACAATGGAGTGTTGATAACTGGAAATATGTTGCCTGGTCGGACGAGTCTCGTTTCAAATTTTATTGAGCCGATGGACGTGTACGGGTATGGAGACAACCTCATGAATCGATGGACTCAGCATGTCAGCAGGTGGAGGCTCTGTAATGGTGTGGGCGTGTGCAGTAGGAGTGATATGGGACCCCTGATATGTCTAGATACGACTCTGATACATAACACGTACGTAAGGATCCTGTACGATCACCTGCATCCATTGACGTCCATTGGGAATTCCGACGGACTTGGGCAATTCCAGCAGGACAATGCGACACCCCACACGTCCAGAATTGCTACAGAGAGGCTCCAAGAACACTCTTCTGAGTTTAAACACTTCCGCTGGCCTCTAAACTTCTCAGACATGAAAATTATTGATTATATCCGGGATGCCTTGCTACGTGCTGTTCAGAAGAGATCTCCACCCCCTCGTAGTCTTACGGGTTTATGGACAGCCCTGCAGGATTCATGGTGCAAGTTCCCTCCAGCACTACTTCAGACATTAGTCGAGTCCATGCCACGTCGTGTTGCGGCACTTGTGCGTGCTCGCTGGGGCTCTACACGACATTAGGGAGGTGTACCAGTTTCTTTGGCTCTTCACCGTATAGGGCACGCATAGTAGACACATAGTACAGACGTGCCTCCATTTCAGTTGTTCATGAATGTTCATCGTGAACAGAAGTCATCTAAGATTTCCTTGAGGTAGGAATTGAGCTGCTTTTGCTCTCAATTAAGAAAGGCGAAATGATTTTTGTTTGATAGAAGGTGTTCAGTCCAATAGTTTATATCTTCGCGAACGCGTCCTGTGGATCACACGCTGCCAAAGGACCACTACGTCATCCTCTGCAACGACGTCATTGAAACATATGGAGGCACAATAAAACACAGCAAATACTCCTGTCGACCTTAGTGTCGAGATTTTAATCCAAATGATATAGGAAATGAAACTACAGGAAAAATCCTATAAATGAATGTTTCTCTTATAATATCTATGTATCTTATCATCTTGTAAGAACTGAAGACGTCTGCACTGGACACCACTAACAATAGTACGGTTATACAATGATCGGTAATGTAACCACCTGTCAAAAGCCTGTATAACCACCTTTTACAGCACGGACCGCTTCGATACTTCCAAGAAGAGAGTCAATGAGTTTCTGGAAGTTATCGAGACGGATGTGAAGCTGTGTCGACTCCAGTGCCGCGACCATCTGCGCTAGGCTCGCTGATCGACAATCAATGACACCGATAGCCCGATCTGGGTGGTCCACAGGTTCTCGATCGCCAAATTAATGGCCAGGGTAGTACGGTAAGCTCATCCTGATGCTCTTCGAACCACGCACGTACACTTCGAGCTGTGTGACACGTTGCATTGTCCTACTGGATGATGAGGAAAACCATATTGTATGTTGGATTGGACATGGTCCCCGAGGATAGATGCATGTGTTGATCCAGTGTGCATTCCCAGGGAATGGCATGAAAAGGTTCCCATGACCATAACGCTTCCTCCTAGGTGACGGACCTATCGACGATTTTTGCAGGGTGTTTGTTTTGAGACGCTTCACACTGTACACGCCAACGGCCATTTGTCCGATGGAGTATAAAACGTGATTCATATGGAAAGACCAGTTGTCGGCACTCAGAGGACGTCCAGTTGCGGCACTGGCGTGCAAATCCCAACTTTGTGGCCGAAGAACAGCAATCAGCATGACTATATGAGTCGGCGCCTGCTGCGGAGGCCCGTAAGCAGCAACGTTCGCTGAAATTCGCCTGCACAGCCGTCGTTCATTCCTGTCATCTATGTCCCATGGCGCATCACAATTGCCTCGGCGCCGGTCTCGAATAGCACCGTTTTGTCATGTGAAGTATACTTTAACCACAGCGGCCCGTGACTCTTCACAGACTTAGCCGTTTCGGAAATGCTTCCACCCTTGGCCTGAAAGTCAATGATCATACTCTTTTGGACGTCCCGTATTAGGACAACGACTGCACTGTTTTCTGCCTCCCGTCACGCTTTATATGCCTTCCACTGCTAATGCTGCCACCAGCCTCCTTCAGTGGTTGACGTCGAACATACGCGGTGGTCGTATTAATTTGACTATACCGTGTATGTAACTATAATGTGTGGACAAATTGATACCATCATAAAATCCAGAAGACTAAACAGTTAGTGTTAAATATGCTTTGAAAGACTGAAGATGAGCGCATGGCATTGGTGCCCGGGAGACTCCTCGCGGGGCAGTTCGGCCGCCGCTCCACAAGTTCTTTAGCGCCACTACAGCGACTTGCGAGAGAATGAGGATGCAATGAGGAAAGACACACAACACCCAGTCATCTCGAAACAGAGAAAATTCCCGACCCCGCCGGGAATCGAATCTGGGACCCCATGCGCTGGAAGCGAGAACGCTACCGCAAGACCACGAGCCATGCAATGCTTTGCATGAATATGAATTTATCTATGTTAGTGGAAGAGAGGCTTAATTGATTTCATTTCGTCCAATCAATTAGTTTCCATTTTCTTACACCAAAATCATTTTCCACTCTGTAGGTGCAAATATTAAAGAATTATGTATTAAAGTATTTCTAGTTTGATTAAAAAGAATACTCAGTGCTTTTCATGTATGTCCTACAACAGCACAATACATTCAGTGAGAGGAACTAGCTTTACGTGGGGAATACATCCGTAGGTATTGTTCGAAAATGTCTCTAACATAGATCATCAATTTTCGACTGATGAGTGTATTATGTTCGAAAATGATAGCCTGTTAACTTACGAAAAAAGAGCTGTATCAACGTCAAGGCGGCACAGTCAGTCAAATGAAGATATGCGGTGAAAAGAAGTCCCGTGTTCGAAACTACTGATCATCAATTTTTCTGCTGTATTTTTTTTTAATGCAAAATTGCCACCAAGTAGCAGCGTGGAACGGAGTCCACGTTAAGCTCAACGTAAGTAGGGAATTGCCTTCACAAACGATTCAGCTGTTAAAACTAAAAACAGAAATGTCTAACGCCAAAGCATATTCTCCATACTGTCCACCAGTTATACATATCGTATCAGTAAAATGCAAAGATTTAATAACATTACTCATCACAATCGTAAAAGCTTAGGGCATGAATAAAGACAACGTGTTTAAGAAAAGTAGTCTGCCCTGACACACGAAACATAGGTAATTTAATATCTTCATCCCACTTTCCTCGATAATATAATTGTGCAGTCCACTATTCATCATCATTTGGTAACTGCAAAGAAAGTACTTCTGCAAATTTTAAAATGTGTTGAATCTCAAATGAGTAATGTTCACAAAACTTTGCATTTAACTGATATAAAGTACCATTTACAAATATTGTCAGATCAGAACAGACACTTCAAATTGGTATTTGAGAAGAAAACTTTCTGGTCAGATATTTTCAGCACAAATGCTGCACCGATCATGTACACAGAAACTAAATGTGAAGTTAAATTTAGCATTAGATGTGACCAATGACTTCCCTATGTCTCACGGCAAGTAGGTCAGAGTGGCACCAGTCTCTCTCCCTAGTGAGATTGAAAATCTCGAACGTGTGCTTGGAGGTCACGTTCAATCATCCTTACCAATAAACTAATAGCGCGAGGACAACTTCAGACACACTGGTCCAGTTCTTCAATGATCTTTATAATTTGCTGACAATATGATGAATAAGCATTAGCATTACATATTTCAGTCTTTAATTTTGACAGCTGAATCATTTATGGAGATAATTCCCTACTTGCTTCGAGTTAAATGTGGATTCTGTACACGGTGCACGGTGCACGCTGCTACTTGGAGGCAATTATCGCATTAAAAAAAAAAAAAAAAAAGACCCACTCTACCTCCGAAAATGGGACCCCTGCTATTGCAGAACTTTGTTTAACTGACGGAACCATTACGGCATTAATGAAATAAGCTCCCAGATTAGCCGTTTACCAAGTGTAGTGACATGTCTTTTTCCAATAGTTCGCAGGTTCACATTTTCAGCCGGCCGGAGTGGCCGAGCGGTTCTAGGCGCTGCAGTCTGGAACCGCGCGACCACTACGGTCGCAGGTTCGAATCCTGCCTCGGGCGTGGTTGTGTGTGTTGTCCTTAGGTTAGTTAGGTTTAAAAAGTTCTAAGTTCTAGGGGACTGATGACCTTAGAAGTTAAGTCTCATAGTGCTCAGAGCCATTTTTTTCACATTTTCAAAGGCAATAAACACAGCAACAGCTTCCTAAACTGCAGTGAAAATTCCAATTGAGGATGCAATGAGCTGCTCCTTTAATTCGGTTGCAAAAATGGCTACCGCAGTTTAGCGTCTCGAACGATCACAAATATCGATAAACATCATCTGCCGTCTTCGATACAGCGTTTACATGTTATAATGACGTCACTAGAACACTCCTCGAACATCCGACAAGTCGTGCAGTTACCGAAATGTACGTGCCGAGCCTCCGGGCCATTACCACCTGACTCGGTCGAACTCAGATAGATCGCGCGCCTTCCCCACTCTACACGCGGACAGCATGCTCACTGATACCACACGCGCTGTGCGTGTCGGACTAGCAGTCATTCCTCGCCACGTGACGCTGCTATCGCCTGGTGGATTTATATCGACAGTAGGTCGGTGGTCACAATGTTCTGGCTGATCAGTGAATATAAAAAATACCTGAGAGAAAAAAAAACAGGTAGGAGCGTAAAGCGGAATGATTAAAAAAAGGAAGATTAGTTTTTAACGCCCGTCGACAACGAGATGTTCAGCGACGGCGCACAAGCTCAGAATTTAAGAATGGGGAACGAAATCGGCATCGCCCTCCAAAAGGAGCAGTCCCCCTATTAGCAATGACCTGATTAGGGGAGTCACCCCATACCTAAATCTGTATGGTCGGACGCGGATTTGAACCGAAGTCCACTGAATGCGAGTCCCACGTGCTAACCACTGCGCCACCTTGCTTGGGTGGGCCAGTTGAAGTAAGCGACTGGGAAACTCAGTTCGGTAACAGAACCCTTCTGCTACTTGTACTAACATACTAGTCAAATGTATGGAATCCATTTTAGATTTGACTAAAATGTGGTATGGAGAGCGCATAAAAAATGACAGTATGATTGGTAAAAGTTTTTCTTCGTTTCAAGAGAGGATGTAGCCAAAATACTGAAAAACATCAAATATCATACACTCATTGTAATATGATTTATATGGCGAAAAAACAAACCTAGAAAAATTTGAGAACCGATTTTCATGTGAAATCCATGGATATTCATCAAGACGCTGCGTACTAATCTCGTAGATACTTTTAAGATAAAATAACCGTTCACATGATTCTGACAGGTTTCAGATAGATTACATAATGGTAAGACAGAGATTTAGGAACCAGGTTTTAAATTGTAAGACATTTCCAGGGGCAGATGTGGATTCTGACCACAATCTATTGGTTATGAAGTGTAGATTAAAACTGAAGAAACTGCAAAAAGGTGGGAATATAAGGAGATGGGACCTGGATAAACTGAAAGAACCAGAGGTTGTACAGAGTTTCAGGAAAAGCATAAGGGAACAATTGACAGGAATGGGGGAAAGAAATACAGTAGAAGAAGAATTGGTAGCTTTGAGAGATGAAGTAGTGAAGGCAGCAGAGGACCTAGTAGGTAAAAAGACGAGGGCTAGTAGAAATCCTTGGGTAACAGAAGAAATACTGAATTTAATTGATGAAAGGAGAAAATATAAAAATGCAGTAAATGAAGCAGGCAAAAAGGAATACAAACATCTCAAAAACGAGATCGACAGGAAGTGCAAAATGGCTAAGCAGGGATGGCTAGAGGACAAATGTAAGGATGTAGAGGGTTATCTCACTAGGGGTAAGATAGATACTGCCTACAGGAAAATTAAAGAGACCTTTGGAGAAAGGAGAACCATTGTACGAATATCAAGAGCTCAGATGGAAACCCAATTCTAAGGAAAGAAGGGAAAGCAGAAAGGTGGAGGGAGTATATGGAGGGCCTATACAAGGGCAATGTACTTGAGGACAATGTTATGGAAATGGAAGAGGATGTAGATGAAGATGAAATGGGAGATACGATACTGCGTGAAGAGTTTGACAGAGCACTGAAAGACCTGAGTCGAAACAAGGCCCCGGGAGTAGACAACATTCCATTAGAACTACTGACGGCCTTGGGAGAGCCAGTCCTGACAAAAATCTACCATCTGGTGAGCTAGATGTATGAGACAGGAGAAATACCCTCAGACTTCAAGAAGAATATAATAATTCCGATCCCAAAGAAAGCAGGTTCTGACAGATGTGAAAATTACCGAACAATCAGTTTAATAAGTCACGGATGCAAAATACTAACTCGTATTCTTTACAGGCGAATGGAAAAACTGGTAGAAGCCGACCTCGGGGAAGATCAGTTTTGATTCCGTAGAAATATTGGAACACATGAGGCAATACTGACCCTACGACTTATCTTAGAAGCTAGATTAAGGAAAGGCAAACGTACGTTTCTAGCATTTGTAGACTTAGAGAAAGCTTTTGACAATGTTGACTGGAATACTCTCTTTCAAATTCTAAAGGTGGCAGGGGTAAAATACAGGGAGCGAAAGGCTATTTACAATTTGCACAGAAACCAGAAGAGTCGAGGGGCACGAAAGGGAAGCAGTGGTTGGGAAGGGAGTGAGACAGGGTTGTAGCCTATCCCCGATGTTATTCAATCTGTATATTGCGCAAGCAGTGAAGGAAACAAAAAGAAAATTCGGGGTAGGTATTAAAGTGCATGGAGAAGAAATAAAAACTTTGAGGTTCGCCGATGACTTTGTAATTCTGTCAGAGACAGCAAAGGACTTGGAAGGGCAGTTGAACGGAATGGACAGTGTCATGAAAGGAGGGTATAAGATGAACACCAACAAAAGCAAAACGAGGATAATGGATTGTAGTCGAATTAGGTCGGGTGATGCTGAGGGAATTAGATTAGGAAATGAGACACTTAAAGTAGTAAAGGAGTTTTGCTGTTTGGGGAGCAAAATAACTGATGATGGTCGAAGTAGAGAGGATATAAAATGTAGACTGGCAATGGCAAGGAAATCGTTTCTGAAGAAGAGAAATTTGTTAACATCGAGTATAGATTTAAGTGTCAGGAAGTCGTTTCTGAAAGTATTTGTATGGAGCGTAGCCATGTATGGAAGTGAAACATAGACGATAACTAGTTTGGACAAGAAGTGAATAGAAGCTTTCGAAATGTGGTGCTACAGAAGAATGCTGAAGATTAGATGGGTAGATCACATAACTAATGAAGAAGTATTGAATAGGATTGGGGAGAAGAGAAGTTTGTGGCACAACTTGACCAGAAGAAGGGATCGGTTGGTAGGACATGTTCTGAGGCATCAAGGGATCACCAATTTAGTTTTGGAGGGCAGCGTGGAGGGTAAAAATCGGAAAGGCAGACCAAGAGATGAATACACTAAACAGATTCAGAAGGATGTAGGTTGCAGTAAGTACTGGGAGATGAAGAAGCTTGCACAGGATAGAGTAGCATGGAGAGCTGCATCAAACCAGTCTCTGGTCTGAAGACCACAACAACAACAACAACAACAACAGTTCACATACAGGGATATACGTAATGTTTCTTACCATCTTCCATCAGTAAGTGTTATGAGAGACAACCTTCGTATGTGTTACCGGTACTAAAGTACGTACTGCCAGATTTAGAAAATTTAGATAAATCGCACTGGATTCGGAAGAAAAGTTTCGTGTTCCAGGGAACGCATGCCATCACTCTGGATAAAGGAGCGAAGCAGAAGGGACTGCGGCGCCTTTGCTCGTTGTTTACTGGAACTCCTGTCTAGCACGTGCTCTTTCGCTGCTGGCGCTTTAACAGCTCCTGGGTGGAAAACCACGAAGACGCTTTACCAGAAGCTTAGCATTGCTCAAAACACTACTGTCAGCATCCGTGGCTTGCATTAAGTTACATTATGAATCAATCTTATCCATCGTCGAAACTAGAAACAAACTGAAAACCAGCACAGGAACTCAACAAAAACGTTCGCAGTTAGGAAGTGATCCTTAAGAATAAACAATTTATTCTAGCAGACTGGTGTTAGAATTTTATTTTCCGCAAACAACTAGTAAGGGTACCTAGTATCACACAACGTAATCTAAGATATAAGCGAAAAAGGAAACTGGCGTACACAAAGTATGTTGCAAAATTTTTCTTGTATACTGCATTAGCAAGGCTGATAGTGGCTTACAGGCGCGTTTCAAATTTTACACACAGGAACCAAGGGAAATAATTTTGATCTGTTGGAACACTGCCAAATCTGCTTACACTTCCTAAAGCGTCTTATGACGTGCACAAGGAAACTGAATTTTACGGTAACAACGTATTAAAAAGAGCCCATATACCTTACAACAATAATGACTATACCAAATTTAATCTCTTTGTAAGAAACTGACATAAATACATGATCTCTGAACAGAAAGTGTCAGAAAATCTATGCGACGGTTTTTTTCTAGTGCATCTGTGACATGTTTTATTTGATTTTAAGTCGTTTAAGGAAAAATAATGTTAATGTAAACGTTGCGTGAATAAGATATGCAAAAATGCAGCTACAACTATTTGCAGTAAGTGTACATTCAACCATACATAAGAATATCTTTAAAGTACTTTCAAGACAGAGTGAAAAAATGAGTACTGTAAGAATATTTACTATTACTGTAATCACTAGCTGAAGATCAACCCATAAGGCTCGAAATACAGTGCGCACTATTAAAATCATTTTGTGATTGACGATGACGCTGATGATGATGATGATGATGATGATGAATAGGTTTTGCGGGCCCAGGACAGCGAGGTCTCTAGCGACCGTTTTATGACTGAAGGCGAATTTTATTCAGTGCATTATGACAAGGTGTTCACCACGATACCCTTTTTTGAACTAAACTGTGAACCACACTTGTTAAATTTTATATATTCCTGAAACAAATAGTAAAGCATCCATACACCGGTATTTCTTTACGTAAAACCAAAGTACCACACTGGCCAAATCTCTCCCGAAATCGACACTCGTTTTACGCTGTAACGTGGTTGTTGTCATAAAATTACGTGTACATCCGTACTTTGCAAGCTACCATGTCTTGTGAAGGGGAGTGTACATAGCGTACAAAAATCATTTTTGCCTCTGTCTGTTCCATTTTTGGACCTGACACAAGTAGGGACTTTTGCCCATGCCTCTCCGTACAGAAATTAATTTCTTTAATTTATTTTTGTGGTCATTATGTGAGATGTATGTTGGAGGAAACCTATGCTACTATATAAATGGAAGTCACTGTTTAACATTGTTACCAAAAATCTCGAAAAGTAGTTACATCGATTTACTGCAAATTTTTACTCGATACTCTAGTATTCAGTCGGACATAAGGTTATATAATTTTAAACAACAATGTACAGGTTTCCTGTTGAACTTGCCTGTGGAACTAAAACGCTTTGCTGTGCTACGAAAATGTGCTGTTCTGTTTTCTTCCTCACAGTCGGGTTTCAAAGAACAGAGGAACATTGTGCTTATGGATTGTTGGCCTATGACTATACTGACTGGAATACTACTGAGGAATCTGAATTTGCAGTGACAGTAAACATGTTTCCAGGTCAAAGAAAGGTGGAACAGGACAGAGTGTATCTGTGTGGGGGGGGGGAGACAAAATGGAGACAGAAAGGGGGGAAGAGAAGATAGGTAGAGAGAGGGGGGAAGAGAGAGAAGGGGGGGGGAGAGAGAGAGAGAGAGAGAGAGAGAGAGAGAGAGAGAGAGAGAGAGAGGGGGGGGGAGAAAGAGGGGGAAGGAGGAGACGATGGATAAAAGGAAGGGAAGTGGAGACTGACAGAAGGAGATCACGATGTTTATCCAATTTCCATACATATCTGGCAATTGCGAAGCATTACCGGGTTCGCTAGTACTATATATATGAGGGTTGGAACTTTAATAGTGGCAACTATTTATTTACAGCTCGTAAAGAATACATAAGTGTTTCAAAGTTTTACTGACCTTGACAGTAGTTACCAGCATTGTGTACAACCCGTTGTGCGATGTGGAAGTCGTTGAGCGGCGCGGTCAATTGCCCGACGAATTTGTAGCAGTTCTGAAGCGAATGCCGTGAAAGGTTTCCTTCAATTTAGAAATCGAGTTGAACTTACGAGGGCTTAAGTCAGGGGAGTGCAGGAGGTGGTATAGCAGTTAGCAGCCCCATCAGTAAAACAAATTGGCTCTGAGCACTATGCGACTTAACTTCTGAGGTCATCAGTCGCCTAGGACTTAGAACTAATTAAACCTAACTAACCTAAGGACCTCACAAACATCCATGCCCGAGGCAGGATTCGAATCTGCGACCGTAGCGGTCGCTCGGCTCCAGACTCCAGCGCCTAGAACCGCACGGCCACTCCGGTCGGCCAGTCAAACAAATCATTAACAGCTTGATCTGTATGTGCTTGAACATTGTCCTGCAAAATGATGGACAGGTCCTGCAGAAAATGTCCTCATTTATGTCTCTAAGCTGGTCGTAGGTTGTGTTCCAAAAATGAACAGCATGCTACAAATTCGTCGAGCAATAGACCGCGCCGCTCGAACTGTCAACACAACTGCCACGGCTAAGAGTATCCTACGACTTCCATATGGCGCAATGGGGTTATACACAAGGTTGGTGAATACTTTGAAGGTTAGTAAAACTTTGAATCACGTAATTATTTTGTACGAGCTGTAAATAAATAGTTACCACTATTAAAGTTCCAACCCTCATGTAATATATATAAACAGGCGATCTGGGACTTCGGAGAGCAAATCTCTTTTCTGTGTACACTGCCTTTGTTGTAGCGTCGTACGTTGGAACTTATTGAACATTGATGTGATGCTCTCTTACTCGTGACGAAACATGCAGTCCATCTTTCAGTCTTCACTATCTTTTCCGTTAACCCAGCGTGGAAAAGTACCAATGCTAATGAACTAGAGTAAACAATAATTAGCCGAATGAGGAAGTATTAAGTGGTCTCCATGTCTGAATTACTCTTATTTACGGTTTTTGCAGTAGATCTGTCTGGACCTTCTACACATGTAGATTTTTGGGCTCGTACTCAGAACTGAAACTGATTTCTCCCACCAGTTCTGTCCATCATTATCAAATGAAGAAACAATTTCAGCGTTCCTCGTCAATCATTTAGTCGTTTTGTAGAGTGGCAGTGATATTGTGTAGTATCTATTTTTCGTCATATGTCATTATTTCGTGCAAAATATTATAAACAAACACCAAAGAGAGTTTTACATCACCCCTGTTCCCAGAACTCTTGAACTGTTGAAGGTAGACGTTGACTGTGGGTATTGTATCACAAACACAGATCTTTTGACTGTTCAGAAATGTCACTAAACCTGCCAAAAGCAGTAAACAACCGTGCATGAGCAGCTCCTATTAGACAGAGGGGGTCCGACAGCCGATCAGCTCCAGTCATTCCACCAGGAAGGAGGTACACGGCTCGTGTTGTTCAACGATGCCTAGACGATCGATCGCGTCCGCATTGTTACTTTCACCTGCTGGCTGTAGGCGGCAGCGACCGGAGAGCAATGGCTCGCGCCCCTGCGTTCGTCTCTCTGTGGTGGCTCGTGTCTGGCGTCGGTGGCATCGGTGGCGGGGGGGGCGGGATGTGTTTTTTTTTACTGGCGATCTTTTGTTTAAACTATATTCCATCGATTTCACTGACCAATAGGATGCTGGGAATTAAAAAAACTACCCCATATATGTGAAGGATATCGATTTAATTAATTTGCATAAATTTTTTATATCAACATGGTGTTAGCGGTACAACAGTTAAGGAGAGGGTGTGGGTGTGTGGGTGACATGGAGCAAAACGGCATGTTAAGTGCAGAACACTATGTTATTTTGCATAATTTTTTTGTGGGTGACAAAGAAGAGTGCGCCAGAAATGGTGTTCAAAAGCGTGTGAAATTCGAAAAGTGTACCATAAAATGGTCAGAGGCCGTAACTAATTACTTAATTTGTTATCAAAGGTGGTACAATAGTTTAAGGAAATGAGGGTGACATGGAAAACCACTTAACAGAAAAATAGGTTAAGTGCTGACAAAAGGCCGAACATTGGGTTAAGACACCCAGAGTACAGTGCGAACATTAGGATATACAATATGTTTGCCCTATGTAATGAATTCTTACTAGACATACATCTCTCCAAACAGCTGAGAATGATGAGCAAGAGAATTCCAGCCCCCCAAACTGAATTTTTTATAAATAAACAACATACCCTTGAATTTCCTGTTATGAGATCCTTTCTCTCCACCAAAGAGCCACCCATTTCCATATATTCCATACACTGTCATGAACCCCATAAATTGTTTAAATAAAAAATATTCCATACACTGCAATCGATTTCTGGACAAATTGTTTAACTAAGTAAATAAACTATATTCCATACATTGACATAAATAGTTAAACAATATTCTATATAGTGTCTTAATTGTTTAAATAATATTCCATTCACTGCATCAAATTCCCTCCAAATGACCGAGCAACTGAGTCTTTTTCCCATCAGTTTCCTAGTGGGGTTGGGGAGAGGGGGGCTGGGGGTTTTCCCAGAAGGTAAATTTAATTAATTGATTGAGTTAATTAATTAGTCAATCGAATTGTCATCAGAAGTGTACCTGTAGCAGCAAGGGGGAGGGGGTGGATTCGAGGTTTCCTGGGGGTGGAGGTGGGGGGAACTATAGGTTAAGGACTGTCAATCAAAGGAGAACGATAGGTTAAGGACCTGTCAATCAAAGGAGAACGATAGGTTAAGGACCTGTCAATCAAAGGAGAACAATAGGTTAATGACCTGTCAATCAAAAGAGAACAATAGGTTGGGCCCACAGCACATACCTGCCTCTGATGTAGGCAACTCTCACTATTAGAAAGAGCGAGAAACGGCTTTGACCGTCTACTAACGTTGTGGTGTGACTTCTAATTCGATGTATATAGTTTAGTTGAGCGACACAATTGGGTGTTCATAGTAAATGGTTGCCTCTTCGGGTCAGATCTGTGGTAATAGTGAAACGCCTTCTTTGAGAGACTCATGTGCAGAGCTATTCCATAATAATTCTAATGCCTTGTAACGGGCATGACAATTGTTAAAGCCATTGGCCCTATTACACTACTGGCCATTAAAATTGCTACACCACGAAGATGACGTGCTGCAGACACGAAATTTAACCGACAGGAAGAAGATGCTGTCATATGCAAATGATTAGCTTTTCAGAGCATTCACACAAGATTGGCGCCAGTGGCGACACCTACAACGTTCTGACATGAGGGAAGTTCACAACCGATTTCTCATACACAAACAGCAGTTGACCGGCGTTGCCTGGTGAAACGTTAAGGAGGAGAAATGCGTACCATCACATTTCCGACTTTGATAAAGGTCGGATTGTAGCCTATCGCGATTGCGGTTTATCGTATCGCGACATTGCTGCTCGCGTTGGTCGAGATCCAATGACTATTAGCAGGATATGGAATCGGTGGGTTCAGGAGGGTAATACGGAACGCCGTGCTGGATCCCAACGGCTTCGTATCACTAGCAGTCGAGATGACAGGCATCTTATGTGCATGGCTGTAACGAATCGTGCAGCCACGTCTCGATCCCTGAGTCAACAGATGGGGACGTTTGCAAGACAACAACCTTTTGCACGAACAGTTCGACGACGTTTGCAGCAGCATGGACTACCAGCTCGGAGACCATGGCTGCGATTCCCCTTGACGCTGGATCACGGACAGGAGCGCCTGCGATGGTGTGCTCAACGACGAACCTGGGTGCACGAATGGCAAAACGTCATTTTTTCGGATGAATCCAGGTTCTGTTTACAGCATCATGATGGTCGCATCCGTGTTTGGCGACATCGCGGTGAACGCACATTGGAAGCGTGTATTCGTCATCGCCATACTGACGTATCACCCAGTGTAATGGTATGGGGTACCATTGGTTACACGTCTCGGTCACCTCTTGTTCCCATTGACGGCACTCTGAACAGTGGACGTTACATTTCAGATGTGTTACGACCCGTGGCTCTACCCTTCATTCGATCCCTGCGAAACCCTACATTTCAGCAGGATAATGCACGACCGCATGTTGCAGGGCCTGTATGGGTCTTTCTGGATACAGAAAATGTTCGACTGCTGCCCTGGCCAGCACATTCACCAGATCTCTCACCAACTGAAAACGTCTGGTCAATGGTGGCCGAGCAACTGGATCGTCACAATACCCCAGTCACTACTCTTGATGAACTGTGGTAACGTGTTGAAGCTGCATGGGCAGCTGTACCTGTACACACCATCCAAGCTCTGTTTGACTCAGTGCCCAGGCGTACCAATGCCGTTATTACGGCCAGAGGTGGTTGTTCTGGGTACTGATTTCTCAGGATCTATGCACCCAAGCCGGCCGCGGTGGCCGTGCGGTTCTAGGTATTTCAGTCCGGAACCGCGTAACTGCTACGGTCGCAGGTTCGAATCCTGCCTCGGGCATGGATGTGTATGATGTCCTTAGGTTAGTTAGGTTTAAGTAGTTCTAAGTTCTAGGGGACTGATGACCTCAGATGTTGAGCCCCATAGTGCTCAGAGCCATTTTATGCACCCAAATTGCGTGAAAATGTAATCACATGTCAGTTCTAGTATGATATATTTGTCCAATGAATACCCGTTTATCATCTGCATTTCTTCTTGGTGTAGCAATTTTAATGGCCAGTAGTGTATTTGTCTAGTCTAACCTGATTTGATTTCTACTTGTAAGTATCCTGAAAATATCTCTGAGTAATTGACGTGTTACGGCAGACCTGCCTGTGTTGAAACTATTGTTCGCTATTTCCACAAACTGCACCTAGAATGACGAAAGAGTAGCATCTGCAGATCCCAACGTATTACGTTCCACAGTCGACTATGTTTGTTCCGTGGAACAGTTAGCGCTCGTGCATTTCAGTGTGACATTAACGTTACTGTAATACAGTGTAAGGTTCCGGGATTTTGGACACCTTACACGTCGGGTTCCTCACTTTTATGTGTTGTTTGTAGTGGTGCAAGACACTGGTTTTGCAACATGGGGCGGTTCTTTGTGTGTATATTTCCCTTGTTTGAGATTTAATACACTTATCATCGTGAGTGACGAGAATAACTCCCTTACATCAATTTGCATGTTTAAGTTGCTTAGAAACCGGGTGGAAGCATCACTGGAGGGGAAGCCAGTTTTAGTTAGCCACGCACAATGGGCTGCAGAGCCGCGGCCTAGTCGAGATCAAGCGCCGGTGACGGACACTGCAGAGAACTAGGGGAAGAAAAGAACATCACGTGAGCGGCGCGTGAGAACGTAACTTGTGGATGATGGAGTGTTAATAAGGTGGTAACAGACCTGGCTGTTCACTTGAAAGCCGGCCAATTACACGACACTGTACTTATTAAGCCATTTGCTGATTGGGAAACCATGGCTAATAGAAATGAAAGAGCAACTGCCATTGACTGTTCCATCCAGTGTCCAACCGCACTGTAGAGGGAAGGGAAGGGAAGGGAAGCTAGGCTGAGGAGACGCGCAACTGCCCAGCGCGGCAGGCACTTTCCATTGAGACTTCGTCGAGTGTGGTCGGTGTGCATCCCTTTCTGACGTGACGACAGTGAAAGGAGATATATTGGTGTGGACACTTTGTTCACTCGGCTCCAAAATTCCGTCAAGAGCTGGCGGGATTCTTTTCGTAAATCTCCTGTGTGGAGAAGGAAGAGAGCCAATATAGTCAAATTCTTGTGGGAACAGCGAGGGCAGAGTAACACACGGCGCGCCAGCCTTGCGCATGTGCTTAGCCATTAAAAGTAGACTACGATGAAGTTAACGTTCTTCTCTTTACGAAAACTTATGGCAAGTTTGCTGATATAGAGTCAGACAGGTTCATTAAAGGATTTTGATTGGTTTACAGATCCGACGACACACGGTAGCAGACAAGCCGACGACGCTGGGCAACACAAGGTAAACAATGCAGCGCGCCAATAAATGTAAATGTAGTGCCACAAGCTAGGTTTTACTTCAGTGATACGAAGTAGGAAGACATGTCCTTCTTTTAGTATTCCCCCTGAAATTAACGTATTTTCTTCGTGTACTTGATGGCTGTGTTTGGTTAACATTTGTGGGGACAGAATAAAATTTGTTAGAGCCCGTCACATTTTCAGCTCGACATTAGGATAGTCTTCCACCAGAGACTCTTTCTCTCAGTTAAAATAATTAACCATCCTAAACTTTGTGATATTATTGATCTTTTATATTTTATGTCATTTGAGCAATTTAATACTAGGATCCTCTTGTCTGAACAGGCGATACCTGAGATTGCTCTTGTGCATTGTAATGATCCAACATGTGCAATTGTGATTCCAAAAAATACAATCACAGGGAATAGCTGTTGTCTGTTCTAAGATAGACGTCCCCTTCCTACCTCATTGGAATATTTTAGGAACACTGACAGGAGCTGTTCTTCGGAAATCTAAAATCTTGGTGAGTAACAGCAAGTTTCCTAACAGGTCAGGTTCAAATTGCGTTATGTGCGCTAAGTGTAATCATGCACACAATGCAAACATAGCATTCACTTATTACAAACCAGAGGCTTGTTTAGAACATATTCCATACTTCCAAAATTGAAGGAAAATACGTAGTGAGGTGCGAACAGTGTCAGAAAGCACACGAAGAACGCATTATTTCTAGAAATTAATGCAACTTTCTTTTTTTCTGTTGGGGAAAAGGATGACTTTTAGGATATTATTCCTTCACCATTTACAGGGTGTTTCAAAAATGACCGGTATATTTGAAACGGCAATAAAAACTAAACGAGCAGCGATAGAAATACACCGTTTGTTGCAATATGCTTGGGACAACAGTACATTTTCAGGCAGACAAACTTTCGAAATTACAGTAGTTACAATTTTCAACAACAGATGGCGCTGCGGTCTGGGAAACTCTATAGTACGATATTTTCCACATATCCACTATGCGTAGCAATAATATGGCGTAGTCTCTGAATGAAATTACCCGAAACCTTTGACAACGTGTCTGGCGGAATGGCTTCACATGCAGATGAGATGTACTGCTTCAGCTGTTCAATTGTTTCTGGATTCTGGCGGTACACCTGGTCTTTCAAGTGTCCCCACAGAAAGAAGTCACAGGGGGTTCATGTCTGGCGAATAGGGAGGCCAATCCACGCCGCCTCCTGTATGTTTCGGATAGCCCAAAGCAATCACACGATCATCGAAATATTCATTCAGGAAATTAAAGACGTCGGCCGTGCGATGTGGCCGGGCACCATCTTGCATAAACCATGAGGTGTTCGCAGTGTCGTCTAAGGCAGTTTGTACCGCCACAAATTCACGAAGAATGTCCAGATAGCGTGATGCAGTAATCGTTTCGGATCTGAAAAATGGGCCAATGATTCCTTTGGAAGAAATGGCGGCCCAGACCAGTACTTTTTGAGGATGCAGGGACGATGGGACTGCAACATGGGGCTTTTCGGTTCCCCATATGCGCCAGTTCTGTTTATTGACGAAGCCGTCCAGGTAAAAATAAGCTTCGTCAGTAAACCAAATGCTGCCCACATGCATATTGCCGTCATCAATCCGTGCACTATATCGTTAGCGAATGTCTCTCGTGCAGCAATGGTAGCGGCGCTGAGGGGTTGCCGCGTTTGAATTTTGTATGGATAGAGGCCCCCCCATGAACCATGGACCTTGCCGTTGGTGGGGAGGCTTGCGTGCCTCAGCGATACAGATAGCCGTACCGTAGGTACAACCACAACGGAGGGGTATCTGTTGAGAGGCCAGACAAACGTGTGGTTCCTGAAGAGGGGCAGCAGCCTTTTCAGTAGTTGCAAGGGCAACAGTCTGATGATTGACTGATCTGGCCTTGTAACAATAACCAAAACGGCCTTGCTGTGCTGGTACTGTGAACGGCTGAAAGCAAGGGGAAACTACGACCGTAATTTTTCCCGAGGGCATGCAGCTTTACTGTATGATTAAATGATGATGGCGTCCTCTTGGGTAAAATATTCCGGAGGTAAAATAGTCCCCCATTCGGATCTCCGAGCGGGGACTACTCAAGAGGATGTCGTTATCAGCAGAAAGAAAACTGGCGTTCTACGGATCGGAGCGTGGAATGTCAGATCCCTTAATCGGGCAGGTAGGTTAGAAAATTTAAAAAGGGAAATGGATAGGTTAAAGTTAGATATAGTGGGAATTAGTGAAGTTCGGTGGCAGGAGGAACAAGACTTCTGGTCAGGTGACTACAGGGTTATAAACACAAAGTCAAATAAGGGTAATGCAGGAGTAGGTTTAATAATGAATAGGGAAATAGGAATGCGGGTAAGCTACTACAAACAGCATAGTGAACGCATTATTGTGGCCAAGATAGATACGAAGCCCACACCTACTACAGTAGTACAAGTTTATATGCCAACTAGCTCTGCAGATGACGAAGAAATTGAAGAAATATATGATGAAATAAAAGAAATTATTCAGACAGTGAAGGGAGACGAAAATTTAGTAGTCATTGGTGACTGGAATTCGAGTGTAGGAAAAGGGAGAGAAGGAAACGTAGTAGGTGAATATGGATTGGGGCCAAGAAATGAAAGAGGAAGCCGCCTGGTAGAATTTTGCACAGAGCACAACTTAATCATAGCTAACACTTGGTTTAAGAATCATGATAGAAGGTTGTATACATGGAAGAACCCTGGAGATACTAAAAGGTATCAGATGGATTATATAATGGTAAGACAGAGATTTAGGAACCAGGTTTTAAATTGTAAGACATTTCCAGGGGCAGATGTGGACTCTGACCACAATCTATTGGTTATGACCTGTAGATTAAAACTGAAGAAACTGCAAAAAGGTGGGAACTTAAGGAGATGGGACCTGGATAAAATGAAAGAACCAGAGGTTGTACAGAGTTTCAGGGAGAGCATAAGGGAACAATTGACAGGAATGGGGGAAAGAAATACAGTAGAAGAAGAATGGGTAGCTTTGAGGGATGAAGTAGTGAAGGCAGCAGAGGATCAAGTAGGTAAAAAGACGAGGGCTAGTAGAAATCCTTGGGTGACAGAAGAAATATTGAATTTAATTGATGAGAGGAGAAAATATAAAAATGCAGTAAATGAAGCAGGCAAAAAGGAATACAAACGTCTCAAAAATGAGATCGACAGGAAGTGCAAAATGGCTAAGCAGGGATGGCTAGAGGACAAATGTAAGGATGTAGAGGCGTATCTCACTACGGGTAAGATAGTTACTGCCTACAGGAAAATTAAAGAGACTTTTGGAGATAAGAGAACCACTTGTATGAACATCAAGAGCTCAGATGGAAACCCAGTTCTAAGCAAAGAAGGGAAAGCAGAAAGGTGGAAGGAGTATATAGAGGGTCTATACAAGGGCGATGCACTTGAGGACAATATTATGGAAATGGAAGAGGATGTAGATGAAGATGAAATGGGAGATACGATACTGCGTGAAGAGTTTGACAGAGCACTGAAAGCCCTGAGTCGAAACAAGGCCCCGGGAGTAGACAACATTCCATTGGAACTACTGACGGCCTTGGGAGAGCCAGTCCTGACAAAACTCTACCATCTGGTGAGCAAGATGTATGAAACAGGCGAAATACCCTCAGACTTCAAGAAGAATATAATAATTCCCATCCCAAAGAAAGCAGGTGTTGACAGATGTGAAAATTACCGAACAATCAGTTTAATAAGCCACAGCTGCAAAATACTAACACGAATTCTTTACAGACGAATGGAAAAACTAGTAGAAGCCGACCTCGGGGAAGATCAGTTTGGATTCCGTAGAAATACTGGAACACGTGAGGCAATACTGACCTTACGACTTATCTTAGAAGAAAGATTAAGGAAAGGCAAACCTACGTTTCTAGCATTTGTAGACTTAGAGAAAGCTTTTGAAAATGTTGACTGGAATACTCTCTTTCAAATTCTAAAGGTGGCAGGGGTAAAATACAGGGAGCGAAAGGCTATTTACAATTTGTACAGAAACCAGATGGCAGTTATAAGAGTCGAGGGACATGAAAGGGAAGCAGTGGTTGGGAAGGGAGTGAGACAGGGTTGTAGCCTATCCCCGATGTTATTCTATCTGTATATTGAGCAAGCAGTAAAGGAAACAAAAGAAAAATTCGGGGTAGGTATTAAAATCCATGGAGAAGAAATAAAAACTTTGAGGTTCGCCGATGACATTGTAATTCTTTCAGAGACAGCAAAGGACTTGGAAGAGCAGTTGAACGGAATGGATGGTGTTTTGAAGGGAGGATATAAGATGAACATCAACAAAAACGAAACGAGAATAATGGAATGTAGTCGAATTAAGTCGGGTGATGTTGTGGGTACTAGATTAGGAAATGAGACACTGAAAGTAGTAAAGGAGTTTTGCTATTTGGGGAGCAAAATAACTGATGATGGTCGAAGTAGAGAGGATATAAAATGTAGACGGGCAATGGCAAGGAAAGCGTTTCTGAAGAAGAGAAATTTGTTAACATCGACTATAGATTTAAGTGTCAGGAAGTCAATTCTGAAAGTATTTGTATGGAGTGTAGCCATGTATGGAAATGAAACATTGACGATAAATAGTTTGGACAAGAAGTGAATAGAAGCTTTCGAAATGTGGTGCTACAGAAGAATGCTGAAGATTAGATGGGTAGATCACATAACTAATGAAGAAGTATTGAATAGGATTGGGGAGAAGAGAAGTTTGTGGCACAACTTGACCAGAAGAAGGGATCGGTTGGTAGGACATGTTCTGAGGCATCAAGGGATCACCAATTTAGTATTGGAGGGCAGCGTGGGGGGTAAAAATCGTAGGGGGAGACCAAGAGATGAATGTACTAAGCAGATTCAGAAGGATGTAGGTTGCAGTAGGTACTGGGAGATGAAGAAGCTTGCACAGGATAGAGTAGCATGGAGAGCTGCATCAAACCAGTCTCAGGACTGAAGACCACAACAACAACAACAACAACAAACAACATGGATAGAGGTGTAAACTCTGGCGCATGAGACGATTCGTGGACGTTGGCGTCATTTGGACCGCAGCTGCAACATGGCGAACGGAAACCCGAGGCCGCTGTTGGATCACCTGCTGCACTAGCTGCGCGTTGCCCTCTGTGGTTGCAGTACGTGGTCGCCCTACCTTTCCAGCATGTTCATCCGTCACGTTCCTAGTCCGTTGAAATTTTTCAAACAGATCCTTTATTGTATCGGTTTTCGGTCCTTTGGTTACATTAAACCTCCGTTGAAAACTTTGTCTTGTTGCAACAACACTGTGTTCTTATTCGGTGGAATTCCAACACCAGAAAAATCCTCTGTTCTAAGGAATAAACCATGTTGTCTACAGCACACTTGCACGTTGTGAACAGCACACGCTTACAGCAGAAAGACGACGTACAGAATGGCGCACCCACAGACTGCGTTGTCTTCTATAACTTTCGCGGTTCCAGACTGCTGCGCCAGAACCGCGCGGCCACTTCGGCCGGCTGAAACACCCTGTATCTAGCTAGTGGAGAGATGTTTGGTTTTTCATTTATGGGTTCCAATACAAAAATAATAAATGAAATTTGTTCTTAAAACCAAGATAAAATATCAGTTTTTCCTTAGGTTTAGAAAGACAAAGTAAATTTATGTTGTGAATCTCTAAAAGTTCCGTGAAACAAACACTGAACTCGGTATGCCGTCTACTGAAAAAAAAATAATAAAAAAAAAATACGAACTTACCGAGTATCGGACCATGTTATCAACTGGATTCAGTACATCCCTGAAGAAAGAATTCAACACGTCGCTCTTAACAGAACAATATCGACTGATGTAAGGATAACTTCCCGAGTATCCTAAGGAAGTGTGATTGGACCGTTACTGTTTACAATGTATGTAAATGGTCTAGTAGACAGCGTCGGATGCTCTTTAAGACTTTGTCTATAAGAAAGTAGCATGGTCATACAATATCGATTTGCAAAATGACCTACAGGAAACTGATGAATTATGCAGTCTGGCAGTTGACCCTAAAGGTAAACATATGTAACACACTTCGCATGCGCAGGAAAAGGAATCCACTACTGTACAACTACACTACTGACGACAAGTTGCTAGAAAATATCTAAAAGTAACTATCCCAAACGAACGTAAGTGGAATGACCACATAAAACAAACAGTAGGAAAAGCAGACGCCATATTGAGATTCATAGGAATAATCTTAAGGAAATGTAACTCATTCACGAAAAAAGCGGCTTGAAAGGTGCTTGTTCTATCGATTTTTTAATATTGTTCATCAGTCTGGAACCTTTACCAGGTAGGACTGATAGAAGAGATATAGAAGATACAAAGAAGAACGGCGCGTTTCGTGACGGGTTCGTTTAACCGGCACGAGAGCGTTACAGAGATGGTCAACAAACTCCATTGGCAGACGCTACAAGAGAGGCGTTGTGCACGGAGAGGTTTACTACTGAGATTTCGAGAGAGTACATCCCAGAAAGAGTTGGGCAACGTATTACTTCCTCCCACATACATCTCGCGATATGGCCACGGTGAAAAAAAATCGAGGAGTTAGAGCTAATAGGGAGCCTTATCGACAATCGTTCTTCCCACGTGCCATTCGCGAGTGGAACAGGGAAGGAGGGATCAGTTAGTGGTGCCAAAAGTACGCTCCACCCCACACATTCAGGTGGCTTGTAGAGTATTGATGTAGATGTAGAGGTCTGGTACAGCTTGTTTACTGGCGGAACCCTGACAGCTGAACTTTCCCCAGGTCTGGCTGAGAACTTTTAACGAGAAAGTGGGGAATAAAGTGGGGTCTGAGGAAAATCTCGTCTCTTCTTAGAAGTGGCGTCACAAAATAACGAGGCAGTGCCACGCCACGAGCGGCGTACACACAAAGAGAGAGAGAGAGAGGGAGAGAGCGGGAGGAGGGAAGGGGTAGACTGCTGCTGCGAAGATGCTTCCCAGAAACCACGACTTCACAAAACGAAAAAAGGAGAGTTTTAAAATCATCGATAAAGTATTGCAAAAAGTGACGATTTCTGCAATATATGACTAACTGAACATTAAGTACCCTTCACTGCTTTGTCCTATATATCACATAATTATTATACTAATAGTGCTCTTGGTATCAAAAAACGCTAATGTGACTAAGATTTGGCAGATACGATAGCATTTAAATCGTATGAAAGACTATTATTATTATTATTATTATTATTATTATTATTGAAGTTTTCTGTGCGTACAGGATAGCACCTGGTGGTCAGTTACTTCCCGGCACGATATTTTTGGCAGTGTTTATTGGTTCGCTGTACTCATTTTGCACACGTGTTAAGACCATGTTTACAGTCTTGTTGCTACGGTCTTGGCGCTTGCGAGAAAGGCTTAGTGTGATAACACACATTACGACGTAGGAAGCCTTTGGCCGTGTTCGACGGCTTGCCTGTACACACGTGAAAGACGCGCAGCTGAAGTACCTTGCTGGGAAGTAAACGGTGACTGGGCTCAACCACTAAACACAATCAAGTATTATTACCTTTGTCATTGGTATTAACACACAAATGACGAAAACAGCAAAAAGGATAAGTGGCTCTCAAAAGAAAAGAATATGCATAAATAAGCTGCAAATAGAAAGCTGAAGGCCACTGGCGTAAAAAGTGTGTTTATGGGATACATAACGGACGAGATATCATGAATATACGTCACACAGTGATAGACCTCAGTCAGTCTTGTGGCACAGCCTCGTACCCGCCTCGACGAAATTCCAGTGCCAAATGTAACACGGTTTTGCTTCCCATTCAGTGAGGTATGCGAAAAGTTTATTTGCCTCAATTTTTGAAGTATGCGGTGAAAGCTGAAAACTTAAAATGCTTCGGTGAAGACAGTTGTCAATGTAGTAGATAGTGATTGTATATGTCGCACTTTACGTCGTCAATTATCTTAAATAGTCCCTCTTTCGAACTGCGGCGGGTACTTTCATACGACCTCAGTGGACTACCTAGCGTCAACATCGTGTTGTCCATTAAACTAAATAGAAGAAGAAAAATTTCTGCGTAACATCCCGCTAACATGAGGTAATTAGAGACGGAGTACATGGTATGAAGTGACAAGGATGAGACATGAAAACAGGCGTGACCTTTTTAGGAAGAACTATCCCAGCAATCGCCTGACGTGACTTAGAGAAATCTAAATACGGTTTGCCGAACGGGAATTTGGACCCACTCCTCCAAAATGTGGATCAAATGTCTCAGCAGCAGTGCCATCTCGCCCGGTAGACAAACAGACCCATTAATACCACTGCCAGTGCGTGGGGAGTCTGTCCGTTTCTCACATGTCCTAAAAATAGACTTTAATCCTCAATAACGATTATGTTATTGCATTAATATTCTATTCCTGCCGGCCACTGTGGTCGAGCGGTTCTAGGTGCTTCAGTCCGGAACCACGCGGCTGCTATGGTGGCAGGTTCGAATCCTGCCTCGGGTATGGTTGTGTGTGATGTCCTTCGGTTAGTTAGGTGTAAGTAGTTCAAAGTCCAGGGGACTGATGACCTTCGATGTTAAGTCCCATAGTGCTTAGAGCCATTTGAACCATTCTGTTCCTGTTCCTCACCATTCCTTCTGCAACACCGAGCAAGGTGGTGCAATGATTAAAATACTAGGCATATATTCGCGAGGGATAGGGTTGAAATCTCCATCCGTCCAACCAGATTTTGGTTTCTCTTAATTTCCCTAAGCGGTGATCGGAATAATTTCTTAAACTAAGGCGCGACAGATTTCCTTTCACAGCCTCGTGCTGTCCGGGCTTGTATTCTGTCTACACTCCTGGAAATTGAAATAAGAACACCGTGAATTCATTGTCCCAGGAAGGGGAAACTTTATTGACACATTCCTGGGGTCAGATACATCACATGATCACACTGACAGAACCACAGGCACATAGACACAGGCAACAGAGCATGCACAATGTCGGCACTAGTACAGTGTATATCCACCTTTCGCAGCAATGCAGGCTGCTATTCTCCCATGGAGACGATCGTAGAGATGCTGGATGTAGTCCTGTGGAACGGCTTGCCATGCCATTTCCACCTGGCGCCTCAGTTGGACCAGCGTTCGTGCTGGACGTGCAGACCGCGTGAGACGACGCTTCATCCAGTCCCAAACATGCTCAATGGGGGACAGATCCGGAGATCTTGCTGGCCAGGGTAGTTGACTTACACCTTCTAGAGCACGTTGGGTGGCACGGGATACATGCGGACGTGCATTGTCCTGTTGGAACAGCAAGTTCCCTTGCCGGTCTAGGAATGGTAGAACGATGGGTCCGATGACGGTTTGGATGTACCGTGCACTATTCAGTGTCCCCTCGACGATCACCAGTGGTGTACGGCCAGTGTAGGCGATCGCTCCCCACACCATGATGCCGGGTGTTGGCCCTGTGTGCCTCGGTCGTATGCAGTCCTGAATGTGGCGCTCACCTGCACGGCGCCAAACACGCATACGACCATCATTGGCACCAAGGCAGAAGCGACTCTCATCGCTGAAGACGACACGTCTCCATTCGTCCCTCCATTCACGCCTGTCGCGACACCACTGGAGGCGGGCTGCACGATGTTGGGGCGTGAGCGGAAGACGGCCTAACGGTGTGCGGGACCGTAGCCCAGCTTCATGGAGACGGTTGCGAATGGTCCTCGCCGATACCCCCGGAGCAACAGTGTCCCTAATTTGCTGGGAAGTGGCGGTGCGGTCCCCTACGGCACTGCGTAGGATCCTACGGTATTGGCGTGCATCCGTGCGTCGCTGCGGTCCGGTCCCAGGTCGACGGGCACGTGCACCTTCCGCCGACCACTGGCGACAACATCGATGTACTGTGGAGACCTCACGCCCCACGTGTTGAGCAATTCGGCGGTACGTCCACCCGGCCTCCCGCATGCCCACTATACGCCCTCGCTCAAAGTCCGTCAACTGCACATACGGTTCACGTCCACGCTGTCGCGGCATGCTACCAGTGTTAAAGACTGCGATGGAGCTCCGTATGCCACGGCAAACTGGCTGACACTGACGGCGGCGGTGCACAAATGCTGCGCAGCTAGCGCCATTCGACGGCCAACACCGCGGTTCCTGGTGTGTCCGCTGTGCCGTGCGTGTGATCATTGCTTGTACAGCCCTCTCGCAGTGTCCGGAGCAAGTATGGTGGGTCTGACACACCGGTGTCAATGTGTTCTTTTTTCCATTTACAGGAGTGTATAATGATCTCCAAATCAACGTTACGTTCCCGTTGCAGTCAACATTGATAGCGGAGATTAAAAGTTGACATACGGAATTCCTTGTTTACAATGTCATGTAGGAAGCCCGAAATACAGTAAAATTACTTTTACGACAGGCAGCACTGATTGCAGGAATTAGTCAAGTGATACAAAGGTAGTGTGAGTGTGGAAGCCAGCGGAATACCTATTCAGCTCCGTAAAGAATGCCAGTGACATTAATTTTTATGGCAATAGCTTTTTATCTGAAACGGTAATCACTATGAACTTGCGGCACTCTTGTTTCTGGGAAAAGCAACACATTGTGGATATCCATTAAATGCAAAACGACTAACGTTTGTCGGCGTATACCAGCAGTTACAGCCTCAAACAACAGTACAACTATACTGTAACAACTGCTTCTCTCAAGAACAAATTCTCTACAAAATGAATACTGCGTTCGATTCCAGTTAGGTTATTCAAATTTTGGCTTTCAAACAGGTTTTAATGCCCATATATGGTCTGGTGATGCGAGCAAAGTATAGCCATACATTTCCTAACAACAAAGAGAACCAAGGTTCTACATTACATTCTAAACGTCTTCAGAGGCTTTTATCAACGATGTAATAACTATCTCGTACGACAGTAAAAGATTTTGTTAGTTGTAGAGATAGTTTTTTATTATTGAATGCGAAACTCTAACGAGAATTATATTAACTTGGTCCTTTATAAGTTGATCAATTGTATCTCAGTAGTCGCTTTTGTTTAAGTTTCTTATATACTCTGCATTAATTCAGTTCTTTGAGCGATTAAATCTGGCAACTTTTAATTTTCCTCTCAGTTCTCTTTCATCTTCATTTTCTTACTTATTACTTTTCATTTATTTTTAATGACTAACACGTGTGACTTTATGACAACTCGTTAACTAGTCACTTTTTCCAGTATCGTACATTAACTGCAACGTTTCTAATTATGATGTGGAAGGAAGAAGGTTACTCTTTCACGTTCTGCCCATGTCAAAGTTATTAGAGATGGAGTATCATGGTAGGTGAGTAAGGATCGAGGAATAAATAGACTATGGATTTGCTGAAGCAACCACCCCTGCATTCATTTCATACAAGGCGACAATTATTGAACTGTATGAAATAAAATCGTCATAAGTTCTGAACGGTTTGCGTTAGAACGTTCAAACTGCACGGTTGGCCGCAGGGCATGAAGGCAGTTATACGGTTCGGTTTAGCGACGAATCCCAATTTCTTTTGGATGGGTTCCTCAATAAGCAAAATTGACACATTTGGGGGACTGAGAATCCGTATTTCGCAATCGAGAAGTCTGTGATTTATGTTATCACGTCTCCGTGATTTGTTTATCAGAATACGTCGATGAATAATTCTGTATTTAGCAATGACAAATTTTTTTTAGGTATTCTAATTTACTTGTTACAGGCTCACCGGCACATCCTCCCTAGCGCTAATTGAAAGTGGCTGAGGTTTCCGAAACAAACACAGGAAGTCTATTTCACTAGTACATGCCCAGTAGTCCTTCAGCCAGTGTCATATAGATTTCATATCTTTGTACGTGTATAGATGTTATGATGCCGCTACACCGTCTTGTCGGCAAATACTCGCTATTCTAGCCGACGGTGGGTGCTCGATCGGGAAAACGGGGAGCTGAATTCCAAAAAAGGGAAAAACTCGACGCTAGGGTCAAGCAACGGGCAGCAGAGTGTCCGAACAACGCGTAGAGACCGGCATAAAGAGAGAGCACAAAACGTGAACGATCGAAACAACTAGCAGGAGCAAGGAACGACGCGGAAGCCAGGTCCGTACTGGTCGATCTCAGCATAAGAGCTGAGTGACCCGCCGGCAAAGAAGCTGGTCTGCTTATAAAACGCTGTGCGCGTGCCGTCCGTGGGAGCTTTCCGCACCACTCTGCTGCGAGACCCACGCCAGCCATAGGTATGTATGGTGGCGGGGATTTAGTGGTAAGAGGGACCGGTGGATAGCCCGTCAAAAACTGAATACGGATCAAGCATGAAAACAGGAAGGAGGTGTACGGTACTGTGGGGAAAAACAGAAACCGTGAACGGTCCAAGCTTAACAACAGCAATATTAAACAAAGAAAAGAAGCGACGGCGTCGCGGTTAAGTGGTCACGGTATTTGACTGCAAAGCAGGGGAGCCATGTTCAGAGCTGCCTCGTGCCTTTTTTTTTTTTTAATTTTTTTTTCTCGCTGTTTGCTGTAGGCAAATTTGTGCCTGTGTCGTGGTGTAACGTCCGTGTAAGGAAGGGCCCTATAATTAAAGTTGATTCTGCACATCTACTCTTTTTACATCCGAAAGTAAGTGGCTTTCAAGTGGTAATCGTAAACGTTTGATGAGAAGGCGACAAGTCAACCGAACCTTCCACCGGAAAACACGTCTGGTGCGTCATACACGGCATTAATGACAGTATGTGTTTCAGGTGATAGGACCTAATTTATACGCCTGATGAGTGAGTGAGATATGCCTCCTTGCCTGATTAAGTGTTCGTGTGAATGTGAGTGTGATCACTCCCAAGGTAATGATGAAAACATAATAGTTTGTCACATAAGTTGCAAGAAATGAACGCCATAGATTCACGATCACACAGTTTCTGTGCTTTGTCAAAACATATGTTTTTAACACTGCGTTCCGTTCTGGAAGTTTTGACTCTTAAATTCCTTTGTTGTAACATAGTTCTCATCCATTGACTTGTTGGTTTCTTTTCTTTGAGATGCCTATGTGGTATCTGGCTTGCTTGTCACTATTCATCACATTTACTTGCCATGGCAATCTATTCTTACCATGTGACATATTCTATAACCAATGTATCGTATGACAACTGCGAATGTTACAGAAAGAGAACAAACATTTCAGTGACCGGGCAGACAGTTCATAAAGTTGTGAAAAATAAAATAAAGTAAATGGCACGAGCGGGCTTAGAACCCGGATCGCCCGCTTCGCAGTCCAATGCCGTGACCGCTCTACTCAATGTTGCACTTGTTGAGCTTGGACCGTTCATTGTTCCTATTTTGCTTTTTTTCATCGTTCAGTACACTTTCTTCCTGTTTTCATGCTCGATCTGTGTTCAGTTTTTGACGGGCTATCCACTGGGTCATCTTACCACTAAATCTGATGGGGTTGCGATGGGGATGTTCCCTTGTAAGCATTATGCTTCATAAATATTCCACTATACATCACACGAGCGTTTTCTAGGCCAGCTTCCTCGTAGACCTGATATAGTTCCTTCAAGCTCTACCAATATAGCGAAGCCCTCTCCTTCCCTTGTTGCGAAACTGAAAGTATATCCTCTCTCAATGTTATATCCCACAACTCTGTACTCGGTCGTATTTGTATGTGTTTCCAGATGTACCTAATTAATTTTAGAATTGAACGGTCAATCTGGTCAATAGAAGAGAAATACACTGAAATACAACGTGTGCACAATCGTTTTCCACGACAATTTATTTTTCAACAAAACGCGAAAGAAAATCAGTGCCCACTGACTTATTTGCGATAGAGGACTTCAGGATTACAGACACACAAAACACCACAGTGACATGTTGTTGCTGATTAATATATTACACACGCACACACACAAACACACACACGCATGCTCTAATGTGCCCAAAAGTCTTTAAACACCTGTTACTGTTCGTTACAAATACAGATGTCATATTTCGGCTTTTCCACCAAGCTCTTACTCACTACAGCCTTAATTTGTTTCTTTTGTTGGCTTCGGTGTCGTACCAATAAAGCCATCTCAATCCTAAAACTTCACTTACGACAATACTAATGTAAGGACAACACAACAGTCCCCGAGCGGAGAAAATCTCCGACCTTGTCAGGAATAGAACCCGTGCCACTTCTATTAGCAATCCAGTGCGCTGACACCTCAGCTACCGCGGCGGACTTTCCTTTCTTCAAATGGTTCAAATGGCTCTGAGCACTATGGGACTTAACATCTGTCGTCATCAGTCCCCTAGAACTTAGAACTACTTAAACCTAACTAACCTAAGGACATCACACACATCCATGCCCGAGGCAGGATTCGAACCTGCGACCGTAGCAGTCGCGCGGTTCCGGACTGCGCGCCTAGAACCGCTAGACCACCGCGGCCGGCTTTCCTTTCTTCCTGAAGCATGTTGCAGAGTTGTTATCGGGATTACGGGGTATGTGGTACACAATCAGTGACTTAGTTCTTACCAAATATGTTCGATGAAGTGAAGAGCGTTAGACCACCTCCCCAGATTTACACTGTAGCTACGACACATTCAGATGGGTACTGGTCGATGTTTATCTGCCAGGTCTACACACAGTCACCTGAGTGGCGTACCAGGTACCGTCACACAACACTTCACACAAACCAGAGACGGGACTGTTTGCTCTATTTTAAGCTACGACGCGCATTCTTTCTTGTGATCGGTATGCTCTGGGTAGCATTGCAAACCGCTGTCCTACCGATTTTCCTGTCGCCATTTTGTGTGCGTGAGTTGCAACAGAAGACCTCTACAGCTGCCGAATCGGTTGTGTGATTGTTAGCTCACTCAGTATATTTCAGAATTCAGTGATTCCTGTCAGATAATTCCTCAGATGTATTGGTGACAAGAATGATTTTGATGCTTGCATGACGGCTACATTTTAAAATGACAACGCGTATATTGGACATGAGCAGATGTTACTCCAGTGAAATTTTCTGACGAAACGTCCGAAGTAGGGGACCTGTGACTCGTATCCAGTTCGAAGACATTCAGTTCTCTCCTTCTGTTGATGCTGACACAAAACCCCCACCGGGGGCCGAACCTCACAATAACCCTGAAAGATCGGTTCGGTGGGGGGCGGCGGAGGGGTGAAGTGGACTGCGGTCGTCGTCGTGGGGTTGTGGACCACTGCGGCTGCTGCTGGGACGGAGCCTCTCCGTCGTTTCTAGGTCCCCGGTTAACATACAATACAATACAATATACAATACAAGGGTTGGCTGAAGCCATTCATTCTCATTCTCAAATACAGGATGACTAAAGTATGGCTATTCGCGCGTCGTTAGCTAAATTGCTTTTTGACCAACAACCCCAACCCCTTGATAGGTAGATCGTTGTTGCCCATAAAGCGATGATTTCCAGGCAGTATGTGATACGTAGCACGAAACTCGTCTAGCTTGAAGGGGGAAACCAGATGGCGCTATGGCTGGCTCGCTAGATGGTGCTGTCATAGGTCAAACGGATATCAACTGCGTTTTTTTGAATAGGAACCCCCATTTTTATTACATATTCGTGTAGTATGTAAAGAAATATGAATGTTTTAGTTGGACCACTTCTTTCGCTTTGTGATAGAAGGCGCTGTAATAGTCACAAACGTATAAGTACGTGGTATGACGTAACATTCCGTCAGTGCGGACGGCATTTGCTTCGTGATACATTACCCGTGTTAAAATGGACCGTTTACCAATTGCGGAAAAGGTTGATATCGTGTTGATGTATGGCTATTGTGATCAAAATGCCCAACGGGCGTGAGCTACGTATGCTGCTCGGTATCCTGGACGACATCATCCAAGTGTCCGGACCGTTCGCCGGATAGTTACGTTATTTAAGGAAACAGGAAGTGTTCAGCCGCATGATAAACGTTAACCACGACCTGCAACAAATGATGATGCCCACGTAGGTGTTTTAGATTCTGTCGCGGCTAATCCGCACATCAGAAGCAGACACATTGCGCGAGAAGCGGGAATCTCAAAAACGTCGGTGTTGAGAATGCTACATCAACATCGATTGCACCCGTACCGTATTTCTGTGCACCAGGAACTGCATGGCGACGACTTTGAACGTCGTGTACAGTTCTGCTACTGGGCACAAGAGAACTTACGGGACGATGACAGATTTTTTGCACGCTTTCTATTTAGCGACGAAGCGTCATTCACCAACAGGGGTAACGTAAACCGGCGTAATACGGAAAATCCACGTTGGCTGCGACAAGTGGAATATCAGCGACCTTGGCGGGTTAATGTATGGTGCGGCATTATGGCAGGAAGGATAATTGGCCCCCATTTTATCGATGGCAATCTAAATGGTGCAATGTGATGTGTTGGCAGAAGAGCCAACACCGTGTTGCTAGAGGATGCCGAAATGCACGCGTTAAGTTCACGCAGGCTGGCGTGAGGTCTGGAACAGGTCAGAGAAATAAGACTAGCCAAACAAGAGTAACTGGTAGAATACTTAACTTTAATCCACAATTGGAGAACATCGCTCTTGATGAAACATAAGTACGATCTCAATATAAACTGGTAATGGCGCCTTGCTAGGTCGTAGCAAATGACGTAGCTGAAGGCTATGCTAACTATCGTCTCGGCAAATGAGAGCGTATTTGTCAGTGTAGCTTCGCTAGCAAAGTCGTCCGTACAACTGGGGCGAGTGCTAGGACGTCGCTCTAGACCTGCCGTGTGGCGGCGCTCTGTCTGCAATCACTGACAGTGGCAACACGCGGGTCCGACGTATACTATCGGCAGCAGTCTGCGTTCGGCAGGGCAGCAGTGCGCACCGCGCTCGGCCGTCCCCGCCGCTGCGCGCGCGGAGTGTTTTGTTTACTTCGTCGTCACCACGCTTCTCAGTCGAACAAGCTCTAATGGCCAACTCTTACAGGAAGAACACTCTTAAGTTCACTTTCTCAAATGAATACGCACGACCCAAAGCTCTGGCCGTCGAACGCTTACTACGCGAAGACGTGAAGATCCCCCGTGACGAACTCATCGGCATACACCTATCGATCATTAGCAGCGTCGTTTATGTTAAGATGACTTCCGACGCGGCCTGCAATGAGATCATTCAAAGGACGCGACACGGACTAAACTTTCGGCACTCCGACGGAAACGTCGGGCCTGTGGATGTCGACCATGCAGGACTTGGCCTTCGGACGATCCGTGTATTCGAACTGCCTTTCGAGGTAAATGAAGATGAAGTCATCGCGGCGCTAAGCCCTTTCGGGAAAGTCCAGAGCCACGTAGCCGAGACATGGGCCCAGTTTACGACGTATCCGGTGCTTAATGGTGTGAGACAAGTCCGAATCGATCTCAAACGGCACGTTCCATCGTACATTTCTATCGGCGGCTGCCGTGCGGTGGTCATTTACGACGGACAACCTCGAACATGTTCCGGTTGTGGCAAAGAAGGCCACGTCCGTAATGAATGCCTGCAACGCCGCATCACAAAACTAAGGCACGACGACACAAACACCGACAGAACCACAACCACCCTTCCAGTCACCTATGCGGCGACACTGCACGTCCAGCCCTCACAAGACGCCATTCATGAGCGTCTCTCTGGTCCGATACGCCCGGAGGCGTCCCAGCACCTTGACACCGGCGACGCCGCCCGTGAACATGTCCAACAGCCGGACACGCCCACGCTAGAAGATCACAAGGATACCAACGAGACTGTTCTGGAGGATGACAACCGCATCATAACACCCGCGGCTTTTGTACCGGAACAAAGTGAATCTCTTCCTTCTTCACACACCGAAACTCATTGCCGAAAGCAGAAGTCGCCCAAACGACGAAAAAAACGTCGCAAGACATCAGAATCGGCCATTGAGCCCCCTCCACAGGACGAAGAGATGGCACATCACTCTGACGGAGAACACGATAACTCTTTCTCCTCTGCCATGGAGACGCGTCGTCCGCAAGACGGTGAACCGTCCAACAGAGATCATGCGCAAGTCCCGCGCCCAGAAGCTATGGAACATAGCACGCCTGTTGTCACCGACGCAATTGCGCCGACTCGGCCAGCGCTGCCACCTCTCGCCGATGTCAAAACTGTCGGACATTTTTCATGGGCGGATGACACGGATTTCTCACCTCCATCCGATGCGGAAATGAGATCTGTTCCTCCGTTAGACCAACACTAAAATGGGGGAAGTTTCTACGGCGACTCTTGCGACTTCTATGGACTTCACGCATCCACCACGACAATCTTCACCAGCTACGAACCTATCGGCAGCACGGATCTCCCATCAGGCGTACCGAATAGCTACTATCAATACTAATAATATCGGCTCCCACGTTAAACTTCAACTTCTCCGTGACACGCTAAGAGCAGCGGACATCGACATCGCCCTGTTACAAGAACTGAGGACAGCAACTTGGACTGGGTGTTATGGATATGAGACGTACGCCGCCCCTGCAGCTATGGAATACGCAGGCGCAGCTATCCTCCTACGAGTAGGGATCGCAGTTTCCGATGTCGTATATCTCCCAACGGCGCGAGGGGTGGCCATAACGGTTGAAGGACTCAAAATCATAAATCTCTACGCCCCATCGGGCACTGATAAACGGAGGGATCGCTCCCAGTTCTACGCAGAAGATATTACGCCTTTATTCCTCGGCCGATACGATCACCTCATCTTAGGTGGAGATTTCAACTGTGTTCTCGAGCGCACAGACCAATACCCCCATTTCACCACATGTCCGGAACTTCGCTTCCTCGTCCGCCGCCTTCGTCTCCTCGATACTTGGCGAGTGGTAGACGGTGACCGCCGGGGTATACACACATCACGAGCCACTCCGCCAGCTGACTTGATAGAATATACATCTCTGACGCTCTGCAATCGGTTCTCCTCGACGCGGAACGTTGGCCGTCTGCCTTTTCGGATCATGACATCTACATCTGTACCATGAACCTACGTCGACAATCTATATGGCGCAGTGCAGGACCTTGGAAACTCAATGTCGCGCTACTGCAGGAGCCTGAATGTCAACAACAGGTCACCGACACGTGGCAAACCTGTGTTCAACGCATTATGCGTTACGAGACCACACTGCAGTGGTGGTTGCTGTGCGCCAAACCGGCCATCCGACGCACATTCACATACTTTGGCAGAGCCAAAGCCCGGTGGAATCACCATACAACTGATTTCTACTATAGCGCTCTACGTGAACTCATGGATAATCCTCCATCCCCGGATCGTCTAAAAGAAGCTCAACGCATCAAGGCAAAGATTTTAACCTTGACCAGATGCCGTCTAGAGGGAGCCATTGTACGAGCACGCAGTCGAGATAGGATTAACGGTGAAGAACCTTCTATGCATCATATTGTTCAAAATGTTCGTCGACGCCGACAGGCTTTAATGACAACTTTAGACTTACCTGATGGACGACGGCTGACTTCGCAAGCTACCATTGCGGATGCATTCACAACGCACTATAGACTTTTCTATCAAGAAGTACCTGCCGGTGCAGAGGCCATTGCTGAGGTTGCCAGGAGACACTTGGTACTCTCAACGCAGCAGCTGCAACCCTCTTGACTTCTGAAGTGACCACCGACGATGTCCAAGGCGCTGTGGCCAAAGGGTTTCTGAATCGATCTCCCGGCCCGGATGGTTTACCTCTCGAATTTTACAGAACCTTCCAAGATTTGATGATGCCACGATGGAGGGACATGTACTGGGAACTTTTGTCCGGCGCGGCGAACCCGCCACCAATGTTCATGGAAGGCTTACTTGTACCAGTCCCGAAACCCGCAGGAGGAACACGACTCGACAGTTATCGGCCGATCACGTTACTCAATTCCGACTTCAAGATTTTCACACGCCTTCTAGCAATGCGACTCAAACATGTCTTACGAGATATTGTTTCCCACGAACAAACATCCTTAAAAAATGGCTCTGAGCACTATGGGACTCAACATCTTAGGTCATAAGTCCCCTAGAACTTAGAACTACTTAAACCTAACTAACCTAAGGACATCACACACACCCATGCCCGAGGCAGGATTTGAACCTGCGACCGTAGCAGTCCCGCGGTTCCGGACTGCAGCGCCAGAACCGCTAGACCACCGCGGCCGGCCAAACATCCTTAGGCGGCGATCGTAATATACAGACAGCCCTCAGTGAATATCGAGATGTGATCGCTGTGGCAACACACTCGCGACTGCCAGGCGCTTTAATCTCCATCGACTTCAAACAAGCCTTTGACCGCGTCATTCACGCATTCCTCAACGCAGTGATGGACCGAATGGCAATTCCCCCGACGTTCACGCAAGTGATTATGCGGCTCCTTCGTGGGGCAACGTCCAGACTTCTCGTCAACGGCAGACTTACAGAACCTATACGGATTGAATGCTCAGTGCGGCAGGGTTGCCCTTTGTCTACGGTGCTTTATACCATTGCGATGGAACCACTCATTTGCGGATTACGGCGACGTTTGACAGGTATTCCACTCCGGGATCATATGTTCCGCTGTCGAGCTTACGCGGACGACTTGGCCCTCGTCGTACGTTCAGCGGCCGACGTACAAGCTGCGATGCAGTGGATTACCCGTTACAGTGCAGGGGCAGGGAGCGCTATGAACGTGACAAAATCATGCGCCATGAAGATCGGCCGCGGCCTTCCCGCAGACAGCGTAGTCCCATTTCAACTGGTGGACACCCTCCATTGTCTCGGATTGGTGTACACGCGAGACATTCGCCGCACCTCGGCGATCAATTTTCGGGCACTACTGCAACGCATCCGGGCCAACATACAAAATCACATACTACGCCCGCTGAATATGTGCCAGCGAGTTACTTTCGTCAATCCCCATCTGGCAGCCCGGATACCCCATATAGCGCAGATTCTGCCCATCACTGCGACAATGGCGGCCAGATTACAGGCGGCTTTCGGCTATTTTGTTTGTTCTGGAGACATCTTCAAAGTCCAGTATGAAGCACTCACCTTACCGATGCGGGACGGTGGCCTCGATCTAGTTAATGTGAGAGCCAGGACTACGGCACTTTACACCAATACTATGCTCCGGTTATGGAAAAGCCAAAATGTTAATTTTACTGGAATGTTGAGCACTGAGCTCGCACCTGTTTCGAGACGCCCACCGACGTCTCTGGCACACATCCCACTTCCGATGTCACATATCGGCCGTTTCTTTTTGGAGTATAGCTACATATGCACCGAGCTCCCCAGGACCAGGAAGACGACCACCCGCGACATCTATTGACTTCTCCGAAAGTCTCCACCCCGCAACCCCGTCGAAACACGTCACCCCCAGATTTCATGGCCTACAGTTTGGAAAGCGATCCACCAACCGTATCACACCACTGACACCACCTCTACGTGGTACCTTCTCGTCAACGGCAAGTATACTACAAGACAGAAACTGCATCGCATCGCACTGGTGGACTCACCCTGTGCCTCAAGTGCAATGTCGAAGATACAGATTTACATCGTTTTGAGTGTGGGCCAGCAGCAGCTGTCTGGACCCTCGCACAGAAGATTGTGGCTTTCTACCTCCGAGTACCTCCACATCACGTTTCTCCTACCATGATGATATATCCCGACTCGACCTACTTTCCATCGGCTAAGTGGCACGCCATCACATGGGTCAGTGGCATGGCTGTCAACTACCTCTTCCGGGACGACATCGTCGATCCGGCGGACTTTTGGACACGCCTCCAAGTACATCACCACACCCTTCGCCGACATCGACACTATCGGGCCACTTTCGCGAACTATTTACAGAGTATTTTCACCAACCCGCCTCAAAGCTGGAATCTCAACGAACTGTGCCAGCCAAGACTGGACGATCCCACGTTCCCCTTTAATGGTCAATGAAAGAAAGCATTTTGTTCTGATGGCGCGCCAAAGTGGAGCATGGCGCGGAAAGTATTCCTACACTCCTGGAAATGGAAAAAAGAACACATTGACACCGGTGTGTCAGACCCACTATACTTGCTCCGGACACTGCGAGAGGGCTGTACAAGCAATGATCACACGCACGGCACAGCGGACACACCAGGAACCGCGGTGTTGGCCGTCGAATGGCGCTAGCTGCGCAGCATTTGTGCACCGCCGCCGTCAGTGTCAGCCAGTTTGCCGTGGCATACGGAGCTCCATCGCAGTCTTTAACACTGGTAGCATGCCGCGACAGCGTGGACGTGAACCGTATGTGCAGTTGACGGACTTTGAGCGAGGGCGTATAGTGGGCATGCGGGAGGCCGGGTGGACGTACCGCCGAATTGCTCAACACGTGGGGCGTGAGGTCTCCACAGTACATCGATGTTGTCGCCAGTGGTCGGCGGAAGGTGCACGTGCCCGTCGACCTGGGACCGGACCGCAGCGACGCACGGATGCACGCCAAGACCGTAGGATCCTACGCAGTGCCGTAGGGGACCGCACCGCCACTTCCCAGCAAATTAGGGACACTGTTGCTCCTGGGGTATCGGCGAGGACGATTCGCAACCGTCTCCATGAAGCTGGGCTACGGTCCCGCACACCGTTAGGCCGTCTTCCGCTCACGCCCCAACATCGTGCAGCCCGCCTCCAGTGGTGTCGCGACAGGCGTGAATGGAGGGACGAATGGAGACGTGTCGTCTTCAGCGATGAGAGTCGCTTCTGCCTTGGTGCCAATGATGGTCGTATGCGTGTTTGGCGCCGTGCAGGTGAGCGCCACAATCAGGACTGCATACGACCGAGGCACACAGGGCCAACACCCGGCATCATGGTGTGGGGAGCGATCTCCTACACTGGCCGTACACCACTGGTGATCGTCGAGGGGACACTGAATAGTGCACGGTACATCCAAACCGTCATCGAACCCATCGTTCTACCATTCCTAGACCGGCAAGGGAACTTGCTGTTCCAACAGGACAATGCACGTCCGCATGTATCCCGTGCCACCTAACGTGCTCTAGAAGGTGTAGGTCAACTACCCTGGCCAGCAAGATCTGCGGATCTGTCCCCCATTGAGCATGTTTGGGACTGGATGAAGCGTCGTCTCACGCGGTCTGCACGTCCAGCACGAACGCTGGTCCAACTGACGCGCCAGGTGGAAATGGCATGGCAAGCCGTTCCACAGGACTACATCCAGCATCTCTACGATCGTCTCCATGGGAGAATAGCAGCCTGCATTGCTGCGAAAGGTGGATATACACTGTACTAGTGCCGACATTGTGCATGCTCTGTTGCCTGTGTCTATGTGCCTGTGGTTCTGTCAGTGTGATCATGTGATGTATCTGACCCCAGGAATGTGTCAATAAAGTTTCCCCTTCCTGGGACAATGAATTCACGGTGTTCTTATTTAAATTTCCAGGAGTGTAGAATAACAGTCGGTACTTACGTACATATCTCATGCTTTCTGAACAAAATTAGAATATAATTAAAAAAACAGACTAAAGTTTTACAAAATTATTTATCTAAAAGTAGAAAATAAAGCAGATTAGAGAAACATTTGACGTGCCGTTGAATGACACTCGAAATCATGTACAGCAAATAAGCTGTGTCCAATGTTTCTCTAATCTGTTTTTTTCTTACTTTTAGACAAATCGTTTTACATAGCATATGACCTTTTTTCAAGAATTTTTTACAGAATCTTCCAAAAAAATCTAAGTCTTAAATTTGTTTTAAGATTTCATGTATTTGTTTGATTTCACATTGCTTTGTGGGATGACTCTCAGATATTTAAATCACATGACAGAGTGTAACAGTTTTTTACTACTCTTGAAATTGAGTAGTATCAGACTTTTTTCATTTAGATTATCTTGCTTTCATTTTCACTGAGAGTGAGCTGCCATTCACTACCCCAAGCATAGTATAGTACTGACTGAGTAGTTCCCTTGAAAGTCATCCAACGACCACATCTTCCTGTCGACAACAGCACCACCAGTCAACAGTCTGAGAGTGCTGTTGACTGTGGCTCTGAGCACTATGGGACTTAACTTCTGAGGTCATCAGTCCCCTAGAACATAGAACTACTTAAACCTGACTAACCTAAGGACATCACACACATCAATGCCCAAAGCAGGATTCGAACCTGCGGCCGTAGGTAATTGACCGTATATAACTGTATGCACACTGCACAATGTTATCTGTAAGGGAAAATTTGGGGACAGGCCTTGCAGATAATAAACACTAGGTAGGCCACTCCCGAATCTGAATCTTTAGCAGCAAACAAAAAATTGATGCCTGAAGCTCAATCCAGAAATTTGCCAAAAGAAGAAATGGATTCGTGGCTGTGAAGAAAGCAACGATGTTATTTGTTTTCCTTGTGTGTTAATTGAGGGGTGTCGCTAATTGGTGTAAGACCAGGATCCCTAGTATTGGGCTTATATGGTCTAAAATGCATGAAATGTCAAAGAGACACATGAATAAATTGCTTATTCTTTCATTTCTAGGCAAAACCAACATTCAGCAGAAATTGGATTCGCAATATAAACAAATAATTGACAGCCACAACAAACGTGTAGAAAAGAATAGATAGACGTACTGAATTTCATTATAAAATGTATACGGTTCTGTGGTGCTTTGGAACTGGCTCCCAGGGCCACGATGAATCTGATGCCTCTCAAAGTAAGGTGGTTTTCCGCGAGCTACGTGGAACTGGATAAACATCTTCATCTCATCCAAGCCTCAGTGTTCAAAGGCATTTCTAAGACTGTTCAGAACGAACCACTCCAATCAACGTGGGAAGTGTACCATGATGAAGTTAGTAAAGAAGTAAAACGTGCCGATTATGTTGCAATAATCGCGGATGAAAGCACAGATGTGTCTTGCTTATTTCAATTGGTTATTGTTTTGCGTTATGTTGTTGAGCGAAAACCTGTAGAAAGATTTTGGAGATTTTTTTATCGAGAAAGTCAGCATGCTCATTCTATAGCTGAGAGTATTCTGAAAAAAATGGCTTCACACTAATTATCTACGTCTGGGCACCTTTCCTGGTGTAGCGGTAGTACATTATATTCGCAAACCTTCCTCGAGAATCAGTTTATATCTTCGTGAAAACCATATGAAAACCCCTACAGTAGTTCCCAAGATTTTGCTCCACAAACGAACAGAAAAATGCAGCGTGGCACTTTAACTTATAACACGATCATATGAAGTTATTTGGCAAAATTTTTCAGTCGACAACTGATAAGAATTTAGTCAATATTCATCTCCCAAACCCCGCGCACGCTCGCGCTGAATTCCCAGTGTCGCCTGTTCAAACGTGTGCCACTCCGTTTGGCAAAATCGCAAAGACTTTGAAAAGAATGTATAACGGAATTTGGCAGTGAATTCGACTTTTCAGAAAGCCAGCTTTTTTTTCTTTTTTACCTCCTATTCACAGACGCCGGCCGTAGTGGCCGAGCGGTTCTAGGTGCTACAGTCTGGAACCGCGCGACCGCTACGGTCGCAGGTTTGAATCTTGCCTCGGGCATGGATGTGTGTGATGTCCTTAGGTTAGTTAGGTTTAATTAGTTCTAAGTTCTTGGGGACTGATGACCTCAGAAGTTAAGTCCCAAAGTGCTCAGAGCCATTTGGACCATTTTTTTTTTTTTTTTGTTCACAGACGCGGATTCTTGATCACTTGAAGCTGGTGAAAATCATTTCCAGTTAACTTTATTCGTTATGGAGGTATTGTGGGAAACGTTCAAGATGTCATTTCATAGTCTCTCACAAATAGCTTACTGACTTGTGTCACCACAGCAAGGCCAAGTGATCACCATGAGTAGTTTTTAAGAATGTATTATAGGCTGGTTCGTTAGTATGAAGTGTAGACACGAAACAGCTAGCCAATAAGATTATCTGAAACTCTCATTTTAAGTTTGATTGGTTGATAATAAATTGTTTTTTAACTATATAAAAGTAAAAGTTGCTTCGTTATTACATTCGTTTTGTTATCTTGCAGTCGCCTAACTACCATGTTTTCTTACAGTTACAATGTGTTATTTTTGAAATTGAAATCTGAGTTTTGCATGGAGATGAATCACAACGTTTTGTAATTTTTTTGATAGCGATGTTATAAATAGCGTTGAACAGCTTAATGACAGCAATTATTTTCATTTTTTGTCTCATCAGGTCATCATAAATTGTTTGCATTGTTGTCGGGTGTCCAACTGGGTGCAGACGTTTTCATAACACGATATTTCGACAGGAGTACCTTGTCGCCACCTCCACGCGGTACCTGTAGAATGAGTATCTTTGCTACACCCCGCCTCCTGTATACTCTTATCGTCCCCCACCCCTTCCTCCGCTGCCGGTCGCAAGCCGTGACGGGTCGAAGGGGGTGGTGGGGGGAGGGGGTCGAGGGATTCCGCCGGAAACTGGGCGCCAACTCTGGCGCGGAAGTCGTTCTCGGCCGAGGAGGCGAAATCATTCTGGGAAATGGGCTCGAGTTCGCACAAACACTGACTGCTGATTTCATCTGTGGTACAGAGCAAGTAATTTCCACCCTCCCTAGCGATGATGGGGAAGAAATACGTCGCGAAAGGTGCCGCACGCTCACTAGAGCCGCCCCACTGCGGACGAACATCACGAAGGCGGAAAGAGCTGCCATTTGCAAACTACGGAACTACCCTGAAATAGTCATTCTATCTGCAGACAGAGGAAATGCCACTGTGCTTTTACCGCTGTCAGAGTACAGTTGCAAAATGTATGAACTACTCGAGGATCCAGCATACAGAAGATCGAAAGGAGATCCGACCGACACAGTGAAGATGTACCGGCAGGCCGAACATCTAACGTCAGTATTAAGCTCCTACGTTGGTAAATGTCAGCACCACATCGAGAACTCTGTACGTTTCATGTGACAGCTGCAAGAACTACACCTCCACGATCGGACCTTACGGTGAGGTTTGACGTGGTATCCTCTTCACCAGAATGACAATTTCCGATTCCCTCGAGTTAATCGGCGAGAAATTCGACTCGACAATGACTGACCTCTTTGAATTTGTCCTCACATCGAAATTCTCTCTCTTCAATGGCGACTACCACGAATAAACGGTTGTTCCACTTAAGAGTGAAAGACATGAGGAGTTGCTCCAACAAGTGAATTCTCTGTACCCCAGTATCAAATTTACCACGGAGGTGGAAGAGAATGGCCAACTTCGCTTTTTGGACGTCCTATTCGAGCCACCCACACCGATTTCCATTTCCACGTAGCTGCCGTCATCCTTCAGAGCGTGAGGGTGTGTTAAGAAGACCGGCATACGGGACCCGTGCAATATCGGACGAAGAAAACCTACTTAGGGAGCGCGTTTTCATGAATAACGGATACCAGAGACAAATCGAAAGTGCATTCAGGCAGAAAGTAAAAGCCTAGCAGACATAAAACGAAGAGGTGGAAGAGACGGTGACGTATATGCCGAACGCCGGCAAAGTAGCGAACAATATCGCCAGAATCCTGGCTCGACATAACATTAAATGCGTTTTCCGTTCAGCTCCGAAAACGCGTGTCCTATTAGGTACGGTAAAAGATGACTTGGGACTCCGTAAAGCAGGTGTTTACCGTATTCCACCTAAATGCGGTAAGGTATATATCGATATAGTTGTACGGACAGTCGAAGAAAGATGCGAGGAAGACAGAAGACATACCGAACATAACAGTCCGACAAAACCTGCGGTTGCAGTACATTGCACGGCTACAGGGGACTCCACGAAGTATGAAAAACGAAAGTGCTAAGACAGATTTCATCGTTTTGGGACTGTATTCTGAAGGAGGCTATTTAAACGCGAATGGCTGACGGTGTAATCGACAGCCGGAGTTTGGGACCCAGCACTCAGCCACGTGAAATCACAGCGTCGGCCGAGAGCGACTTCCGCGGCAGAGTTCGTCCTCCGCTTCCTGCGGCGCGCGACCGATAGCAGGTGAAGGGGTGGGTGACGATAAGAGTATATAGGAGGTGGGATTTAGCAAAGATGCTTATTCTACAGGTATCGCCTTAAGATTATGGCAAGGTACGCTGTCCAAATATAGTGTTACAAAAACGACTGCAACCGGTTACACACCCGACACAATACAAACAGTTGATTCACCGGTAAAGCCTAAGGTCACACAACAAATCATAAATTGTACAGTAAAATTTTATACAAACTATACATCTGTATGTATTATAAACTACAGTCCGCCATCGTGTTTTCTGGATGTGTGTGAAGGCTTGTCTCAGTTACTAGAGTAGCGATTTTGATTGGTTTTCACTAATAGATAGACTGATTCACAAGGAAGGTTTCTGTGTATAATTTACTAGCGAACCCAGCAATGCTTCTCAATTGATAAATACGTACGGGAATTGGACGTATGCCCTTAGTGTCCCTCTCTCTAACCATCATCTCTTCTGTCTCTTTGTCCACCTTCTCCGCCTCTCTCTGTCCACTTCTTCCCTTCCCCTCTGTCCACCTCCTCTTACCCCTTCTCGCTGACCTTGCGCTTTGTTTATTGTTGCTGTTGGGAACCGTTTTTGGGAACTGAAGTCGCTTAAAATGAATGGGTAAATCGGTTGGTTCCATCGGTATATGAGGTAGATCGCTACGGCTTTCGGAGTTCATCTTTCAGAACTTTGTCTGAAATGTGATTTTAAATGTCCTGTTTTTGTAAAAATACAGTTTGTTGACAACGAGTGTTTCAGGTGGTATTTTTAGGCGGTAAATCTGATAACACTGTCTGCGCCTCTTTCGTCTCCATCTGGATTTCGCCAGCTAAGTAAAAGTCTTTCCCCAGCACGGTTAGCTTACATTACGCGAACTGTAACTTGGCGCATCGTGAGTGGGATTTGCGGTGCGCGGGCAGCGCACTCAGGATCTGCTGCGCTATGAGGTGCGGTGTGGGGAAACAAACTCCTCCAGTAGACGACACAAACCTCCGTTCTCGTGTTTCCACGAAACGACAATGTGCACGACAGAGGTAATGATCAGTTAAATTCTTTGCCTTACCGAAACTCAGATTACTATTTATATTGATATGTCAGATAACCGCCTGATCACTCATTTTTTAAACAATCGCTATCAAAATGAGACACTAATACACACCACAGTGACAGCAGAGCTCGGCGAATAGAATGCTGTACAGCTGGCAACGAACACCTCCAATTTGGGCGCTAATGACCATAGAAGTTTTGCGCCCTAAAAAAAAAAAAAAAAAAAAAAAAAAAAAACGAACACCTCCAAATCAGTACGGCGTGAAGTCTCCCGACGGCTGCAGAGAGCAACCGATCGGAACCGAGGACTCCACGCGCCAAGTTATAGTTTGTGAGAAAATAGACCATTTGCATGGTGAGTGGGAAGAACAGTTTCTTTTTTTTTTTTTTTTTTTTTTTTTTTTTTTTTTTTCCTTTATTGAATTTCAATTCCCCCCGAAGGGGGCGGGCTGGCAGCAGCTTAGGACGCCGCTCTGCAGCCTACAGATTTTCTGATAAAGAGCAGGAGAATAAACAATAATAAAAAACAGGCGATAAAATCGGGGACTTAGTGAGTAACAAGGTGAAAAGAAAATGGGGAAACTAAAACAAACAACAGACGGAGGATGAAGCGAATAAAAATACATACGGAGCAGACAGGGGAAACAATAGACAATTAAAAAAACACGGCGACAGTCTGGATTCTGTTCGCAAAGTATATAAAATGCACACCCAGCGACAGCATGGTTTCTGTTCGCAACACAACACTGAATAGTCACTAGAACACAGCACGAAAAAGTCGGCAAAGGTGACACCACAGTCGAGAGCAGGTGGGGGGAAACTGGACAGGAGATGGGAAAACAAAAAGGGGGGGAAAGGAGAGTAAAAGCGAAGGGGGGGGGGAACCGGGAAAGGAGCTGATGGAGGATGAGGACCCATAAGAGGGGTGGGGGGCAGACGCGACAGGGAGGGGGGTAGGCAGAGGAGGGGAATACAAAAGGACTGGGGGAGAGAAGGGAGGTAGGGAGAGGTGTAGTGGGGAGGAAACAGGACGGAAGGGGGGGGGGGGAAGGGGGAGCCCAGGGAAAGGACAGAGGAAAGGAGGGGGAGGGAGGATCAGAGTTGATAGGAAGGATAAATGGAGGGAGAGAGGGCATCATCCGGGAGGGGGAGTTGACGGAAGCCACCTTGGGAAAGGAGATGGAGGGTGTAGAGATGGAGGGTAGGGGGGACACAACGGTGAAGACGGGGCAGGGGGCGAGGATGGGAGAGGAGAGGAGCAACCAGGGGGTGAGGGGGTTCAAGACGGCGGGAGGTGTAGAGGATGCGGATATGTTCGAGGAAGAGGAGCAGATGGGGGAAAGGAATGAGATCATAGAGGATACGCGTGGGGGACGGGAGGCGGATACGGAAGGCGAGGCGGAGTGCATGACGCTCAAGGATCTGGAGGGACTGATAGAATTTGGGGGGGGCAGATATCCAGGCAGGACTGGCATAACAGAGGATGGGACGGATTAAGGATTTGTAGGTGTGGAGGATGGTAGAGGGGTGCAACCCCCATGTCCGGCCAGAGAGGAGTTTGAGGAGGCGGAGGCGGTTGTGGGCTTTGGATTGGATGGATCGGAGATGAGGGATCCAGGTGAGGTGACGGTCAATGGTGAGGCCAAGGTAGGTGAGGGTGGGGGTGAGACGGACAGGACGTGCGCAGACAGTAAGGGAGAAATCCAGGAGCCGGAAGGAGCGAGTGGTACGACCTACGATGATTGCCTGGGTCTTGGAAGGATTGAGTTTCAGGAGCCATTGGTTACACCATGCAGCAAAAAGGTCAAGGTGATTCTGGAGAAGGCGTTGGGACCGTTGGAGGGTAGGAGCGAGGGCGAGGAATGCGGTGTCATCAGCATATTGCAAGAGGTGCACTGGAGGGGGGGGTTGGGGCATATCTGCTGTGTACAGGAGGTAGAGGAGAGGGGAAAGGACAGAGCCCTGGGGCACACCGGCAGAGGGGTAGAAGGTGCGGGAATTGGCATGATGGATGGTAACGTAGGAGGGGCGGCGGGAGAGGAAGGAGGCCACCAGACGGATGTAGTTGATAGGAAGGGCGTAGGTTTGGAGTTTAAACAGGAGACCGGGATGCCAGACACGGTCGTAGGCCTTTTCAAGGTCAAGTGAGACAAAAATGGCGGAGCGACGGGAGTTAAGCTGGAGGGAGAGGAGATGAGTGAGGCGGAGGAGTTGGTCATCAGCAGAGAAGGAAGGTCGAAAGCCACATTGGGTGTTTGGGAGGAGGTGGTTTTGGTGGAGGTGGAGATGGATGCGCCGGGAAAGGATGGATTCCAAAAGCTTGCTGAACACCGACGTGAGACAGATAGGACGATAGGAAGAGGCATCAGATGGAGGCTTATTGGGTTTGGAGAACATCAGGATACGGGAGGTTTTCCACAGGTCGGGATAGAAGCCAGTGGCAAGGATGACATTGTAGAGGGCGGCAAGGAGGGAAAGGAAGGAGGGAGGGCAGTGTTTGAGGTGGCGGTAGGTAACGCAGTCGTGGCCGGGAGCAGTGTTGCGTTTAGTGCGGAGTGTGAGGCTGATGTCCTGTGTAGTGATGGGAGTGTTAAGTGCAGATGGTGGAACAGTTTCTTGTTACAATGCATAAATATATAGTATGTTACATAAATTGAAGGGGAAGAAAAGGAAGGAAAGGGAAGGAAAGCCACTAATGATATCAGCTGCATTGGGACTTTCTGCGGAATGAGAAGTACTGAGTGAAAATGTGAGCCGGACTGGGGCTCGAATCTGGGATCTGGTGTTCACTATGTAGTTGCACCACCCAGACACAGTATTCTTCGCGAATGAGCAGACGCTCCCCAGCCGAGTTACTTCCCACCTAGCGCCACCTATCCGTATTCCCCGTCCGTGTCTGCTAATTTTAGATTCCCACTAGAGAATGTAAATGTGCATCCACACAGAAAGTTGTGGATTCATTGCCCTTTGAAGTGAATCGCTTATATGAAAGTGTGGTGTCTATTCTTTCGGACACGTCCTACGGATTTAGCTCCCGTTCTCATCGGCCTATAGTCAGTTTCGATCAGCCTCGTTCGTGAGGTTGCTGTATTTATTGATTAATGAATACATTAAACTGTCCAGTCACATTAATGTGATCACGCCTATGTTCGACGTGAGCCTGCAGTAACCACTCACAGATGGGAGGTGGCAGCAACTAGCAGTGGAGAGTATATAAAGCGTATCGGGGGACGCGGAAAATAGTGCAGTCGTCGTCGTAATGCAGAAATGCCCAAAAGGGTATGATCAATGGATTTCGGGCCAAGGGTGGAAGCACTTCTGAAACGGCTGCGTCTGTAAACTGCTAGCATGCTGCCGCGGTTAAAGCATACCGTGCATGGCAAAACGGCGCTATACAAAACCGGCACATAGGCAGCTGTTGTGCACCACTGGCCATAGATGACACGGGTGAACGACGTCTGCGGGCGAACAGACGCGCAACTGTTGACCAACTGGCTGTCCAATGAACCGAAGGGCTGCCAGTATTGTCTCCTGGATGACCGTTCGACAAACGTTCCTCCCTACGGATCTCCACTGCTGGTTCAAATGGCTCTGAGCACTATGGGACTTAACATCTGAGGTCATCAGTCCCCTAGAACTTAGAACTAATGAAACCTAACTAACCTAAGGACATCACACACACCCATGCCCGAGGCAGGATTCGAACCTGCGACCGTAGCGGTCGAGCGGTTCCAGACTGTGGCGCCTAGAACCGCTCGGCCACTCCGGCTGGCTCCACTGCTGGCTCCTGGTTCGTGCACCCGCGCGACTGGTGTGTATCGGCGACGAAGGCTGAAATTTGCAGACCAAAACGGCAATTGGACGTCCACAGAGTGGCTACAGGTGGCCTTTTCAGGTGAATCACGTTTTATGCTCCATTGGCGTGTACGGCCTTGCAACAATCGTCGAAAGTGTTCAGGCCGCAAGAGGAAGAGTTCTGGTCTGGGGAATGTTTCCGTGGTCTCGCCATTCTGGAGGGAACAGGTATGCAGCTATCCTCGGGCACCGTGTCCACCGCTGCATGCAGTTTGTTTTTTCCTCAGCACGGTGGCATCTACCCGCAGAACAATGCAACATGTCACAGTGTATCTGCACGGTTGGAAGGGCAATAGGACGAGTTTACCGTACGGCCCTGGTCACCAAACTCCCCGCATTTAAACTCAGTCGAGAATTTGTGCGATCGTGCTGTTCGCGCCTCGGATGCTGAACCGAAAAACTTAGCGCAGTTGGCCACGGCACTCTCCACATTCCTGTCAGTACCTTCCAGAACCTCATTCACTCTCTTCCTGCAGGTCCGCGCTGCAGAAGGTGGTTATTCCGGCTTTTGGCAGGTGGTCACATTAATGTGACTCGGCTGTGTCGATGTGCCTGTATGCCGCAGTTTACGCCATTAGAAAATTCGATTTTTGGGCGTAGATTATTATGGGCCATCGGTGTCTAGACATCGTCGACGAAATCGAAATGAGTATCGACGACTTTCCAACATCGCACTTCCGTAGTTTGGATTCATTTGAGAAGTCTTTCTGTGTTTTCCTGTTAATGTGCGTGCTCGGAGATGCAGAGCTCGCAGCAAGCAGGTCAGCTGCCATCGACCGGCGCCCCCAGGAAGACGGGCAGCGCGGGCGTGCACGTGGCGCGTCGCCACACGTGGCGCGGCGCCGCCGACCTGCCCCAAGGCGGCGTGGCCTGCACGTGCGCGGGCCTCACCTTGCCGCCAACACGTGCCGGCATTGCATCACCGCGGCCGCCTGCCCCGCCACCTCCGAATCGCGGCAGCGCATTTAATTACGTACCTCCACTTCCTTGCGCCCTGCTTACCGCGCACTAGCAACGGCTGTTATCCCTGAAATAACCGCTTTTCGGTCATATTGATTTTTTCCACGTCGTCTGAACCTGACTGTTAAACCCGCTCAAATGACAGTTTCCTAAAATAACCGATTTTCGATATATTTCTATTATTTCCTGTAATAAATGTAGAAATCGCACAAAGATTGAATAATTTTAACTCTTTCAGTTTCGAGGTAAATAGAATAAAATATTAAATTAAATAAGAAAATAAAGGAAAACTTACTCTGCACACTGTTCGCTGCTTTTCTCGAAAAGTGATTAGTGGTTGAATACTACAAAAAAGCATGAGTACTCTCCTATTCATTCTAATTTTTTGAAACTATGCATAAAAATCGTGTTATAATCGAGTGTCATGCCACTATTTGCGCATTACGATTTGCCAGCAACAGGCTGAAAACTGATGCTGAAGCTATTTCTCGTGCTAACTTGTCCGTTGTCAAGTGCTTCGAACAGGTAAAGGCATATTATGTAGATACAGACAACGGATCAACTACTTTCTATTTTGATTGTATAATTCTTCGTCTCGCTCTCAGCGTTCGCGCCAACTGGTGCTCTGCGAATTATGCTGTACAAAACAATTTATTCGTGAAATACGTACTGTTCAGTAATGCTAAAATGTAAAGAAGTGAAACAAGCCGTTGAAAGTCCTGAGGAAACATTGAGCCGTGCTACGTCTACATGCGTTCATGATTGCGAAAGTGTTGGCAGTGAAGGATGTTGTTCAGAAATTGACCTCTCGATTATGTCCCATAAATGTTCGATGAGATTCATGTCTGGCGATCTGGGTGGCCAGATCATTCACTAGAATTGTCCAGAATGTTCTTCAAACCAATCACAAACAACTTTGGCCCAGTGACATGGCGCACTGTCATCCGTAAAAATTCCATCGTTGTTGGGGAACATGAAGTCCATGAATGGCTGCAAATAGTCTCCAAGTAGCTGAACGTAACTGAGGATCCATTCCACTCGATAGAAACACAGTCCACACCATTATGGAGCCATCACCAGCTTGCACAGTGCCTTGTTGACAAACTTGGTGCATGGCTTCGTGGGCTCTGTGCCACCAGCTCTCAGCAACTGAAATTGGGACTAATATGATCAGGCCACGGTTTTCCAATCGTCTAGGGTCCAACCCGGGCCAACCAGAAATACGGGCCCTGCAACGAACTTGTGGCGTCACACTACTCGGCTTGATCGGCTTGTCCGCCACACTTCGCGAACGCTCGGCTCCGTGCAGGGCCCACGGGAAACCAATATGTAACTGCAAAGGTACCCACTTAAGATCTTAAAGTTCTCGTGTGGAGTCAAGAGCTTACATGCATTTAAACGCGCAGTCAAGAATTATTAAACTCGTCTGAAGTAGTTACTCGCTTCCCGCCGAAGACAGATGCTGACACTCGTAGGATCTGTAGCGTCACGTGCTGTGACGTACACGCCACGGCCTGTCTTTCTCGTGGGCTGTCTTTCGGCCCAGCCGATATAGTCAGGAACCCAGGAAAAGCGCTGCAGGCGATGTCGTGATGTTAGCAGAGGCACCTGGTCGGTCGTCTGCTGCCATAACCCATTAACTCCAGATTTCGCCACACTGTCGCAACTGATAAATTCGTCGTACGTACCACATTAATTTATGTGGTTATGTCCCGCAATGTTGCTTGTCTATTAGCACTGACAACTCTACGGAAATGCCGTTGCTCTCGGTCGCTAAATGAAGGCCGTCATCCACAGCGTTGTCCGTGGTGAGAGGTAATTCCTGAAATTTGGTATTCTCGACACACTCTTGACACTGTGGATTTTGGAATATTGAATTCCTTTACGATTTCTGAAATAGAATGTCCCACACGTCTAGCTCCAACTACCATTCCGCGGTCAAAGTCTGTCAATTCCCGTAGTGTGAACATAACAACGTCGGAAAGCATTTTACATGAATTACCTCAGTACAAATGACAGCTCCGCCAATGCACTGCCCTATTATACTTTGTGTACATGGTACTAACGCGATCTATATATGTGCATATCGCTTTCCCATGACTTTTTGTCACCTGAGTGTGGATGTCACTAACAGGTTCTGCCCATTGTTTCTAAAACTGAAAGTATCAAAAATAACTAGGTGAAAACATTTTTTGTTAAGAAAAAAATCACTGGCTCATTATGAGTAATAACTATACTTGTATGCAAGGGAAATAGCACGTATCTGTCAGAATGTGTGAAGTAACAGCACTTGCACAATATGTAATTTTATGACGATCTGCTGTCGTCGTGTCAGCGGAAGGCAAGTGTTAACAGCTTATGACTTCGCACGTCTCGGAGAGAGGCGTGATAAATGGAAAGCTTGGCTGCACAGCGTGAAACTCAGGGCTAACAGGAAATGCAGTCCGGAATGGTAAGCACGCTACAGGTTGCCAGGGAGCAGGAGCCAAAGCCAAAGAATTAATCACGTGACTCAGTAAGAGCTGGCCTCCGGTGGCTGCTGGGGCCTCTCACGGGGGAATACGAGGGCTGAGGGCACGCTTTGTCTCATTTCCCTAAGGATACGCCTCAGTCGGACTTGTGTTCATTAAAACATCGTTAAAACTAAAGCGAAACCGATAGATTTGACAATATATTATAGGGCTCTTGAACGTTCGTCCACGAGACCCTGAAGGTACTAGATATAGGGGGCCTAGCTAGATGCCGTGCTCCTTGACTTAAAGAAGGCATTCGATACAGTTTGATCAATAAATTATGAGCTCTATGACTGCACTGAAGAGCACTCATCAAACAGAACATACCACGTCAGTCTCAATGGACAGTTATCTCGAGTAATTTTTCGGCACAACCCAGGGAAGTGTTATAGGATCATTACTTTTCACAACATATATAAACGACCTAGTGCCTAATGTAAAAAGTCCTACGAGGCTTTTCGCGGATGATACTGTTATACAGGGTGTTCGGAAATTCCCGTCACAAACTTCTAGGACTTATAGAGGGGAGTGAGTAGATGTTACTTACGTACCGTTTCCGTGCTACAACCATTTGAGAACATGTTGGTAGCGCGACCACTTTTACAAGTAACTGATTAGGCGTTGCCAAGTACATCGCTTGTTTTCACATTTCCACTCATTGATAGCCATTGAAATTGCTCCCGTACTCGTTGGTGGGTTCTCTTCAACGTGATGCAATATGGCCTCTTCCAATTCGGGTGCGTGGCGTTTCCTTGACGCCAGCTGACGGTGAAGGTATCATTTCTCAGAGTCCTTAAATAATTGTGGCCAAAAGGGTACGCGATGGGGTCGGACGTTGTGAAGAACGGTTGACGAGCAATTCTTCCATTTCCGTGATCTACGCCGTTCAGTAGGACCATATTGGTGTATTCCGTAAATGCGTACTCGGCCCTGTTGCTCTAACACTCACAGACACGTGGATGAAACTCGAACCAGGCCAGAGATGTAGGATAGACGTCGAATGACGTCAGCCGATCCGATTTAACCTCCCCAGACTATGACTAGCTTGCTGCATACCTAAAGAGTTAACATGTTTTCAGACGGCTGTAGCGCGGAAACTTTACGTTTCCGGACATGGGTTCCTACTCAAAATATTATGTACTCACGCTCCTCTACAAGTCCTACAAGTGTGTGACTGGAATTTCCGAAAACTCTTTATACGTGTAAGTCGCAATTGCAGAAACTTGTACAGCAATGCAGACGATCGACGTCTGGTGCAGGGACTACCCGCTGACTCCCGACATAAACGAGTGTAGCATTTTGTGGATAAATAGGCAGAATGACATTCCTCTGTGATTACCCGATTGCAGGACTCTCACTGGAAGTGGTCACGTCCATTAAATATCTGAGGCTATGCTGAAGGAGCGATTTAAAGAGGAACGACCACATAAAACTAATCGTCAGACTGGGTTTCACTGGAAGAATCCACAGTAAGTGTAGTGCATCCTCGAATTAGGTTGCTTGCAAAACCCTCTTTCGACCAATACCTGAGTACTGATAGTCAGTCTGGGATCAGTAGCCGATATTATTGATAGAAGAACTAGAGGAAATTCCAATAAGAACAGCGCGATTCGTCACAGCTTCATTTAGTACGCGAATTCGTAACAGAAATGATAATCCGACTACAGTGGCACACGCTATAAGAGCGTTGTACTGTATCAAGGTGTGGTTTACCGTTAAAATTCCGAGAGCGTACGTACAAACTGGAGTCAACCGATATATTGTTTCCTCCTATGTATATCTCGTTTAAAGACCACGGACCTAAAATCAGAGAGAGACCAGATTTCCCACGGATGCTAACCAACAATCGTCCATCCCGCAGACCATTCGTAACCAGAACAGGGGAAAGTGGAAAGTGACAATGGTACACAAGGCACACTTGCTGAGTATAGATGTAGATGTGCTGAGAGCTGGACAAAATTATGGAAACATTACCAAGGTCAATATAATGTAGGAAAAACAGCTTCCAGTCGTCTCGGAGAGGATAAATATGGGTCCTGTATGGTTACACCATTCTACCTGCACAACAGTGGCAAGTTCAGGCAACGACGATGGAGGTGGATAGCAATCTCACAGCCTTCTCTCCAAAGCAGACCAGAAAGGCTCAATAATATGGAGACCTGGTGACTGTGGTGGCACCGAAAATACGACAGTTCACTCTTGCACTCACAAAACCGGCACCGGACGATGCCACCTGTGTGCACTGGAACTTGTCGCCCTGGAACTTGGCAGGAACAAACACTGAACAATGGGATAGACCTGATCACTAGAGACCGGATTATATAGATCATAAAAACCTTAAAATATGCCTGCAAATATGCATGAAAAATGCTTAAAAATGAGTGAAAAGTGTCCAAATATGCAACATCAAATAATAAAAAAAAACATGGTAGTTACTGCGTGCATTATACCTCAAAGTCGAACCTGTGTATATAAATTACGAAGAAGAGCGCCGGCCACGCGAAAAATCGGAGCATTTAGAACGCTCATATCATTTTATGAATACTTTCTGGTAGCGGTTACGAAAGGGTCTTTCTGGGATTATTTTCTAAGAATCTACAAAATGGGGACGCATACCGTCTTTCAAGAATTGTTCTTTGTTTGCTTTTGTTGTCGGTTACAAGCCGATGCGATGCAAGTGAGTCGCAGCGAAACAGTCAATATGTACAGGACCAACTTCGACATATATCGCACGCTGAGGGGCACGCTCAAAAGCACCGTAATATTTTATTTAAAAACAACATACAATCGTGGATTTTTTGAACAGCATTAACTTTTAATTAATACTTTTGGACCAAAACATCATTTACAATTTATTTTATATTTTTCTACTATTGTAAACAAACGACGAAGTGCTGTTCCGAATGTTCGGTAGTAAGATTGTGTCTTCCATCTCTCAAAACATTTTTATAAACTGGGCAGTATCTGAATTTGGGTGCTATGTTGGCACTTACTCTTTCTGGTAAAAGTTTACCCGTCCCATTAATAAAATTATCAATTTGGCACAATGGTTCAAAGCCTGTGTTATTGTTTAAAATTTTTTCAAATTTTTCTTTAAGTTTTATTGGGAATACCTCCTGCAATGAGGAGTTCACTAGAATAATTTTATTCATTAGTTGAATAGATTCATTCAGCGCCAAACGTTGAGTTTCAAGCTTTTTTAATACTTGCGGGTAAATGGGAAAAATGAGTGCTAATCACAGCAGTGTCTTTTTTAATACTGGAATCATTAAAAGCTTCCTTTCACTGACAAACTGCCAAAGCATCTGCACTATAGATGTCGTTTACTACCCCTCTAATGGCCTCGAAATGTTCACTGTAAAACAACGCAGCTTCGATCCACGTACCCCAACGAGTTACGATTGGTTCGGGAGGTAAAGGCACATTTGGTAGTTTTTCTTTGTAGGTTCTGATGCGAGCGGGAGCCTTTAGAAACACTTTCTTCAGTTTATTTACATTCACAAACGCGTAACGTACTTCTTCAGCAAGGTGATGTACTCCACGAGCAAAGCACGTCACTCGGAGGGCTTTTCCTGCTTTGATCCTAAAAGGAGCAGCATCTGAAATGAACACAAACACCCTTTCATATGCAGAAGATCCTGGAAATATTTTTCTAATACCCTCATTCACAAATCTAGCACCAACAATTAAATTTGCAATTTTTTAACGGCCACAAGTATCTGTAGTTTCGTCAACTGAAATCCAGATAATGCTGTCCTTCAGTTCACTGCGTATTTCTTCCAGAACATTTAGGTAGATTCTCGGTATGTAATTTTTACGCGATGTTGATTCATCTGGTACATTTTGATTTAAGCAATATTTGCGCAGGAAGCATATGAGGATAGGATTTGTAAGTTTGTGAAGAGGAATCTTGCTTGCAATGAACGCTTCACGTAGATCCATGTTAAACCGACTTTTTTGATTACCTTTGGACAAATCCCTGCTATTGCAACTTTCTGTTGTTAGAAGTTGTTGTCGTGGTCATTTCTTCTGCATTCCTGCGATTTGAAGACTTGTTCTGACATGCTGGTCTATTTGAAACATTTTTTTGCACGAAAGTTTTTCTCGCAAACTCGACAATATAAAACAATTCCGTCATATGTAAATGTTGCGGGATGGTCAGCTATCGACGAAACGATGTTTCTTTTTTCGGGCGACGTGGCGCACAACACGTTACACACTACACGTCATAAACATGTTCTACTGCGTATAAGCAAACAGAAAGCTAAACTGGAACAATGGATGTGCGCCTAAAAGCTCGCGTATTTTAATTTAATTGTTGCCGACGCGTACGGAATGACAGCGGAGGGGGTTACCCGGGCACGCGCGCACAGGAGCATCGACTCGGTCTGTCTATTCCTGTTCCTCTTCTGTAATAATTTCGCTAGGCAGTGGCCTTTCGGGTAACGATTGCACGCAATACTAGGCCGCGGTCAATCAGTGAGACATCAAAACTAGATCGAGATAGAGACCGACCGTCTAAATTTTTAAAATATTGTATACGTAGAGCAAAAATATGCATCGTCACTAGCTTTTAGTTAAAATATGCAATAACCGGTGAAAAGGAGCCAAATATGCAAATGCATATGCAACATGCAAATGAATATAATCCGGTTTCTAATGATCACATAACCCTTGGCAGAAATGTGACCTAGCAGAAGCACCATGTGACTCATGGAATACCACAATATGGTTGCCCAAAACATCATATAACCCCCTCCATTTTGCACCTTTGGCAGCAAGCAGCCTGCATCGCAAGCTCGAGACGGCATACGCCATCCGTAATTCTGCCAGAAGTTGTAAACGTGCGAAACAGGACTCATACGACCAAATGATTTTCTTCTATTGTTCCATATATCAGGTTTTATGGCTTCCGCATCACGTTTTCCTGTTACGGGCATTTTCAGCACAGAGAAGTCGTACAGGAACGCCAGCTCGCTCTGCAATTCTCAGTTTATGGATCTCTCTTCTTGTTGTTTTGGTGCCAGGATTTCCGAGGGCGACATTCAGTTCTGTAGTGACTTTTGCAGGTGTCGTCCTCTTTATTTTTCATCACAGTCCTCTTGAATGACCGTCTGTCACGATTACTCAACACTCACTTTCGTCCGCGTTGTGATTCAGTGGATTAGTTTTTTCCTCTTTCCCTGTCATATCCACACAGTACACTGTTCTGACCACGACTGAAATTTGCAACTTATTGAGGGCTTTGGACAGCTATCGTTCGTCGTGAAATACATCAGGACCGGTTGGCTAGAATCTGAATTTATGTTCGAGCACTCAGTTCCCGCGGTGTTTTACATATTTTTGTGCAACCCCTGTAGATATGAATGTATGTTCTTTACTTGCAAGAGATTCTGTAGTGGATTGTCACTAGTACTTATCTAGAGTTTCGGGGATAAGATAGTAACTGTAGCATAGTTTCTGATTTGTTTTATTAGAGGAAGAGGGACCCACATTTTGGATGGCTGTTTTTTAACGATACTTGGCTTAAATGAACTGTCTCGAATCTGTGAAGAACGAGAGAGCAATAGGAAGGGAGAAAGAGTAGGGATTACGGTCCCGTCGCCGACTACCCCGTTTGAGATTGAACGCATGATTGGTTTGAGAGAAATAGAAAAAAAAGGACGTCCGTGTCATTTTCAAACGGATTTTACCGGTATGGGCATTCAGCGGGTTAGAGAAACCGTAGCAAACCTATGTCTTAACGCGAAGGCGGGGATCTGAACCAGTTACACAAGGCCAGCGGCTTGATCACTGCACCACCTAGTCCATTAAACAGCTTCTAGCAGTGTGTTTATGTGCCATATACACTGATGAGCTAAATCATTATGATTACTGGTCATAGCGAAATTGTATGTCGTATGATGGCGTCGCAGGCATGTGTTGCGGTAAAGAAAGTATCTGAGCAGAGCATAGATTCATTTTAGAGACAGGACGGCCCACAAATACAGAAATCCGCGAATATAAGCAACTTGTACAAAGGCCAGACTGTAATGGCCCTATCCTGGGAAAGTGCATCTTGGAAATGGCGAAGGTGGTCATAAGTACGCCTGCTGCTGTGGTGAGCATCCACGGAAAACGGTTGAAAGACTGTGAAAGCATGAGTAGGCGACAATGAGTCGGATGCTCACGCCTCGTCACACTACGGGCCGTTCGAAACATTCACCGCGCCACCAAAGCAGGGCTGCAGCGCAATATTATGTTAGGGGGACATTCACCTCGGCTTCCGTAGGACATGCGGCAGTAATCGCAGCTGTGGACTGCGTGAACATTATTGCGGACCACCTGCATCCCTTCATGGTTGATGTCTTTCCTGACAGCGATGGCATATTCCATGAGAATCACTGTACGTGTCACAAGACCACAACCCTGCTACAGTGGTTTGAGGAGCATGAAAGTGAACTCATTTTGATGTCTTAGCTACCAAATTTACCCGACCTGTGTCCGATGGAACATATTTCGGACGTTATCGGGCACAATGACCGCTCCCACCAACTACTCACCCGTAGCTGCTTAACCTGTGCTTGGACATCTGGTGCCACATACCTCCGTCGAATGTATAACGCACAGACGCGCTGCTGTATTGCGTACCAAAGATAGTCCAACACAGGGAAGGAGGGATAGAAGATTTCGAAGGAAAGATTCAAGTTTTCGGCCGCCTTCACTTTCCACTATGAAACATAGAAGCGTCGTACACAAACTGGGCAATTTAGAAGACCTACTATGCTTTTTTTATTATCACTAGGATTTTAAATGACGAGGGTTACACAAATCATTAGATACTCTAATACCTATGACGACGGCAACACATTTATATTTCTAACGGAATTCGATTTAAATGCACTTTGCTATGCCGGCATATTATTACATTTATAGTACTGTTCCTGTATATATTCAGCTGCAACGTATAATTTAGAGATCTTGTTCTCTGGAAGATGCCAAACAGAAACATAATCACTCATCAAACTGCGGCCTATAAAAAAACTCGCTTTTACGTGTGTCTACGAAAAACAACCGTGAATAGCATAACACGGTTTGGCACCGTTTATTTAAGCTCAAGTGGTTCATGATCTGAAAGATTTATTTTCTATAGTATGGAAAAGACTTCCAGAAGTCACGCTAATTTCTGAAACAGTGTACTGAATTCGAGAGAGGTACTTTCTAATATCTGCAGTGTTCAGTTAGGCTAATTAATTAAAAATTAATGGTTCAAATGGCTCTGAGAACTATGGGACTTAACTACTGAGGTCATCAGTCCCCTAGAACTTAGAACTACTTAAACCTAACTAACCTAAGGACATCACACACATCCATGCCCGAGGCAGGATTCGAACCTGCGACTGTAGCGGTCACGCAGTTCCAAACTGACGCGCTTAGAACCTCACGGCCACACCGACCGGCTAAAAATTAATACCCAATGCCAATCATTTAGTCAGCTTCATTGTCTACTCAAACCACTGAGTTTCTTAAGATCTACTTGTATTTGTGCTGATATATGTAAACGATGCATATGTTGGTAGCAGGCAGCGGTAAAGAAGCTTTAAGCACACACACACCAGTTAGCCGGAAAATGAGAACGTCTGCACCGTAGGAATGAGCACATCTCGGTCAGGTGAAGGGCACGAGCCACGAAACAAAAGAAATATAACACGTCCCTACGATACACAGGAATCGCCCATTGAACACAGAATTGCGAAAGCTGCTGAATTATATAACTTCGACAAAGACGGAACAATGAAAGGGAGTTGAACGAGAGCTGAAACACGCTTCCTCTTACATCACGCCGCTGGCGATGTCAGGACACACCGTCTCTGTGGAAATATATTGCTAGACACGCGCCATCGGACGTTCACTCGCAGATGGAAGGAGTACTATGCTACGCGCCCGCCCGGTTGGCCGTGCGGTCTAACGCACGACTTTCCGGGCGGGAAGGAGCGCCTGGTCCCCGGCACGAATCCGCCCGGCGGATTTGTGTCGAGGTCCGGTGAACCGGCCAGTCTGTGGATGGTTTTTAGGCGGTTATCCATCTGCCTCGGTGAATGCGGGCTGGTTCCCCTTATTCCGCCTCCGTTACACTATGTCGGCGATTGCTGCTCAAACAAGTTCTCCACGTACGCGTACACCGTCATTACTCTACCACGCAAACATAGGGGTTACACTCGTCTGGTGTGAGACGTTCCCTGGGGGGTCCACCGTGGGCCGAACCGCACAATAACCCTGGGTTCGGTGTGGGGCCGCGGAGGGGTGAAGTGGACTGCGGTAGTCCTCGTGGGGTTGTGGACCACTGCGGCTGCGGCGGGGACGGAGCTTCTCCGTCGTTTCTAGGTCCCCGGTTAACATACAATACAAGATATTTGTGTCCTCTGTCGCAACATTTTTCATGTTTTATTAATAATATTATTTATAAATTTTATGAAACTAAACTCCTTCTGAACAGCAATGAAGGCCCAACGGTACTGATCGGCCGCCGTGTCATCCTCAGCCCACAGGCGTCAATGGATGCGGTTATGGAGGGGCATGTGGTCAGCACACCGCACTCCCGGCCGTATGTCAGTTTACAAATTTTATAACCAGCATTATATAATATTTGTACTGACGAGTTACATGATCAAGTAGTAGAACTCAATAAATAAATAAATAAAAGGCGGAACTTCACTCGCTAATTTCCTTCTATGAGCCCATGTAAGACAAATTTGATAGTGACGCATTAACATTTATCTTTTATATCAGATATCTGATTTCGAATTCTCGACGGGGGTGGGCAGTTATAAAAACTGACGTTTCCTCGATCAGTGTCAGATTTTTCTGTACTGATTGTAGGCCTAATTCCTGAGCATGTTGTAAATGAATCTATTTATAGGAGACACAGGAACTCGCGTAAAAGGACACATGCAAATGCTGTGGAAACTGGAGAGCACATGAAGATGTATTTATTGTGTCCGGATTGTCATAGCATATAATTTAAAATCAAGTAATTTGCGATTGAAGGCGCAGAGATTCTTAAAAGGTGTCGGGGACGCTCTCCGTCGTTTCTAGGTCTCCGGTTAACATACAATACAATACTGTGCTACGCAGTGATTTAATATGGATCTCTCTCTGACATGCGGTTGTTACGCAAGTAACCATGAACTGCGTATATACACTACTGGCCATTAAAATTGCTATAACACGAAGATGACGTGCTACAGACGCGAAATTTAACCAACAGGAAGAAGTAGCTGTGATTTGCAAATGATTAGCTTTTCAGAGCATTCACACAAGGTTGGCGCCGGTGGCTACACCTACAACGTGTTGACATGAGGAAAGTTTCCAACCGATTTTTCATACACAAACAGCATTTGACCGGCATTGCCTGGTGAAACGTTGTTGTGATGTCTCGTGCAAGGAGGAGAAATGCGTACCTTCACGTTTCCGAGTTTGATAAAGGTCGGATTGTAGCCTATCGCGATTGCGGTTTATCGTATCGCGACATTGCTGCTCGCATTGATCGAGATCCAATGATTGTTAGCAGCATATGGAATCGATGGGTTCAGGAGGGTAATATGGAACGCCGTGCTGGATCCCAACGGCCTCGTATCACTAGCAGTCGAGATGACAGGCATCTTATCCGCATGGCTGTAACGTATCGTGCAGCCACGTCTCGATCCCTGAGTCAACAGATAGGGACGTTTGCAAGACAACAACGATCTGCACGAACAGTTCGACGACGTTTGCAGCAGCATGGACTATCAGCTCGGAGACCGTGGCTGCGGTTAGCCTTGACGCTGCATCACAGACAGGAGCGCCTGCGATGGTGTACTCAACGACGAACCTGGGTGCACGAATGGCAAAACGTCATTTTTTCGGATGAATCCAAGTTCTGTTTACAGCATCATGATGGTCGCATCCGTGTTTGGCGACATCGAGGTGAACGCACATTGGAAGCATGTATTCGTCATCGCCATACTGGCGTATCACCCAGCGTGATGGTATGGAGTGCCATTCGTTACACGTCTCCGTCACCTCTTGTTCGCAGTGACGGCACTTTGAACAGTGGACGTTACATTTCAGATGTGTTACGACCCGTGGCTCTACCCTTCATTCGATCCCTGCGAAACCCTACATTTCAGCAGGATAATGAACGACTGTATGTTGCAGGTCCTGTACGGGTCTTTCTTGATACAGAAAATGTTCGACTGCTGCCCTGGCCAGCACATTCTCCAGATCTCTAACCAGCTGAAAACGTCTGGTCAATGGTGGCCGAGCAACTGGCTTGTCACAATACGCCAGTCACTACTCTTGATGAACTGTGGTATCGTGTTGAAGCTGCATGGGCAGCTGTACCTGTACACGTCCCATCCAAGCTCTGTTTGACTCAATGCCCAGGCATATGAAGGCCGTTATTACGGCCAGAGGTGGTTGTTGTGGGTACTGATTTCTCAGGATCTATGCACCCAAATTGCGTGAAAATGTAATCACGTGTCAGTTGTAGTATAATATATTTGTCCAATGAATACCCGTTTATCATCTGCATTTCTTCTTGGTGCAGCAATTTTAATGGCCAGTAGTGTATTATTGATGGTCAGTATAGTACTTCTTCAGAGACGGCTTAGGACTTTGAAGAGCAGTTGAACGGAATGGATAGCGTCCTGAAAAGCGGTTATAAGATAAACAACGACAATAGTATAACAAGGGGACTGCAATGTAGTGGAATTACTGAGAGAATTAAATTAGGAAACGAAAAACTGAAAGTAATAGATGAGGTTAGCTATGAGGTATGAAAAACGACTGATGATAGTCTAAGTAAAGAGACTATAAAGACAAGATAAGTCTTTATGAAAAGAGAAATTTGTTAACATCGAAATAAATTTAAACGTTAGGAGGTGGTTTATGAAGGTACTAGTCTCGAATGTAGTCTTGTACAGAAGTGAAACGTGAACAACAAACAGTTCAGACGAGAAGAGAATGAAAGTTTATGAAATGTGCTGGTACAGAAGTATGCTGAAGATTAGGTGGCTAGAGGGAATAACTAATCAGGAGGTACTGAACCGAATTACAAAGAAAAGAAATTTTTCGCATAACCTGGTTAAAAGATGTCATAGGTTGATAGAACGCATCCTGAGGCATGAAGTAATCGTAAATGTGGTACTCGAGGGAAGAGTGGGCGGTACAAATTGTAAAGGAAGAGCTAAGCTCGAATACAGTAAGCAGGTTCAAATTGATGTAGGCGTAAGCAGTTATTCAAAATGTTCAAATGTGTGTCAGTTCCTAGGGGACCAAAGTGATGAGGTCATCGCTCCCTAGATTTACACACTGCTTTAACTTATGCTAAGAACAACACACACACACCCAGGCCCGAGGGAGGACTCGAACCTCCGGCAGGCGGGGCCGCGCAATCCCTGACATAACGCCTCTAACCGCGCGGCTGCACTAGTAGGAAAAGATGAAGAGACTTGCGCAGGATAGACTAGCGTACAGATCAGCATCGGACCAATCTTTTTAGTCGATAACCACAACAAAAACAGAAAAGAAAAAACAACTGCATCACGCCATGCTGGTGTTTTTTCTGTACACATTTTTGTGGCGGCGTTCGTAGCGACAAACACTTCTCTGTAGGAACGGCTTACGAAGTCACCGCCACACTTTTAATACATCTACATCTACATCTACATCTATACTCCGCGAGCCACCTTACGGTGTGTGGCGGAGGGTACTTATTGTACCACTATCTGATCCCCCCTTCCCTGTTCCATTCACGAATTGTGCGTGGGAAGAACGACTGCTTGTAAGTCTCCGTATTTGCTCTAATTTCTCGGATCTTTTCGTTGTGATCATTACGCGAGATATATGTGGGCGGTAGTAATATGTTGCCCATCTCTTCCCGGAATGTGCTCTCTCGTAATTTCGATAATAAACCTCTCCGTATTGCGTAACGCCTTTCTTGAAGTGTCCGCCACTGGAGCTTGTTCAGCATCTCCGTAACGCTCTCGCGCTGACTAAATGTCCCCATGACGAATCGCGCTGCTTTTCGCTGGATCATGTCTATCTCTTCTATTAATCCAACCTGGTAAGGGTCCCATACTGATGAGCAATACTCAAGAATCGGACGAACAAGCGTTTTGTAAGCTACTTCTTTCGTCGATGAGTCACATTTTCTTAGAATTCTTCCTATGAATCTCAACCTGGCGCCTGCTTTTCCCACTATTTGTTTTATGTGATCATTCCACTTCAGATCGCTCCGGATAGTAACTCCTAAGTATTTTACGGTCGTTACCGCTTCCAATGATTTACCACCTATGGCATAATCGTACTGGAATGGATTTCTGCCCCTATGTATGCGCATTATATTACATTTATCTACGTTTAGGGAAAGCTGCCAGCTGTCGCACCATGCATTAATCCTCTGCAGGTCATCCTGGAGTACGTACGAGTCTTCTGATGTTGCTACTTTCTTGTAGACAACCGTGTCATCTGCAAATAGCCTCACGGAGCTACCGATGTTGTCAACTAAGTCATTTATGTATATTGTAAACAATAAAGGTCCTATCACGCTTCCTTGCGGTACTCCCGAAATTACCTCTACATCTGCAGATTTTGAACCGTTAAGAATGACATGTTGTGTTCTTTCTTCTAGGAAATCCTGAATCCAATCACAAACCTGGTCCGATATTCCGTAAGCTCGTATTTTTTTCATTAAACGTAAGTGCGGAACCGTATCAAATGCCTTCCTGAAGTCCAGGAATACGGCATCAATCTGCTCGCCTGTGTCTACGGCACTGTGAATTTCTTGGGCAAATAGGGCGAGCTGAGTTTCACATGATCTCTGTTAATAGCGGGCCGACCGGTCCGCTGGAACAGTGAACAGAAAGATGAAAACCCAAACACTCTGATTAAATAAAAGTCGGTACTTATCTTTATTAACGAAGATACAGAAACACAGTAGTGAACTCCGTGTCTACAGAAATCTGTCTAGTTCGAGTCGGAGCGGCTAGGTCAGCGTCGGCTGACGACAAAAAACAACTCTGCTGCGATGAACACACAACCGACTAGCAAGTACACAAATCGGTGGCGAGTATACAACTGAGCGGCGGATACAGAACTGTCCTAGCGCTCGCGACTCCAGCGCTTAAGAAGCCAGAAGCCAGCGGTGGCGCGCGCAGACTTGCGGCGATTTCCTGTATCGCTGGCGTTGCTTATGCGGACGGCGTCCGGACTTTGATGCTGCCAACCTTTTGGCAGCGGGCTCGGTTGGCATTACTGGCTAGGATATAACACACATGGCGTCTTCCATAAGATGAATTATTCACTTCATTAGGCCAGAAATGAGCTCAATTGGTTTGAAGGGCATTTCGGTGAAAGACTATTTGACGCTTGGTGCACAAATTTCCGGATATTTTCGGTGTTGTACTCACCGTTTAAATGTCATTAATGACAACCTACGCGGCACCCCAGCTATAGCAACATCTGTAGTAACTACGTGACCTGGAAGAGGACATCTGATGTCATCTATCATCGGCGAAATCCCGAGGACTATTGTAACTACGAATTGTGTCTGTTTTGTGAAGCAAATACGATACGAGTGTAGTCAAACAGTTTTAATTATTACCGGATAACATATAGTTACTCAATTTATCTTTTGTTTGTTTGCAGGTAGATGTCTGGTAAACAGCAAAATTGTCACGTCACAGTACCTAAGTAAGTCACTAGAAGCGGGAACAGAAAATGGCGCACCCCCTTAATATAAGTGGAAATATGTGAGTGGCCAGGACCACAGGTCGCCTGGTTCAAGTCTTCTGTTGACACCACTTTGGCTACTTGCTTGTCGATGAGGATGAAATGGTGATTGAGGCAACACAAACCCAGTCCCCGCGCGGAGAAAATCGCCGATCCGGCAACGAGTGGGGTAGCTCAATGGTTAGCACACTGGGCTCGCATTGGGGGGGGGGGGGGGGGGGGGACTACGGAAGAAACTCCCGTCCGGCCATCCTCATTTAGATTATCCGTGATTCCCATAATTCGCTTAAGGAAAAGCCGAGATGGTTCCTTCGAAATGTCACGGCCGTTTTCCTTCTCCATCATTCCCTAACCCGAGCTTGTTCTCCGTCTCTGATGACCTCGTTGTCGACGGGACGTTAAGTAATAATCTCATCCTCCTCCACCGATGCTGCCGGGAATCTTACTCAGGTCCCTCGCATACACTCTGCCGCGCTCACGACTCCACTGTGGAGGTGGGCTGTGTAACTGGAGTATTGTGCAGTAATTCGTTTTGTGCACCTGAAGGGGAGTATCGCTGTAACAATCCATTTTGAGCAGGTGAAAGTGCAGCGGAAATGCTCAGTTGTGTCTGGAAAATCCAGATGGCAAAAGTCATCCGGATTGGCCTACCACAGTTGCAACATTTCCGCTGCTGCCGAAAACGAATTACCGGTCGAACTCCACTTTGTAAGCGGCGTGCGCCATTTTGTTTGTCCTCCCTTACAGGCATGCTACGTAACTGTGGCGCGTGTACTTGAATCTGCACCGTGACTGCTAGTGTGTTCTAGCAAACGAAAAAAATGAATAACTACATAGCTTTATTTTTTAGAGGTGATACCTGAGACCAGATGACAACCTACTTAACTCATAAAGCCACATCAGTTTTTCCAATTCAATTTGACAACTTTCCACACACTTTCCCCTCCCCTAATTGAGATACCACTAAACAGTATCAACCTCTTCAGGCCTGGTAAACGAAGCATCACTGACGCCTAGATGTGCTTACTGGAGCCAACAATATACTGCAACTCTGCCCGCGAGGTTTGATGCTCCACGCAGCCGACAGACTGACCGCTGTGTCTTCCTTTGCTAATTGTGTCAGTATGGAAGGGCATATTATAAGCACGCCGTGATCCAGAGTCGCTACTTTCCCTTCAGTTAGCTCGTCAACAGCATCAGTAGGCTAGGTGTACCCTTCTCCAGTCCTCCGCTATGGAAAAGTCCACGGTAGTATCTGGGATCAAACCCAAATCTTTCTCGTGGAAATCAGACAAGCTCACAGCACAGCTACGATCACTGTAATATTGAAGTATCTGATACATACTGAAGAGCCAAAGAAACTGTCACACCTGCCTAATAGCGTGTGGGCACCCGCGAGCACACAGAAGTGCAGCAACACGACGTGACATGGTCTCGACTAATGTCTGACGTAGTGCTGGAGGGAATTGACACCATGAATCCTGCAGGGCTGTCCATAAGTCCGGAGGAGTACGAGGGGGTGGAGATTTTTTTCTGAACAGAACGTTGCAAGACATCACAGATATGCTCGAAAATGATAATGTGTGGGGAGTTTGGTAGCCAGTGGAAGTTTTTAAACTCAGAAGAGTGTTTCTGGAACCACTCCGTAGCAATTCTGGATGTGAGGGGTTTCGCATTGTCCTACTGGAATTGTCCAAGTCCGACGGAATGCACAATGGACATGAATGGATGCAGGTGATCAGACAGGATGCTTACGAACGTGCCACCTGTCACAGTCGTATCTAGACGTATCAGGGGTCTAATATCACTCCAACTGCACTCGCCCCAGACCATTACAGAGCGTCCGCCATCTTGAACAGTCCCCTGCTGGCATGCAGGGTCCATGGATTCGTGAGGTTGTCACCACACGTCCATCCGCTAGATACAAATTGAAACGAGACTCGTCCGACCAGGCAACATGTTTTCAGGTATCAACAGTCCGATGTCGCTGTTGACGGGCCCAGGCGAGACGTAAAGCTTTGTGTCGTGCAGTCATCAAGGATACACGATTGGGCCTTCAGCTCCGAAAGCCCAGATCGATGATGTTTCGTTGAATGGCTCGCACGCTTACACTTGTTGATGGTCCAGCATCAAAATCTGCAGCAATTTGCGGAAAGGTTGCACTTCCGTCGCGTGGAAAGATTCTCTTCAATCGTCGTCGGTCCCGTTCTTGCAGGATCTTTTTCTGGCCGCAGCGATGTCGGAGATTTGATGTTTTAACGGTTTCCTGATATTCACGGTACACTCACGAAACAGTCATAAGGGAAAAATCCCCATTTCATCGCTACCTCGGAGATCTGTGCCCCATCGCTCGTGTGTTCAAGCTCACTTAAATCTTGATAACCTGCCACTGGAGCAGCTATAACCGATCTAACAACTGCGCCAGACACTTGTCGTCTTACATAGGCGTTGCCGACCGCAGCGCCGTGTTCTGCCTGTCTACATATCTCTGTATTTGAATACGTATGTCTATACCAATTTCCTTGGCGCTTCAGTGTATCTGACTACTGCACAGTTCGAAGACCTGAGCACGTACTGACCTGTCGTTCGGTGCTTTCAAATGACTTCAAGTGCTAGTAAGCACTGATTTTGCAGAGTAACGTGCCAACGCAGTACCCTCTGTATTCACGTAGTGTGCTGAGCAACATTTACCGCCATGTAGGAGTCCTGTCATCACTATCAGACTGGATCACACAACTGCATGGCGGTATTTTGATGCCATTACACGTCACATCTTCGTTCGTTTGTATACCTTTTGACAGCAAAAAGTGTACGGAATGACTAAATTTGAACGCATCTCCGGAAATCTTAACTGTTTCGAGCACTGACTATTTTAGGTCACAATGGCTGCTATTCTATTTGTAACAAATTGAAAATATAATTGTAGGCGAATGGCTTGTTTCGGCAGCGCAAGGGCGTCAGTAAAATGCTCAAGCAACACATTTGTGGACGTGGTGTGAATGTGCATTACTTTTGGTTAGCATTCAACAAATGCCCAACTGATATTCTAGAAATGTCCTAATTAACTATCCATGTAAAATGCCCTTTGTCTTCCATGTGATATGCTTATGTTCCCTTAAATCTATAATCGTACAATATTAACCTCTCGACCGTTTTATATACATTGGCAGTATCGCTACGTCCTTCATCAGGTTCACACCCGAGAAGGATCTGAAGAATGCTATTTTATACCGATATAGATTGCAGTACACAGTAAGTTATTTTATTTACGATCCGCGGGCAAGCTAACGCACATCGTCATTGGCCCTGATTACAAAAGCTAAACATGCCTTAGAAATAATTACAAAGCAAGGTAGTACAAATACAGAACAAAATAACACAGAAACAATTAAAAATCAGTATCGCGTGTCACCATGTGAGAAAATATATAGATCTCACTTAACGTGTACACCACCAAAATAGGTGCAAAGTAATAGTCTTAAGTCTTTTTAATCTGTGCCTGTATTTGGTTCCGGCATTCTCACAGTATCTACTGCTGGCAACCCAAAATGCCACACCCAAAGGGAAGCATCCAAATCAGGTGAAATCGGCAGCATGCGTTTACGGCGACGAGAGATGCTCACGATTAGCATTTCAGCGCAGGCGCACATCACGGACGCAAGTAGCGCCATCTGCTAGCGCTGTATAAAGGGGGAGCAGACGGCTGTTTGGACGTAACGGAATTGTTGTTTCGTGCGGTTGTTTTGCGTAAGCAGCTTCAGTATGCCTTGTAGAAAACAGCGAGCGTCTTTCAAACACGTTTCGGCGTTCGACCGAGAAAGAAAATTGTCTATAGGGATTGCAGATTATCCTTCAGACAAATCGTGTCGGACGGGACCGAGCAACTGTGATCTGTAATCGCCGGATGCAGGAGGGAACGACGAACCTACGGGACCGATTGTACCCATCTCGTTGCAACACTACACGTGATGACAGGCATGTTGTGTCCACAGCGGTGATGGATCGCTCTGCCACATAACAAACCATATTACAACAAATTCGGCCTGTTGCACAACAAGCAGCGTCCGCGCGTACCACTTGACGTCGTTTGCAGCCACAGGCGTTTGCGCCAGCAATGGTGCGATGAGCGACGGACATGGTCAACCGAGTAGAACGATACTGTTTCTAGCGACGAATCCCGCACCATCATCATGGTGGGATTAGAGTCTGGAGACACTGTCATCAGAGACTATTGAACTGTTGCCTTATGCATCGCCACACCAGTCCTGCATCCGGTATTATGGTTTGGGGTGGTGCTGGATTCCACACCCCACTTTTCCCCCTCCCCTCCCCCCCCCACCCCCCAGTACGCATTGCCAGTACACTGATCAGCCATCGTTACTACTTTGAAGTGTTGGAGCCTGTTGTCCTTCCAGACCTTCGGATTTGCCGACGACCACATTGCGACAGGATAATCGACCACATGTAGCACGCAGTGTTCAAGATTACTTCGTCGCCCATCGGACTGCTTTGTTGCCTTGGCCACACTGTTCTGACGATCTTTCGCTTATCGGAAACATCTGGCCCATGATCGCGGAACAACTGGTTTGGGATACTCCACCCGTTGCTGTGCCAGATCAACGCTGGCAATATGCGCAAGTAGCGTGGACTACTACACGCCAACAACACATCGAAAGCCACTTTGATTCAGTGCCGAGGCGTGTAGCTGCGATTATGGCCAGCAATAGCGGCAATACTCAACACTGATTTCTTCACCTTCCTCATTGTACTTTCAATCGTGTGATCTTTGTACAGCGTGTTACCTCGCAAATTAACTTGGCTGTGACATCTCCGGTCCTTCTTTGTGTTGCATTTTGAATGGCCAGCAATGTATAAAAGACGTGGCCCACCGAGCCTGTGAGACATCCAAGAAATGTGCGAACATATTTTAATTCAGTCGCCCATTTCTTAGCTGTTGAGAAAGGAGTAGACCGCACTGTCGAAAACAAATAATTTTTGTTGATTTTTTAAGCGAATGAACCAAATACGTACAGGACGCGCAAAAGGTAACTGGCACGGAAAGTATTTGCAACAACTCTTGGAACTCTCTTCGGATAGTAACGGAGTCCACTCCGCGCAGTTCTGCCACTAACTTTTGCGTTGCACACTTTGTTGCAGGTTTTGTCGAAAACCTCTTGTGCGAAGGCGTTTACCACAAATTATGCTTCACTTAAAACTGGACAATGAACGCACTATGTTTCTACCGTGATTAACGTCTCATTCAGCCGAGCGGTTCTAAGCGCTACAGTCTGGAGCTGCGCGGCCGCTACGGTCGCAGGTTCGAATCCTGCCTCGGGCATGGATGTGTGTGATGTCCTTAGGTTAGTTAGGTTTAAGTAGTTCTAAGTTCTAGGGGACTGATGACCTCAGAAGTTAAGTCCCATAGTGCTCAGAGCCATTTGTTGCATTCAACTGGACGGCAAACACACCTGTTTCTCTCACTCACCCTAACGCAAAAGCTGTGAAGTATTCGGGAAAGAGAACGCTGAAGATGAGGATTGGCAGACACGTGATAGCAACCGACTTGCGCATCCAAATCGTGCTTTCTAGCATTTTCTGTGATGGGTAGTTCTCCTCTCCATTAAGAAGGATCAATTCTGCGTTAGTCTTATAATTATTTTCCGGACCATCATTATTTTGACCACCCTGTATAGAGCGGCTACCTTCAAAACTCCTTTAACGCAACTACCACCCAGATGAGGTCGACGTTCGATTTGCTGTGTATTGTCATATGTGTCAACATAACCAACAACATTTTATTGACAGCAACGCCATCTTTCTCCCAGGCTGAAAAATTTTCTCCTTTTCGTAAACTCTTGTTTCCTCGGTCCACACATGTGGACCTCACTTTTTTCTCCATAAATAGGCGTATTTTTCCGCTTATAGACGGATTGTACAAGAGTGTGGACCATCCAGTTCTTAGTTTTAAAACCAGGGTTCACCATCTTGCTAGAAAAAATTCGTGTGTTTGCTTGTAGCTGATCGTACGCAGAAAATGGTTACTTCTACGAATCTAAAAGGTATGCAAATAATTATTTTGCCCTAACGTTAGACTGAGAATCTATGTTTTTTTACCTAACGATTCCTACCTTTTCTAGATGTTGAGAATTAGTTCAGGTTTGCATAAACGTTGTTCGTTACTATGAAATACATTTTCTGAAGGTCCTCATATGTGAACCTCGAATCATAAAGCATCTTTGCTAATTTCTATTTGGTTTTCGATGATGAGATACTGAAATAACCGTTGTTTCTACGCTCTACAGCATTGCATGAAATATTAACTGAAGTGCAGTAAGAAGCTCTTCTTAATGACAGCAATATAGAATTATCTGACTGGGACGATGACGAATTCTCGTTTTTTACCGATGATTGTCCTGCTGAGCTTGATGAAACTGACTGGTAAACAATAAGAAAGTTAAGCTGTCTTGTCAGTAGTTAGGAGAAGAGGACGTCCTTGTACAATGAATTCCTCTGACAGTAAACATGTGGATGATGTAGAAAATGTGAGTAGAAAGGCTAAGAAGAGCTATGCTGCAATCAATTAAAGAAGTTACGTATTACAGTGTTCCCCAACTATCAAAATTTGTTAACGCTAGGAATGCCTCAATATGCAGGAACCTGGCTGTAATTCCAAGGCAGCAGACATGGGCGTCAAATGTGGAATGTATTTAGGTACTGTCAAAAATAATTGCTTTGAAGTTTATCATAAAACCTAAAAATTTATTTACTGGCTGTAGAAAATTATTACTTGCAAGAAATTACTTTAGGATCATTATTTCCTTGCGTTTATGAAGGTGTTTCGAACATCAACAAGGATATGTATTGGAATATATACATTTCAAAAATATTAACACTGAGAATCCTATTTTCTGTGTGCATTAGCGTATTCACGTTTTTCCAGGAAAACGCTAATATGCTAACGCACACAGAAAATAGGATATACATACGTACATGTGTGTGTGTGTTGCTGAATAAAACGTTTTATTCAAATATATCTCAAACAATAGAAAATGCAGGATGGAATGTAACAATATTATGAAAAGGAAAGTTACTAGTCACCATATAGTAGAGATGCTGAGTCGCAGATAGGCACAACAAAAGGACTCTCACAATTATAGCTTTAAACTGTTAAAGCCTTCGTCCATAATAGACAGACGTAGCTCGCGCGCACACACACACACACACACACATACACACACACACACACACACGTTTGCAGTCTCAGGCAACTGAAACCACACTGGGAGCAGCAGCACCAGTGCGTGATGGGCGACTAGGTGGGGGTAAGGAGGAAGCTATAACAGGGAGGGGGTGGGATGTACGGTGGGGGTGGGGGTGGGGGTGGGAGTGGCGGGGAGTGAAGTGCTGCAGGCTAGATTGAGGGCAGGGGAGAGTGGGGAGAGGGGGGGAGTAGTGGAAAAGGTTGTGGTGGTGGAATGACAGCTGTGTAGTGCCGGAATGGGAACAGGGACGGGGCTGGATGGGTGTGTCCTCACATTATACTAAAAACAACACACAGACCCATGCCCAAAGGACGGCTCGAACCACCAGCGGGAGAGGCCGCACAATCCATAAATGGCGCCTCGAATCGCGAGGCCTCAGAGGTGGAGAGGATAATACGACACCACAAAGAAATACGAGGGCGTGATGTTTCTTTCTCAATATAGTCACACTGGCGACGAACACATTTCTCCCAAAGAGAGACCAGTTTGTTCATACCATCACTGTAGAATGTTGGATTTTTGACAGAGTCAAATCCTCACCTCTGCTTGCACAGCTTCATGACTATCAAATTAAAGTCCTTGACGGTGTTCTTTAAGTTTAGGAAGCAGATGAAAATCGGATGGAGCCAAGTCGGGCTCTATGGAGGACGATCGATGACAGCGAACACATGGTGTCGCTTGTTGCGGATGTCACAATGCTCATGTGTGGTCTGGCATTATCATAGTGAAGGAGTCGGTGTCCCATTTGTAGATGAACTCTTCGAATTCGTGCTTTCAGTTTTTCATGCATCGGCATAGCCATGTTACAAGCTACAATGTGGAGCGCTGTAGCGGCAGGGGGTGAAACTTCTGTCAGCGAAGCGCGAAAGTCGGCCGACATATGCATGACATGTAATACCTCAACCAATATTGAGAACAGAATAAAAAATTCGGAGGCATTATTTTTCACCACGTCCTCGGAGATAAATGGGTGAAAACCGGAACTGAAATGTAGCCACACGAGAACATATTGTACAGGGAAACATTTTGTGCTAGGTGAAAGCAGTTTCAATGAAACTGTTTTCTGTTAAGACCTAACACGACATCCGAAGGCCGCCCTACAAGCACTGTGTTAAATTTACTTTTATAAGCCTCAGCTGTTCCCTTTTAGAATATATAAGGCAGTAGTGGTATTTTAGCGAATCCTGTACTCACCTCTGCTGACAGTCTTGCGAAGAGCAGGTGCGACAGGCGTAGCGGACTCGCTGGCGTGCTCCCAGAGAGTTGAAGTAGGCGCCATCCCGTCGCCTGGAACATACACAGCACGCGTTTGTCACTTGCAGCACGGTAACTTTACTACTGTAGTTTACCGGGACTGCTTCGCCCTGTGAAGTACTGGTGCCGTGACAGGTGACTTCATACGCGTGGTAAAAGATAGGGAACAGACTACAGGAAATATATTTCTTTTCGTCTGTATTATTTTTTTCGGACATAGATTGTGGTGACATGCCTTGCAGCTATTAAATATAGAAGAAAAAATATTTTTAAATGATCAACAGCAAAGTTGTTTATTTATTGGTCGACTAGTTCCGGACTTTTCCCCTTTTCAAAAGCGACGTATTTTGTATTTGGTGTAAGTTCGATGTGGACAGTTCTATCTTTCTTACCACACTTAAATGTTGCTCAGATCTATGTTTAAAGGATGTCACAACTGTAGCTACACCTTACTGCAGTATGTTCATTTTAGAGCACAACATGTATTCTTAATTGTGACACCTTCATTATCGAGCGTTATCTAATCCGATCATGCTGGATAATGAAGGTACACAATTAAGAAAAATATACTTTATGCTCATACATAACATACTACAGCAAGATGTAATTACCACTGTGATATCCTTTAAACACAGATCTGAGTTACATTTAAGTGTGATGACATAAACACAACTGTCCACATCAAACATATCCCAAATACAAAATACGTGACTTGTAAAAATGGAAAAATCCGGGAACCAGTCAGCCAATAAATACACTCTAAGACAAATAAACGAAGCACCACGAAGGTATTATTCGAATGGGACGGAAATCGGTAGATGTACATGCACTGACAAACAAATGATTACAACTTCCAGAAAAATAGGATGATTTATTCAAGAGTAAGAGCTTGAGAAACTGAGCAAGTCAATAACGTGGTGGTCCACCCCTGGCCCTTACGCAAGCAGTTATTCGGCTTGGCATTGATTGACAGGGTTGTTGGGTGTCCTCCTGAGGGCTACTGTACCAAATTCTGTCCAGCTAGCACGTTAGATAGACAGACCCAGAGCTAGTTGGAGGGGCCTACACATAATGCTCCAAACGTCCTCGACTGAGCAGACATCCAACGACCTTGCTGTCCAAGGTAGGGTTTGGCAAGCACGAAGACAAACAGTTGAAACTCTTGCTGTGTGCGTGAGGGCATTATCTTGCTGAAATGTAAACCCACGATGGTTTGTCATGATTGACAACAAAACGGGGCGTAGAATATCGTCGACGTACCGCTGTGCTGTAACGAGCCGTGGATGACAACCAAAGGGGTCCTGCTATGAAAAGAAATGACATCCCAGATCATCACTCCTGGTTGTCTGGCCATACATTGGGCGAGTCAAGAATGTATCCCACCACAATCCGGGGCATCTACAGACATGCCTTCGCTGGTCATTGGTGCTTAATTCAAAGCAGGATTCATCACTGAAGACAATTCTACTCCAGTCATTGAGATTCCAGGCTGAAGACGTGTCTGTAGACGCCACGGACAGTGGTGGGATACAATCCTGACTGTCGCCCACAGCACCCTTTCACCACAGCGGTACGTTGCCGATATTCTATGCCCCGTTTTGTTATCATTCGTGGCAAGCCATCATGGGCTTCCATTTCGGCAAGATAATGCCTGACCGAAAGCGGTGAGAGTTTCCCCTGCTTGTCTTTGTGCTTGCAAAGCCCTCCCTTGGCCATCAAGGCCGCCGGACATCTCGTCGTCGGATCTCTCTCCAACTGAGAACTTTTGGAGTATTATAGACACGGCCCTTCAACCAGCTCGGGATTTTGATGATCTAACACGCCAGCTGGACATAATTTGTCATGATAGAAGTGGAACAACAGGGGTACTGGCCCAAGGTACCGTTATCCAAGATGGCGGCCTTGATGTCACAGACACACCTCCTGTGATGTCAATCAAGATGGCTGATTTTGGCGGGAAGTTTGAATTTTGGCGGGAATAAGGTCAATTGGGCTACCTCCACAAACATAACCCCCCTCTCCCCCAGAAAATGGCAGGAAGTTCAAATTCCAACATGATAATGCGTCACACCTAGGAAAATGGCGGGAAAAAAGCACTTGTCTTTATTATTTAACCATTTTCAAGCATGTGTATTCGTCACTGGGTCTGGACTCCAACTGGCTTAGTTCATATCGTCGCCACCAGAGAGCGCCACCGTGACGTCAAATCATGATACAAGTACCAGTATTCAAGACGACGGCACCGACTGTGTTCACCACGAGTTCCATAGCGCAACTGACTTAGTTCATATCGTGCCAACCAGAGGGCGCAACTGTGAAGTCGCGTGATGACACAAGATCGTCAGCTCTCTCTCTCTCTCGCGCACGTTATCGGATACGCGCCGCGCCACCGGCCCGCAGTCGTCCGACCGCTTACGTCGCACACCCTCGGCCGCCACCTCCATACACGCGCCGGACATAGTCTTCTGTAAACATGCTAACTTAAGTTCAAATGGCTCTGAGCACTATGGGACTTAACTACTGAGGTCATCAGTCCCCTAGAACGTAGAACTACTTAAACCTAACTAACCTAAGGACATCACACACATCCATGCCCGAGGCAGGATTCGAACCTGCGACCGTAGCGGTCACGCGGTTCCAAACTGACGCGCTTAGAACCGCACGGCCTAACTTAAGTAACACCCACATCGCGCATCCAGCCTATAAATTACCTAAGTCCTTAACTCCATTTCAATTTTAATCATGTTCAATAATTCAATTTACAATTTCAATATTCAATGATCAAATGAGAAATTCCACATTTTCCCACTATCAGTGCGGTGTTAATTCAGGACCTAGCACCCCCCCCCCCCCCCCCCAGAATGTATAGTAACAGATTGCAAAGTGCCGTAATGTAATAGCATACAGTTAAGAAAAACAAGAAAAGACATATTTTTATATGCGATAGAGTTCGAGACGAATTGAGTTGGACACATTTTTACCTAAATCAACGGAGCTATCAACTCTAAATTATTGTTCTAGAGTCTACGATCTGTACCTCTAAGGTATTGGTAAGATAGAGAACATAAACACACACACTCCTAAGACTAAAACGTTCTGTACTTAAAAACGGGCAATAATGTTAAATCGAATACCTTTCCAGCCTATCAGACATGCATCCTCCTTCACAGTTTCTCTACGCTGAACTATCTTATCGAATCGTAAAACATTTGCTTTGCATGATACGAGCACAATATAGCTTTGCGGAGACAAATAGTGTCCACTGTTCACATCCGATCACGGTTCAGAAATTATACGATGCCTGCATCAGGCCTACATAAAATGATAGTTACTAGCTGGGGATACATCCTACAAGGAAACAGATAAACGTATAGCAGCAGCGTCCGACATCTGAAAATTACAGGTCAGTCCGTCACTAACTCCGTAAACAGCACATCAGTCGGGCAAATGTGTACACAGGGATTGCAGCGCATCACAAGCTCTTACCGCTAAGTTAGTTATGACCCTGAAGTCTCGGTTTTACACCCAAGATGCGACAAGGGTGATCACATAAATGAAAGCTCCTTTAGAGGAGTGTGTCAAGTTACTTCACACATGAGATGGAAGTCCTCCGATGACCGACAGGTTTACCGTTAACGATCGCAAGTATACAGTGCTTTAAAACACATACAGAACACGTTGCTGTATACGAGTAGAAATCAGGATATGTAACGTGATTGATTCATCCGGAATCACTGGTACCTCAATAGACATACAGCATAATGCTGCCTTGATGCGAAAAAATTGACTGCCTCCGTTATTCCCTTCGTTTCCATGTCCACCTTTCCCGGATTCCTCCTATTGCAGCATACTTGGTGCCATATACAAATTGTTCGGCGCGAACCAGAAAACAGCAAAGTACTTCCTCAATTTCACCTCATTAGGTTCTATATTCGATCAATTTATACTTATTCCCTCGTAATTTTTCGCAGTTCTATCGATTTGAGGTCAGATCTATATATGTGTTCATGACATAACACCTCGTTCTGTGTTCTAAAATTGATTGTAACTGTAGCACAGCTGCTACCACCTAGCCCAAATGCATTGATCGGGACGTGTAATATAGCAATGCACTCGACTGTATCCAGTCACCTCCACATCCAGAGAGCTTTTGCTCTGCTTTCTGTATGACTGTGTATATGCACACCTAGTGGACAGCTCTCAGGACCCAGTCCCATTCCCAGGAGGGAATCCAGAAATTTAATGCCAAGCCGAATAACTGCTTGCATAATGACCAGAAGTGGCTCAACGCGTTCTTGACTTGCTCAATTTGTGAAGCTCTTTCTCTTGAATAAATTCTCCATTTTTTTCTGAAATTAAGATCACTTGTTTGTCAGTACACGTGCTTAACATCTACTGATTTCCGTTCCATTCGGATAATTTCTTTGTGGTGCGTCTGTTTCTTTCTCTTAGAGTGCAATTAGCAACCTTAGTGTCAAACGTTTAAAGATGTCTTTTCATTTCTTCAGTACTGATCTGTAACATAATCCGAGGTATGGGTTAGGTCGGACACCGATAATTTCGTTGCGAGTGGGCGAAGCCAAGGAATGGGAATACGAAACCATAGTTGTGGTGACATATTGATCTGTTTCGTTGTCCGATGTCTAGGTTAGTTTGAATGGAGAAAGGCTTCAAGTAATCCGTTTTGACGCTCGGTAGGTAACCTTGTGGTGAAGAATGGAATAAGAAGGCAATGTTTCCCGTTCATTAATGACTGCCATAAAATCTTGTTTTATGCTGAAGAATTCAGTGTCCTTTCACAAAAATAAATAAATAAATAAATAAATAAATAAATCGCTGTATATCTACTTATCTTTTATGATTAATCTGCTCAGGGGATTGATCTGCACATCAGCTATGGCGAAAGCAAACAGCCAGTTGTAGGGAAAAAATGGTTCAAATGGCTCTGAGCACTATGTGACTCAACTGCTGAGGTCATTAGTCCCCTAGAACTTAGAACTAGTTAAACCTAACTAACCTAAGGACATCACACACATCCATGCCCGAGGCAGGATTCGAACCTGCGACCGTGGCGGTCTCGCGGTTCCAGACTGCAGCGCCAGAACCGCGCGGCCACTTCTCTTTTTTTTTTTTCAGAACACTTTTTGTGTGTTTTTATTTGGATACAAAATTAGGCAGTTCACAAACACTAAATGAAATGCATCCTCTGCAAAAACAAAAAAAATCATTGTAAAACAAATCACAAATGTAAAGGAACAGGGATACAGGGATGTTGTTTTTATTTATTTATTGATTTTTTTCCATAAAGATCACTCTGTTAAAAGGAACATGTAGATTATTTCATGGTATAGTATGTGCATTATATATGGAGCGGTGAGAGAAGCGTGAGGTTCATTATCAGCTGTCAAATGTGCACACCGACTGCACCCGGCACATCCCAACTGCGTGGGGGGTCGAGGAAGACTGCGTGAAGATAGCTGGCAAAGGTTTTCCCATAGTGTGACCATCTATGAACCTCATTGTGGGCTTGCTGCAAGAAATACCAAAAGTCGAGTCGCGACTTGGCAGCATCCCCATAGAGGTACGCGATCGTCCAACCTTTGACCCAGATGATCGAGTGTGATTTAGTCGCCGGAAAGTAGTCACTTTCCGGATATAAGAAGGAAGCAGGTGTAATATGTTGCGGGGTCACACGGAGGTAGCAAGCCACCATCTGTCTTCCTAGGAGCCATACGTCCTCCACCGCGATACAAGTTAAGCGGTGATGGTCATCATCCACTTGGCGACATTTCGGGCATAGTGGAGTGTCCACTAGTCCAATTGCATAGAGTCGTTCGTTGGTGTTGAACTTGCCACAGGTGACAGAGAACCACAGTGCCCGAACGAAGGTAGGAAGGAATTTTTGGTGCACATGTCTCCAAATCTTCGGCCAATGCAACTTGGGGTGTTTGAGTTCAATGACATTACGACTTATCCGTCGTTGCAGCCAAACATAAAAATCCTTCGCGCATGGTGGTCTCGTGCGCGGAAGCTCGTCTCTGACATAACTAAGTTCCACGATAAATGTTGATACATGCGCAAAATGTGGTGTAATGTTGCCCACCGCTACCGGATGTGTGAGGGACGCTGGAACTAGGAGATCCAGTAGGCGGGATGTAAGGGAATCACGCCCGCTACGCCATTGCTTGTACATCGTGGCTAGAAGGAGCGCCGTCGCTCGGCAGTGAACATTCGTAAGTCCGAGTCCCCCCTTGTCCGTAGGGTGCGTGAGCGTTGTGTATCGCACCTTGAGGGGCGATCCAATCATCACAAAATAGCATAGTGCTGATTGAAGTCGACGTCCGAGCGTGAGTGGTAGGGGCAGGATCTGCGAAATATGCACCATTCGAGAAACCACATAAGTGTTCAGATATTCGACTCGCTGCAAAGAATCAAGGCGCCGTAGGAGATGTTGTCGGACCATGGTACGTGTTGTCTGTAAAATACGTCGGTAGTTAACTGCCGCAGTATGTTTTACAGATGAGGTAAAGTCTATGCCGAGATAGCGGAATCGTTGCACATAAGGAAACGGACTGATTTCTTCCGGCGTAAGGCCTCTTCCAACCGGCATTGCTGCCGATTTGTTCATGTTCACTGCACTACCCGCCGTCACACTGTGGTCCAACAACAGTTCAAGGACCGTCTTCACCTCTTCTTCAGAACGAACGAGCAGCAGGAGGTCGTCCGCATAGGCACGACATTTGAAGGTGTAGCCCCGCAGTTCCATCCCAGAAAGAGAATTTGTTAGCCTCCCAATTAATGGTTCCAACGCTATCGCGAACAACAGCATCGAAAGAGGGCAGCCCTGGCGAATGGATCGTCGAATTTGAATGGGCCCTGCTATACGCCCATTAACCTGTACCAAGGATTGTGCGCCCCCATAAATCCTTCTAATGAGACCAGTAAAACAGTCTGGAAATCCCATTTGTTCCAGTACAGCGTACAGATAGTTGTGGCGCACCTTATCAAAAGCACTGTCAAAATCAACCGCCACCATCGCCGCTTTAAGCCGGCACTCCTCCGCCAGCGCTGTCACATCACGGCATTCGCCAGTAGCTGTTTGCACACTAACCGATCCACCCGGTGTCGTCTGTTCTGGAGAGAGAACGCTACGAATTAACATACGACATCGGGACGCTAGCAACCGTGCAAAGATCTTATAGTCGGCATTAAGCAGGGTGATGGGGCGATAATGTGTGACCGTAATTCCTGGCTTCGGTTTATGTACTGGCACCAAGAGGCCTTCCATAAAAGCCGGTGGAATAGGCGCATCGGAATTTAACATCTCGTTGTACATTTCCGTCCATCGCGGTGCCATTTCGTTGCGAAATTCTCGATAAAATTCAGCAGGAAGTCCATCAATGCCTGGGGACCGATTCAACGCACCCTTTGCGATCGCATCATGTACTTCCTCACAGCTAATGGCTTCCAGTAAGGTTCCCGCGGCTTCCACCGTCAGTGTACGGGAGACGTACGTGGCTATACGTTCGAGGTCATCGACAGGGGCTGCTTCTTCCCGATAGATGTGTTGGTAATGGTCGACGAATGCAGAGACAATGTCCGCTTGACGCGTCACTCTTCGGTCTTCGCGGGTAATTAATTCCCGTACCAAAACGCGTCGTCGGTGCTTTCGTTCACTCACGACGTGGTGCATGGAAGGAATCTCGTGCATTATCGTATCGTGACATCTGGCGCGCACCATGGTTCCCTGAAGATGTTTCCGAGCTAAAGCCACTAGTTTAGCTTTTATCCTTTTGCGTTCGATCCAGACGTCCTGTCCCGGCGGACCACCGTCCAGGTCGCGCAGCGCTGCAAAATAAAAGTCGGTCGTGCGGCGGCGCCATTCTGCCATCTCCCTGCTATATGAGATGAACGTACGGCGAAGCGCCGGTTTAGCACAAGTCAGCCACCAATCAAGCTTCGTCGCATACCTTCCAACCCTTCGCTCGCACATCGTCCATGTCTCAAGGATCCGGTGACGGCATTCAGGATCATGTAGATGTTGAATGTTTAATTTCCACGGGGCCTTACTGTTCCACACCTCTCTACGGGGAAGAAGCACCGTACAGATGTAAGCGCTGTGATCGGAAAATGCCAATGGGCAGCGTTCCGCGTCCTGGACATCATTTGCATGAGCGCGTGAGATATAAATGCGATCTAACCTGCTCGCCGAATGACTTGTCACATAGGTGTATCCCGGTGCATCTCCATGTCGTAATTCCCACGTGTCACTAAGTACAAGGTCGTTGACAACGATTCGCAACTCTTGGCTGATGTTTGCTTGCGGCCATTGGTCTTTCTGGCTGAGAACACAGTTGAAATCTCCACCAATTATTACACATTCATAACGTCCATGGAAAAGTGGGGCAATGTCTTCTGCATAAAATCGCGCCCTTTCCCGCCGCCGATTGTTTCCCGACGGTGCATAAAGATTGATGATGCGTGTCCCAAACGTCGTGAAAGCCATTCCCCTGGCCGACGGAAGGTAACACACGTTTTCCACTGGGAAGCCATCTCGCACGTAAACTGCCACCCCACTCCCATTGTGATCTCCATGTGACGAATAGGATTGGTAGCCTGTGATGTATGGGAGTGCAGCTATGTGGACTTCCTGCAGCAAAGCAATATCCACATCAGATGCCCAAATCGTTTCCTTCAGTAGGTGTATTTTGGCCGGTGAACGCACGTCATTTATATTTAATGTCGCAATACGGTTCGCATGGCGTTGAATCCCACTCTGTCGATGCGCAACACCATCTCCCTGCATCGGCGCTGGGGGCTGAGTTATAAGACGTTCTCTCGCCCCTCTCCCTACACCTTCAGCAATTATTAGGCCGTCTTCGTGAGTGCCGGCTGCCCCTGTATGACGTCCGGCGCCTCCTCAATATCGTCATACCACATCTTTGCAGGCAGTGATATATTCGTGTCCATTGCCACAGCATCTGTGTCTGGAGAGCTAACTGGTTGTGATTCCTCTTCAGCATCACGACGTCCCGGTACCGTCAATGTGACAGACCGCTGCGGGTCTGATCGAACAGTTTCCATTGCCTCATCCTGTTTCGTAGAAGCTGTTGTGTCGTCTTGGTCCACAGGCACATCGTCGTCGGGGCAAGGGGAGTCATCCCTAGGAGATGTCGTGCGACGACGCCGTTTCCTCCTTTTCGGGGAACGTTGTTTGCGTGATCTTCCTTCCGTGTCCTCAGATTGTAGGGAATCACGGCTGCCCGACAGAAAAGCATCCGTAGGAACAGGAAGTGTTTCGAGTCCCATCGCTGTACTTGGCGGGAGTTTGGTCGAAACTGATGTTGTCGTCACAGAGTGCGTTCCAGACGGAACAGCATCCGTAGTGGCTGGAACTGCTTCGTGTATTGTAGGTGTGCTTGGTGGGAGTTCGGTCTCACCTGATATCGCCGTAGATTGTATGCTCGATGGAGCAGCATCCTCTGTCATCCCGACGTCTGCTACAAGGTTTCGGAGAGTGCCATCTTGATCTTCCACCAGGGCTGTGTCTTTTCGGTCATCAGCGGACGCAGTGAGGGCTTTGGCATAGGGGATCGGTAGTACTGTCATCGCCGGCGACGGCCCCCGCACATCTGAAGGCAGTTGCGTAATCCGCCGTTGCATACAGTTCAACCTGAGGTGTCCCTCCTGGCCACAGCCAGAACATGTACGTGGTTGACCATCGTAAATCACCACCGCCCGACAACCACCAATTGTCAGATAGGACGGTACATGCTTCTGAAGATCAATAGTGATCTGTCGCACTCCGTTAAGAACTGGGTACGTTGCGAATTGTGTCCAGCGTTCTGCTGTGTGACCATGTACCGTGCCGTATGGCTTAAAAGCCTCGATAACTTCGTCAGCCGGGAGCTCAAATGGCAGCTCAAAAACACGTATTGTCCGTACACCCAGACCAGCATGTTCTACAGTTACCGTGCCGACATTCCCGTCACTATGGCAAAATCGGAGACCTGCTTTTGTCGCCTGTAGAATTCTCTCACGCGCCGCGTCATTTACCATCTTAACATACGCCGTGGGACTAACGATGGACAGATGAATTCCGACAATATCGTTTGGCGGTATCTTGACGTCCTCTCGAATGAGTCGTTCCACTGCTAAGGCCTTTGGTCGTTCGTAGTCTTTACAGAAATTGAATCGTAATGTAGTTTTCTTGTACTTGTTCGCCATGATCGTTGTTACTAGCCCGCGCGCAGACTAAGTCCACAAGTAAACAAACACTCGCACACGCCGCACAGGCGGAAGTATCGGACCTCCGCTTCGCACGGCCGCTAGCGCCGAACTGCGTTATCGCTGTATATCTACTTATCTTTTATGATTAATCTGCTCAGGGGATTGATCTGCACATCAGCTATGGCGAAAGCAAACAGCCAGTTGTAGGGAAAAAATGGTTCAAATGGCTCTGAGCACTATGGGACTCAACTGCTGAGGTCATTAGTCCCCTAGAACTTAGAACTAGTTAAACCTAACTAACCTAAGGACATCACACACATCCATGCCCGAGGCAGGATTCGAACCTGCGACCGTAGCGGTCTCGCGGTTCCAGACTGCAGCGCCAGAACCGCGCGGCCACTTCGGCCGGCAGTGGTAGGGAAAGAATTATACGATGAATTAGAATACAAGTCGACAAAAATGATGAAGTTTCGAAAGGTTAAATACGTATTGCTACTTAGGGACCACTGAAAACCAGAATATTCAGGAACAGGTTCTCACGAACAAGATCCAGGCCGTCATTCCTATCAATTTCGCGCAGTGTTCACGCATAATATCTGAACATCCCTTCGCGGATAAAGGTGTGTTCCTCTACTAGGCTACTGTGTGAGCCGTTATTAATACTGGGTGCCGTTACTAATATTGGTCCGCATTTGGTCAACATACCTGTTGCCACGTGGAAGGCCCGGTTCAATTACAAGTAGCGGCCCTAGGGCCCGGAAAGCTGACAGCGGCTGGGAGAGTGGTGCGCTGGCCACATGTTCCTCAGCCCGCTATCGGTAGAGAATATACCCGCGGCCGGTCAACATCGCGTGGTCTTCAGTCCCTTATCGCCGAGTTTCTTTTCCTCCTAATAGTCGTCAGGTGCATTGACTGAATACCACGGCTGCAGTGCCACGCCGCGCTGTCTTAGCATCCCCGTAGGATACCCATTCTGTATCTCCAGTGCAAAAAAGCAGGGGCCATTGCAAATGGAAGAAAATCAAGTGAATTTTCGGATTAGCTATTTCAAAACCAAGTACGAATCCTACAGGACATCTTCTGGGTTAATTGGAGCGCCGATACATGTTACATAGTTTCACATAAAACAAGACAAGAATAGTCACCCTGCTTCCGAACTATCGGAAATTAATTCTACATTCAGCTTATCGGGTTATGTGGAAAGTCTTGCACGACGATTAGTAGTTGTGATCGTATGAAACGGAGGTCTTTTAGATGTTGAGTTACATGGCTGGTGCCCTTGAAGTGATGAGCACTATAGTGCTTCGGCGGCGGAGCGATGCGCAGTGGGAAGGAGCAGTATACCAGCCAACAGTGTCATTCTGGCGCGTTTATCCGAAGCTCGCGTCTAATGGCTCTGAGCACTATGGGACTTATCTTCTAAGGTCATCAGTCCCCTTGAACTTAGAACTAATTAAACCTAACTAACCTAACGACATCACACACAACCGTGCCCGAGGCAGGATTTGAACCTGCGACCGTAGCGGTCACGCGGATCCAGACTGTAGCGCCTAGAACCGCTCGGCCACCCCGGCCGGCAGCTCGCGTCTCTTGTGTCTTGTACAGCGTACGTGTACAACGTCTGGCGTCACTTTACGTATGGTAACGGTATTTGACTACAGCAAATATGCCAAGTATTACTTTAAGAAGCGACGACGATAGTTTTTCACAGCATAAAAAATTACATAGGAAAAGGCTAAATCCGGAGCTGATCTCAATGTTGCAGCTGCTAGGGTGGGCAATGGTCGAAGCGTGTGATATGGAACAGAGACAGAAAGCACATTTATGAGGCCGTAAGTTATTCTCTATCTCGATTTTCCCGCAAAGCATCACGCATCTGCTTTTTATATATGCACCACTTGTAGAATTCCGAGCCAATTCGCCTTTTGTATAGCTTGAGCGCCGAGCTGAAGTGCCTTCGAAGACCACGGTGGAAGTTTCGTCCGACAGCCGTACAACAGTTCCAGTTCCAATTACGCAAAGGAGACGTGACAATAGGCGTTAACTAAGTGTTTCCTACCTCCCAGACGGTGTACCTCACCACCTGCTCGACTCAAAGTGAAGAGGGCAGACTTGCGCGACAGAGATTGGGTTGCGCAGGTGGGAGGCCGCACTTGGCGTTATCTGCCACTCAGATAATTCCACTCCTTAAGAGAATATGCAGGGAGGAGGAACGCAACCAGACGACAGAAATGAGATGAGCTAAACTGCACATACGGCACATACGGCGTTTGTGAGTATTAGTATGTGGTTTATTAAACTTCTTGGCAGAGTGAAACTGTGTGCCGAAAATGAAATGGCTCTGAGCACTATGGGACTCAACATCTTAGGTCATAAGTCCCCTAGAACTTAGAACTACTTAAACCTAACTAACCTAAGGACAGCACACACATCCATGCCCGAGGCAGGATTCGAACCTGCGACCGTAGCAGTCCCGCGGTTCCGGACTGCAGCGCCAGAACCGCTAGACCACCGCGGCCGGCAACTGTGTGCCGGACCGAGACTCAAACTCTAGACTTTTGCCTTTCCAATATCCAATTTCCAAAAATTTTTTTCGAGTTTCGAACTTGGGTCATTTGCCTTTGCGGGCAAGTGCTCCAGCATTTCTTTTATACCTGACAACAGCAAAATGAGTCGTAACAGGGAGGACAGGAGGACGAAGCGGGCAGTGGTCGCAATCCGGGGTCTGGCCGCCACGTCCCCACCCCTCACCCTCTGCAACGAATGTGACGGGAAAGGAATTAGGTCAACATAACGACAAAAATAGATTTTTTTATTTAATATAATTTTGTTTTATTGTTATTTTTATTTTATCTTATTATTTGTATTTTTTAACTTACATCGACGACACAAGATTGGGTCAGCGCATCAGGACGTTCCTTGGAAGGGATTGAGTGGTACGGTGGCCCACGATATCTCTGGCAGACAAACACAGGAACTAAAATTTGAATTCAGGAATGAAAGAAAAAATAATTAAAAAATAAGAAAATAAGTTCAATATACACATTGGATTAGGAACGAGATACTGCGTTTTGTAGTGAATGTAAGGTGGTGCTCGTCAGTGTCCTCGCATAGACAACTTGTGTAAAGTGGCGATGCAGCCAGACCGATTCGATGTATTCGTTATAGGGGAATTTGCCATTGGCTTTGTGGTACCAAAACGCTCTGACGTCAGGCGCAAGGGAAGGTTCATGGACAGTCTTCCACACCGTTGACCATTGGACGTTCCAGTGTTGTTCCTCCAACTCGTTGCACGGTTTGTGCATAGACAAGAACTTATAAAAATTCTTCGCCGGCGGTGGGCGCGTTGTTGAAAGAGCGTGGTGTATGTAAGTAAGTTCGACGAACTAGGTGGAAATGTGAGATAGCGAAGGAGCATGGTGCACTACGTTGATTGGTGGGGCAGGTGAGTCCGGTGTACAGATTTCCAAGATGAATTGCGTAAGGGATGGCGAAGGTTCCCGTCGGTATCTCAGCATAGTGTTTATATATAATGCAGTGGCCCTTGCCCCGTCGTGGACAAAACTGAGACCACCTTTTGCAGATAGAAGGGTGAGGATCTCGTATCCGATTTTTAAGATGGCGCCAGCAGAAGTACCGAAGGGCCTATTGGAGTTGACATCCCAGGATCAATTGTAGAGAGAGAGTACTTGGGCAGCATGAATCAATTTAGGTGCCACATATATGTTGACATAAGTCACTCTCTGTAATGGATTCAGGCCGCGCAGGAGACTGTGGCGAATGTAGTAACGGATGGACTGCAGCAATCAACGGTATGTTTTCACTGCGGTATGCTGGGTGGACCTGGTGAAGTCGCTACCCAGATAACGGAGCATTGTGGCAGAGGGCAAAGGTAGTAGTTTCCCATCTTTCAGCCCACGTCAGATGTTCATGATCCTCGATTTGGTAACACTGAGGTGAGCCTACCTGATGATTGTCCATAATGTTGGATCCGTGCTATGGCATCGTGCATTTCTGTGGGCGAGCGTGCAACAAATAAGAGGTCGTCCGCATAGGCCCACCAACGGAACGTGTGATTGGACAATGTAATTTCTGTAACACCGGGTAGAAGGTCTTTGATGCGAGGCTCGAGGGCGATCGTATACAAAACAGTAGACAGAGAGCATCGCCGCCTGACCGAACGCCGGAAGGAAATCAGTCCAGCCAATCGTCCGTTCACCTGGACCCTGGACGTGACAGTGCAAAGTAAGTGGCTAATGGTGTCTATGAACGAGGACCCATGCGTTCCGTCACTGAGAGGAGATGGTGGTAGACCCAGTGGAAGATGCTGCTGAAATTTGTCGACACCAATGCTGCACAGAGGCGGCAGGAGGTGGCCAGGGCAGAAAGGTCCCAGCATTCATCTGTTGCCGTCTGGAGAGTGACCCCACCATCTCGTGATGTTTGTTCTGAAGAAAGTACTGCAAGTAATGTGCACCGCCAAGATACGCGCATAGATTTTATAATCCGCATTGAGTAAAGTGAGGGGGCGAAAGTTGGTGGTGTGTGTACCCTCTTTCGGTTTGGGCAGCGGTATGAGAATGCGTTGACAAAGTCTTGTGGTACGTGGAAGGATATATTGAACAACTCCTGGACATCTCAGTCCAATGTGGGAACTTCAATGAGCTGAAGGTCCGATAAAATTCAAGAAGTAGGCTCGTGTATTTGATCAGCGCGTCTTTGCCGATCGCATCCGCCACCTCATCCGCTGTGATCAGTGTCACCAAGGATGCCGTCTCTACGTTGTTAAGAGTGTGGGTGAGGAGTTGTGAGAACATCGTCTGAAACGGCGGCCGCCGCCCGTCACCACCTCCGGTTCTTCATCGTAGAAACGTTGTTAATGATCAGCGAAGGCTGGGACGACCACTGTGTGAGTGCTGACACAGCTTCCAGTCTGAACGGTAAGGGTGGCGATGAGAGAACGTCGTCGATGTCGATGACGGAGGCCAGATGTGGCACGAAGCGTGGATGGAGGCTCCTCATCAACGGTGTGTCGACGGCGAGACCGCCCTACCACGTTGAAGGGACAGACGTTTGGTTTTGGTGCATTGGCGTTCGCGATGGACGTCCGGTGACAGTGGGAGGACATCGAGATCGCGGAACGCGGTGTAATAATGGTGCGTAGTATCAGGGTGCCACGCCGCTGCATCTCTGCCGCATTGGATGACCTCCCTCCTGATCGCAGGCTTCGCACTGGTCATCCGCGACAGCATCGTCGACGTTGCCGCAGAATGTCAGTGTAGCAGTCATACATCGTCGACAAATCGGGTCGCGGAGAAGAGAGTTATCGAGCTTCCAGATACTTCGACCCCGCCAAACTGGTGGGTTATGGTGGCAGGAGTAAGGTGCACGTGAACACGCAATGGTCGGAAAGAGCCGGAGGCCGCATTTCCGAGGGGGACACACCTGCCCGAAGGGTTGGAGCGTCGTCGTCGAGGGGAAGGTCGCCGGGCTTGTGATTGACCGACGGCGACGTTTGCGTTGGCATGGTGATCATTGCTTATGCACGTGTTATTCTGTATCAGATGACGGCAGAGAGGTGTGACGTCCCGACTCGGAGGCCGCTGTAAGAACGATAAACGTGTCGAGAGGATGTGGGGTGGCGTCACTCGTCCCGTTGCGGGTCGCGGACGACGGCCGTAAGACGGCCTCCCCATTGTTAGTGACCGCAAGAACGTCCACTTGATGGTGCTGAGACATGTGGCACTGGTCGAGGTGGCCGTGCGACAGACTTGAAGTTGTCGTCGTCGTGGTGAGTGCCGCCGCATGCATCACTGGCAGGACTGTCACGGTGATTGGAGGTGGCACGTCCGTAAGAGGAAGTAATCGCACAAAACTATGGCCCTGAAACCTCCGATCCAGAGGTAGCCGTGTACGCGGCTTCGAAGTCCAATGCGAACTTGCCGCACACCGTTCAGGACAGAAGATGTCCTGAATTGTGCCCACTTTTCGGTAACCTGTCAGATGACCGTGCCGTAGCGTCAGAGCGCCTCGATCACAATGCCCGCAGAGAGTTCGAAAGGTGGTTTGAACACTCTGATCGTTCTGACACTGAGACCAGTATCGTGAACCGTGGCGGGTCCTACGTTGCCGTCAGAGTGACAGAAGCGTAGTCCATCGTGGGCCTCTCGTACGATTTTGTCACATGCCGCGTACACAATCATTTTCACATAGACAGTACTACGGACTATGGAAAGATGGATCCCTAAGATTTCGTTCAGCGTCATCTTCGCTTCATCGCGCAGGAATCGTTAGACAATCGAGCGCCTCGAGACGGGCGAAATCGGGGCAAAAAGTGAATCTCAATGTCGCTTTGCAAAAACAGACAATGTCTGATGGGATGTCACAATCACTGGCTATACAATGTTACTTATAATCCGTCTCGATTGCAAAATTATTTATTCACATGACCGGTTTAGATTCCTCTAGAACCATCTTCAGATCTGCAATTTCGGTTACAGGAGTAACCCGTCCACACACAGCACCTTCACATGTTGTGCCACATGTGACGCAGCATGTCAAAAGCTAGTGTTTTATGAAGAATTTATTAACAAATTTGTCATAGCTGCAGTTTTAGTTTGATTCTGACTTTTATAGTGAGCATACTCATATGATATTGCGACATTTATCCACCGTCACTGCGTGACCCATGTTTTGCCAATTTTAGAGGGTTGTCATTAATATCACGCCATTTCAGTGCAGCCCTTAGTAGGTCAGGCTTGAGAATGAAACGTCGATTCGAAACTAGTCGCCAAAATATATACAGGGTGTTACAAAAAGGTACGGCCAAACTTTCAGGAAACATTCCTCACACACAAATAAAGAAAAGATGTTATGTAGACATGTGTCCGGAAACGCTTAATTTCCATGTTAGAGCTCATTTTACTTTCGTCAGTATGTACTGTACTTCCTCGATTCACCGCCATGATTTCATACGGGATACTCTGCCTGTGCTGCTAGAACATGTGCCTTTACAAATACGACACAACATGTGGTTCATGCACGATGGAGCTCCTGCACATTTCAGTCGAAGTGTTCGTACGCTTCTCAACAACAGATTCGGTGACCGATGGATTGGTAGAGGCGGACCAATTCCATGCCCTCCACGCTCTCCTGACCTCAACTCTCTTGACTTTCATTTATGGGGGCATTTGAAAGCTCTTGGCTACGCAACCCCGGTACCAAATGTAGAGACTCTTCGTGCTCGTATTGTGGACGGCTGTGATACAATACGCCATTCTCCAGGGCTGCATCAGCGCATCAGGGAATCCATGCGACGGATTTAAAACGGCGTGGTGACTGATGCACCTGTATCTAACTGAAAATTCACACGACGGCCAGAAATTCGTAATTAGACAAATAGTTTGTTAGGAAGTCGTTGCACAGCACTAGGGGCAGAAGGAGGCACATCCTTAACCTTTCTTTTGTCGGAAGCTGTTGTAGGTTTGGGAAATACAACGTACAACGTTCACTGTATGTGCATGAGCCTATGTTTTCTGGGAGCGGGCAAAATTGGCATTTTTGTGCCGTTGCAAACGAACTGCTTGGACATGACCTGTGCTTCCACACGTGTAACACTACGTGATGGACAGTCTTGTCTCTTATGGCGAGCAAAACATCTAGGGCAAGACTTCACTAAGTTCACAGCTCTGTTTACATGTTTACGTGACTGTCCGCGAGGCTGTGTAGCAGCTGTTGAGGCTGCTTGAGGCGGTTACGTGCAAGGCGCGACTCGACCAGACAAATTAGGGCCTGGTCAAACTTATCGGCCGCTATGGCATCCGAATAATATTGCTCTCAGATTTTTAACACTTTGGGAAGTTATGGATCGGAGTATTTCAGGACCTGTTCCCGTATTCTACTATCTCGGACTTTGAACGTTATAGCATCTCTAATCATTAAGTCACTGTAAAAGTAGTCACAACTACACTTAAATTTACACTGCCTAGTTATACCCGTTAATTCTGTATACCACTGACGGTACGTCTGTTTCGGCTTTTTCTGCAAACGAAAAAACTGATATCTGGCTGCAGCTACTTGGTCTTGCTGGTCATAGTACTGAGTTAACGCAGTGATTACTTCGTCATAACTGAGTTCGTCGGGAGACCCCGGTGGGAATAGTTTTTGTACTCATATTAACCTGAACATTGGGGACCACGCAATCGAAAGAAGTTATTGTAGCTTCACAGTACCTTGAACTCGGTGAACTGCACAAGGGGCTTGGAACTGTGTCAGATACTCGAGCCATTCCTCTTCTGTGTAGTTAAATTGCCGCAAAGGTGGTATGCTGGTAGGTGGCACTTGTTGGTTGTATCGGTCCGTCGGCTGTTGTTGTTGTTGTTGTTGTTTTTGTAGGTCCAACGCTCCTTGTGCAGCCAGAAGTTGTTGTACCGTCGTTAGTAAGGCATCAATTTGTTGGTTCTGAAACTGAAGAGTTTGTATTCGATCCATCACATTGGCCGGTAGTGGCTGTGGCGCGGGTGCAGGGGGTCGACGGGGAGGGGTAGCCATGGTTTACACAAATACGTTTTAGCAAAAAGAAAAGCAAACAAAGCCTCTGAAAATAGAAAGCTGATAAGTTCTGTGGCACCCCTCCTGGAGTACATGCAAAAAAAAAGTGTTGTGGCGTAGCAAAACAGCCACGCCACTCTGAGGTAGCCGAAAGGCACGCGTACACACACGCCGGCTGGCGTGAGTTCTGGAACAGGATACTTAATTAATGCTATAAGAAAAGTATGCAGCTCCTTGAATACTTAACTTTAATTCATCCTTGTGGTACATCGCTCTTGACGATACAAGTGAGACTATCTCCAGATACGGTTAATTACAATCACTGTAAGGCTAATGGCGCCTTGCTAGGTCGTAGCCATGGACTTAGCTGAAGGCTATTCTAACTGTCTCTCGGCAACTGAGAGCAAGGCTTCGTCAGTGTAGTCGCTAGCAAAGTCGTAGTACAACTGGGGCGAGTGCTAGTCCGTCTTTCTAGACTTGCCATGTGGTGGCGCTAGGTCTGCAATGACACAGTGGTGACACGCGGGTCCGACATGTACATATGGACCGCGGCCGATTTAAGCTACCACCTAGCAAGTGTGGTGTCTGGCGGTGACACCACAAAAAGTCTGTAAACACTTGAATGTGATCACACCTGCAATATGAAACAAAAGAGAAGTAAGCAAATTCTTCGTCACTGAAAGATTCTGGTCGCCATCTTTTATGTCTTCGCATTGTATCTGTAGAGTTGTACCATGGGAGCAAAGAGAGGATGACGATTAGTGTCCGGCATCCTCTTTTTATAACACAAACTGCACGCATAGATTAATTCGGTTCTTTATTCATAAGAATGAAAAGTTTACATAATACGGACGTTGTGGTACAAGCTCTTCTGTATAGTCCGCGTCAGCCTCACTGTTGGTGAAGTACAAAGTTCACTATTATGGTTTTTAATGTGCTACCCCCCCCCCCCCCCATGAACCATGGACCTAGCCGTTGGTGGGGAGGCTTGCGTGCCTCAGCGATACAGATAGCCGTACCGTAGGTACATCCACAACGGAGGGGTATCTGTTGAGAGGCCAGACAAACGTGTGGTTCCTGAAGAGGAGCAGCAGCCTTTTCAGTAGTTGCAGGGGCAACAGTCTGAATGATTGACTGATCTGGCCTTGTAACAATAACCAAAACGGCCCTGCTGTGCTGGTACTGCGAACGGCTGAAAGCAAGGGGAAACTACGGCCGTAATTTTTCCCGAGGGCATGCAGCTTTACTGTATGATTAAATGATGATGGCGTCCTCTTGGGTAAAATATTCCGGAGGTAAAATAGTCCCCCATTCGGATCTCCGGGCGGGGACTACTCAAGAGGACGTCTTTATCAGGAGAAAGAAAACTGGCGTTCTACGTATCGGAGCGTGGAATGTCAGATCCCTTAATCGGGCAGGTAGGTTAGAAAATTTAAAAAGGGAAATGGATAGGTTAAAGTTAGATATAGTGGGAATTAGTGAAGTTCGGTGGCAGGAGGAACAAGACTTCTGGTCAGGTGACTACAGGGTTATAAACACAAAGTCAAATAGGGGTAATGCAGGAGTAGGTTTAATAATGAATAGGAAAATAGGGATGCGGGTAAGCTACTACAAACAGCATAGTGAACGCATTATTGTGGCCAAGATAGATACGAAGCCCACACCTACTACAGTAGTACAAGTTTATATGCCAACTAGCTCTGCAGATGACGAAGAAATTGAAGAAATGTATAATGAAATAAAAGAAATTATTCAGATAGTGAAGGGAGACGAAAATTTAATAGTGATGGGTGACTGGAATTCGAGTTTAGGAAAAGGGAGAGAAGGAAACATAGTAGGTGAATATGGATTGGGGCTAAGAAATGAAAGAGGAAGCCGCCTGGTAGAATTTTGCACAGAGCACAACTTAATCATAGCTAACACTTGGTTTAAGAATCATGATAGAAGGTTGTATACATGGAAGAACCCTGGAGATACTAAAAGGTATCAGATAGATTATATCATGGTAAGACAGAGTTTAGGAACCAGGTTTTAAATTGTAAAACATTTCCAGGGGCCGATGTGGACTCTGACCACAATCTATTGGTTATGACCTGTAGATTAAAACTGAAGAAACTGCAAAAAGGTGGGAATTTAAGGAGATGGGACCTGGATAAAATGAAAGAACCAGAGGTTGTACAGAGTTTCAGGGAGAGCATAAGGGAACAATTGACAGGAACGGGGGAAAGAAATACAGTAGAAGAAGAATGGGTAGCTTTGAGGGATGAAGTAGTGAAGGCAGCAGAGGATCAAGTAGGTAAAAAGACGAGGGCTAGTAGAAATCCTTGGGTAACAGAAGAAATATTGAATTTAATTGATGAAAGGAGAAAATATAAAAATGCAGTAAATGAAGCAGGCAAAAAGGAATACAAACGTCTCAAAAATGAGATCGACAGGAAGTGCAAAATGGCTAAGCAGGGATGGATAGAGGACAAATGTGAGGATGTAGAGGCTTATCTCACTAGGGGTAAGATAGATACTGCCTACAGGAAAATTAAAGAGACCTTTGGAGATAAGAGAACCACTTGTATGAACATCAAAAGCTCAGATGGAAACCCAGTTCTAAGCAAAGAAGGGAAAGCAGAAAGGTGGAAGGAGTATATAGAGGGTCTATACAAGGGTGATGTACTTGAGGACAATATTATGGAAATGGAAGAGGATGTAGATGAAGATGAAATGGGAGATACGATACTGCGTGAAGAGTTTGACAGAGCACTGAAAGACCTGAGTCGAAACAAGGCCCCCGGAGTAGACAACATTCCATTGGAACTACTGACGGCCTTGGGAGAGCCATTTCTGACAAAACTCTACCATCTGGTGAGCAAGATGTATGAAACAGGCGAAATACCCTCAGACTTCAAGAAGAATATAATAATTCCAATCCCAAAGAAAGCAGGTGTTGACAGATGTGAAAATTACCGAACAATCAGTTTAATAAGCCACAGCTGCAAAATACTAACACGAATTCTTTACAGACGAATGGAAAAACTAGTAGAAGCTGACCTCGGGGATGATCAGTTTGGATTCCGTAGAAATGTTGGAACACGTGAGGCAATACTGACCTTACGACTTATCTTAGAAGAAAGATTAAGGAAAGACAAACCTACGTTTCTAGCATTTGTAGACTTAGAGAAAGCTTTTGACAATGTTGATTGGAATACTCTCTTTCAAATTCTAAAGGTGGCAGGGGTAAAATACAGGGAGCGAAAGGCTATTTACAATTTGTACAGAAACCAGATGGCAGTTATAAGAGTCGAGGGACATGAAAGGGAAGCAGTGGTTGGGAAGGGAGTAAGACAGGGTTGTAGCCTATCCCCGATGTTATTCAATCTGTAAATTGAGCAAGCAGTAAAGGAAACAAAAGAAAAATTCGGAGTAGGTATTAAAATCCATGGAGAAGAAATAAAAACTTTGAGGTTCGCTGATGACATTGTAATTCTGTCAGAGACAGCAAAGGACTTGGAAGAGCAGTTGAACGGAATGGATGGTGTCTTGAAGGGAGGATATAAGATGAACATCAACAAAAGAAAAACGAGGATAATGGAATGTAGTCGAATTAAGTCGGGTGATGTTGAGGGTATTAGATTAGGAAATGAGACACTTAAAGTAGTAAAGGAGTTTTGCTATTTGGGGAGCAAAATAACTGATGATGGTCGAAGTAGAGAGGATATAAAATGTAGACTGGCAATGGCAAGGAAAGCCTTTCTGAAGAAGAGAAATTTGCTAACATCGAGTATAGATTTAAGTGTCAGGAAGTCGTTTCTGAAAGTATTTGTATGGAGTGTAGCCATGTATGGAAGTGAAACATGGACGGTAAATAGTTTGGACAAGAAGAGAATAGAAGCTTTCGAAATGTGGTGCTACAGAAGAATGCTGAAGATTAGATGGGTAGACCACATAACTAATGAGGAAGTATTGAATAGGATTGGGGAGAAGAGAAGTTTGTGGCACAACTTGACCAGAAGAAGGGATCGGTTGGTAGGACATGTTCTGAGGCATCAAGGGATCACCAATTTAGTATTGGAGGGCAGCGTGGAGGGTAAAAATCGTAGGGGGAGACCAAGAGATGAATACACTAAGCAGATTCAGAAGGATGTAGGTTGCAGTAGGTACTGGGAGATGAAGAAGCTTGCACAGGATAGAGTAGCATGGAGAGCTGCATCAAACCAGTCTCAGGACTGAAGACCACAACAACAACAATGTGCTACCTGTCTCTGAGTTAGCGGCGGAGCTAACTGCTACTGCGATTCCCGATGGGCTGCGACTGATGACACTGGAACTTACTTGGAGCGACAGACTGTGACAGACTGCACAGCCTGGAACTAACTGGCCCTCCGGTCCGCGGTGGCGTTGGCGGTGCATTTCCTGCGAATCTGCTTTTGGCCTGTGTAGATCTTCACAGAACCGCTATGTTGCATGGTATGCTGGCGCCAGCTTACGCCAGCGTAGTTATCATCAGCAAACTCCAGATTCTTAAACCAAGGCTGATCATTCCAAGATATGCCGTGTTGGAATTATCCATAGGTTTCTTTATTGCGATGTATATGAAAAAGAAAGGTGAAAAACCACATCCTCATCTGATGCCTGTAAGAATGCTAAAGAAATGGATGTTCCCATGTGCTTTCTGTTCGTATACAGCAGTTCGAGTCTACCTACAGGTTTCTGAAATCATCAATGAGATGCTCAGTAACTGCTTACAGTACTCTACACTGATTCAAGATGATACTGTCAGAAGGTTCTTCTTTTGTTTAAAAAATCTTCGAAGTTTATGTGCAGGGGTCAGTAGTTGAATTCTACGAATTTTTCTGTTGTGTTTTTCAGAACAAATATTTTTTGAGAGCAGGATTTCCCACTTCGAAAGCCACTCTGTACTTCTTGTACGGGACGATCTGATGCTTCTTGTATCCTTTTAGGAAGAATGAGACAAAACGTTGCGTGGCACAGAGAGAAGCGTAATATCTCTCCAACTAGGCGATCTAGCCGGCCGGTGTGGCCGTGCGGTTCTAGGCGCTTCAGTCTGGAACCGCGTGACCGCTATGGTCACAGGTTCGAATCCTGCCTCGGGCATGGATGTGTGTGATGTCCTTAGGTTAGTTAGGTTTAAGTAGTTCTAAGTTCTAGGGGACTGATGACCACAGTTATTAAGTCTCATAGTGCTCAGAGCCATTTTAGGCGATCTAAAAAATAGCTGCTCCAGATTACCAACCGATGCAAGTCAGTTGCAAAGTGACGCCGAAATTGTAGCATTTGAGGTTTGAAGAGGAAAATATAACGCAGATACTTAGCAGAGGAAAGTCGAGAAGGAAACGTTTACGCATGGTAGAGAACCATGCAGTGAGAAGGGCTGATGGGGGGGGGGGGGGTGGGGGGCAGGTGAGAGGGAACGGGTGAACTAGGGAGCGTCGGAACATCAGCGCTCCACCACAATCTCAGCGGATTAATGTGAATGGCGGGTAATGACGAACGAGTCTGATTTGGAGGCGCTTTCCCCGTGACTGGCGCTTTGTGTGCGAATGAATCAGCGCGCTAGTAGCCGCCACGTGCCGCTCCCCTCTTCGTCCTTCAGGTTCCTCTCCCTCCCCTCCTTGCCCCGAACTCGGTGCCGAGGCAGCCCCTCCAAACGCGCGCGCACACACACACTGACGCTGTTCCCTGAAAACACGTGGAAAATTCTCAGGGAGACTTGATGTTTACGTTGAGCGCTCACACAAATTCTACCTAAAAATTTACAACCGGAGTGTTTCGAGTATGCTGCACTCCAGCTCGAAAGATAACGCTCGCAAAAGTCTGATACACTTCCAAACATTCTGAGGCGTCTGTAAATACACTATGTGATCAAAAATATCCGGACACCTGGCTGAAAATGACTTACAAGTTCGTGCCGCCCTCCATCGGTAGTGCTGGAATTCAATATGGTGTTGGCCGACCCTTAGCCTTGATGACAGCTTCCACTCTCGCAGGCATATCTTCAATCAGGTGCTGGAAGGTTTCTTGGGGAATGGCAGCCTTTGTTCCTGGAGTGCTGCTATGAGGAGAGGTGTCGATGTCGGTCGCTGAGGCCTGGCACGAAGTCGGCGTTCCAAAACATCCATAAGGTGTTCTATAGGATTCAGGTCAGGACCCTGTGCAGGCGTCCATTACAGTTATGTTACTGTCGTGTAACCATTACGCCAAAGGCCGTGCATTATGAACAGGTGCTCGATCGCGTTGAAAGATGCAGTCGCCATCCCCGAATTGATCTTCATCAGTGGGAAGCAAGAAAGTGTTTAAAACATCAATGTAGGCCTATGCTGTAATAGTGCCACGCAAAACAACAAGTTGTGCAAGCCCCCTACATATTAAACACGACTACACCATAACACCACAGGCTCCGAATTTTACTGTTGGCACTACACACGCTAGCGGATGATGTTCGCCGGCCGCTGTGGTTGAGCGGTTCTAGGCGCTTCAGTCCGGAACTGCACTGCTGCTACGGTCGCAGGTTCGAATCCTGCTTCGGACATGGGTGTGTGTGATGTCCTTAGGTTAGATAGGTTTAAGTAGTTCTAAGTCTAGGGGACTGAAGACCTCAGATGTTACGTCCCATAGTGCTTAGAGCCATTTTAGCCAGATGATGTTCACTAAGCATTAGCCATACCCACACCCTGCCATCAGATCGCCACATTGTGTACCGTGGTTCGTTACTCCACACAACGTTTTTCCACTGTTCAACCGTCCAATGTTCACACTCCTTACACCAAGCGAGGCGGTCGTTTGCATTTACCAGCGTGATGTGTGGCTTATGAGCAGCCGCGCGGCCATGAAATCATAGTTTTCTCACCTCCTGCATAACTGTCGTACTACTTGCAGTGGATCCTGACGTAGTTTGGAATTTCTGAGTGATGGTCTGGATAGATGTCGGCCTATTACAGATTACGTTCCTCTTCAACTGGCGGCGGTCCCTGTCAGTTAACAGACGAGGTCGGCCTGTACGCTACCGTGCTGTACATGTCCCATCACGTTTCCACATCACTGTCACATCGGAAACAGTGGACCTATGGATGTTTAGGAATGTGGAAATCTCGCGTACAGACGTATGATGCAAGTGACAATCACCTGATCACGTTCGAAGTCTGTGAGTTCCGCAGAGCGTCCCATTCTGCTCTCTCACGATGTCAAATGACTACTGTGGTCGTTGATATGGAGTACATGGCAGTAGGTGGCAGCATAATCCACCTAATATGAAAAACGTACGTTTTTTGGGGTGCCCGGATATTTTGATCACATAGTGTATGTATTCGTCGAGTAATTGAATCGGTACGATAAGAGCCAATGCTGGTAGAAATCTTACAGTTTTGTATTTAGAACGGTATCACGGGTAACCTGGAACAACTCGCAAGATTTTAAAGTGCGATTCTGTAATTTATCGTTCGTCTGAGGTCTGCATACGGCCTTGGCAACAGTAAAGTTACCGTGTCCATCCGTTATATATGAATGAAGTTTGGTGGTATGGCCCCCTGATATACGGCGATTGGATAAAAAGTATGGGAACGCCAAAAACACAACACATTACCACACCCAGTACGGTGTAGGAAACCCGGACGTTGTCATGCAGAACACCTTTATGTATGTTTTTCAAGGGAATGTCCTACCATTCTTCCTGCGAAGTAGTTGCACGTTGAGGTAACGACGACAGAGGAGGACAGTAATCACGTGAGATTCTCTTCAAAAGGCGCAATAATATTGTGATCTGGTGACCGTGGTGGCCAGGGGAGTTGCGACAAATTTATCCTTCTGCTCGCAAAACCACAACTGGACGATGCGAGCTGTGTGAACACAGCGTCAGCACTGGTAAACAAACGTTGTACCATCGGATCGATCAGATCAGCCAAAATACCACTTGGCTGTAATGCAGCCTTGCAGAGTAACCACAGGGCCCACGAATGACACAATATGGCTGCCTAAATCATCATCGATCCACTGTCATTTTTTACTCCTATGATGTAAACTCGCCCAGAAGCTGGGAACAGTGTGAAACAATGCTCATCCGACCCAATGTTTTTCTTCCATTGCTCCATAGTCCAGGTTTTATGGCTTCTGCACAACGCTTTCCTATAACTGGCTGGCATCGTTTTTGGCAATGACAGGGTTCGCAAGTAGGCTTTTCAGTTCTGCGTTGACTTTTACTCAAAGCTTCTTATTTTTCATCAGAGTTCACTGTAGTGACCGTCTGTCACGATCACTCAACACAAACTCAAAATTTCCGGGATCTACAGTCAATAGATAATTGAATTCATTATCGTATAACCGGCCGGAGTGGCCGTGCGGTTATAGGCGCTACAGTTTGGAACCGCGTGACCGCTACCGTCGCAGGTTCCAATCCTGCCTCGGGCATGGATGTGTGTGATGTCCTTAGGTTAGTTAGGTTTAAGTAGTTCTAAGTTCTAGGGGACTGATGACCACAGCAGTTAAGTCCCATAGTGCTCAGAGCCATTTGAACCATTATCGTATATGGGGTCCGCAAAAGCATATTTTCCTAGAAATCCGGGAAAGAAACTTTCTCGAGTGCCACCTATGTATCCACAATGTATGCGTTGTTAACGAAAGAGCCGCTGGGGTAGCCACCCAGGCGTATGGGTAGGAGCCACGAAACCTGTGTTCGATTCACAGATACGTTCTGCAGTTTTTTTTTATTTGTATTTTCTGCTGCATCGAAACAAGTAGGACTAGGAGAGTTAAGGTAAGTAAATCGATAAAGAGTAATGACAAGGTACGACAATTTCTCCAACGACTTGGATTAGTAAAGAATTAAAATTTTTTAAGCGTCGTTGTATGAAAACAACTCCGAGTTATACTCCTGAGAAGACGAGCATTCGAGTCATGTTCTCGCACAAGGGGAGAAACGGCATCACGTTGCTGTTGGCATTGTACATCAAATAAGGTTTACATACACGGTGCAATACTCCATCACAGCGCCTGCAAAATTGTTACTATAAGTTTTCCTATACTTAGAAGAACCTAACGATTAATTTGGCCCACAGGACTCGGATGTCAATCTTTTGGCCGGCTCGTTAAAAAATGTTTACGTCACTTGCTCTAAATCCGATAAATTCACAAATTCAGTTAGCAAAACAAATTTTGAGAACATTTTAATACCATACCTTGCAGATCTACAGAAGAATGCTGAAGATTAGAGGGGTGGACCACATAACTAATGAGGAAGTATTGAATAGGATTGGGGAGAAGAGAAGTTTGTGGCACAACTTGACCAGAAGAAGGGATCGGTTGGTAGGACATGTTCTGAGGCATCAAGGGATCACCAATTTAGTATTGGAGGGCAGCGTGGAGGGTAAAAATCGTAGAGGGAGACCAAGAGATGAATACACTAAGCAGATTCAGAAGGATGTAGGTTGCAGTAGGTACTGGGAGATGAAGAAGCTTGCACAGGATAGAGTAGCATGGAGAGCTGCACCAAACCAGTCTCAGGACTGAAGACCACAACAACAACAACAACACCTTGCAGATAACAAGTTTTCTCTGATATTGGATTCCCGGGATGGACAATCTAACACGGTCATGTATGATAGCATGTTTGTAGATGACGAGGATCAACTGACTTGTACGGTAGAAGTAATACCCCCGAACGGAACACCTGTGTGCCATCCATGTGTTTATTTTTGTCGTCATGTTAAAAGCTTGTCTACGAGGCTTCAAAATTGCCGTCTGTTTCTGGAAATCCAGCGGATATTGCAGAACCGCGCAGGTGTAGTAACGATTCACAACATAATTAAACATCAGTTTTTAGCCACAATTTTTCAGGTAATGTTATCGTAAGCTTGGTAAGCGTCAAAATTAATCGCCAAAATGTATTTTTAAATCTTTGGATTGAACGATGTAGTTGCACAAATATTGCTTCCATTGGTTGTTCTTGGTACCGTAAATGACTTATCCTTGAATGTTTATGTGACAAGCACCATCCATCTAGTTGTTTGAAGAAACTGATGGCATGTAGCAGAGTGAGTGAAAGAACCACTGTAAAGCCATCAGGATTAAATTTTTAATTATTTAGTAATCCAAGTAGTTTGAGAAGTTTCTTTGCCTACCTTGTTATTATTCCTTACTGATTTATGTAGTAACCCTCTTATTCCTATCAATTTTGAAAAAAAAAATAAAAATAAAAAAAGAACTACAGGATGAATTTGGGAAAGAAACACACACTATGGGATCAAAAGTATTCGGGTACTCCCTAAAACACACGTTTTTCATATTAGGTGCATTGTGCTGCCACCTACTGCCAGGTGCTTCATATCAGAGAGCTCAGTAGTAATTTGGCATCGTGAGAGAGAGAGAGCAGAATGGGGCGCTCCACGAAACTCAACGTACTACGTAGTGGGTGTCGCCGGCCGCGGGGGTCTCGCGGTTCTAGGCGCTCAGTCCGGAACCGCGACCGAGCGAGGTGGCGCAGTGGTTAGCACACTGGACTCGCATTCGGGAGGACGACGGTTCAATCCCGCGTCCGGCCATCCTGATTTAGGTTTTTCGTGATTTCCCTACATCACTCCAGGCAAATGCCGGGATGGTTCCTTTGAAAGGGCACGGCCGACTTCCTTCCCCATCCTTCCTTAATTCGAGCTTGTTCTCCGTCTCTAATGACCTCGTTGTCGACGGGACGTTAAACACCAATATCCTCCTCCTCCGGAACCGTGCGACTGCTACGGTCGCAGGTTCGAATCCTGCCTCGGGCATGGATGTGTGTGATGTCGTTAGGTTAGTTAGGTTTAAGTAGTTCTAAGTTCTGGGGGACTGATGCCGACAGATGTCAAGTCCCATAGTGCTCAGAGCCATCTGAGTGGGTGTCACTTGTGTCATACAACTGTGCGCGAGATTTCCACTCTCCTAAACATCCCTAGGTCCACTATTTCCGATGTAGTAGTGAAGGGACACGTACAGCACAAACGCAAACAATCGGACCTCGTCTGTTGACTGATAGAGACCGCCGCCAGTTGAAGAGGATCGTAATGTGTAATAGGCGGACATCTATCCAAACCATCACTCAGGAGTTCCGAACTGCATCAGGATCCACTGCAAGTACTATGACAGTTAGGCGGGAGGTGAGAAAACTATGATTTCATGGTCCAGCGGCTGCTATTAAGCCACGCACCACGCCGGTAAATGCCTAACGATGTCTCGTTTGGTGTAAGGAGCGTAAACATTGGACGATTGAACAGTGAGAAAAGTTTGTATGGAGTGACGAATCACGGTACACAATGTAGAGATCCGATGGCAGGGTGTGGGTATGACGAATTCCCAGTGAACGTCATGTGCCAGCGTGTGTAGTGCCAACAGTAAAATTCGGAGGCGGTAGTGTTATCCTATAGAACACCTTTGGGATGTTTTAACTGACCACACTGTTTCCACGACATTGTTGGCACGTAACTTTCCAGAACGAACACCCGCTGCTCCATCCCCTTTACGTTGCTCCCCTCACACTGACACAGTGCGCACTACGCTTTGAACCGGTGTGGATCGTGTGGCAGGCGTACACGTGGTGTGAGCATCACGGGGTGTGTGGTTACATGCACACATTCATGTCCAATAGTATCCACTCGTCCGGGCCACTTATTTGCCCCAACCTGTAGAAACCCAAACTGCACTGGTACCAAGCCATCTCTTGATCAGTCCAAGAAATTTTCTCCTTGCCCTCGTCCTCGTTTGAACCCGTTCTTTTGAGTCCAAGCTCTCAACCAATTTTCGACCTCATTTGGTGAGTGGTACACCCAAGTTCGAGCAGAGAAGTGGACCACAAAATTGACAGGATGTGGGTCGCCAGACTTCTAAACATCCTTGCAGTGCAAGGTCAAACGTATTCCTAGGTGGTAACACTGCTACATATGTGTCCCTCCATAGTTCTGTGTTACGTTATATTGATTGTCAGCTACCGTCATTCGTAGAAGACTTTATCTTGAAGTTCCTTAAAAATTTACCAATCGAGGTGGTGCTGTTGCCAAGACAAATGGTTCAAATGGCTCTGAGCACTATGGGACTTAACATCTGTGGTCATCAGTCCCCTAGAACTTAGAACTACTTAAACCTAACGAACCTAAGGACATCACACACATCTATGCCCGAGGCAGGATTCGAACCTGCGACCGTAGCGGTCACGCGGTTCCAGACGGAAGCGCCTAGAACCGCACGGCCACAACGGCCGGCTTGCCAAGACAACCGCTCGTAATCGTCATTGCTAATACTGAGATCCCAATCCTGACAAGCATATCCATAGTTTCCCTAGAAAACTTCACGTACATCCTGGTATGTATCATACAGCAAGGCTACTCTCTTTTCTTTCCCGTATTCTTAACTCTCACAGTTAGTTCTCAATGTTGACAAGATGAGACACACCAACAAGCAAGAAAAGCACGATTTATAACTAACAGAAGATTTAGTAAAGTATACTAAGATTCAATTTTGGGCTACTACTGGCCATTGACGTTCGTGAATGTTACTAATGGTGAGTAGTTATCGATAGAACAGAAATTTCGAAGGTTGAAATCACACGTCGTCTACCGGCTAAACCTTTACGGTCGCTCCCATCAGCCATCTCACTGAGTGTCAACTTAGTTTTGCGGGTTTGCGCGGGCAGTATGGCTAAGTATGGCTGATCGACATAGAACTCATCATTGGCTTTTAGCAGTCAGTAACAATGTGTAATACGCTCTCTCATTTAAATGGATATATCAGTGTTACGAAAGTCTGAATCAATAAAAAGCCATTAAAAGAATGGGCTTCAGAAGGCAAGTTCGAGTACGCCTCATCGACGTAAAAGGGTGCAATGTCAAGGGAAAAAGGGGGGGGAGGGAGGTGAGTCAGGCCGAACATAATACGAGGGCCTTTTTTTTGTTTTTTTTTTTACCTCCGATCGCTTAGTATAGAAGCTACGCAAGCTTCAGAAAGTCGACATGTGCTGTAGGCTACACACTCCGCCAATGTCGACCTCAAGGCATCAGTCTGCGTTGCACTACACCCACGTAAACATGGCTGCCGTCATTGTTGCTCGTGCTAAGTGTGAATTACGAAGTGTAATTCGGTTTCTGAAAGCAGAAGGGAATAGTGCAGCAGAAATTTATCGGAGAATGACCCAAGTGTACGGTGGATGGTGGATGGTGGTGTGCGTGAATGGTGCCGAAACTTCAAAGATGGACGAAATGACGTGCATCATGAAGGGGGCCAAGAACGCAAGTCTGTCGTTACAGCCGACCTTGCTGAACGAGTTGAAAGAATGGTTAGAGAAAATCGTAGGTTCACCATAACTGCTTTGTCTATGGAAATTCCGGAAGTTTCAAGACCTGTCGTACTCTCTATCAATACTGAACATTTAGGCTACAAAAAACTTTGTGCTCATTGGGTTCCAAAAATATTGACGGACGCCCACAAAAGTCACCGAATAACATCAGCTTTGAATTGCCTTGGCCGTTATCATGATGAAGGAGAGAGCTTTTAGAAATCAATTTTTACTGGAGAGTACACTTGGATCCAATACGACAGACCGGAAACAAAACGACAATCATAACAATGGATGCACCGAAATTCACCAAGCAAATCAAAAAATTAAAACTAACATTCAACAACAGAAAGGTTATGGCCACCGTGTTTTGGGGCCAAAAAGGTGTGTTGCTTGTAGAGTTTATGCAGCCCAGAACCACTGTCACTGCAGCTGCTTATTGTGAAACTTTACAACGTTTGAGGAGAGTCATTCAAAACAAAGAAAGAGGAATCGTGACTTCAGGAATTGTGTTGATCCATGACAATGCTCGTCCATACGCTGCTGGCACAACCCAAAGGCTCCTTGAACAATTTCAATGGGACATTTTTGATCATCCGCTATACAGTCATGACCTGGCACCCAGCGATTTTCACCTCTTCCCTGAACTGAAGACGTGGCTAGGAGGACAGCACTTTCAAGCCAACAAAGGTTCTCAAAACGGCAGTGCTCATTTGACATCATTGGCGCAACATTTTTGAAGAGGGTATTGCAAAGCTTGTCCACAGATACAATAAATGTCTCAATCTTTTTGGTGATTATGTTGAAAAGTAACCATAAGTTGTCAAAACATTTGGTAATAAAATAATTGTTTTCTATGAACTTGTCTTTTATTTATAGTCTATCGGAGGTTGAAAAAAAAACGGCCCTCGTAGGTAACTAGTCTCGGGGAAATGTTTTTGTGATACCACGACATTTCGTCTCCTGTAGGCTATGTTACTACCAGAATTTGCATGTGTCAATTCTGACGATAGAAGAGAGCCGTTTTGTGTGCAAGGTGGTAACAGACCACACACCTTCGTCACACGATTGCCTTGAAGTTGAAGCACTGCAGTTAGTAAGGACCTCTCTATGTCAACGACTCGATGCAGTCTGTTGCGGGCTAGACTAGTGGTATTACGTCGGTTTCCCCTGTCCAGAAACCACACACATCTCACTCTTCACTCGACTCGTGAATGCCGACACTTGCATACTGTGTGGCGAAGTGCAATATTTTGAGTAGTGTCTCACTTCATCCTGACCTATACTGATGGGTTCATACGTGCTGGGCACTGAAATGTTGTTAGAAATCTGATTGATTGCATTGTTGAGAGAGATTGCCAACTAACATCAAAAGTGGTGGTCTGGAATATCATTGTATACAACATGCAATCTTGAATCCTACAGTTTGAACAATAAATCAGTGAGCTTCTAGAGTCCGATGTACTATTCGTCCTTCAGTTAACTCCACATGAAGTGTCATGCACTAAGATGGTTCCCCAAAGTTTGCGGTGATTACTAGAGCTTGTGATACAATGTATCGTCCGCAGCTCGTGGTCGTGCGGTAGCGTTCTCGCTTCCCATGCCCGGGTTCCCGGGTTCGATTCCCGGCGGGGTCAGGGATTTTCTCTGCCTCGTGATGACTGGGTGTTGTGTGATGTCCTTAGGTTAGTTAGGTTTAAGTAGTTCTAAGTTCTAGGGGACTGATGACCATAGATGTTAAGTCCTATAGTGCTCAGAACCATTTGAACCATTTGATACAATGTATCGTTGCCCTTATCAGAGCAAAATGGATCGCTACATGCTAAATCATAGGTGTATCTAATTCATTTGCTCATGAGTGTACACGTCATAAGAGACCCACGCTTTCCATTTCAGGACGGATGTGGGAATAATGCTAGCTTATATGCCTCTGGATGAACTGTTTATAGTCTAACTTTATCTTCATGGTCATTATGGTAGAAAAATAGGGGGCTGAAGGCCATGTATAGACTTCGCTATGAAGAAGTTATCCATAGAATTTTCTAAGTAGGCCTTCGCGCTGTTTGAGTGTCTGCCAGCTGACATTCAGTTTCAACGTTTCTGATATAACCTTTCTTGAGCAAAACAATGCAGCGAATGTGATTTTTCTCACGATCCATTCATAAATAAAATAGGAATTGTGCTAGAGCATGGCATTCCCTGCTGCAGTCAGAATAAAGTTTTTTTTCTATGACAAATTAGCGAATTTATTTTCGGAAAACTAGGATTTCACTACTAATTTATGCTTGCTGTGGTCATTATTTATGGGAAATAAATCCTATAAATAATCACCATGCTATCTAAAGCGCTGCTACAGTCGCTTGAAGGAGCCATCTATTACTCCTGGCAGACGTGACTGCTCGATTGACTTATTTTATTCGCGAATGAGTCATTTTAAATATTCAGTACTACCAACTGTACCTGACTAAAATTTCTCCTTTCAAAACGTCTTCAAGGTCAGGGAAACGAAGCGGCCAGTTGATGTACCCAAGATGTGAACTTACGGGATCTGGGAGAAAAATACTTGTCACGGAGGCGGAAAGATCAGGATTTAACAATCCGTCGACGACGAGGTTGCTAGCAACGAATATCTGTAATGTATCCTTACTATGACGAGGTTAGGCACCATTAAGTTGAAACCGTAAGTTCAGCAACACAGTCTTCGACGGTGAGGCTCTAGGATGACAAATTCTTGCAACATTGCTAGGGTTAACTTATTAATATAAATGGCTGAGTAATAAATTGCCTCAACAGTAATCAGAATAGGGTAAATAAACAATGAATATTTCTAACTACTTTAAAGTAAATGAACGTCCTTTTCCTGTTCGACTTTTGTACTGCTTGAAATTCATAACAGTGGAACTTCAGATCAACACCTAATATGTGAATTTAATTTCTATCAGACATTTATATCGACACGAGATGATTTGCAGAGAGAGGAGGGCACAGCTGTAGGTTGAGACACACAGGTTCGACATTTCGATATGTTATCACAGTTACAGCGTCTCCATGCAGCCAGTGGTTACACCTCTCACTATTGTTTTACTGCATGAAGTAGTCCTTCACCATCCTTATTAAACATATGAGTTTCTTATCAATGCACTTGTACACTGATAATAACAGAGCCCAGTTTTCTCCTTAGTTCCTCTACGAAAAGTATTTTTGTTGGAATGGTGAAGTTTCCATCGCTGCAAATTTTAAACATTATATATATATATATATATATATATATATATATATATATATACACAGAGTGATTATAATTAAAGTTTCGAACCGCTGTAGAAATAACGCCACTGGTCAGAATGACGACAAACTACAACGTAATATTACCGGAGAAGGGGGAAAACCTATGATAGAAGAAAAATAACTAGTTACAAAATGTAGCAAAGTTCAAATGGTTCAAATGGTTCAAATGGCTCTGAGCACTATGGGACTTAACTGCTGTGGTCATCAGTCCCCTAGAACTTAGATCTACTTAAACCTAACTAACCTAAGGAAATCACACACATCCATGCCCAAGGCAGGATTCGAATCTGTGACCGTAGCGGTCGGGCTGTTCCAGACTGTAGCGCCTAGAACCGCTCGGCCACTCAGGCCGGCAAAATGTAGCAATAGATGGTGCTGTAAGCATCATAATTTAATAGTAGTCGACTGCAAATGAAGCATACAACAATGCTTAAGGTGTACGTCTGACGTTAAACAAACTGTACTACTCAATGCCCATGGAGCGTACAGGTGTGATACTGTTAGTTACAAAGCCCATCCACCACGGGAAAGTCGTATCGCATCAGATGGGAAAAATCGGTTTTTAATTGTCCTGAGGCCAAAAACCGCATAAAAAGCGTCTTTCACATCGGTTTTTAACTGTCCTGAGGTCTAAAAAACGCATGAAAAGCATCCATCAAAGTCAAATCGTATTATTACTTTACGTGTGACTGGCGCAAAACATGTTCAATAGGCTGTTTACCGCAACAAGTTGAAATCGAGAAGCAGCATGTTCCACAACTGATCGAAGTGTTTCCGGGGTCAACTTCAGAATGTGTCGTACAATGTGTGCCTTCAATGCAGCTAAGTTTGCAATTGTACCCTGAACACAACATCTTTCAGATAGCCCCACAGACAGAAGTCACACGGATTAAGATCAGGTGATCGGGGCGGCCAGGGCGTAGTAAAATGGCGGCTGATTATTCTAGCATTTCCGAAATGGCGCTTCAACAGCTGCTTAATTGGATTTGTAATGTGCGGAGGTGCGCCATCTTGCATAAAAATGATCCCATCCACACATCCACGCTGTTGGAGAGATGGAATGTCGTGGTTGCACAAAAGACACTCATAGCGCTTACCAGTGACGGTATAGGTAACAGGACTGGAAACACCAATCTCTTCGAAAAAATATGGCCCTATGATAAATGATGCCGTAAACCCGCACCACACAGTGACCTTTTCAGGACGAAGTGGTACTGGTTGATTTGCGTGCGGATTTTCCGTTGTCCATCTTCGACAATTCTGTGAACTGACATATCCTTTCAATTGGAAGTGGGCTTTCTCTGTTCACAATATCTTCCACGGCCAGTCATTGATCGCTTCCATGAGAGCAAGAAATTCTAAAGCAAAGATCCCTCTTGTTGGCAGGTCAACAGGAAGCAAGTCGTGCACATGCGTAATTTTGAATGGATAGCAAAGAAGGATGTTTTGTAGGATTTTACGCACCGTGCTCACGGGTATGTCCAATGTTCGGGCAATTCTCCGTGCACTACATGTTTCCACACCACCACTCGTCTCCTCTTGCACTGCTGTGGCCACTGCTTCCACTGACGTTAAATCAATTTGTTTCCTCTCTCTACCAGGTTGTTCACCAAATGAACCCGTCTTTTCGGATTTACGAATCATTTTCTCCCCCCACGGCAATCATCGGACCAACGCCTTTTTTCAAACCCTTCAGTGACCGGAACTTCTGCAGAGCAACGTGTGTACAGTCATCATTCTTGTAATACAGCTTTACAAGCAGAGCGCGATCCTGCATTGAGACAATCGTAGCAAACGTCGCAGATGCGAAACGAGGAAAATCCGTGTACCCGGCGTGTTTATACCAACTTCAATGGGTCGCGCGCATAACAAGTGTTTTCATTTACGTATTCTGACAAATACAGCACCATCTACTAAACAATTTTCACGCTATTTTTTCTTCTGCCATACGTTTTCCCCTTCTCCCGTACTATTCTGTTACAATTTGGCGTCATTCTGACCAGTGGTGTTATGTCTACAGCGTTTTGAAAGTTTAATTATAATCACCCTGAATATGTTTAAAATTTGCAACGATGGAAACGTTTATTGCTGATGTCAGTTGGAACCAAAATTACTAATGTTGTGTAGGTCGACAACGCATCCATTTTAAAATTACAGAAACTTGGCGGCACACACTCCGATTGGCTGCGGGATTGCCCTGTTTCCGGATACTCTGAACAACGTATGACGACGAATGCTTTGCCTGCCGGAGATCGCGATCCAAGGCACTCGGTTGTAGGGCGCCAGCGTACCACTCTGGGGGCCTAGGGGTGAATCCGCCGTGGTCCCGACACGTCCATTGTAGTTTCATGATAAGACATACTGGGAACAAACCCTTCAACAGCTGTTAGTTCGCGTACAGAAAGTCTTTTAGAAATAGTGTAGGCCTTCAAAAGGGCTTTTTATGTAGCTAGGACACTCATTACTTAAAGCTGATGATCGAACTGTCTACCCTCTGACGCGACACAATCTTGGTAACGTCGAACAGTGTTTTGTCAAACTTTTTCAAAGATTCCTGGCATTGCCATGATGTGACTGGAAGCATGTTGAAAGCGATCCATTAATTCCTCTTCGTTTCTAGGTGATTCGCATCCGGGTGGATAAACTAGAATAAACCCCACAGAAAAAAGTCCGGTGGCGTGACGTCTGGTGATCACTGGGGCAATGTCCTACGAGCACCTCTGTCCAATTACCTGGTCGTCGAAGACTTCATTTAAAAATCCGCGCAAAGCAAGAGTTACATGTGCGGGCACCCTATCATGCTGCAACCACATGCATAGCTGTATCTCCAGGGGAATATCTTCCAGCACGCTGGGTAAAGTTTCTTGCAAAAAAGTTAAGGTAATTTGCCCCGGTAAGTCGAGGAGGTAGACGGATTGGTCCAGTCAGATGGTCACACATAATGCCTGCCCAAATGTTGAGCGAAAAATCGCTCCTGGTGTCCGTGGACGTACGTGACGTGAAGATTTCTCCTTGCTCAGTAACGAACGTTTTGAGTGTTGTAAAGGCCATCCCGATAGAAGGGGCACTGGTCGGTAAAAAACTCAATGGCAGGGAAGTCGGGATCTCGTGCAACACGTCGCAGACACCACCGGCGAAACCCTAGCCTGTGTTCATGGTCCGCCACAAGATTTAGATCTTGGACATGGTGGGAAGTAAACGGATGCTGGCCGTCATCCCACAAAACCCCCCGACTAACCAATGAGTGACCCCCATTTCGTGTCTAACCGCTCGAGTACTTGTCGTAGGTGCTTCCTCGAAGCATCCCATCGTTTTCGAGGTCTCCCAGCATCACCATGATATCCCACTAAAGAGCCTGTTTCGCCAAGTTGCCGGTGAATTGCTGTAAACGTTCGTGGGTGTGGGTGGCGTCTTGCTTGGTACCGTTCCTCATATAACTGTCGAGCTTCATGCAAATTTCCATCGGATAGTTCGAATGGTTCAAATGGCTCTAAGCACTATGGGACTTAACATCTGAGGTCATCAGTCCCCAAGACCTAGAACTACGTAAACCTAACTAACCAAAGGACATCACACACATCCATGCCCGAGGCAGGATTCGAACCTGCGACCGTAGCAGCCGCGTGGTTCCGGACTGAAGCGCTTAGAATCATTCGGCCACAGCGGCCGGCCCCATCGGCTAGTCCATAAACAAAAACCATATCTCGTTGTTCTTCAAACGAATACTGTGCCGCCATGCCTACTGTATGACTAAATCGCAGGTGACTTGTGTGCGCTCCGAAGTAAAGCTTAGGTGTGAATGCCTGTGGCGTGCAGTGGAGACAAGCAGTTGACCTATTCGACACGTGTGCGTATCATGTTGTGGCAATGACGGGGCGAGGGAAGTTTGTATGTGTGAATCGACAACCATAGCGCTGCCCGTCATCCTACGAACGGCAACAGGGCAATCCCACGGCCAATCTGAGCGCGTGGCGTCAAGTTTCCGCAGTTTGAAAATGGCACGTTGTCGACCTACACAACATTAGTAATTTTGGTTCCTACTGGCATCAGCTATCCAGGGTTAAAATCATCAAAAATAACTTTTTTCTGATGCGTTAAATGAAAAATCGTGTCAACCAATGTTTTTTAACATCATTGTGTAGCTCTTGTTGAGGGTATATGTTTTACGTATCCCCACATATGTAGGAGATATGGGGTAGAGGCTACATTTTCTAAATGGTGCCATGTACATTTTATTCAAGTATACACTCACCTATAGCTATGAAAATGATAATAATAATACATAACTTTTCTAATTTAAATATCTCATCAGTTCATTTCGTTAGTTAAATTAGTTAACCACTTCAAAGCGCGTTTGAATATTTTACAAATTACCAAGGAACATTGAATGCAACAGTACTACACTGTACAGCAACTGGATCTTATTATTGTACAGTACTGTATTATAGTACTTACAACAATGCAAAAGTAACAGGGCCTTTTTAGTAGCTTAGAACGGTGACATTACTACTACTACTACTACTACTACTACTACATGAAAAACATAGCTTTTACATCACATTATCACAATAGTGACCATTGGCATCATACTTAGGGTCACTCTGTGAATGAAGGACGCCCGTCATTGTGCTACTGCTTTTTCCTCTGTGATGACTGTACAAGCATCAGTAATGCCTTGCTGCTTGTCCTCTGGTGTTGTTGGAATATTTTGGCAGACAGCATCCTTTACTGTTCCCCATAGAAAAAAATGCAGCGGCTTAAGGTCCAGAGATCGGGAAGGCCAACTAACTGATCCACCACGTCCAGTCCACTCACCAGGGTATTTACGGTCCAGAATTCGACGTGCTTGTAAGGCGTTATGTGCAGGGCATCCATCACGCTGATACCACACGACCATCCACTGATTCAGTGGTGCGGCGTCTAAGAGATTAGGAAGAGTGTGTCTTAAAAAGCGGACATACTGTTTGCCATTTTGGTTACCAACTACAAAGAAAGTTGCGATAATATCTCCAATAATTCCGCATCAAAACATTAACGTTCCATGGACGTTGATGCCTATCTGTCTGAGCTATCATGGATTGTTGATGGACCAATAATTCGTATTTCTCATACTGACAATTCCTTTGTTGGAGTATTACGCCTCGTTGGTAAAAAGAACATATAAGAAGAAATTAGGCTTAGTCAGAAGGTATTGCTGAAGTCATTTCCATGAAGTTCTTGGTGAAAATGGCCATGCTAATGATCGAATTTATGACGTTGCAGAATGCGATGTGCACTTGTTTTCGAGACACCAACTTGATACTGACTCCGCCGTGTGCTGACTTGAGGAGTCGCGGCTACGGCAGCGAGCACAGCGACCTCTTCAGGTTTGTCTGTTCACGTTCTACGACGATTTCGAGGTGTTGCGTTTAAACTTCCCGTTTCACCTACAAGAGAAATGAAACGACCAAACATCCAGTGAGAAGGCGATGGCTTGTCAGGGAATGGTCTGCTGTACGGTAGTTGTGCCTTAACAGGACTTCGCCCGCCTGCAGCAGACCACAGTACAGGTATGTACAGTACAGTACAAGATAGACATAATAACATAATTATCATCATAATGTTCTCTAACAGTACTGAACATAAAAATGCAAGTTACTAAATTATTTCCTGTCAATGTACTTTCTCCGTAGATCAGTGGCATTTCTATCTTCTTGTCATGCGTGTTCATCATACATATTTACACAACAAAAATTGTATTCAGAATGTGTACTACCATCATGCAGTTACTAAGTTAATATGATGCATGACTACACTGGTACGCAGCGTACTGTACGCTAAAGTAACGACAAATGAAGGACGCGAGTGAGAGGGGAGTATGTGTGTTTACATGAGTCGGAAATCATGAACAAAACCCACACTTCTACTTCACCACTACAATGGGCACTTAATGTGTACAACTAAAGCAGTAAACAGCTCGGTTTCTTCACAGCCAGTGAACTAAATAGCTCGGTTTCTTCACAATCAGTGAACTAAATAGCTCGGTTTCTTCACAACCAGTGAACCATTTATCGTTTGCACATCTACGTTACGTTGACAAAAATGGTACAGTGTGATACATTTTTGAATAGCTTTTGGAGAGGGTAAGTGCATTCTTAAATAAAATGTAGGTGGTACCATTTAAACAATTAACCTCTACACCGTGTCTCTTACATCTGTGGGTATAAATGACACGTGCACCCTCAGCAAGAACTAGCCAATCATGCTAAAAAATATTGGTTGAAACAATTTTTCATTTAACACATCAGAAAAAAGTTATTTTGAGTGAGCAAGATAAATGGCACACCCTGTATATCAAACACACCGCATGTCGCTGCGCAGTGAACACGTTCTACATTAACCACCCTTTGACCTACTTCATTTCTGCATGAATCATGAAAGAAATTATTGTCCGAATACCACTGTACAAGCCCCGACCTTTCTTGTTTTATCCTCACGATCGGCACTTGAGATATATATTGAAGAGAATAGATTTCTTGCAATGTCATGCTCGAATATCGCTTCTCTAAATTTAACCAGTAGGATTTCGCAAGAAAAAGATCACCTTTCTTCCAAAGACTGTCATTTAAGTTTCCTATCTCTCTTACATTTATGAATACGATTCAACGAACTGTGGCGAGCAAGTCAGCATGTCTGTGAAATCGTTTGACGCAATCTGTGACTCCTGCTTTATAACGACCCGTAAACTTGGAAGTGTCCACTAATATAGGTCGCACTAGTGTCTTGATGCGATTCCCTGAACAGGTACAATTCAGGTTCCCAGAACCCTCCGAACAAATCTAAGTCTTCTATTCGCCTGCCCTACTACTGTGTTCACGTCGTCATTACGCTTCACATCGCTTTGCAGCATTACAGGCACGCATTTGAATAATATTTACATTTAACTTTGTAATCGGCTGCTATCAGGTTCATCGTCTTCATTATGGACACTGTCTCGCACTTATCAACATTTTTAGAGCGCTTCAGCTCTGTAAACCAAGTGAAAATCGTGTTAAAATCATTACGCATTTATTTACAACCATACAGTGAAGATTACTTCCTATTTCAGCGTTTCGAGTGGATCAGAGGTCCTACTGTACTTCCTTGGGGAATATCTGATGCTGTTTTCTCTTTTTGTTGAACGTCGTCTAGTAAAATGTGCTGGATTCCACCAACCAAAACATTGTTTGATCCGATGACACATGTGAGATGATACGCACTAAGATCTATCTTGCTTATCAGTCGATGTGGTATAACATCGAAAGCCTTCCCGAAACCTAGGAAGACGATCCACCTTTTGCAAGATTTTAGGGTTTTTTTAAAATCCGCTATCTGTACAACACAATGTATTCCTTTTTTTTCTGTTTACCCAAACATGTTTCGACACCTATATGTTATCTACTATGGATCTCGATTTATATATGTAAAAATATTATACAAAATTTCATGGTAGTTTTTGGCCTTTTTCAGTTTTGTTTCGATTGCCCACCTGAAGCTACATCAATTGTGAAATTAGATTTGTAGAAGTCTACTTGTTTTTATGCCTTTCTATAGCTTGACAGCATGTAATTTGCAAAATAATCGGAAGAAACTGCTTAAATAGTTTTTAATTTTGAATTACTTTTAAAGAGAGTACTAGGGAACTTTTTGCCTCCTGCTGTACATCTTTCATGTGTTTTATAGGACAACAGAAGTACAATGGAGACAAAAATGAGATGAGACATACGGGACGGAAAATATTCGGGTAAACAGAAAAAAGAAACATTGCGCTTTGCATAAGGTGGAATTTAAAACCCCAAATCTAAGTCGAAAACACGGAAAAGACGTCTACACGAGCTTCCAAACCCAGTAAGAGCGGTATTTTTTGATAAAGAAATATGATCAAATATTCGTCAAAATTCTTTGACGATCTCTGAAGTGGCGCAAAAAAAGGGATATTACACTGTCGTCATATTTTTCGCCAAATTTCACCATGGCGGGCAACAATAACTTGCTATTATGCGATGCAGTTGCTCGTACCACAGTTACATTGTGCGCGCATTTGGAAGAAAATTGGCGGGAAAAAAGGAAACATACTTGGATGAAGCCATGGGTATTACGTCGAGATAATAAAAGCATTGAGCAAAATTTGTTTCGAGAGCTGCAAGTGGGGGACGTCAAGTCTTATATAAATTACTTACTAGTGGATGAGAGTGCATTTCAGTATTTGCTCAGTGAAGTGCCTTCACATATTACAAAACAGAATACTCACTTGAGAACTGCTATATGTGCAACAGACAGGCTCGCTGTGACACTGCGATTTCTTGATACAGAAGAGATTTACTCTAGTTTACAATACAGAACTCGAATACCACATTGCACATTAACCAAAACAATTCCAGAAACGTGCGAAGCGATTTATAAAGCACTGGAGGGGGTACATCTGAAGGTAAATAAATGTTTAGTACACTCTATGGGCCGGCCGCTGTGGCCGAGCGGTTCTAGGCGCTTCAGTCCGGAACCGCTCTGCTGGTACGGTTACAGGTTCGAATCCTGCCTCGGGGGTGGATGTGTGTGATGTGCTTAGGTTGGTTAGGTTTAAGTAGTTCTACGTTCTAGGGGACTGATGACCTCAGAAGTTAAGTCCCATAGTGCTCAGAGACATTTGAATCATTTTCCAGATGTAAGTGTGGATAGCTGTAGCTGTGAATGTTGATATAGAGTCGCCTCCAGCATATTCCACCTGCTCATCAACACTCTCTACATCTACATCTACATACAGACTCCGCAATCCGTCATACGGTGCGTGGCGGAGGGAACCTCGTACCACAACTAGAGTCTTCTCTCCCTGTTCCACTCCCACACAGAACGAGGGAAAAATGACTGCCTATATGCCTCTGTACGAGCCCTAATCTCTCTTATCTTTGTGGTCTTTCCACGAAATGTAAGTTGGCGGCAGTAAAATTGTACTACAGTCAGCCTCAAATGCCGGTTCTCTAAATTTCCTCAGTAGCGATTCACGAAAAGAACGCCCCCTTTCCTCTAGAGACTCCCACCCGAGTTCCTCAAGCATTTCCGTAACACTCGCGTGATGATCAAACCTACCAGTAACAAATCCAGCAGCCCGCCTCTGAATTTCTTCTATGTCCTCCCTCAATCCGACCTGACTGGGATCCCAAACGCTCGAGCAGTACTTCCCCACAACTTCCATTACATGCTTGTCCCACTTCATATCGCTCTGCAATGTTACGCCCAAATATTTAATCGACGTGACTGTGTCAAGCGCTACACTACTAATGGAGTATTCAAACATTACAGGATTCTTTTTCCTATTCACCCGCATGAATTTACATTTATCTATATTTAGAGTTAGCTGCCAATCTTTACACCAATCACAAATCCTGTCCAAGTCATCTTGTATCCTCCTACAGTCACTCAACGACGACACCTTCCCGTACACCACAGCATCATCAGCAAACAGAAGCACATTGCTATCCACCCTATCGAAAAGATCATTTATGTAGATAGAAAACAGCAGCGGACCTACCACACTTCCCTGGGGCACTCCAGATGATACCCTCACCTCCGATGAACATTCACCATCGAGGACAACGTACTCGCACTCTGTTAATAGCACCATTGACCCTCTTGCTCACCCCGCACCCCAGTTGAAGCAAGGTGAATAGTCGAAAAAACACACCAGTTATGAAGGCTTATTTTCACACTACAGGGGCGTCAAATAGCTGTAGCGACATTTCACATTGCAGCGAACAGAAGACGAACGACTTTTATGATCAAATCTCTTGGTTTGACCAGGTTTCTTTGACGAAAGGCGAGATCTGACAAAGTTCCCTACTACACAGTCAAATTTCTTTGACATAAATATTTGACATATCATCTCCGACAAAGAAATGTGATAGTGTATAACCGGCCTAAGACGGATTTCTCAACGCGACGGCAAGGGTTTGCAAGATATCGTGCGTGACAGAAGCGAATTGTGTAACAGCGCAGGTAGGTGGGCCGCGCGCAGCTGTCGGCGACAGCGCGAAACACGCGGAGCGGCAGCGCGAAAATCTGCGGCGTTGTCGGCGTGCCCGGCCAGCGCACAATGCAAGTTGAACGACCGCGACACGTGCCGCCGACGCGCTCTCAGCTACACCTTGCCCTGGCCTGTCTTCTCAACATCCTCTCCTGCTTAACACCAACAGAAACTTTGCCTGCAGTGTCGCTCAGTTATCAGAAAACAAAATAATGTGAACACCAATCTAATACAGCATACCGCCGCCTTTGACATCCAAATGAGCCCGAATCCTTTTGGGTAGCGATGAACTTCGATCTTTAGTCTTGGACACAAGATTTTATACCTTTTCCTCCCACCGGAGCTACTCCATTTCCTCGAGAGATGCTGCAGGGAAATGAGCCCTTGTTTTTCCGATACGGGCCACCAAGACTGGATAATATTCGAGTCCTGCGGTTGTATATGCAAGGGAAGACACTTTATTATGTCCCGTGCTCGCCGAACCGACTTAGAGGTTTACAAGTCTTGTGAGTGGATGTATCATCACAGAGAGAAAGCAGTCACTCCTTTGGGAACATTATCATCACCATCGAATGAACTTTATCGCTTAAAATCGTTTCAAAGACCGTACTAGTTATTTTTAACTCATTATGATCACCGAAAATATCGGTACGACCTCCTGAACTATTACTAAACCTCTAAAGCCCATCGCAGTAGGAAGAAGAGAGTCTAGATTTTCCATCTACACTGCTGTTCTTCACACGCAAATCGACCTGCGGTAGGGAACAGCGTAAGCGTTGACTCGTCGAACCGCATCCATGTTTTCATTGGTTGATAGCTCGCGTTCAATGATATTGGCACCTCCGAAGTCTCTTCATTACGTTCTCCTGATTTACTAGAAGACCGTTAGTTGCATCTCTACCATTAATATTTTGTATAAACCGTTTTGGTTGTGCTTTTTCGGTGACCCTAATCTGTTTAGGCAATGCCCAGCCGTCTCTTACGTGGTACGTCTTCTTATTAGGGGACATAATCGTCTTTAACACTCTCCTAGGCAAGTATAGCATTTATTTCATTATTATGTTTAGCAGACAGATTTTCTATGAACTTTGTAAGTTGTCGCGAAAGTGGATAGTGTGTGTGAAATCTTATGGGACTTAACTGCTAAGGTCATGAGTCCTTAAGCTTACTCACTACTTAACCTAAATTATCCTAAGGACAAACACACACACCCATGCCCGAGGGAGGACTGGAACCTCCGCCGGGACCAGCCGCACAGTCCATGACTGCAGCGCCCCAGACCGCTCGGCTAATCGCGTGCGGCGGAAGTGGATAACGTAGCCCTTTTACAGGCGCAGACGATTTGCAACTGTCCTCACAAACAGACTCACTAGTAAGTGGGAATCGAGAATTTATTCCCTTTCAGTCTTCTGAAAATGTCAAAAATTGCAAATGGCACTTTGATTCGGAGTTCATATTGAACTGGAGGTCCCCCCATGACTAAGTCAGTTCAAACGTCAGACGAAGGCAAGGGCATAATACCTCCAATCGCTCCTGCCAAGTAAAGCGCTATAGCACTCAAACAAACCTGCGCTTCGAGGATACCCGTAGTTAAGTCTACAACGTGAAACATTCTGGTAGTAAACGTGTAAGCAGGCTGTTTATGTTTTCTTATCGGCAACGTTACGTAGCGCTCGGTATGAAAATCACTGGCTGTGCTGTGTGCAGTCTGTAGCTAGTTTGCATTGTTGTCTGCCATTGTAGTGTTGGGCAGCGGCAGCTGGATGTGAACAGCGCGTAGCGTTGCGCAGTTGGAGGTGAGCCGCCAGCAGTGGTGGATGTGGGGAGAGAGATGGCGGAGTTTTGAAATTTGTAAGACTGGATGTCAAGAACTGCTATATATATTATGATTTTTCAACACTATTAAGGTAAATACGTTGTTTGTTCTCTATTAAAATCTTTCATTTGCTAACTATGCCTATCAGTAGTTAGTGCCTTCTGTAGTTTGAATCTTTTATTTAGCTGGCAGTAGTGGCGCTCGCTGTATTGCAGTAGCTTGAGTAACGAAGATTTTTGTGAGATAAGTGATTTGTGAAAGGTACAGGTTAATGTTAGTCAGGGCCATTCCTTTGTAGGGATTTCTGAAAGTCTGATTGCGTTGCGCTAAAAAAAATATTGTGTGTCAGTTTAAGCACAGTCATGTATAATTGTTCAAAGGGGACGTTTCAAACGTCAAAACAGATGAACTCGCGGTTCAGAAAACTTCCAGAGGAGTTATACTACACGCACAAGGGAAAAAAAGTGGGTAACATCAGCGTGTTACCGCAATGCTACAATTCAGTCTCAAGACTTTCGTGTATCCCTTGGAAAGAAGAGTGAGTTGCGTGTTGGACGGCAACTGGCTACAGTTCTTTCTATTATTTCTCATTTTTTTCACTTTTTCATCCAAGAGATGTAGATAACGATCTGTCCACATCAGACCCATTAGAAATCAATATGCTGCCGATTTTCAGCTATATAGAAATGTACATAATAAAAGATTTTTAAAATTATATCGAAATAGCCTAAAATAACGATGTCAAGATTTACAGTGGGCATGGTGAGGTTGATGTGGTGAACGGCTGGTTGTGTGGTGACATTGACGTGGAGGCAGTTTTGCCAGTATTTGAAAATAACTATGGTAATGGTCCGGGAGAATGAGTGCAATACCGATAAAGTTCACGTTCACGTTGTTGACAGTTGATAACCAGCTACTTAAAACAGTGGGCGGGGCAAGGGATTCCTGGGGAGGGAACAGGTGGCGAGCTGCGGGGAGGAAGGGGAGAGTCATCGGCATAGATGAAGAGGGGGTGGGGTGCTAGAATATGAAAGTTACTTTGTGGACAGGAACTGCGATGTGGAACAAGTTGCTTGTACGATTACATTTAAACCCATATTCCTACAATTTTATCTGTGTCATTCTTATGATGGGTAGGGGGAAGCATCATACCCGTGGTCCTGACAAAGTGATTTCGTAAGTGTAAGAGTAGTTTTTACAACTGGGGCTCGACGCGTTTCTTGTGTTTCCCTGTTTGAAAGTCTACTCAAATCGACATAGGAGGCTCTGAAACTAGCTAAAGGAAACTGTGGTCAATACAAATCTATTAATTCGACCTGTTCAGTTTCTTTCGTATTTCTGTTTTGAAGGGAATGCATAGAATGACAACAGTGACGACCCTGATAAATTTCGAACAGACCATTTGCGATCGCACTATCTGCTTCATTTGGCTTCTCTGCATTTTATTACCTTAAATTATCGTTTAGAGACATTCAATTCAAAATGAATGATTCAAATGTTTTCTCTCCAGTCCTCCACAAAGACATTTTGATGTCGTCGAGCTAACAAGTGATCGGTTTTTTGGCTCTCTTTACGAACCAGTCTGACCATTCGCGGTGATGTTTTGAAACGAGTTTGTCTAATTCGGTTTCCCTTCTTTTACAGTAACTTTTTTAAAAGTATTAATGGAAGTGTCCTAAAACTAATCTGGGAAAACAACAAAAGTTGACCATTTTATTATCTTTACAGGTTTTTTTTTCAATCTTCCTAATGATAGTTTGCCTGGGCCTGGACAACGTGTGGGCGCAGACTCGTATGGTGAGCTTCTACTATCTACCCTTGCCAACACTGGTTGCTGGAGTAGTTTTAATCGATGAGTGTATCTTAGAGCACCCCAGTTTTGGCTCTCATGGCTGAACATTTGAAAGGAAGAAGGTTACAGTTTAACATCCTGTGACATCTTGGTCATTATAGACGGAGCATAGGCTTGGACAAGTTTGAGGAAGGGGTTGGAAATAGGCCGCGCCCTTTGAAAGGAACCCTCCCGGCATTTGCCTAGAGCGATTTAAGAAAATCACGTAAAATGTAAATTTGGATGGCTCCGCGTGGATCTGAACTGTCGCCCTTCCAAATGCGAGCCCAGCATGCTAACTGCACATTTGCTCCGATTTTTCTACTTACTGGCAACAAGATGTTGGCAGGCTCTGCAAATTCACCCCTATCGCGGTATTGCAATGTACCTGTCTCTTGTGTTCCAGATGGTAGTTATGATTGTGCTGCAGAGAAGAAACTATCCATCTGCCTTTCCTAATATGACTATGGTGCCTAAGCGCTATGTATGAAGGAAGTTTTATATGATTCTTAAAGTTTTCCGGGCGTAATGAGTATTCCATGAGGTTACGGACTTGCAGCCGAAAGACGTTGACGCCTTTCCAAGTCATTTAGGCTGAAAAGCATTCAGCAATCTTTATGCGAGTTTCACACTGTGTCAAATGACCACAGTCATAAACGTATATCTATTATCACACAACTTCTTACCAGTTATTCAACAGAAAATAAAGGAAACTCGCGACTGTGAAATTTTACTGTAACATAAATGGGTGTAAAACGAAGAAAATTGTATCTGCTCAAGGCAGAGTCCTTTTCCAAAAAGTATTTATTGAAAGCTACCACTGACACAAAAGTGAGATGTATACTGAGCAGTCACAAAATTTCAGCTCAATCTCACGTAGTTCTTTCTAGTGTTTCAGGTAGCCTTCTGACGAAGCCCTTGCTGAAGTAAACATTGGTTCATAGTTAAAAGTGGTCAACTGTAGGTTTTATCAATAAATATTAAACAGTACTATGGGTCAAGAGACGTTAGTGGAATTTGTGGTGTCACCGCCAGACACCACACTTGCTAGGTGGTAGCCTTTAAATCGGGCCCGCGTGTCACCACCGTCAGTGATTGCAGACCGAGCGCCGCCACACGGCAGGTCTAGTCTAGAGAGAGTCCCTAGCACTAGCCCCCTAGCCCCAGTTGTACAGCCGACTTTGCTAGCGACGGTTCACTGTTTACATACGCTCTCATTTGCAGAGACGACAGTTTAGCATAGCCTTCAGCTACGTCATTTGCTACGACCTAGCAAGGCGCCATATTCAGTTACTACGAGTGTATTCGAACAGATAATATTGTGAATCATGTACTGGCAAGAGCGACGTTCATCATTAATGGATTAAAGTTAAGTATCAAACTAATTACGTCCGCTTTCTGAATTCTAATTCCTTGTCATGTTCCAGACCTCACGTCAGTATAGTTCTTCCCTCCTCACGCCAGCCTGCGTGAGCTAAAACGCGTACAAATGGTTCAAATGTCTCTGAGCACTATGGGACTTAACATCTATGGTCATCAGTCCCCTAGAACTTAGAACTACTTAAACCTAACTAACCTAAGGACAGCACACAACACCCAGTCATCACGAGGCAGAGAAAATCCCTGACCCCGCCGGGAATCGAACCCGGGAACCCAAACGCGTACATTTCTGCCTCAACTAGTAATACGGTATTGGCTCTTCTGCCAACACAACAGAATTTCTATGTAGAGCTGCGCAACTGGCATTTCTGTCTGTAGATTAGCGCCTTCCAAACATATTCTTACGTAACCTGTCTGCATTTGAAAAGAAATGTTAATCTTCATTGAGCAAACGAGCCGAAACTCATTTAAAGACCTTGGAAAGTAGTAAATCTCTTTTCAGTTTCTGTATTAAAAATGAAACTTGTTGATATCAGCATTTGTCTTACGTAATTCACAAAACTATTCACTGTTTTTTGCTTAATCAAAGATAATACACGTATGTAATTTGAGATGACGTGGCACATGTCCACAAGAATTTATTGCACTGCCTAAAGTGTTAAAACAATACGGCAAATTAAAAACGGCTTCGTGCTACCGAAGCATAAATGTAAGGCACTTGATTGTATAGAGTTGTTTGTAAATATGAAAGAAATAGGAGCCATGCGATATGTATGATTAAAAAGATAAGGACATCCCTTTTCTTTTCGTGTAGCACCTGGTAATGGATTTTGAAGATAGGAAAGCTATAGAGATAGCTACAAGATATTCCATGTAATTTATCACATCTTGGGATCGCAAATGAAGTCACAATTCTAGAATGTAATTATCCTTAGTTCTTCTTTAATGTCTTGTCAAAAATGGATCAGATGGCTCTGAACACTACGGGACTTAACTTCTGAGGTCATCAGTTCCCTAGAACTTAAACTACTTAAACCTAACTAACCTAAGGACATCACACACATCCATACCCGAGGCAGGATTCGAACCTGCGACCGTAGCGGTTGCGCGGTTCCAGACTGTAGCGCCTAGAATCGCTCGGCCTCCCAAGCCGGCTGTCGTGTCAAGTAGTGAAAGAATTCATTAAGATTTGAAATGACATGCGCAATTTCTGTGTATCCTATAGCAACGACTGGAAAACCGTGGCCTGGTCAGATGAGTCCCGACTTCACTTGTTAAGGGCTGATGGTATTGTTCGAGTGTGGTGCAGATCCCACAAAGCCATGGAATCAAGTTGTCAGCAAGGCACTGTGTAAGCTGGTGGTGGCTACATAATGGTATGGGTTGCGTTCACATGGAATTGACTGCGTCCTCTGGACCAACTGCACCGAGCACTAACTGTAAATATTTATGTTCGGCAACTTGGAGACCGTTTGCAGCCATTCACGGACTTCATGTTCCCAACAACGACGTCCTCGTGCCACAATTGTACGCGATTGGTTTTAAGAACGTTCTGAGCAAGTCTAGCGTTTGATTTAGCTATCCAGATCGCCCGACATGAATATAATCTAACATTTATGGGACATAATCGAGAGGTCAGTTACTGCACAAAATCTTGCACTGGTAACGTTTTCGCAATTACCGGCGGCTGTAGAGGCATCATGGCTCCATATTTCTGCAGGCGACTTCCAACGACTTGTTGAGTTCATGCCACGCGGAGATGCTGCACTATGTCGGGCAAAAGGAGGGCTGACACAATATAAGAAGGTATACCAAGACTCTGTCACCTCAGTGTATTTTATTGTAGTGAAATCCTTAGGCCAATAGCTAGCGCTATTATGGTTAATCATGTTATATAGGGTGGTCCATTGATCGTGACCGGGCCAAATATCTCACAAAATAAGTGTCAAACGAAAAACTACAAAGAACGAAACTTATCTAGCTTGAAGGAGGAAACGAGATGGCGCTATTGTTGGCCCGCTAGATGGCGCTGCCATAGGTCAAACGGATATCAACTGCGTTTTTTAAAAAATGGAACCCCTATTTTTTATTACGTATTCGTGTAGTACATAAAGAAATATGAATGTTTTACTTGGACCACTTTTTTCGCTTTGTGATAGATGGCTCTGTAATAGTCACAAACATATGGCTCACAATTTTAGACGAACAGTTGGTAACAGGTAGGTTTTTTTAAATTAAAATACAGAACGTAGGTAAGTTTGAACATTTAATTTCGGTTGTTCCAATGTGATACATGTATCTTTGTGAACTTATCATTTCTGAGAACGCATGCTGTTACACCGTGATTACCTGTAAATGCCACATTAATGCAATAAATACTCAAAATGATGTCCGTCAACCTCAATGCATTTGGCAATACGTGTAAAGACATTCCTCTAAAGAGCGAGTAGTTCGCACATGCTTTGATAATGCGCTGACGCATGTTGTCAGGCGTTGTCGGTGGATCACGACAGCAAATATCCTTCAACTTTCCCCACAGAAAGAAATCCGGGGACGTCAGATCCGGTGAACGTGCGGGCCATGGTATGGTGCTTCGACGACCTATCCACCTGTCATGAAATATGCTATTCAATACCGCTTCAACCGCACGCGAGCTATGTGCCGGACACCCATCATGTTGGAAGTACATCGCCATTCTGTCATACAGTGAAACATCTTGTAGTAACATCGGTAGAACATTACGTAGGAAATCAGCATACATTGCACCATTTAGATTGCCATCGATAAAATGGGGTCCAATTATCCATTCTGCCATAATGCCGCACCATACATTAACCCGCCAAGGTCGCTGATGTTCCACTTGTTGCAGCCATCGTGGATTTTCCGTTGCCCAATAGTGCATATTACGCCGGTTTACGTTACTGCTGTTGGTGAATGACGCTTCGTCGCTAAATAGAACGCGTGCAAAAAATCTGTCATCGTCCCGTAATTTCTCTTGTACCCAGTGGCAGAACTGTACACGACGTTCAAAGTCGTCGCCAAACAGTTCCTGGTGCACAGAAATATGGTACGGGTGCAATCGATGTTGATGTAGCATTCTCAATACCGACGTTTTTGAGATTCCCGATTCTCGCGCAATTTGTTTGCTACTGATGTGCGGATTAGCCGCGACAGCAGCTAAAACACCTACATGGGCATCATCATTTGTTGCAGGTCGTGGTTGATGTTTCACATGTGGCTGAACACTTCCTGTTTCCTTAAATAACTTAACTATCCAGCAAACGGTCCAGTCACTTGGATGATGTCGTCCAGGATACCGAGCAGCATACATAGCACACGCCCGTTGGGCATTTTGATCACAATAGCCATACATCAACACGATATCGACCTTTTCCGCAATTGGTAAACGGTCCATTTTAACACAGGTAATGAATCACGAAGCAAATACCGTCTGTACTGGCGGAATGTTAAGTGATACCACGTGCTTATACGTTTGTGACTATTACAGGGCCATCTATCACAAAGCGAAAAAAGCGGTCCAAGCAAAACATTCATATTTCTTTACGTACTACACGAATATGTGATAAAACAGGGGGTTCCTATTTAAAAAAAACGCAGTTGATATCCATTTGACCTATGGCAGCGCCATCTGGTTTCCCCCTTCAAGTTAGACGAGTTTCGTTCTTTGTAGTTTCTTCGTTTGACGCTTATTTCGTGAGATATTTGGCCCGGTCACTATCAATGGACCACCCTGTATACGACAAACGTATTCGTCCAAAAATAAGCACAATATTTCCAGAATTGTGGATTACATGTTGTGAACAATGAGTTGCGATTCCAGTGTAAACAACTGATAATAATTAATGAAAGACCCCGCTTATACGGTATTAAGGGTTCCAAATACAAGGGTTCTCTTACTAGATCTTTAGGTAGCAAGGAAGCAAGTTGGGAACATACCGGGTCGTTAAAATTAAACTTTCCTATTCAACACGTTATAAAACGGAATCTAATTACCGTGCGAGTACCAAAGTTGGTAGTATTAATGTCCAGAGTGTGTGGTGCATGATTTCCACGCGTCACAGCGTCACCTTCCAGTTCCAACTACGGTCACCATGTGACGTGATCAGTCATCGTGATTCGTAGTCTCACACACCTGACCAATTTCAGTGCACTTGTTGACCTGTCAACAGGAGATTCGGCAAAAGGAGCATGCCTGCTCAAAGGATTGCGGAAGGGTCCTCTTCCTCCACCTGATTTACAGAGCATGGTGAAGAAGTTCGAATCAACTGGAGAACTGGGTGTCGCTCCAGGAAGGGGCTGACGACCGGTTGCACCACGGGTGGCTGATGAGATCGCTGTTGCCGTGGCAGACAATGCTGCGCGGAATCCCCGATCGTCAGGCAGTGCGCGTGCTGTGTCACGACACTTGAACATCCCGTGGTCCACTGTACGGAAGGTGCTTCGAACCATTCTCAAATGGTATCCGTAAAAGATCCATATCGTACAGCAGCTTGCACCAGGACGCACAACGACGAGTTGACTTCGCTCTCCAGTTTCTCGCAAGAACTGAAGTTGACGTGGGCTGGCCCTGGACCATCATATGGACAAAACTGCCGAGTGTAGAGACCTTGACTCCAGTCACTGTGCATGAAGTTCCTCTGTATGGTGAACGTGTCACCGTATGGTGTAGCTTCACGGCTACGTTCATCGTTGGCCCATTGTTTTCTGAGCAGGTTGTCGCTCAAGAACCAAAGACGTGCAGTGTGACTGGCCAGTGTTACTGTGATATGCTTTTCCAGCATGCCATACCCTCCCTACAGGACAGAGACGTGTTAAACTCAACAGTTTTCACGAAAGATGGGCCCCACCGCACATCGATCGTAAGGTTCACTTGCTTCTCCGAAACACATTTGAAAACGATCGAATTATCAGCCGATCGTTTCCAAATGCTTGGCTGGCACGATCATATAATCTCACTTCTTTTGTTTTCTGGTTGTTGGGCTACCTTAAGAACGGGGTTTACCAGGGGAACATTCACACATGTGGTGATCTGTAGCGCCGCATACGGAGAAAGGTAATCAGCATATTTGCGGACATGCTTCGTTATGCTGTGCAGAATGCGACCCTGGGCTTTCAGACTCTTCTGCACACTGATGGGCGCCATGTTGAACCCCTTTTGCAGCAGTAATAGTACCGATATGTAATGACAGGGTGTACCGTTGCAACACATTAAAAGATTTCGATTGAAATGCATCATTTCTCTCTCCCATGCCCTTGACATTAATGCTACCACGTTTGGTACTCCTACGGCAATTAGTTTCCGTGTTATAACGTGTTAAACAGGGAAAGTTTAATTACAAGCACCCGATATAATCATCACATTGATTACGAAGAGTGAAAGTTGCTTCTGGGCTGTCTGGGGTGCTGCTTCCACAACTGGACTCAGCTCATTTCGCCTGGGATCCAGACCTGGCAGCACTTCTCGTGCCAACTAAGGGACACCTCACACGTTCCAGTGTACTTCTCAGATGTACCTTCAAAGGTTTACATACACAAATGTGGGGCGCACATATGCTACGGTTCACCCGACAGGTTTCCAACTTTAATTGTGAGCACGGCTTCGATTTCTTCCAGCAATGTTGTGCAAGCTGATTCTCGCTTTTGTGTCAATTACGGTACATCTTGTATTTAAACTTGTTGTAAACAATGCTCAGTGAATTCCTCAGTTACGTTGTTACTTTACGGCTTATCGCGTTAGTAAACGAATACATTATTTCAAAAGTAAAAAACACTACTAACTGCACTATAAAAACTAGCACAACACAAACAACATAACTGACTTTTGAACTTGTAACGGTCTGAATCGACGACAAAGGCAGACGGAGAACCCTAAACCCGAAATCTGTGCAGGCGACTCACATTCACACCCCGCTATAGGCAGCTACTGCTCAGGTACAAAGAATCGGATTTCGATACTTTTACGGTCGACACTACAGTCGAGCCCACCAGCAAAGATTTGGTGTCACACACGCCCCGGTTCACCTGTGCGGGTATAGCTGAAGCTCTACAGCTTTGTGATAATAATTAAGCTTTTCATGAGGCATAGTGCATTACAGACAGGAACACACACTTAAGTTGGGAATTTTCGTCTCAGAGAGATGCATAACTAGGACCGATTCAGAAAATATCGTTCTCATGAAACGCAACTACGTAGGGATTGCAATTACGAAGAACTTAAATCAGCAACATCGTACTGTAAGTTTTGCGGGGAAGGCGAAACAAACACTACGTTTTACTCGCAGAACAGTTACAAGATGCAACAAATGCACTACAGAGACTGCCTACGATATGTTTGACGTGTTCGATTGGAGTATTGCGGTGCGGTGTAGGCTTATTAACAGATAGAAAATACGGAGGACATTAAAAAAAGTCCAAAGAAGGGCAGCCCGTTTTATATTAGGTCAATCGGGAAATGTGTGTCACGGATATGATAAAGGAGTTCAGGTGGCAATCGTAAAAACAAGAGCGTATTTAGTTGCGAAGAGATCTTTTCACGAAATTTCAATCACCAATTTTCTCCACCGAATAATAAAATACACTCCTGGAAATGGAAAAAAGAACACATTGACACCGGTGTGTCAGACCCACCATACTTGCTCCGGACACTGCGAGAGGGCTGTACAAGCAATGATCACACGCACGGCACAGCGGACACACCAGGAACCGCGGTGTTGGCCGTCGAATGGCGCTAGCTGCGCAGCATTTGTGCACCGCCGCCGTCAGTGTCAGCCAGTTTGCCGTGGCATACGGAGCTCCATCGCAGTCTTTAACACTGGTAGCATGCCGCGACAGCGTGGACGTGAACCGTATGTGCAGTTGACGGACTTTGAGCGAGGGCGTATAGTGGGCATGCGGGAGGCCGGGTGGACGCGGTCAGCCGTCTTCAGGCTGCTGCCTCGGAGTGTAGCGGCAGTGGGGAGTCTGGTGCGTCGCAAGGTACACCCCAGGTGTTACATGCTTCACCCACTGTCCCTGCTGTCGAGACATCTTCGCGGGTACCGGGCGCGGTTGGGCCACCCTCTCCCCAAGGGGAGTGGCGGGTTCAGCGGCGTTCGCGGCGCACGAGGCGGAAGGTCAATGTGGAGGCTGGCCGTGTGGCATTGCCCGCTCTGTCTGTGAGGGGACATGTGGCTGCTCCTTCAGCAAGGTCCGAGCAGGCACACGGGGGGAGGGGTTTATTAGTTATTGGGAGCTCCAACGTTAGGCGGGTGATGGAGCCCCTTAGGGAAATAGCGAGAAGGTCGGGGAAGAAGACCAGTGTTCACTCTGTCTGCTTGCCGGGGGGTCTCATCCGAGATGTGGAGGAGGCCCTACCGGCGGCGATAGAGAGCACTGGGTGCACCCGACTGCAAATTGTTGCTCATGTCGGCACCAATGACTCCTGCCGTCTGGGTTCAGAGGTCATCCTCAGTTCGTACAGGCGGTTGACGGAATTGGTGAAGGCGGAAAGCCTCGCTCGCGGGGTGGAATCAGAGCTAACTATTTGTAGTATCTTTCCCAGAACCGATCGCGGTCCTCTGGTTTGGAGCCGAGTGGAAGGCTTAAACCAGAGGCTCAGACGATTCTGCGGAGATCTGGGGTGCAAATTTCTCGACCTCCGCTATCGGGTGGAGAAATGTAGGGTCCCCCTGAATAGGTCAGGCGTGCACTACACGCCGGAAGCGGCTACAAGGGTAGCGGAGTACGTGTGGAGTGCACATGGGGGTTTTTTAGGTTAGAGAATCCCCTCCCTAGGCCCGACAAGACGCCTCCTGAGACGCGGCAAGATAGGAGTAGGCAAAATGCAACAGGGAATAACAATATTAATGTGCTAATAGTAAACTGCAGGAGCGTCTATAGAAAGGTCCCAGAACTGCTCTCATTAATAAACGATCACAACGCCCATATAGTACTAGGGACAGAAAGTTGGCTGAAACCAGACGTAAACAGTAACGAAATCCTAAACTCAGATTGGAATGTATACCGCAGAGACAGGCTGAACAGTGAAGGGGGAGGCGTGTTTATAGCGGTAAGAAGTGCTATAGTATCGAAGGAAATTGACGGAGATCCGAAATGTGAAATGATTTGGGTGAAGGTCGCGGTTAAAGCAGGCTCAGACATGGTAATTGGATGTCTCTATAGGCCCCCTGGCTCAGCAGCTGTTGTGGCTGAGCATCTGAAGGATAATTTGGAAAATATTTCGAGTAGATTTCCCCACCATGTTATAGTTCTGGGTGGAGATTTTAATTTGCCGGATATAGACTGGGAGACTCAGACGTTCATAACGGGTGGCAGGGACAAAGAATCCAGTGAAATTTTTTTAAGTGCGTTATCTGAAAACTACCTTGAGCAGTTAAACAGAGAACCGACTCGTGGCGATAACATATTAGACCTTCTGGTGACAAACAGACCCGAACTATTTGAAAAAGTTAACGCAGAACAGGGAGTCAGTGATCATAAAGCGGTTACGGCATCGATGATTTCAGCCGTAAATAGGAATATTAAAAAGGGTAGGAAGATTTTTCTGTTTAGAAAAGTGACAAAAAGCAGATTTCAGAGTACCTGTTGGCTCAACACAAAAGTTTTGTCTCAAGTACTGATAGTGTTGAGGATCAGTGGACAAAGTTCAAAACCATCGTACAATATGCGTTAGATGAGTATGTGCCAAGCAAGATCGTAAGAGATGGAAAAGAGCCACCGTGGTTCAACAACCGAGTTAGAAAACTGCTGCGGAAGCAAAGGGAACTTCACAGCAAACATAAACATAGCCAAAGCCTTGCAGACAAACAAAAATTACGCGAAGCGAAATGTAGTGTGAAGAGAGCTATGCGAGAGGCGTTCAATGAATTCGAAAGTAAAGTTCTATGTACTGACTTGGCAGAAAATCCTAAGAAATTTTGGTCTTATGTCAAAGCGGTAGGTGGATCAAAACAAAATGTCCAGACACTCTGTGACCAAAATGGTACTGAAACAGAGGATGACAGACTAAAGGCCGAAATACTAAATGTCTTTTTCCAAAGTTGTTTCACAGAGGAAGATTGCACTGTAGTTCCTTCTCTAGATTGTCGCACAGATGACAAAATGGTAGATATCGAAATAGACGACAGAGGGATAGAGAAACAATTAAAATCGCTCAAAAGAGGAAAGGCCTCTGGACCTGATGGGATACCAGTTCAATTTTACACAGAGTACGCGAAGGAACTTGCCCCCCTTCTTGCAGCGGTGTACCGTAGGTCTCTAGAAGAGCGTAGCGTTCCAAAGGATTGGAAAAGGGCACAGGTCATCCCCGTTTTCAAGAAGGGACGTCGAACAGATGTGCAGAACTATAGACCTATATCTCTAACGTCGATCAGTTGTAGAATTTTGGAACACGTATTGTGTTCGAGTATAATGACTTTTCTGGAGACTAGAAATCTACTCTGTAGGAATCAGCATGGGTTTAGAAAAAGACAGTCATGTGAAACCCAGCTCGCGCTATTCGTCCACGAGACTCAGAGGGCCATAGACACGGGTTCACAGGTAGATGCCGTGTTTCTTGACTTCCGCAAGGCGTTCGATACAGTTCCCCACAGTCGTTTATTGAACAAAGTAAGAGCATATGGACTATCAGACCAATTGTGTGATTGGATTGAGGAGTTCCTAGATAACAGGACGCAGCATGTTATTCTCAATGGAGAGAAGTCTTCCGAAGTAAGAGTAATTTCAGGTGTGCCGCAGGGGAGTGTCATAGGACCGTTGTTATTCACAATATACATAAATGACCTGGTGGATGACATCGGAGGTTCACTGAGGCTTTTTGCAGATGATGCTGTGGTGTATCGAGAGGTTGTAACAATGGAAAATTGTACTGAAATGCAGGAGGATCTGCAGCGAATTGACGCATGGTGCAGGGAATGGCAACTGAATCTCAATGTAGACAAGTGTAATGTGCTGCGAATACACAGAAAGATAGATCCTTTATCATTTAGCTACAAAATAGCAGGTCAGCAACTGGAAGCAGTTAATACCATAAATTATCTGGGAGTATGCATTAGGAGTGATTTAAAATGGAATGATCATATAATGTTGATTGTCGGTAAAGCAGATGCCAGACTGAGATTCATTGGAAGAATCCTAAGGAAATGCAATCCGAAAACAAAGGAAGTGGGTTACAGTACGCTTGTTCGCCCACTGCTTGAATACTGCTCAGCAGTGTGGGATCCGTAGCAGATAGGGTTGATACAAGACATAGAGAAGATCCAACGGAGAGCAGCGCGCTTCGTTACAGGATCATTTAGTAATCGCGAAAGCGTTACGGAGATGATAGATAAACTCCAGTGGAAGACTCTGCAGGAGAGACGCTCAGTAGCTCGCTACGGGCTTTTGTCAAAGTTTCGAGAACATACCTTCACCGAAGAGTCAAGCAGTATATTGCTCCCTCCTACGTATATCTCGCGAAGAGACCATGAGGATAAAATCAGAGAGATTAGAGCCCACACAGAGGCATACCGACAATCCTTCTTTCCACGAACAATACGAGACTGGAATAGAAGGGAGAACTGATAGAGGTACTGAAGGTACCGTCCGCCATACACCGTCAGGTGGTTTGTGGAGTATGGACGTAGATGTAGATGTAGATGTAGATGTAGATGTAGATATGATACTAATCTCAACTGGAAAACTTTTCCACGATCGAGAGCCGATTACACGGAATGCTCAGTTGTTATAAATGATGTCTTCTACAAGGAACCTTGCAATTTCCGGAGTTTCGGCAGTCGACAAAGCTTTGGTGACAGTGTAGTGGGTAATAATGACAGTGCAGACTATTATTCATCGATCCCATTCGTCGAATTTGGGAACCTCCCCAAGAGGTCGTTTTCATTTCGGTGAAATGTCGCTGCTACAGGCGAGATTAGTACATGCCTTGGAAGGTACAGTGGACGACAGAGGGTCTCAGAGATCGCTAGAGACCTAAAAAATGATACCTGCATTTTATTCTGTCTAGAGTCTTCACAAATCCAAAATGACCAGATGTTGGGTTTTAGTGGAAAAACTTGGGGTAGCTAGTCACAGAAGAGCTGGGATGATGAGCAAACATTTACATCTCATTCGATCATAATTCCTCTTATAAAATGTTCTGTTTATTAACTATAATTCTCCTATGGTTGGTTCCTCTTTCTCCAAGTCTTCTATGGTTTACAGCAGTGCTGGATATTCTCTCCGTTAATCAGCAATGCCATTTAATACAGTGATGAATGAGATTCTGTCCACCTCCTCTGTTCGACCAAAAGATTCCTTGAAATGAAGTCAGAATCTTTGTATTTCCATCTGCCTTTACGTACCACTCTGATGTCGTACTCCTGAAGCCTCAGTGCCCATCTCGCCAGTTGACCTGATAGATCATTCAGGCCAGTCAACCAGCATAGAGAATGTTGGTCCATCACAATGTTGAATGGTTTGCCACATAAATGCAGCCAGAACTTTTTGATTGCCCAAACAACTACAAAGCACCCTTTTCCGTTGCATTGTAGCTCCTCTAGGACTTGGGGAGTGCTCTGGAAGCATAAGCTATCATCTTTTCAGAAATTTCCCCAATTTCTACTAGAACTGCTCCTATCGCATAACCGATAGTGTTAATGTGAAGTTCTGTCTCGGCATTTTGGTCATACAATGATAGGACTAGAGAAGACGTAAGCGTCTCCTTAAGGAACATACCTTCACCGAAGAGTCAAGCAGTATATTGCTCCCTCCTACGTATATCTCGCGAAGAGACCATGAGGATAAAATCAGAGAGATTAGAGCCCACACAGAGGCATACCGACAATCCTTCTTTCCACGAACAATACGAGACTGGAATAGAAGGGAGAACTGATAGAGGTACTGAAGGTACCCTCCGCCACACACCGTCAGGCGGCTTGCGGAGTATGGATGTAGAAGTAGAAGTAGAAGACGTACCGCCGAATTGCTCAACACGTGGGGCGTGAGGTCTCCACAGTACATCGATGTTGTCGCCAGTGGTCGGCGGAAGGTGCACGTGCCCGTCGACCTGGGACCGGACCGCAGCGACGCACGGATGCACGCCAAGACCGTAGGATCCTACGCAGTGCCGTAGGGGACCGCACCGCCACTTCCCAGCAAATTAGGGACACTGTTGCTCCTGGGGTATCGGCGAGGACCATTCGCAACCATCTCCATGAAGCTGGGCTACGGTCCCGCACACCGTTAGGCCGTCTTCCGCTCACGCCCCAACATCGTGCAGCCCGCCTCCAGTGGTGTCGCGACAGGCGTGAATGGAGGGACGAATGGAGACGTGTCGTCTTCAGCGATGAGAGTCGCTTCTGCCTTGGTGCCAATGATGGTCGTATGCGTGTTTGGCGCCGTGCAGATGAGCGCCACAATCAGGACTGCATACGACCGAGGCACACAGGGCCAACACCCGGCATCATGGTGTGGGGAGCGATCTCCTACACTGGCCGTACACCACTGGTGATCGTCGAGGGGACACTGAATAGTGCACGGTACATCCAAACCGTCATCGAACCCATCGTTCTACCATTCCTAGACCGGCAAGGGAACTTGCTGTTCCAACAGGACAATGCACGTCCGCATGTATCCCGTGCCACCCAACGTGCTCTAGAAGGTGTAAGTCAACTACCCTGGCCAGCAAGATCTCCGGATCTGTCCCCCATTGAGCATGTTTGGGACTGGATGAAGCGTCGTCTCACGCGGTCTGCACGTCCAGCTCGAACGCTGGTCCAACTGAGGCGCCAGGTGGAAATGGCATGGCAAGCCGTTCCACAGGACTACATCCAGCATCTCTACGATCGTCTCCATGGGAGAATAGCAGCCTGCATTGCTGCGAAAGGTGGATATACACTGTACTAGTGCCGACATTGTGCATGCTCTGTTGCCTGTGTCTATGTGCCTGTGGTTCTGTCAGTGTGATCATGTGATGTATCTGACCCCAGGAATGTGTCAATAAAGTTTCCCCTTCCTGGGACAGTGAATTCACGGTGTTCTTATTTCAATTTCCAGGAGTGTATGTTGTTCACTTCCCTCTACATAGGGAGTAATTACCATCGTAATAAAATGAGAGAAATCGGAGCTCGCGCGGAAAGATTAGGTGTTCATTTTTAACACGCACTTTCCGAGAATGAACGGTGGAGAAATGGTCTGATCGTGGCTCTGTAAAAGGCTTGCAGACCACTTAAGTGGGAGTTACAGAGTAATCGTGTAAGCGTAGATGTCTCTAGGGAGCAGGAGCCCAAATGCAAGCCTACAAAATGTAGCCAGCCGTCAGAACATGAAACCCGCGGATGAAATACATTTTTTAAAAACTATGTTTCATTTAGCGTTGGCTTGCAAATAGACATCAACTGATGAGAAGTCCAATGAACGTGTGAAGATGAGCTCATGAAGGAGCTACAAAAATCAGATGACTCGGGGGCTACCAGAGGCAGGTCAGTCCCGTGAACTCGACAATCAAATCGACAAAACTAAATGTTTCTAAAGCCTACGCTACGATAACAATTCAGAATTTGTGGAAACATGAAAGATGGAGCAGACTTCGAACGTTGTCATGGAGATCAGTTATAATTTTAAGAAGAAGATTCTGCTAACAGATTGCACGCATGAGGAAGTCATAGGCCTACAGATGTAGGAAACACTAGGCAGGCAGTACGGAGTCGCCAGTGTTTAAGAAAACTGTAGTGCTTAGTAGATTTATGAGCAATTTATAAGGATTTTATTCTAGCGTATCAGGTAATAATAGTCGAGGGACTGAAAATAGTCTCTGTAAGGACTAGGGAATCAAAGTAGCTTGGGCAGTATTGATACACTCACGTCACTAATGTTAATTTTGTGCAGCGGTTTCGGTGATGCCTGTTTACAAGTTTTCGGAACTCCAACCTAGCAATCCCAGTACAAGTACTCCCGTAAGTGATTACTGATAGCTACTTACTCAAAACCAACCGCAGCAATCCATTAGTGAACAATATAAAAGAAGTAAATTGCACTTGGACAACATTCTGCTAATCATCGTAAAGAGAAGTATGAATTATTCTATAGGTGCTGTTTTTAATACGCAATCAACAAAACTAAAATCTTTGACTGACAAATACAAGACCGAAAAAGGTTTATTGTTGAACACTCCTTTTATTGCGTACTGAAAGCTTCTGCATTTCAGGGCCATTCGATGTAAAGCGTTACTTACACATACCGCCGACTTTTCAATTTTTTGTTTTTTGTCGGCAGTCAGAGAGTTATGTAATAACGTATTCCATGACCGAGTACCTTTGGATCGTATGGTCCCACGGCAATTGAAAAAAAAAAAAAAATATGCAAAAAGATCGCGGAAAGCGGTTTTTGACGAAATTCACGAATTTAAGATGTAAGAGCACACAAGAAGAGAGATATTCCTCGGTACTTGCTGAGAGAGTACCGTTGTGGCTGGACAATACTGATTTGTCTCTCTGCTTGGTGGCACTGCAAGAGAACAGTGCGTTTTCGAGGGCAGAATTAGCAGAGTAGCCCCCGTCCCGTGGCGTTGCCACAGCGCTCCAAGTGGCAGCAGTAGCTGTAGCACGTGGCGCGGACTTACCGCAACGCCACAGTCGGTGTCGATGTGACGGAGAGCACAGCTCCAGCAGTTGACGAAGGCGGAGCCAGGAGCTCCAACGTGCGCTAATTGTGGTGGCAGGCACGTGGCGAGCTGGCGAGAAGCCGCCTCCGACGAGCAGCTGTGGGCGACCTCAGGGCAGGGGGACGGCTGCGACACGGCATTCACGAGCTCCCTGCAAATCACGCGAGATGGCCACGTGCACAACAGCCGCAATCTACCAACAGTACTCTGTCAAAATTATTAAAATTTTATTTGCGATCCCCTCCCAAATAAATCAGAAGCACTCTGTGCTAAGCACTGATGCAAACAACTTCTTATGATTATACTTTATACAAAAACCTCTATAGCGTGTTTCGCAATTCATGTTACACACTTCCAGAGGTTGAAGAGGGGACTTAGTTGACCAAGTTTTACACAGGAACCCATGTCCGGAAACGCCATCCAACGACGCTATTGAGCGTCAAAGCTATAGGCGCTGACGCCTGTAAATGTATGTACGTACAGGGTGATTGCATTATGATGATACGAACTTTCGAGGATGATGGCGGAGGATAAATGTATCAATCTGAGGTAAGGGTCCCTGTACCGGAAATGAATGAGTCTAAATTATAAGCGAAAACCGTTCTGATACCTCTGACAGTGGAATACATGAACCAGTGCCGTTGTTGCTAAGACTGTAGGCGGGCAACTTTCAGAGATGGCTGTATGGACCAAACCGAGAAAAAATATCTAGTAAACGTGGGCTCTAAAATGCATATCTGAGGAACTATGAACACTTCTTCATGAGAGCAGATGTGTTTCACACTAGCGAAGAGGAAAGAGCTCATAACTCCTCAGGTATGCATTTTAGTGCCCATGTTTACTGGACATAATTTCTTGTCTTCGTCCATGCTGCCACCTCTGAAAGTTGCATACCAAAATTCTTAACAACAGCAGTACCGGTACATGTATTCTATTCCATTATCAGAGGTATCAGAATGATTTTCACTTGCAACATTCGACTCACTCGTTTCCGCACCAGGGACCCTTACCTCAAATTTTACATTTATCCATACCCATCATCCTTCAAAATTTGTAACATCATCACAGAATCACCCTGTATGTAGATACATTTACAGGCGTCGGCATCCATAACACTGACGCTCTGTAGCGTCGTTGGATGACGTTTCCTGACATGGGTGCCTACGAAAACCCTGATCTACTCAGTTCCCTATACAACGTCTAGAAGTGAGTAACACGAATTACGAAACACCCTACATATATTTATCTCATAAACTACTGTAGGGATTTTTATACGATTTTACTAATACATAGACTGATCCATCACTCAGGTACATTACTGCTACACCAGAGAAGTCGTCCGGCCGTAGGTAGTTAATGCCATCCATGCGACGCAGGGGCGGGATCCTGTTTCTATATGTTTCATTGTTATCATTGTGCTAAAATCTTAGGCATCGGTAGCACGTTAAATATGCGAGGTGGGGGAAAATTATTCTTTTGGGGGCGGGAGGGAGGGAGGGAGGGAGGGAGGGAGGAGGAGGAGGAGGAGGAGGAGGAGAGACTGTGGAAAACAGTGATTTCCGTCCCCCGCCTCCCCCCCCCAAAAAAAGGTAAACCATACCTAGACCTGTGGCTTTTCATTAGCTGAAATTATTTTAAGTGCGAACGTGCAAGGTTTTTTAAGGGGAAAATGCTAGTAATTGCCTACCTACTGTGTCTGTATCTAATTTAAACAGTTACTTAGACGTATCGCAGCGTATTTTGACCAGACGGTAACGACAATCAAACACAAGAGAGATCAGTAGGCCATTGCATACCATAATCTGAGAACAGAAAGTAGGAGGATACGATATTGTAGTGCCTATGTTATTCTGATTACGATGCAAAGTTCCTTTGGACGTGCATGCATGTCCAAAGGAACTTTGCATCGTAATCAGGAACAGGTGTGGCGACTGCAGCTGTTATGAAATACGTTAAAGTCGCTCTGTGTGAGGCGCCTTGCCACGGTTCGCGCAGGTTCCGCCGTCGGAGGTTCGAGTCCTTCCTCGGGCATAGGTATGTGTGTGTTGTGCTTAGCGTAAGTTAAAGTTAGATTAAGTAGTGCGTAAGTCTCGGGACCAATGTCCTCTGCAGCTTGGACCCGTAGGAACTTAGCAAAAAGAAGTACATTAAATGTATTCGCAATTGCGAATAATGACAACCATCAGCTGTAGAATGGAACGAAGACAATGAAAATTTGTGCCGGACCCGGACTGGAACCCTGATTTTCCGCTTATCGCGAGAGGTCGCCTTACTCTTTTTTTTTATTTACACGATAAATCAGTCTAATCTAAAAGCCGTAAATTCAACTAAATACCTAGGTATTGTAGTTACGAACAACTTAACGTGGAAACAACATATAGAAAATATTGTGGGGAAGTCTAACCAAAGACTGCGTCTTGTTGGCAGGACACTTGGAAATGTAACAGATCAACTAAGGAGACTGCCTACACTACGCTTGTCCGTCCTCTTTTAGAATACAACTGCGCGGTGTGGGATCCTTACCAGATAGGACTGACGGAGTACATCGGCAAAGTTCAAAGAAGGGCAGCACGTCTTGTATTATAGCGAAATATGGGAGAGAGTGTCGTAGAAATGATACAGGATTTGGGGTGGACATCATTAAAAGAAACGAGTTTTTCGTTGCGACGGAATCTTCTCACGAAGTTCCGATTACCAACTTTCTCCTCCGAATGCGAAAATATTTCGTTGACACCGACCTACATAGTGAGAAACGATCACCACGATAAAATAAGGGAAATCAGAGCTCGTACGGAAAGATATAGGTGTCCGTTCTTTCCGCGCGCTATATGAGATTGGAATAGTAGAGAATTGTGAAGGTGGTTCGATGAACCCTCTGCCAGGCAATTAAATGTGATTTGCAGAGTATCGATGTAGATGTAGATGTACGCATAAAATATTTGCCGAAAGCCTTTATTTTAGCTTTCTGCTCTACGATCAGGGAGGGGAATAGGCACCTGTTTTTACTTTTATTTTTGTGAGATATTCTTTTCTACACGGAAACAATTGCAGCATAGTGACAGCTTCAAGTTTGTCTTCTCGAGGAACTGGATTCCACTGAGTCCACAATCGTGTCCTGGTTGTCCTCTGCGTCGTTTACTAGATTTAGTTTATTATTTCGGCTTCTTGTAACTTGGAACGCGCCACTCGCCCGACGCACTCTTGAAGTTGCATCGTCGTTGCTCCATATAATGACGCTAGTTCTCTCCTACTTCTCTTTCGTTTTTTGAAGAATTAAATTCAAACAGAAATGGTGGTTTCAGGCATGGCTGTTGGCTTATAGCTAAATGTGCCTTTACATTTCTCCAGAACACAAAACATATTCTAAAGGCACTAACCGTGCGCCGTGCACTCATAAATAAACTTTCTGAAAATTGAAACAAAAATGTTATGTGAATCAAATTCTTTCTGTAGTGCGAAAAGGCAGCGGGAGACGACTACATACGTAGACGGCGGTCTTTGCTGTGTTCAAAACTGCCGGCAAATAGCCACCCATCTTGGCTACCCATTTTTTTCCCTTTTTTTTTTTTTTTGCTGGGAAATTTTCGTGTACTCTTCCATGAGATCGCATTGAAATTCTAATAGAGGTTTGCTCTTCCTAGCCAAGCAGAACTGTACGAACTTACCCATTAACCAGTAGGGTGAAAGTCGTTTCTGATTTGGATAAGGCCATCTTGTGGAAGCGTGCAGCTGTTCCAGACCTATATTGTTATCAATCGTGCGGTTCATGATGACCATTCCTCGTTAGCAGCGCCACAAGTAAAGGGGTGAAGTAGAGTATCAGTCTGCTGACAGTCCAAGCATTGGTCGGTAGTTACACTACTGGCCATTAAAATTGTTACACCAAGAAGAAATGCAGATGATAAACGGGTATTCATTGGACAGATATATTATACTAGAACTGACATGTGATTACATTTTCACGCAATTTGGGTGCATAGATCCTGAGAAATCAGTACCCTGAGCAACCACCTCTGACCGTAATTACGGCCTTGATACGCCCGGGCATTGAGTCAAACAGAGCTTGAATGGTGTGTACACGTACAGCTGCCCATGCAGCTTCAACACGATACCACAGTTCATCAAGAGTAGTGACTGGCGTATTGTGACAAGCCAGTTGCTCGGCCACCATTGACCAGACGTTTTCAATTGGTGAGAGATCTGGAGGATGTGCTGGCCAGGGCAGCAGTTGAACATTTTCTGTATCCAGAAAGGCTCGTACAGGACCTGCAACATACGGTCGTGTATTATCCTGCTGAAATGCAGGGTTTCGCAGGGATCGAATGAAGGGTAGAACCACGGGTCGTAACACATCTGAAATGTAACGTCCACTGTTCAAAGTGCCGTCAATGCGAATAAGAGGTGACCGAGATGGGTAACCAATGGCACTCCATACCATCACGCTGGGTAATACGCCAGTATGGCGATGGCAAAGACACGCTTTCAATGTGCGTTCACCACGATGGCGCCAAACACGGATGCAACTATCATTATGCTGTAAACAGAAACTGGATTCATCCGAAAAAATGACGTTTTGCCATTCGTGCACCCAGGTTCGTCGTTGAGTACACCATCGCAGGCACTCCTGTCTGTGATGCAGCGTCAAATGGTAACCGCAGCCATGGTCTCCGAGCTGATAGTTCATGCTGCTGCAAACGTCTTCGAACTGTTCGTGCAGATGGTTGTTGTCTTGCAAACGTCCGCATCTGTTGACTCATGGCTTGAGACGTGGCTGCAAGATCCGTTACAGCCATGCGGATAAGATGCCTGTCATCTCGACTGCTAGTGATACGAGGCCGTTAGGATCCAGCACGGCGTTCCGTATTACACTACTGAACCCAACGATTCCATATTGTGCTAACAGTCATTGGATCTCGACCAAAGCGAGCAGCAGTGTCGCGATACGATAAACCGCAATCGCGATAGGCTACAATCCGACTTTTATCAAAGTCGGAAACGTGAAGGTACGCATTTCTCCTCCTTGCACGAGACATCACAACAACGTTTCACCAGGCAACGCCGGTCAACTGCTGTTTGTGTATGAGAAATCGGTTGGAAACTTTCCTCATGTCAGCACGTTGTAGGTGTCGCCACTGGCGCCAACGTTGTGTGAATGCTCTGAAAGCTAATCATTTGTATATCACAGCATCTTCTTCCTGTCGGTTACATTTCGCGTCTGTAGCACGTCATCTTCGTGGTGTAGTAATTTTAATGGCCGGTAGTGTAATAAGCCGATCTTGAAGAGACGTTCATTTGTGCTTATGGTGTTGTATAAATCGCAATACCACGTAGCTCTTACATGTGACGGTAAGATTGTAACATGAATGTTTGGCCAAACTCTACTCCAAGTGATTGTGGGGAATTTCTTCGCTAATTTGCTTATACACTTCTCTTTCGTAAGTATTTTATAAACTTCCCGGCTTGTGTAGTTGCCCTTTGTCTGATGTAGCTGTTCTCAATAATATACACTCCTGGAAATTGAAATAAGAACACCGTGAATTCATTGTCCCAGGAAGGGGAAACTTTATTGACACATTCCTGGGGTCAGATACATCACATGATCACACTGACACAACCACAGGCACATAGACACAGGCAACAGAGCATGCACAATGTCGGCACTAGTACAGTGTATATCCACCTTTCGCAGCAATGTAGGCTGCTATTCTCCCATGGAGACGATCGTAGAGATGCTGGATGTAGTCCTGTGGAACGGCTTGCCATGCCATTTCCACCTGGCGCCTCAGTTGGACCAGCGTTCGTGCTGGACGTGCAGACCGCGTGAGACGACGCTTCATCCAGTCCCAAACATGCTCAATGGGGGACAGATCCGGAGATCTTGCTGGCCAGGGTAGTTGACTTACACCTTCTAGAGCACGTTGGGTGGCACGGGATACATGCGGACGTGCATTGTCCTGTTGGAACAGCAAGTTCCCTTGCCGGTCTAGGAATGGTAGAACGATGGGTTCGATGACGGCTTGGATGTACCGTGCACTGTTCAGTGTCCCCTCGACGATCAGCAGTGGTGTACGGCCAGTGTAGGAGATCGCTCCCCACACCATGATGCCGGGTGTTGGCCCTGTGTGCCTCGGTCGTATGCAGTCCTGATTGTGGCGCTCACCTGCACGGCGCCAAACACGCATACGACCATCATTGGCACCAAGGCAGAAGCGACTCTCATCGCTGAAGACGACACGTCTCCATTCGTCCCTCCATTCACGCCTGTCGCGACACCACTGGAGGCGGGCTGCACGATGTTGGGGCGTGAGCGAAAGACGGCCTAACGGTGTGCGGGACCGTAGCCCAGCTTCATGGAGACGGTTGCGAATGGTCTTCGCCGATACCCCAGGAGCAACAGTGTCCCTAATTTGCTGGGAAGTGGCGGTGCGGTCCCCTACGGCACTGCGTAGTATCCTACGGTCTTGGCGTGCATCCGTGCGTCGCTGCGGTCCGGTCCCAGGTCGACGGGCACGTGCACCTTCCGCCGACCACTGGCGACAACATCGATGTACTGTGGAGACCTCACGCCCCACGTGTTGAGCAATTCGGCGGTACGTCCATCCGGCCTCCCGCATGCCCACTATACGCACTCGCTCAAAGTCCGTCAACTGCACATACGGTTCACGTCCACGCTGTCGCGGCATGCTACCAGTGTTAACGACTGCGATGGAGCTCCGTATGCCACGGCAAACTGGCTGACACTGACGGCGGCGGTGCACAAATGCTGCGCAGCTAGCGCCATTCGACGGCCAACACCGCGGTTCCTGGTGTGTCCGCTGTGCCGTGCGTGTGATCATTGCTTGTACAGCCCTCTCGCAGTGTCCGGAGCAAGTATGGTGGGTCCGACACACCGGTGTCAATGTGTTCTTTTTTCCATTTCCAGGAGTGTATGTTGCAATATGCGACAACCTAGATTTATTTATATGGCAGACCATAACTGGCACCCTGTTGTCTGGAGGAGATGGTTCAAATGGCTCTAAGCAGTATGGGACTTAACGTCTAAAGTCATCAATCCCCTAGACTTAGATCTACTTAAACCTAACTATCCAAGGACATCACACACATCCGTGCCCGAGGCAGGATTCGAACCTGCGACCATAGCAGCAGCGCGGTTTCGGACTGAAGCGTCTAGAACCACTCGGCCACAGCGGCCGGCTCTAGAGGAGACACTGCGTTCACAACGTTAAGGTGTGAGATTTCCATCACCTGCTGCTAGAGCCTTTGCCGTCCGAGATATCAACAGAGCTCTGCATTTGTCTCTAACGTTGGTGAGACCTAAACCATCTCTCGTTTCAGGTAGAGCCACGGTTTGATAATCAACCCTACGGATTCTCCCTCTCCATATGAACCACGCTACAGCTGATTCAATTCGTTTCCCTATTGGTGAAGGCAAAGCGAAAATACTTGCGAGGTAGTACACCTTAGGAAGTGTAGCTACATTTATCGGCGTGATTTTTTGTAACATATCTAGAGAACGGGTGGAATTCTCTCGTAATACCACTCGGAGACTGTTGAGCTTCATTTCCCAATTCCAGACCGTTGTCTTGACAGGGCATTTGCTAAACCGCATCCCCAGAAGTTTGGTTGTATCTACTTGTTCAACTGGTCCTGTTTCGACTAATCCAGTCCCTCTGCCTAACTGTAAAATGCTAGATTTACTTACATTCATTTTAGCTCCAAAACAAGAACTATATGTCTGAATCACGTCCTGTATCTTCATAACATCAGTCGGATCAGTCACATATACGGCTAGGTCATCAGCGTAACATTTACAGACATATTTGTTGCCTCCAATTTCAATGCCAGGGAGTTTGACAAGTAATGATCACAGAAGAGGCTAGATTGATAACGAGAACAGCAGCATCGAGAGGGAGCAGCCCTGTCGTATCGACGCTAAGACGGGAATTCTTGCTGTGCCTTGTCCATTGACAAGAATTCTTGAAGTTGCATGAGTGTATAATCTCCTTAAGATATTGGAAAATGATGACTTAATTCCCATTTCCTACATGACACGTAGCAGGTAGTTGTGACACAGCCTGTCAAATGCTTTGTCCATGGATAACGACATGATGGCCACTCTGCAGTTGGACGCCGAGGCTACAGCCGTTCAATTCCGGTATTCCTCCAGCGCTTGTTGTATTGTCTGCCTTAGGAAGACACACGGCTGATATTGACCGATGAGGCGACCAGCAATGACGTTCAATCGACGAAGCAATACCCTAGCAACTGTCTTGTAGTCAGCGTTTAGGAGCGATACAGGACACATGGTTTTAAAATCATTAGTACGTCCTCTTTTAGGGACCAACTCTATAAGCCCTTCTAAAAACTCACAGGGAATAGTGGCAGGCGTATGTATTTCGTTGAGCGCTGCAGTCAACGTACTACCGATTAAATTCCAGTACTTTAGGTAAAACTCCACTGATAACCCATAGCGTCCAGGGGATTTGTTCCTCTGGCTTCCTTTCAATGCTTCGTACAGTTCTTCTGTAGTGATATGGGCTTCCAGTTCTGCGTTTCTGCATCCGTCACAGTCGGGTCAACGCAGTTTAAAAAGGCCTCACAATTGTCATTGTCCTTAGTGTCCCCTTCAGCTTACTTACAGTCTCATGAAATAATCATGGGCAAACTTTTTGATGTCCTGTTGGTGGATAAGTTGGCTTTGATCATCATTTTGGAGAGAACTTACGTGCAGCCGGCGTCCAACTGTCAACTGTGTGTGAATTCCTAAGGGACCAAACTGCTAAGGTCATCGGTCCCTAGACTTACACACTACTTAAACTAACGTATGTTAAGAACAACACACACACCCCTGCCCGAGGGGGGACTCGAATCTCCGGCGGGAGGGGCCGCACAGTCCGTGACATGGCGCCTCAAACCGCACGGCCACTCCGCGCGGCAGTCGGCGTCCTCTATTCAATTAGACCAGAAGGTGGAAAAGCGTAGTTTTTTCAGCCTCAATGCCGCTAATGTCTATCGATCTTATTTTAACTCCCTTTATTTTCTGGCGTTTCAGAGCGGTTATTTTGGCCTAGATCCGTTTTATTCTCATGGTGTGACGTGGTACATTGGCGGTACAGCGCTTTGTTCCCTTAGGCACTGGAAGTAGAATTTCACTTTGTGTCTTTCCCAATGTTTCTTTTCGAAAGTGTTGCGTTTGAGTAAAAATCGTTTTTTAGGTTTTGCATGCGTTACGTACCATTCCCTTTTAGTTCTGTAGCGCCGTATATTCCTTAAGCACAATTTCCCAACCTCGCTTTAACTCGTGCTCAAGCCCAGTGTCCATCAGGCTTGAGGTACTGAATTGCCAGACACCCATACCCCTAAATGTCTTTTGCTTGGGCATGTTAATCATAGCCGCAATAGCCAAATTGTCAAAAAAACTGACTAGATAAGTTTCTATGTTCACAACACTACTTTTTAGGCGACGAGAGGTGTAGATTCGGCCTATCCTACTCATGGAATGGCTAGTAATATAAGTGAACCCTCGGTTCGCTCTTGGCTGGCTGTGCCAAGTGTCGATGAGGTGCAATCCTTTCACTAAGTCTTCCAGTTCCAGGCATATTTTGGAATTTGGCTTTTGGTCAGCGGCGAAAAGAACGCAGTTGAAATTACTAGCAAGGATGGTGTTGTCGTTCGCGGGATTGGTTAACTCCACTGTACTTTCCTGAAGGAAGGTAAATCTATCCAGTCTAGCATGCGAACTGGACGGAGCGTAAATGTTAATAAGGTGAGCTGTGTCTGTTTCGACAGAAATTCCGCTTCCACTCGTTAATTTTTAACAGCTCTAGATATACGAGTAATCCCGTCGTTGAATAACGGGGCAGTGCCGCTTTCACGGCCTCTACTGAGGATAGCATTGTATCCTGCGATATGTTCCACTCTGTCAGTACACACTTCTTGCAGCATGGCTATGTCTATATCGAAAGCATATATAAAACCACACAGGCATTCACTTTTAGTCAAACTAGTGATTCTGTTAATGTTAACTGTAGTTGTGCTATACGTCTGTAAATCACTGCTACTACACATTTCTGTCAGGCTTCGATTCACAGCTATGTGTTAATAGAAGTGTCTTCTATGTCTGCATCAATCTCACCGAGCCTCAATGTATCGCGACCACCACTATTTGTTGCTGGCGGATTACTCTCTTCCATATCTTCAATGCTAAGGTGTTGTCGTGTGGTGTTGCAGACACGTCCATACTGTTAGGAGCGAGATTGTCAGTACGACTATCACTATGTTCTGTGCCAAAAAACGCGGATTGGTTGCTTTGCGGTTTGCTATAAATCGTTTCTCCAGAGACGGTAGATTTAGCGTCTGCTGCTTGCGATGTGGGGCCTCGTGTTCTCTCCTCCGATTCTTCGTGCCTGGTCTTCAGATGTTGCTGAAATTGCTTGCTTTTGAATACCGGCTTCCTTATCCCCCTCCTATACCCTTAGATGGGTGGCTTGCCGTGGTACTTTTTTTACCCTTCGGTGCGTCCGTTGGTTGGTTGTTCGTATTTGCTGCACCTTTTTGAATCATTATGGTGTTTGTGGATTCCACTAATTTTGCTGTTCCTCGATCTGACAGTAGGCCCCTACCGCCGTCAGTAATTTCTTCAAGATTTGTTGATGTTCTTCCTGGCTGTCTCATGGCATGTCATGTAGTTTGTCATACCTGCTTCGCTTTTTCTCTCAAGGTGGGCGCAATTTTTTCAGCTTCGTGATGGGCACTCCTGCGTTTTCTATTTTCGTTTTCGTTGGCGGAGCTTGCTCGTGTTTCGTCGTTTGTCATCTGGGCTTCAATCTCATTTGAAGACTATTTCTCATTATTCGGAGCTACGGTCGTGCCATCGTTGTTTGAGCTGTTGTGTACAATGTCTGCCCCGCTGCCTCGTTTAGTGTCACAGGGATGAGCTGTAGCTGTATCTTCTAGAGTTTCTTCTGCACTGGTCGTTCCCATTCGTACGTCCTCTTCGACGTGGCCCGTAGTATTCTCAATAACTACCTCTGATATCGTAGCTGGCGTTCCACAAGCTGCTGCGACGTACGTTATCGGTAGCTGTGACTAGGGTGTGGAACAGGTCCTCCTCCGTCGGTAGTTTTGTCACTCGGCGCTGCAGACACTGAGCGCGTACGTATCCTGTGGAATCACATTCAGCGCACGTACGTTCCTGGCTACCCCTCATAAATAACAGTAGCCGTATATCCACAGACGTTAGTATATGAGGGAATATGCTTTATCATGTCAATTTTAATCTGTCGCACATCATTTAAGACCGGGGATTTATGTGCACCGGACCACTTCTCAGCAGTGTTGCTTAGAATTGTGCCACAAGGCTTCAACACTGCATTAATCTGCTCTGATGTTACGTCAGACGGTAGTTCCAAAACTCTACTACTTCTTCTTTACTATGAAAAGCAGTCTTGATCACAAATTATTTATTCCGGTGACCGGTTTCCAAGTCCAGCGTGAGTAACTTAACATTACCGACATTGCCATCGGAATGTTTGAACTTTAAGTTGTTCCCATATAATTCTACAATTTGATCACATTTTTCGGGATTCTTTAACTTAAAATAGACGGTAATACTTCTGATCGACAGATGAATTCCAGTTATATCCTCAGCTGTTAACTACTTTTTCCAGAATGTCCTCAACTTCAAACGATTTAGGTCTTGCATAGTTATTGCCAAACAAACTTGAAAGTGCCTTTCCTTAGAGGTTCTGCCATTAGAAGTCCAATCTGCTCCGAGCTATTAAGCTACGGCCGCTAGCAGTGTAGATGTAAACACGACTCACTTCCGCACGCCACGGCCGCCGAGGTCCGACTACCATTTGGCTATCCGTCCACGACTCACGGCCATACCCAAACTCCCATATGTCGTCACCCATGCGTCTACGACCTGGACTCGTACATACATTATGTATAATCCTGTACAGTTCAGACGTTATACTTTGAAAGTCGCCTGCCCGTTGTCGGCAGAGAAATTCGATATTGCTGTGTCTGAATGGCTATGAGCACTATGGGACTCAACATCTTGGGTCATAAGTCCCCTAGAACTTAGAACTACTTAAACCTAACTAACCTAAGGACATCACACACACCCATGCCCGAAGCAGGATTCGAACCTGCGACCGTAGCAGTCCCGCGGTTCCGGACTGCAGCGCCAGAACCGCTAGACCACCGCGGCCGGCATTGCTGTGTCTGTGTTACTCTGATTACGACGCAAAGTTCCTTCGGACATGCGTGACCTGTACGGGAATATATATAATGAAGTAAGAGTCCAGGTCGTAGACGCACGGTTGACGACATATGGAAGTCTGCTCTGGCTGTGAGTCGATCACGGATAGCCAAATGGTAACGCGGGCGCTTGCGATAAAAGGGAAATCCGGGTACGAATCCCGGTCCGCACAAATTTTCATTGTCATCATTACCTTCTGTAGCTCATGGTTGTCATCATTCGCAATTGCGAATACATTAAATGAGATAGAAGGTGTTCAAGCCTCAACAAACAGTCAATATGGATCATAGTTGGGCGATGAAAATGTAAATATCCGCATGTTTCTGTTATGACTTCATTACTTTTCTTTATCGAAGTACGATTCCACCGGAACAACATACACCACCTGAGCAAAAGTATCTGGACACCCGTATGTAACGCGAAATAGACCACTAGACGTCACGAGAGGCGGACGCCCAGAATAGGATGGTTCAAATGGCTCTGAGGACTATGCGACTTAACTTCTGAGGTCATCAGTCGCCTAGAACTTAGAAGTACTTAAACCTAACTAACCTAAGGACAACACACACATCCATGCCCGAAGCAGGATTCGAACCTGCGACCGTAGCGGTCGCTCGGCTCCAGACTGTAGCGCCCAGAACCGCACGGCCACTCCGGCCGGCTCCAGAATTGGAGGTGGCGAGTATTGTGTTGGCCATAAAGAAGGTGGAACAGGAGGGGTTAGTGACTTCAAACGTGGGCTAGTCGTTGGATGTCGCCTGAATAACAAATACATCACGGACATTTCAAAGTTTCTGAAGCTGCCAAAGCGACTGTTTGTGATGTGATGTAAAGTGTAAGCGCGAAGGGATAGCCATAGCTAAACCAACCGGGCAGACCTCATATATTGATATACAGGACCGTCGAGCACTGCGGAAGATCGTTGTAAAATACAGTGTTAAATTAGCAGAAAGGTTACTCGTGAATTCCAAAATGCTACCATCAATCCAGCTATCACAATGACTCCGCGTAGGGAATTAAAAAGAACAGTGTACAATGGTCGACCATCAGCTCATAAGCCACACATTTCTGTAGTCAGTGCTAAGCAACAATTGAGCTGGTGTACAGAGCGACGCTACTGGCAAGCGGATGATTTGGAGTGAAGAAATGCTCTACAACGTGTGGAAATCCGACGGAAGGGTTTGGGTTTGGGTTTGGGTTTGGCGAACGTCCGGATAACTTTACCTGCCGTTTGTAGCGCCATCAGTGAAGTACGGGGGAGCTGATGTTACGGTATGGGAGTGTTTTTCACAGTTGTGATGTGTTCGCCTTATTGCGCTTAAGAACCCGCTAGATGCAGAATGATGTGTACGTATTTCACAGCATTGTACTGCGTACAGCAGAGGAACAGTTCGGAGACTATGATTGACTGTATCAGCGTAACATTGCATCCTGTCATAAAGCAACGTCTTTGAGGCCCAGAAACGTTCCTGAAATGGTCTGACCTGCCCACAGTTGCGGCCTGAACGCAGCAGAACATCTTCGGGATTATTTAAAAGGTCGAGCTCCAGATCTCAGCGTCCAACTTCAACTCCTCTCCTGCTTTCGGCTCTTGGAGAACAATGGGCTTCCATTCCTACACAGACATCACTGGGGGTGGCTCCAAGAGAGTTCAAGCCGTAATAAAGGCGAAGGGTGGATACACATTAATATCTACTAAAACGTGTGTGGATATATTTGATTAGATAGTGAATGTACTACTCAGAAAAAATGTCTTGCACAGTTTGTCATTTTGCTATCACATACCTCTTTCTCAGTATTCTTCTGACCACAGGGAGCCACTACCTATAGCCATCTGTGTAATGGAGGTACAAGTAAACAGGCGTCCTCAGTGCAATTCAGCAGAGAGCACTGTGTCTGTAATTGTAATGTGGCAATGTGGATTGAATACAATATTAATCTCTCATCAATCCTTGAGGGGCAAGCTTCATCTTCCGCACACCACGTTTTCCACCGAAGTCGTGTGTAACACAACGACCTCCTTCAACTATTCAACCACTATAGTGAGACAAAAAGCTTTGAAGTCCTGCCTCGTATTCGTTGCTCGCCGTCAAAGTCACCCACTGATGACCGATACCTAGAAATTAGGGCCCGTAGGTACCCCGAGAAGAACGCAACAGACTTACACATTGCCATCTTGGACATAACTGGTAGGGCTCTGACGACCCGGACAGTACGCTATAGCCTCCGTGCTGTCAGTCTGGCGTCTGCGCGTCCATCATTACGAGCAACAGTACCTCCCCCCCCCCCTCTCCCGAGCACTGTGGTTCCTGAAGAAGGTGCGCAAGGGAACTCCTGGAATGGAAACTAGGTCAGTGGCGCTGGCTCCTCGTCACCGAACAGTGCAACAGTGCACGATTTTTGTGACGTTTTTTGACCGTCGCAGGAAAGTGTGGAGGCGGCCAGGTACCAATGCACGCGACCAACATGCAGGGAGGTGGGTCGGCCATGTTTTGGGTAAGTATCGTTTACGGATGTCGGATTGCTACCATCGCTATCCAGGGTAATTTGAGGGTCGCACAGTACTGGGACAGGATCCTCCAACTTATTGTCCAACCCTACAGTCGATGGGGTTCTTTTTTGAAGACTATAATACACGATCGTGACAACATGTTCCTCCAGGAGGCAGTAACAATGGTCTGCGGTATCTGGTGGCAGGAAAGTGACATTACTGTTGGGACAAGCTGAAACTCGCATACGCCCTCCACACACACTGGTTGACCTAGGGATCGCCTAAGAAGAGTGGTCCCACCAGCAAGTTGTGCACATGACGTCAACATGGGTCCAAGCATATTACAATGCACATAGTGGAGCTACATGATTGGTTTCATGGATACCCAAAGACATACATTTTCGAACAGACTACATTTATTTTGGGTATTGTTTTATTTATTTTTTTCACTATGACGCTACTTTATGGTTTCATAAAGCTTATTTTGCATTATCTGCTCCCCTTATATCTGAATCCACACACGTTCGTAGAGGTGCAGGTGGTGTAACTGTTTTGAGCAATTTAGTATCCGACGATCTGTCCACGAAATGTTTCGACCAGCTCTATGTAACTCTTGTACCGCTTTAGTTTGGATGCAGCCTACTGAAACGTTCAACACGATATGCGTGATTACTTCCAGAGAGATACGCCCTTAGTCGTACGGTGAGTGTGGACTGGATGTTATACGATCATTGTCACAATGGAGTTTATACAGCAACAAGACTGAGGCAGCATGCCTGCAAAGAGCAAGAAAAACAGGAAATACGCAGAATCGGCAGTAGGACATACGGTTTCATTATGCTGTTACAGAGGTATCTAAGTAAGAAGAAACTAGTGGAAAACAGAATCAAAATGGGAGAAAAACAGCAGTAAAAATACTGATATTTGCTGGTCATTCTTTTTTCTCCGGAAAATGGAACGAATAAGCGTAGCTGTCTCGCTGTGGAAAAAGAGTTCATTCGTTGCAACATTTAAATGGTCGTCTCGGTCGCCAACGTAATACGAGAAACTTCTGTAGCAAAAAGTTGAAGGCCAGATACGAGCTTCGGATATGTGACAGAAGCACCACGTTAATAAATTTTAAAATCTCATCCTAGATGAGATTTGTGTAGTAGTTATTTACACTATATCGACGAAAGAAACAAATAGGCGCACACGGTTCATCTCCATTCATTCTTAGACTTACGAATTTTTTTCTGCATCACGATGGTCAGCCTCGTTTCGATTCGTGAGTCGAGGTTAGGCTCTACTAATACGAGTGTTGAAATTACGCTTATTGCAACTCACAAAATTTCACAAATCCTATAACTACAAGGAAAGATAAGATCCCACATAACGTTTCTCCTTACTCTCCTAAGGTGTCAGAAAGAACTATTTAGAAGCTCTGGAGAGGTTAGTCTTCGGGTAATACTTAAAATTTAAGAATCAGTCATTTCAGTCTCTAGATGCGCCGGTCCCTTCACATTCTTCAAGGCCCATGTTATCCACCAACCGCTTGTCACCACCATAAAGGGTGATTCTTACTACCGAATGAAGACCCCCGAAGCGGCATAGATGAAGCTGAGACAAGGAATTTATTATGAGACGCACGGGGCCGCAAATGTCCGGAAACACCCCAAAAGTGGACGACAAATGTTGAGCACGTGACATCAAATGACGTACCTCGCCGTACTTGCAGCGATTGGGGTTGTCGATCCTACACTCGCCGTTAGGGGCAGTGCTACACATCGCACCGCTAGTCTACTGTGTTTCCGAACAGCTTTTGTAAATATCACCTGGCCGCGCGGTCTGAGGCGGTTCTGTCACGGTTCGCGCGGCTCCCCCCGTCTGTGGTTCGAGTCCTCTCTCGGGCATGAGTGTGTGTGTGTGTGTTGTCCTTAGGGTAAGTTAATTTAAATTAGATTAAGTAGTAGTGGGTAAGCCTAGGGACCGATGACCTCAGCAGTTTGGTCCTATAGGTACTTACCACAAATTAAAAAAAAATTAAATCTCATCTGTTGTAAATTCAGAAGTTATAGAACTGTTGTCCTCGCTGTAACCAAGCATAAGCTGTTCTTATTTTGTGTTACTTTCCTTTCGAACCTCATTTTTGTTTACAGTTATTTGGTAAAGGGCACGTAGACAATTTACTGGTAGCGACGCAGTTCGGAAGCATTTACCCGGTACTTACTTACTTGTGACGCAATGTGGTAGGTTTTTGTTGTATAGTACTTTGCAGTTAACCAGTGGAGACCGCGAGATCGGTAAATAAAATAATGAATATTACCTCAGTGTAAAAACATAATTATCCAACGCAATGCAAAAAAGGTACTGCTTGCCAGACGGAAGACTCGAACCCCGAGCGCCACGCGCTGAAGTCACTCATGAAGGGCAGGAGCCACGCCGAATACTTGACTTGGGTTGGGATGATCAGGTGCGACAGACCCATAGGCTCCACAGGCGCATGTGCGGTTGGGTGCATCATCAGGTGACGTCACATATTCAACATTAATCATTCGCTTTTTGAGGTATTTTCCGACATTTGTGGCCCATGTGTCTTGTAATAAATTACTTGTCTCAGCGTCCACCTGCTAAGCTGAGTGGTAACGCGTTTGCCCATCATGCAGCGAGCCCGGGTTAGATTCCCGGCTGGGTTGGATATTTTCTCCGCTCGAGGACTGGGCGTTGTGTTGTCCTCATCATATCACCATCGCCGACACGCAAGTCGTCCAATGTCGCGTCGCCTGAAATAAGACTCGCAACCCTGCATCCGAACTTCCCCGGATTGGACCTCCCGACCAGCTATGTTACACTATCATTTCCATTTTTCATTTGTCTCGGCGTCATCTACCTCGCTTCGGGTGGTTTTTAAACGCTAATCAGAATCACACTACATAAGTTAATCACCTAGGGTCATATCTATCTTCTGTCGTCTCATACCGACGCTTGCTTCCCCTTTCTCGGCCCCAGCCTCCTCACAAACCCACGAATACTTGCTCTTCGTTGTCTACCTCTTTTAATCTGACCGCCACAAGGCAGGCCAATCTTCTGTTGTGTGTTTTATCATCACGATTCGTGTATGTCTCACGTATCAAATTGTTTGCGCCTTATCTTGCATCTCCTTGCTGTCGAACGACCTCACTTGTGGGGGGAGGGGACGACACTAATAATTTATAGAATATAGTGACTATTATTTTTAGAGACCGATGACCTCAGCAGTTTGGTCCCTTAGGAATCCACACAGAGTTGAACAGTTGAACTAATATTTCCGCTTCCTTTTTATTTTCATTTGTAATAGCCACCCTTAATGCACTTAAATATAGTGAGACGCACACCGCTTCTGTAGAATAACCGTGCTTGCCAGGAGAAAGTGATTTGTGATGTTCCATCGATTAGGATTAATACTCTGTATGAGGCAACTTAACTAGGGACCTGTAACGTTCACTCACAGGGCTCCTTTTACAAAGTAAGTCCGTCCCCCCAAAAAACAGTATCTGAAGTGTTTTATCAAAAAAAGTCTAATGAGAGTTTACCCGAATGTTTGAGCAAATACCTTATGCTTTTCGAAGTAAGATAGTGCTGTGCAACAAATTGTTAACCGCCCAAACGGTGAAAAATTCTTGTCCGACAGTGCGCCATTCGCACGCGCGACGACATTCACCGAGTCTATAAACGGAAAGCCCCGGCCACATTTCTACCGTTCAGCTTATCCGGGCACGTTGCGCGTGGCTTGGTGGGCGAAATTTCCGCCGCACGTGCCGCAGACGCGTGTTTAGTGAAGCCCCTGATGAGCGAGGACGCTCTGCTGCCGTGCTTCCCGCAGCAGGCAAGCGCTCCCGCGTCTACTTCTTGCGTCGCGGAGACAAAAGGAAACACTCGACGCGGCTTCCTAGTTTAGTGGACGGATTAGCACATATGTTTGTGTACGAAGGCCGTGAGGGAAATTCTTGCACTGGCACAGAGATGGCGACGATGTCGATGAAATTTTTTGTTGTGTTGGTACATGTTGTGCAACAACGTTAAGTCAGATTTCGACTTTATCTACACAGCAGTTTGCTTTATACTTTTTTGGGGTAATCTTCTGATTTAATGGGAAAATTGTTATACTATGGTTTATAGCGTAGAGAATCCACAGTTGGTGACGTTCTTAGAAGAAGTCTGCGCCTCCATTTTTAACAGTTAAGACACAGGCGCCTGAATTCAGACTCGGTAGTGTCTCCTGAAGGTAATCCTCAAAAGGGCATTTCTAAAAACCTAGAAACATGTACTTAACGTCAGAAATTAGTTAATTCCGACAACAGACTGAAGCCTGCATAGAATGTAGTGAAACGAGAGACAGGACATCCAACCACAGAATAGAATAATATCACTACTGAACTGAATGTAAGAGCTGCCAATAATGAGCCACAGCTAGCAAATAATCATTTCTTAAATAAAGTAGAAAGTACACAGACAAAGAGTTCAAGTGCAAAATCACAGCAGTTTGTTACAAAAGCAAACTCTCCTTCAGAAATTAAGAAAATTATATATTCCCACAAAAGTAAAAGCTCATCTGGTTGTCATGATATTTCCAATATAGTACTAAAGGTTTCTTCCCATATAATAAGCTCTGTCCTATCTGAAATACGTAATGCTTCGCTAACTCAAGGAATTTTTCCTGAGAGACTGAATTTGCCGTCGTCAAGCCCTTATTTAACAAAGGCGGAGGGAGTGGTGTCAATAACTACCGGTCTGTTTTACTGGTCACATATTCCAAAATTTTGGAGAAGGTGGTGTATTTTAGGAGTGTGTTTCATCTCAGCAACAATAATATCCTCTGCAAATCGAAATCTGGTTTTCAGAAGAGTTGCTCTACTGAGAATGATATTTAAATGTTAACTCACCAATTTTATAAGCATTAAATAACAAAATAGCGCCGGTTGGTATTTTATGCGACCTAACTATGGTATTTCACTGTGTGAATCACAGTATTTTTCTAGATAAACTGAAGTTTTATGGAACTGAGGTCCAGTCAACAAATGAATAATGTCATATTTAACCAAAAGAATGCAGAATGTGATCTGGGAACATTCTGACTCGGGAGAAATCACGTATGGGGTTCCCCAAGGCTAAATCTTAGGTCCGCTATTGTTCCCCGTGTATGTAAACGATCTTCCGTTTAATACACAACAAGCAGAATTAGTTCTTTTTGAATATGACACTAGTATTGCAATCAATCAAAGCATACGTACAGCAACAGAATAAATGGTAAACAAACTTCTTAGACGTATCATTGACGGTTTTTCTGCCAATGGTCCCACCCTCAATTTTAAAGAGACACGAAGTTTTCAGTTATGTACATCTAGGGGTACTACACCAGTGATAAGTATAATATATGGCGAGGAAATTATAAATAGGGTGGAAACTTCAAAATTCTTAGGTTCCCATATTAATGAGAACTTAAACTGGATAAAGCACATTTTGGAACTTCCAGAACAACTTAGTTCAGCCACATTTGCACTTAGAATCGTTTCAGATCTTGGGGAGAGAAATCAGTAAGCTGACATATTTTGCGTATTTTCATTTAATAATATCATACAGAATAATGTTCTGCGATAAATCATATTTAAGAAATAAAGTATTCATGACTTGATGTAAGAATAATGCGTGGTGCTCACCCACGTTCATCTTGTAGACATCGATTTAAGGAGTTGTGCATTCTGACTACCGCTTCACAGCATATTTATTCCCTCATGAAGTTTGTTTAAATAATCCACTGCAGTTCAAAAGGAACAATGATGTACATAATTACAATACCAGAAGGGAATATGACATTACTTGCTTCACATTTATGTTGTCTTTAGCACAAAACGGGATGCGAAATGCCGCAAATAAAAGTTGTGATAACTTACCGAGTGATACATATCTGACAGACAGCAAAGTAAAATTTGACAATAAACTGCAACAATTTCTCCTTGACGACTCCGACTATGCCGTAGAAGATTTACTATTACTGTAACGGGTAGAAAATGTTCGATAGGAATCACTAACTCACATATGTAGATTTAATAAAAGAATAAAAAGGAATTGATAATGTTCAGTATGTAGCAATATCTACAAATTAATTTCCAATGTGAATGTTGCATATCATTACGATTTATCATGCAAATGATCAATGGGTCATGAAAGTAACTAACTAACTAACTAATTAAACAGCACCCACCGAAGGAAACGATGAAAAAGTTGATAATGCAGCAGAGGACGACCGGAGAAAAGCTAAATGAAATAGCTAATGCCCTAGACAGAAGAAAGGGTATGAGACACTTTATATGATAAGACTAGTGCAAGATTTGTGGTGCTTTTCTTGAATGATGTAGAAAATGCTGAAACCGATGTTTGGACTATTTAAAAAGGAATCTAACTGATTTTGTGGACTGATTTCTTACAGGGGATCAGATTTGAGTCCAACACATTATGCCAGAAACGAACAGAAATTGCAACAGTCGCTGGAAGAGCCTGGATGTCGAATTTTCATTTTTGAGCATACGAAATCTGCTTGCGACAAATCTCTTCCGAGTGATAGGGTTTTAAAATCTTGCAAATCCATCCTAACAGAACTTCCGAGGGCACTAAGTTAGCAGTAGCACTGGGAGCTCCAACCATTAGTATAGGGATCACTACTAACCCTTGAGACGTGCTCACGTATGTTTATTACGCCTCGTCGGTCAATATTCTACACGAAGAGTTGATGCCTTTCACGATTTCAGTCCGCTGTCTGTTTTTCCTAAGCTTTGTGTTCGAAAATTAAAATTTTATCGATTAGTAATGTAAACAGCCAATCAATTGCCGGAAGTTGATTTACTTAAAATTGACCTAGGTTTCGATACTACTCTGAATGTCTTCAGAAGTACATCATATTACCTAAAAATTATGAAAAGCCAAAACAGTAATTTGTGGTTACCAGTTATGATTTAAAATAATTAAATTCCATAGTTGGAAACTGAAACCATTACTTACTTGGTAACATTGATTAAAACTTGTTACACGAATCACGAGCTAACCAATGAAGTCAAATGCACTAATTAAAATTAAATGCCCATTTAAAGTTGCAAGGGTAAAATACGTATGGCTGTTGAACAAAACAGATAATTTTAAGCTAAGAGCAACCATAGATAAAATACTCGTTCATAGTTTACAGAGCTTTCAAGCAGTAATATCCAGATGTTAAAATGGGTAAAAGTGATGAACGTATAGCTGAATGAAAGCTCGTTAATCCACTATAGCTGTATTTATTGAAGTCCTTGTACACTAGCACAGATACAACTACAGTGAATTAACGAGCTATCATTCAGCTATATCTTCATCACTTTTACCCATTTTAACATCTGGATTTTACTGCTCGGAATTTCTGTAAAACTATGTTGAACAAAGGCTAAGAACAAAGTAAAACGCGTAGCGTCTACCCTCAGTGCACACGTAAACTACCGACATGTTGCGATCTCATGTAATAAAAAGCTCAAATGTAATCCTTATATTTTTCTGAACCGACAATCTATGTCGCACCAGTATAAAGCAACGCAACAGCAATGTCGTAACAATAGGCAAATAAAAATAAAAATTTAGAAAGGTACCAAATAGTATTAAATGGACTAACTACTACACTTTTCCATAATATATAAGTCTAAAGACTGCATTAGAGGAGATAATATATCACATGCTTCTTCAGTGAAAAATTATTGAGGAAATTAATGCTTTGAATACGTTGTTACAGACAATAACACATAACAGTACCCGCTTGGTAGACTAGTCAGTCAAAGAGTAATGCCATGTATTGAAACTAATGGAAAAATATTATGAAAGGAAATATATAAGGAAAACGAGGGAAGTGATGTTGACAAACAAGGAACCGCAGCAAAGTATTATCCGACGGCACTTCGCGTCCCGTGGCCATTATCTGAAAAACGCGGTCACGTTACACAAGTAAACAAGTACAGTGGCGGCTAAGGGAAACACGTAGCATTGTGAATGATCTCAAGACAGTTGTGAATATACTATCAAGTGGTTCAGCATGTTCGCGTGAAATATTACGACGAAACGAAGCGCTGTCACTCCAAGGTGCAGTAATAAAGTAGGTAAATAATAACAGTTTTAAACCGTTAAAGAAACCTCTGTTTCTCAATTGCAAATGTTCATTTAAAAGAAGACCATCTTTTCTTGTCGTGTATCTAAAAATCTCCAATTCTTCTAGTACGTATAGTATCCATCCTTTCTTTTCTTTATGCACGATTTCAGATCCTTGGGTTCTTTTTGAGTTATGACATGGCGTTAGCAAGTGTTCTGCGGATGTAGAATTATGCACATTATTATCTTTTTTACCTAAAAGACGTTCTTTATATCTAATAGTAAATGCCCTTACAGTTTGTTTGGATAAAATACTAGACGTCAATTGCATGTCATTTTGTTAACACTTGAGTTGCGTAAGGGTAGTTTGCGATTTTAATATTATTAATTAAGCTTTCCTTTAAGATGTTGTCAGTGGAGACTGCTACCTCGTAAACATATTTTTTAACCAACGACGGTCTAATCCCATAAGTAATTTTTTTGAGTTATCAATCTTCTGACTGGTTAGTTTGATGCGGCTCGCCACGAATTCCTCTCCTTGCCAACCTCTTCATCTCAGAGGACCGCTTGCAACCTACGTCCTCAATTATTTGCTGGATGTATTCCAATCACAGCCTTCATCTACAGTTTTTTCCCCTCTACGGCTCCGTTTAGTACCAGGGAAGTTATCCCCTGACGTCTTAACAGATGTCCCCCACTTCTTGTCACTTCATTCCATTTATTCCTTTCCTTTCCGATTTGCATTTTAAACATTCGTCTGTAGCACAACATCCCAAATGATTCGATTCTCTTATGTTCCCCACAGACCATATTTCAATGATATATTGCGTGTAAAAGCCACTGAAATGGGCCTTTCATTTTCATCTTTCCCATTTCTACAGTCGCCTAGGTAGTACATCTGTTTCTTCTTTTCTTTTCAAAACTGTAAATGGTTCATACCCATTATTATATGCTACAGCTTTTAATTAAATTTTATTGCTTTTGCTTTCGCCAAAACAGATAGGTAATTGAGAAAAACGATTTCAAATATTCAAATGTTCATTCCGACTAAATCTGTTCATTACCTTCCTAAATCATCCCAATCTAAAGGCGACACTTCACTTCAAGTAAAGTCTCTGCCATTGCCTTTCTTTTTTTAAGGGTATCTCTAAGTTAACTGCCTCTAATCACATAATTATCAGGAGAAAGAAAACTGGCGTCCTACGGATCGGAGCGTGGAATCTCAGATCCCTTAATCGGGCAGGTAGGTTAGAAAATTTAAAAACAGATATGGATAGGTTAAAGTTAGATATAGTGGGAATTAGTGAAGTTCGCTGACAGGAGGAACAAGACTTTTGGTCAGGTGAATACAGGGCTATAAATACAAAATCAAATAGGGGTAATGCAGGAGTAGGTTTAATAATGAATAAAAAAATAGGAATGCGGGTAAGCTACTACAAACAGCATAGTGAACGCATTATTGTGGCCAAGATAGATACGAAGCCCACGCCTACCACAGTAGTACAGGTTTACATGCCAACTAGCTCCGCAGATGACGAAGAGATTGATGAAATGTATGATGAGATAATAGAAATTATTCAGAGAGTGGAGGGAGACGAAAATTTAATAGTCATGGGTGACTGGAAATCGACAGTAGGAAAAGGAAGAGAAGGAAACGTAGTAAGTGAATATGTATTGGGGGTAAGAAATGAAAGAGGAAGCGGCCTGGTAGAATTTTGCACAGAGCATAACTTAATCATAGCTAACACTTGGTTCAAGAATCATGAAAGAAGGTTGTATACATGGAAGAAGCCTGGAGATACTAGAAGGTATCAGATAGATTATATAATGGTAAGACAGAGATTTAGGAACCAGGTTTTTAAATTGTGTGACATTTCCAGGGGCAGATGTGGACTCTGACCACAATCCATTGGTTATGAACTGTAGCTTAAAACTGAAGAAACTGCAAAAAGGTGGTAAATTGAGGAGTGGGACCTGGATAAACCAGAGGTTGTAGAGAGCTTCAGGGAGAGCATTAGGGAACGATTGACAAGAATGAGGGAAAGAAATACTGTAGAAGAAGAATGGGTAGCTTTGAGAGACGAAATAGATAAGGTAGCAGAGGATCAAGTAGGTAAAAAGACGAGGGCTAATAGAAATCCTTGGGTAACAGAAGAGATATTGAATTTAATTGATGACAGGAGAAAATACAAAAATGCAGTAAATGAAGCAGGCAAAAAATAATACAAACGTCTCAAAAATGAGATCGACAGGAAGTGCAAAATGGCTAAGCAATGATGGCTAGAGGACAAATGTAAGGATGCAGAGGCTCATATCACTCGGGTCAAGATAGATAATGCCTACAGGAAAATTAAAGAGATCTTTGGAGAAAATAGAACGACTTGCATGAATATCAAGAGCTCAGATGGAAATCCAGTAATAAGCAAAGAAGGGAAAGCAGAAAGGTGGAAGGAGTATATAGAGGGTCTATGCAAGGGCGATGTACTTGAGGACAATATTATAGAAATGGAAGAGGATGTAGATGAAGATGAAATAGAAGATATGATACTGCGTGAAGAGTTTGACAGAGCACTGAAAGACCTAAGTCGAAACAAGGGCTCGGGAGTAGAAAACATCCCATTAGAAACAATGACAGCCTTGGGAGAGCCAGGCCTAACAAAAGTCTACCATCTAATGAGCAAGATGTATGACACAGGCGATATACCCTCAGACTTCAGGAAGAATACAATAATTCCAATCCCGAAGAAAGCAGGTGTTGACAGATGTGAAAATTGCCGAACTATCAGTTTAATAAGCCACAGCTGCGAAATACTAACACGAATTTTTTACAGACGAATGGAAAAACTGGTAGAAGCCGACCTCGGGAATAATCAGTTTGGATTCCGTAGAAATGTTGGAACACGTGAGGCAATACTGACGCTACGACTTATCTTAGAAAATAGGTTAAGGAAAGGCAAACCTATGTTTCTAGCATTTGTAGACTTAGAGAAAGCTTTTGACAATGTTGACTGGAATACTCTCTTTCAAATTCTGAAGGTGGCAGGGGTAAAATACAGGGAGGCAAAGGCTATTTACAATTTGTACAGAAACCAGTTGGCAGGTACAAGAGTCGAGGGGCATGAAAGGGAAGCAGTGGTTGGTAAGGGAGAGAGACAGGGTTGTAGCCTATCCCGGATGTTATTCAATCTGTATATTGAGCAAGCAGTAAAGGAAACAAGAGAAAAATTCGGAGTAGGAATTAAAATCCATGGAGAAGAAATAAAAGCTTTGAGGTTCGCCGATGGCATTGTAATTCTGTCGGAGACAGCAAAAGGACCTGGAAGAGCAGTTGAACGGAATGGACAGTGTCTTGAAAGGAGGATATAAGATAAACATCAACAGAAGCAAAACGAGGATAATGGAATGTAGTCGAATTAAATCAGGTGATGCTGCGGGAATTAGATTAGGAAATGAGAGGCTTAAAGTAGTAAATGAGTTTTGCTATTTGGGGAGCAAAATAACTGATGATGGTCGAAGTAGAGAGGATATAAAATGTAGACTGGCAATGGCAAGGAAAGCGTTTCTGAAGAAGAGAAATTTGTTAACATCGAGTACAGATTTAAGTGTCAGGAAGTCGTTTCTGAAAGTATTTGTATTGAGTGTAGCCATGTATGGAAGTGAAACGTAGACGATAATTAGTTTGGACAAGAAGAGAATAGAAGCTTTCGAAATGTGGTGCTACAGAAGAATGCTGAAGATTAGATGGGTAGATCACATAACTAATGAGGAGTATTGAATAGAATTGGAGAGAAGAGAAATTTGTGGCACAACTTGACTAGAAGAAGGGATCAGTTGGTAGGGCATATTCTGAGGCGTGAAGGGATCACCAATTTAGTATTGGAGGGGAGCGTGGAGGGTAAAAATCGTAGAGGGAGACCAAGAGATGAGTACACTAAACAGATTCAGAAGGATGTAGGTTGCAGGAGGTACTGGGAGGCGAAGCAGCCTGCACAGGATAGAGTAGCATGGAGAGCTGCATCAAACCAGTCTCTGGACCGAAGACCACAACAACAATCACATAATCGAGCGTGTTAGCGTAAGGCTTTGAACTCACATATTGGAAGCGCGGGATTGAAATTTCCCTATAATCATTCCGACTTAAAGTTTTATTGTTTTCCTAAATCGCGTCTGCTAAAGTTTAAAAACGTTTCTTCAGTAAGGCTGTGGGAGTTCCACTTGCTATGATCTTGATTCGCCGGGACATTAAAATTCTAACTGCTTCCTCCTCCTCCTCCTCCTCCTCCTCCTCTCAGAGCTGGGTTGGAATCTGTGTCTGGTCATCCAGATTTGAGTTTTCAGCGGTTTCTCTAAATCATCTATGGTAAATTCAGTTTTGAAATGTTCACTGCCTCTCCTCCTCCCCCCCCCCCCTACCCTTCAAGTATTACGTAGTCCGATATTGACATCCGTATATACACTATCGAACCAAAAGCATCCGGACGCCGATTAGTGGACATTCAATCTGCTTGAAATCTGCTGGGTACGCTTTCAATGAGGTGTGAATTTCTGTGGAGGAATGGCAGCTCATCCTCCCTCAGTAGCTGAAACCAGAGAAGGTTCTGTGTTGGATGCTGGGGTCTGCAGCTAAGTCGGCGCTCTAACTCATCCCAATATTGTTACATTGGGTTCAGGTCGGCTCTCTGGGCAGTCTAGTCATTTTCAGGACTGCAAAGCTGCCGTGTGCGCTAGCTCTGAGCTCTTCCGTAGGCCTCACACTACATTGTGACGTAGCTAACCATCATCTTTCTACGGCTACATGGAAGGTGCCACGCACCTGTTAGGTCGTATTCACCGACTGCCTGTCTGCTTGGAAGAGAGTGAGATCGAACCATGTGGATAGCGAGTGATGGGAAACGACTGCCGCTCACTCGGTTCGTCACGTGGACCCTGTGCTCTAGTAAAGTTCACAACATCCGTTGCATTCGATAAAAGTCACGTGTGTGTCCAGGGTCATGCTAAATGGTGAGCACCTTAGGGAGCTGTTTTTTAGACTGGGTACATGGACGGAGATGCCTTGTATCCCGAGCTGGGGACTGATGAGCTCTGCCAGTTCTTTGTACCTGTAAGCTGTGGGAACACCATGGGTACAAACACATACACATCTCTCTCTTTCTCTCTCTCTCTCTCACTGCCAGTTCTTTGTACCTGTAAGCTGTGCGACCACCATGGGTACAAACACATCTCTCTCTCTCTCTCTCACACACACACACACTCACTCTCTTTTTCTCTCAGGAGATGGCTGTTGAGATGGAACAGTCATTAACAGGCAATCTTCTGGGACCCTGTTGCGCTTCAGTTGTATATTGTTTACCAGTGTACCGTAACAGGGAACCCCAAGCGTGTGTCAAATTTTTTAGTGTGAGAATAAGAGAAGTACTTATTTTCGAGAAGGGGTCACCATTTATATACAAAAAGATCCCAACTAATTGGCTAGGGCCGTAAAATATATTAAACGGCTACGTAATGGACCATTGCTAGTAGAAACAGCGACAGCACAGCAAGCCACCAACCTGTAAGCTGTAAGCTCAGAACAGTTGGGTGATTACCCCATTATGGTTGAAGTGCACCGTACTCTTAATGACAGTCAACGGTTAGTAACATGCGTACGAACACGACAGAGCTGAAGGAAGAGAGTTGTCATTGAGGTGCATAACGTGTCCAGCGAGCAGAACACTGGAAAAAGCGGCAGAATCATTTACGACGTTCGACGTTCGAATTGACCTTTTTACCATATTATATTAAAGCTGGGTTTCTTACTCTAAAATTCAGACCACAGTTTCCCAACACCATAAGGTGTTTCACGTGCCAGAAATTTGGGCACAGCACTATGGTATATAAAGATGCGTGTGGAAAGTAAGGTGTGGTTGCCCATGCTGAAAGCACTATCTGTACCTCCCCTGACGTCTGTATCAATTGCTCATGTCCACATCCAGGGAAGAAAAGAAAACCGAGAAATTGAAGACGATAAAGCTTACCATACACTAAAGCAAACAGGATTTACGAATCTCTTCAGCTCTCCACTTTTACAACTTTTGCCGTTGCACTCGCGGAAAAAATTAGTGCTTCCACCCGAGACTTCGTCGATAGAGTCTGACATAAATAAATTCTCTTGTAAATGCAGCTGTGGAAGCAAAATTTTGTATGAAATTGCTGCTGTCACCAAACCAACTTCTCTGATAAGCTGCGCTTCAACACCTGACGTAGATACTCCATTGCAAGGGAAATGGTTGAAAAACCCTTTTTCTCACCCTAAATCGGTATCATCAAATTAGAAGACGAAGACTAAGGCGAAGTGAAGCGTCAAGAAGCTAGCAGAGCATAAGATGCACAAACACTCAGATGATGATGGCACGTCATGCACAACCTAGGTCTGATCTGGTGAATCTTTAAGTCCTGTCAGATTTCCCCTTTTGTGAAGTACAGGATTGGCGCTTAAATCGGGAAAAATGAAACTTTTTTTTGAAAGCAAATTTATTAAAACAAAATACAAATGTAAATGAAAATCCTTTTACATATAAGTAGGTATATGTTTCAAGACTAACATTACTTAAATGTAACCCTCTTCAGCCGTAACGACCGCCTCCAATCTTGCCCTGAAGCGATCGCACGTACTCTTTAAAACAGCGCTGTCCATATTCGTGCATGCTGGTTCGACATCGGTGCGTACAGATGCGACATTAGGCTGCTTCGACTTATTGGTACTTCTATCGACTACGCGCCAAACATAGTAGTCGAGTGGGTTCAAATTCTGGCTATTCGGGGGCGAGAACTCCTTTGACCGGAACAAATCAACGCTATCCGAGAGCCAGTTTTGGACTAAATTGTTCGTATGAGATCCTCCTCTCCCATCCGACGCATTATTCGCTAGCCTATATTCAATACTGGTGCCAATTTGCTCAGCGATTGGCCCGGTCCTCCGAAATCAGCGCTTGAGCCTTTTGGATGACTGCCGCAGTTCGTGACACGCGTATCCTTGAATGAGGTTTCCTCGCCGTGTTAGCGGAACCTTCCCCAGACTTCTCCGAAGCATTATACATGCTCATAATATCGTAAACAGTTGATCTCGGGTGCCCGAAGAATCGAATTACTTCAGTGGGCGAACACCCAGTGCGAAGACATTCGATAATCGCGGCTCTTCGGTTGTACTCTGCATTTGTTCGTAACATCTCGGCCATTTTGACGCTCTGACTGTTTACTAGATGCCTGTGGCTTCCAAGAACTCCAATCGTGACCTCCGGTGGGACTACGATACGGCGGGAAATTCATATTGAAATTTGTCCGGATGTAAGCGCCGCATACTGTAGGTTCTCCTACAAGCAGGAAAGGAAGGTTAAGACAAAAACCTCACTTGTAAATCGTTCCTGGGGTACAATGAAACAAGGACGTCTTCAGAACACGTGTGGAGCAGTCGACATTGTTAGCACAGGGAAGATCCTTGTCCCCTGTCGACAGGAGGCATATTTTAAACGTGCCGACGCCCCTGTCCTCAGGGGATACTGTCTCCACCGAAAAAATTACCTCCGTGTGGACAGGGCTAAAGCCAGAGTGGCCATCTTTGTGAATGACCCATCATTCCACTTTTGTCTCTCTTAGAACAACTATTCGGGCATTTACTTTAAAAGTACACATCCCATACAAAGTTACACTTTTTAATGTGTATCTGCCACTCAACGAAGTTTTGGTTAGAGAGGCTCTTTCTGACCTGATTTCATAACTTCCTCAGCCATTCCTACCTGTGTGAGATTTTAATGCACATAATGTGCTATTGGAATCTGCATCAGCGTGCCCAGAGGTCGAGTTGTTGGAAGTCCCATTGCCCTAAAGTTATGTACTTGCATTCCAGTGACCGCTTTCCTTACTGGATACACCTCTCGGACAGAAATGTCCCTCAAAGGAAACCACCACGTTGGCAAATTGGACGCTGTACAGCCAACTGACTGTTTTTGAACATCGTGACAGTGTCCAGAACTGGATGGATTACATTAGCAGAGTGATCCACCATGCCGCTGAAGTGCAAACTCTTGTTCAAGCGTTTCGGAGTTCTAACACTGCCAACCTCGTATGTATGCGTACTCGTGTATCTCATGTTTAGTAACACCCACTCATTCAGAGACAACTGCAGCATTCACTAAGGGAACACTATACAGAACGATTATTTGCTCTCGGATAACACTTACTTCGATCTCGGATCTGAAAAAACAGATAATGCTGCAGAACGTTGTCAGGCAGTCTCCCTCCCTCCTACGGACACCTTGCACACAAAATAGCTCAACTGGGCTAGGAGTTTACAACTGGATTGCAAGTACAACCAAATTTAGAATGTATGATCGGAAGATCGCTTGACTGATAATGTTCATCTCGGATCCGTAGACTATAAAAGGAGGCTTGATGGCCACAATCGATCAGTCTTCTGTGGTAGTTGAAAGTGCCAAACATCCCTAGGCAAATCGGAAGGAAGACAAGACCAACAGACGAACACTTTGAATTTTGGTTATTACCAGAGAACCTGGACAATCTTGGTACTGACACCGGCAACATTAATTACACCGAAAATGGTATACTCCTTAGCAAGAAGAATGTAAATGTGCTCACGCCCACCACAGAACCGTTCTGCGACAACATTTGGACAGTTAAAATCTATGATCAAGTGGACTGTCAAGAACGATTAGAGAAAGGACGGTCTGAAATGTTAACGGAGATGTGGGTCATTTAACGATTATCTATGTAGTAAATTCTCCAAGTTCCTCACTGCGAGACATCGTTTCAAGCCAAAGCTGCCATTTTTCCTACGCGGGAATGGCAGTGTTACAGAAAGATGAAAATTGGAAAATGGGAAAGGAAGCACTGGAAATCATTTCGAAGAAATATAAAAATCCTGTGGCTATACTTTACAAAGTGGAATTAGCCGACCTCAAAATAGGTTATCTCAGGGAAGATCTGCCTGGAATATTGCAACAACTTCGTGTAGACGAATATTACGTTTTGGATTTTGCTGAGATTTTTAACAGAAAGGGAATGTGTAACTACCTAATATCAAACTACGGCTTCTGTGTGGAAGGAGACTACCCGAGAAACAGCAATGTGATTGTGAACAACGAGAAGACAATTGAGATTGACAACTTAACATGGATGCCCTCTAATTGTAGCGTAAAGATATATAATAAATTCGTATGCTGGATCACAAGCATGGGAGTCAACAAAGTTATTGGTAATTACCTTATAGATTTTGTAAAGTGCCCAAACATGCGACTACAAGAAAATCTTGGGTCTTCCTCGGCTAGAGAGCGTAGTATTACCAGGCCGGAGGTTACAATATACGATTATAGAATCGATCATGTGTTTGACTCTGTGCAAGAGTGTTTAAGTGTGTTAGACACAAACAAGCAGTGTTTACAATTTGCTCCACTGTGCCAAATGCTGGCATGTGGTGTCAATTAACAGATAATCTACAGAAAAACTGCTGTGTGGTATTTAACAACGTTCTGCAGTTTGTGTTTTGGGGTAATACGAATACCCGAAAATTGGCTGGTGTACAAGTAAATCTTCCAGATACTCAAGACCGAGATAATCTTATAAGTTATGTTCGGTCTGCATACAGATTTAATTATCTACCTATGAACTACCTGGGGATTCTTAACACTGATTCCAACAAAGACGATGTAAGTGTTATAAAGAATGATGTGGACTGACAAGACAGCCAGTCCACAGTGACGGGTAACCGAAAGGCACGCGTTTAATTCACGCAGGCTTGCTTAAGTCTGAAACAGGATACGTAATGAATGCTATAAAGAAAAGTACGTAGCTGCTGGAATACTTAACTTTAATCCATCATTTGTATACAGCATTCTTGATGATACAAGTGAGACTCTCTCTAGAAATGGTTAATGGCGCCTTGCTAGGTCGTAACCATGGACTTAGCTGAAGGCTATTCTAACTATCTTTCGGCAAATGAGAGAAAGGCTTCGTCAGTGTAGTCGCTAGCAAAGTCGTCGTACAACTGGGGCGAGTGCTAGTAAGTCTCTCAAGACCTGCCGTGTGGTGGCGCTCGGTCTGCAATTACTGACAGTGGCGATACGCGGGTCCGACATGTACTAATGGACCGCGGCCGATTTAAAGCTACCACCTAGCAAGTGTGTTGTCTGGCGGTGACACCACAAACAACTTTTATGTTAAAGCAGAAGAAACTTATTTTTCTCAGCATATGACATTGTTTTCCACAATACTAATAGCTATTGACATTGCAGATTTAGGACCGGTTGACACAAACAATTTTATACTACAAGTCTTAAGAAAAGAACTAGTGTATCGAACAGACAAACTATTCGCTATTAAAGAAATTACCCTTTTAAGGGCAGGTTATTCTATATGCACACGCAAAAGGAAACTGGAAATGTAGGACACCGAAGTCAAAAAACGAAAACTGGAGTATATGACAGCCGGCCGCTGTGGAAGAGCGGTTCTAGGCGCTTTAGTCCGGAACGGCGCTGCAGCTACGGTCGCAGGTTCGAATCCTGCCTCGGGCATGGATGTGTGTGATGTCCTTAGGTTAGTTAGGTTTAAGTAGTTCTAAGTTCTAGGGGACTGATGGCCTCAGATGTTAAGTCCAATAGTGCTTAGAGGCATTTGAACCATTTGGCGTATATGGCGAAAATAACTGCCATAAAGGAAGAATGCAAACTGCTGTTGGAAAAAAAAACTATTGCAGGTGTGCAAGCAAGACTGACATATTGCTTTAAACATAATGTATGGAAGAATCTGGCTACGACTGGCGAATATAAAATACCTGCTTTTGCAGTAAACAGCACTGGAGATTGGTCAGTTGTTGCAATACTGGGCGAAATCAGTGGGTTACTATTCTTTTGGCTACCTAGTTTCGACTACTTTTCCAGGTTACCGAGCTATCCCTTTTCTGCTACTTCGCAAGACAATCAGTGGAAAGACATATGCAGATTATCGTAAATGGAGTATTGGCAGGGTAGTCTGCTTGTAAATCAATGTGTACGTGGGTGACCTGGAAAAGTAGTCGATACTAGGTAGCCGAAAGTAAACTATAGAATAATGAGAGTACTTACATATCTGTCTAGATGTGGCCCCTGCTGGGGTCATGTAATATTTTTAACAGATAGACACATCCTTTCCCTATGTTGTCCACCTTCACAGTAACATCTCCCACACAAGTGTCCCAGTTATAAAAGATGAGGGTGTGGAGGGGGTGCATGATCCTCATTGGTCCAGAGGGAGGGGGAAGGGAGGGGGAAGGGAGGGGAAGAGGGGTTCCCCGCCATTTTATGTCACGTGACCAGTTAAGTAGCACAATTGCCTGGACGAGTCCCCTTGATCATCTTGATCAACTCCCAGTGGTTCTCTGGGAGAGAGGGGAGTGGGGGGCACCAAGGACCCCAAGTGGGTAACCTGACACCGGATTTTCTTATCTTAGCAGCAACATCCACTGTATTTGGAATTGGTACTGCTATCCTACTTACTGATACAAGGACATTGGGTTCCACACACTGCTTTTATTGATGTATCGTTTCTGGCTTTAAGTGGACGATCAAAGTGTCATCTAAATGAGTAAATCGCTACCCAAAATCAGTTGCATTCCTTCTAAAGCGCACAAACATTATTTTCGAGCCTTTGCCTTTGTCAGCGTTCATCAAATGTACAACCAATGATGCAAAAAGCTCTGTGATTGTTAATTATTCCCTGCGAAACATATCAAACTGTTAATTACCACCCTGTGTATTGCTCATTTTTTAAATTAGTTGTTGTAGTTTTGAGGGTTTCTCTACGTGAATCATTCTCAAAACGATTTACCACCTCATGAATTTAGCTACTCATTTCTCAGCTTTAGAAAGTGATGCAATAGATTCCTTATGAACCTTTACCAGCTCTGAGTGAATTTCCGATGGTAATTAACTGTTCCAAAACAAATAATTTTTGGCAGAGTGGTAATCCACTTTATCCATTAGATCGAAACATACACAACACGACTACTTTACAATTCCATTTAAAGGAAACTGCTTCGGAAATCAAGGTGACAATTGACTTGGGTTACTGCGAAAAGTACTAACATAACTAAAACAGCTTCATTAATATCAATCTCAACCATATGTCTGACCGAGAATTCTTCTACCTGTTTTACTGATTGCTATCCTAGTTCCGAATTGATAGGATATCAATTGAGAATCAACTTTGAGGTCATAAACACTGAGGTTATAATCAACGGGAACTGTTTGTAAAATGCACGGATTGGATTTTCCTTCACTAAAAGTAGAACAACAGCTCCCTTATTCTGAATAAGACACGATATTATTTATTGGGGTGTGACGAGCGTTACTGCCGTTTTAACAGCGATTTGGTAATATTAGCTAGATTATGATTATGACGTGTTTAGGCACTAAACGCTTTGTTTCTGTTCTCTTCACTGAGGTATGGCTTGTGTTAGCCATGGACACTCTGAAAGAGGCAAACTGAGGAGGAAAGGAATATTGGATTTTGTAGATAGTTTATCAAGAATCACTTCCTGGAATTACGCTTTAAAACAATGTTTACTTTATGTCTACATCTTAACAGACCGAGAAAGAGAAAAGGTAAAAAGAGATATCAATTGCAGAAAGCTTTCCTAAGCACAAGGAACCAAAACTGCAATCTTACAGCATACATTCTTATTCTTTATAGTACGTTGTGAATAAAATATTTAGCATTTCAGAGTTCTTTATTCTGAACTCTTCACTTGACGCTCAGACTTCGTTACATTTTTAAATCTTTTCACATCTCTTCTAGATTTGATACATATGCTGAATACTTGTAAAGGAAGTTATATTTACCACTGCAAATAAATTGGGCAGTTACAGCCGTACAGTTCGTGGTGTCCGTCGTGCTACTACACTGAAGCGCCAAAGAAACTGGTATAGCCATGCATATTCAAGTACAGAGATATGTAGACAGGCAGAATACGGCGCTGCGGACGGCAACGCCTATATAAGACAACAAGTGTCTGGCACAGTTGTTAGATCGGTTACTGCTGCTACAATGACATGTTATCAAGATTTAAGTGAGTTTGAACGTGGTGGTACATCGGCGCACGAGCGATGGGGCACAGTATCTCTGAGGTAACGATGAAGGGGGATTTTCCCGCACGATCATTTCACGAATGTACCATGAATTTCAGGTATCCGCTAAGACATCAAATCTCCAACATCGCTGCGGCCGGAAAAAGATCCTGCACGAACGGGACCAACGACGACTGACGAGAATCGTTCAACGTGACAGAAGTGCAACCCTTCCAAAGATTGCTGCAGATGTCAGTGCTGGGCCATCAACAAGTGTCAGCGTGCGAACCATTCAACGAAACATCATCTATATGGGCTTTCAGAGTCAAAGGCTCACTCATGTACCCTTGATGACTGCACGACACAAAGCTTTACGCGCCGCCTGGGCCCGTCAACACCGACATTGGACTGTTGATGATTGGAAACATGTTGCCTATCCGGCGAGCTTCATTTAACAGAGACAGGCTCATGAATCCATGGACCTTGCATGTCAGCAGGGGACTTTTCAAGCTGGTGTAGGCTCTGTAATGGTGTGGGGCGTGTGCAGATGGAGTGATAGGGGAGCCCTGATACGAGTACATAGGACTCTGAGGCATGACACGTACATAAGCATCCTGTCTGATCACCTGCACCCATTCATATCCATTGTGCATTCCGACGGACTTCGGCAATCCCAGCAGGACAATATGGCACCCCACACGTCCAGAATTGCTACAGGGTGGCTCCAGGAATACTCTTCTGACTTTAAACAACTTCCGCTGGCCACCTAACTCCCCAGACATGAACATTATTGAGCATATCTTGGATACCTCGGAACGTGCTGTGCAGACGGGATCTCCACCACCTCGTACTCTTACTGATTTGTGGACGGCCCAGCACAATTCATGGTGTCAGTTCCCTGCAGCACTACTTCAGACATTAGTCGAGTCCATGCCACGTGATGCTGCGGCACTTCTGCGTGCTCGTAGGGGCCCTACACGATATTAGGCAGGTGTAACAGTTTCTTTGGCTCTTCAGTGTAGTCTGATTGTGTTGTCCTACGAACTACACAGCTTGGCCCTGTTTCTATCGCCCTTAGCACACTACATTTGCCGGCCGTGATGGCACTACAGTCTGGAACCGCGCGACCGCTACGGTCGCAGGTTCGAATCCTGCCTCGGGCATGGATGTGTGTGATGTCCTTAGGTTACTTAGGTTTAAGTAGTTCTAAGTTCTAGGGGACTGATGACCTCAGAAGTTAAGTCCCGTAGTGCTCAGAGCCATTTGAACCATTTTTGAACACTACATTCATGCGTTTCCACAGCGTGGGTGAATGTTGGCGATGTTAGTAACACATATTGCTGCATTCATGGCATTTCTGTCACTGTCGACATAAAATCATAGCCAACATGTAATTGTCAGAATGACAGCAAATATTATCTGCTGGCATTTTAACACAAATCTATAGATTTGAAATCGTGTACACATCATTAGACTGCGATATTCATATTGCTTAAAAATTATGTGACGATGGACTTGCCGCAGTGGTAACACCGGCTCTCGTCGGATCACCGAAGTTAAGTGCTCTCGGTCTGGGCTAGCATTTGGATGGATCACAATCCGGATGTGCCGAGTGTTGCTGGCAAGCGGGGTGCACTCAGTCCACGTGAAGCCGAATGAGGAACTACTTGATTGAAAAGTAGCGACACTGGTCACGAAAAGTGACAACGACCGGGAGAGCGGTGTGCTGTCGACACGCCCCTCCGTATCCGTCTCCGGTTACGCCTACGACCGAGGATGACACGGCGGGCGGTCGGTACCGTTGGGCTTTCAAGGCCTGATCGGACGGTATCTGTGGTGTCACCGCCAGACACCACACTTCTAGGTGGTAGCTTTAAATCGGCCGCGGTCCATTAGTACATGTCGGACCCGCGTGTCGCCACTGTCAGTAATTGCAGACCGAGCGCCACCACACGGCAGGTCTAGAGAGACGTAACTAGGACTCGCCCCAGTTGTACGACGACTTTGCTAGCGACTACACTGACGAAGCCTTTCTCTCATTTGCCGAGAGACAGTTAGAATAGCCTTCAGCTAAGTCCATGGCTACGACCTAGCAAGGCGCCATTAACCATTTCTATAGAGAGTCTCACTTGTAACATCAAGAATGCTGTATACAAATGATGGATTAAAAGTTAAGTATCCCAGCAGCTACGTACTTTTCTTTATAGCATTCATTACGTATCCTGTTCCAGACTTCACGCCCGTCTGCGTTAGATTATAGCGTGCATTTCCTCTATCTACAAGGTGTTGGCACATTTGCCAACACATCAGTATCATCTTTTTGTTAAATAAAATATATGTATTCCCTCCCTGGGTATTTTTGTGCAACAGAAAATCATACAACCTATCTGAGATGATCAGTGACTGAAAAGTACAATGAAACGTAATAGGTACATCAAGTTGACATATTTCGATGGAGTATCAAATCTACTGAAACTTGCAGCCTTATTATTTTCGACAATCATTTACAACTAAGATTCAAACCACTCTTGGACAGCTCCACATTCAGCTTGACTCAAATTTTGGGATGAAACTTACTTATACACAGAGGACTGAAAATTACTCCCTTTTATTTTAATTTGCTGTTAGTGAATATAATGAAAACAAAGAACATCATTGTTTGAGGCGAATACCTTCTAAAAAACTAAACGTCGAACATCTCACCTTAATACTTTTCACTGTCGTATGCGTTTTCCATCGTCTAATCAAGCAACGGCGGTCAGAAAACTATCACCACTGGACGAAGATCAATTATTAGCAAAAAGAGAAAGATATTGCAGGAAATTCAACACTTCATTTTCTCTACTTGTTACTGACAGCCCACTGGAGCAGAACATGCCGTTAGGAAAGTCCGCGGAGTAATGTTTATATTAAATGGTATAAAAAAGAATTCAACAAAGAACGCACGTCATAAATATCTCCCAGCTGTAACACGTTTTCTGAGCCTACTGCTGTTACTGGATATTGTCAACAGGTTAAGCAGCCGAAAGATCTAATTTCCATGTTTGTGACATTTTTTTGGGGATTTCAGAACTAAATTCTATTTTATGTAATTCACACACTTTTAATGTCACTCTAAGCTTAAACGAGAATGGTAGAGACTGGCTTACATGATTACAGTTGCACTTGCCACTGTCGCTACTAGTTCACAGTTGGTGTCTGTTATATTCATTATTTTAATACCGTTTCTCTGCTACCCGAACAGCGTTTGTGAAACAAGGAGCTGGAGGGTGCCGCAGTGTCTTCCACAGACAAGTCCAGAATGCCATCAGCCTCATGATACGTCGTCCGTCCAAAAAGTTCCGAGACTGGTTTTATTCCAGGTATAAAAGCGACGTCAGCGCAGTAACTACGACAGCGGCTTGAACTAACTGTAAACAGCACATGTGCCACCACTGTAGTGTCACAAATCACGCTGGAGCAACATCTTTACATCAAGCGTTCGAGACAATTTTCCAGAATACTCTGAAGAGCAGAAAATTGTGTGCAAAGTTTGTCCCGCACACCCTGGCTCCCGAACAAAAACAACTAAACGTAGACACCTGCTGCGACTTGATTGAAATTCAAAACGCGGATAATTCTTTTCTGAAAGAACTAGTCTCGGGTGATAAGTGTTGATGCTATTAGCATGAACCTACCACAAAACGACCAGTGCAGAAATTCAGTAGCAGGGTCAACGCTTTTGACAACAAAAGCGATGTTCAAGTCAATGTGGCACGCGAGTTGAGCAACATCCCAAAGAAATAGTTTTCTGGCAGGTTCAGTTTGTGTGACATTCTGTGCGTTGTACTCAAGTGGAAAGGAAGGACTATGTAGAACCCCTGAAACATTAAAACCCCAATCTTCACTTCTTGCTCTTCTTTATTAATACAGTCTCGTAATTTCTCGGACTGACTATTTCGGAAGCAACACTGAGTGCCTTAACTTAAACACCAACATTCGAGAAGCCACAGCTGGTGCATCAGACACTTTAGGTAGCGCAGACATTTTTCTCGGACGCAACCGATTTTAATCGTATAAAAACAAAATTAAAAAATTCTAATTTCTGTGATAAGATGTGCCGAATGTGACTGAGGATCAAGATCATCATAGCCAGGGAAGTACGTTCCTCTCATTCAGGTGTCACATGAACGATTCTTGCACTGTCGTACTGGTCATACATGCCTCCAGCGAGCTGCTAAAGTTGCAGAAAGGAATGAGCATTGTCTACCAAAATTTTTCTGTATTCAGAAGGAGGAGATGAGATACAGGTGGAAGTAAAGCTGCGAAGTTAAATCGTGAGTTGTTCTACGATAGCTCAGTCGCTAGAGCACTTACCCACGAAAGGTCCCTAGTTCGAGTTCCAGTCCGCTCCACAGTTTTAATCTGCCGCGAACTGTCTTTTCCTATAATCGTCGCCTACGAGGACTACGACAGGATTGTAGACATATCATTATTCTCTGTATGAGGGCTTTTCTATGCATTTGTTCGGAGTGTTTCACAAAAGATTTCCTACTTTGAAGAGAAGTAACACGGGAGCTGTGACGATAAGTGATTTTAACAGTTGGCATCTATACTGATAATCAGACAAGGTCTGTCTGTAATATATAGATATTTTTTTCCAAAGATATCGATATTTACCGGCGACATCTTTTTCGCTCTAATATCGATATCGAAATGGCAATATCGAGTGCCGATATTTTTATTTTATATTATATTTCTTTCGTTATTTCCGGTAAATATTTGAAATTGTTCTTTTGAAATTATAGTAGGACATAATTTTACTACTTTTTGAGCTTTCATCAAGTCCAGTCTTCTCTTTGACTGTGTGAAGAAATAGCACATCAGCTGCGTTAAAAAAATAACTTTAACGCAACTAGTGTGCTATTTCTTCACATCGGCATTCTTCAAAAATGTTGCTGAAAATGGCGAACAAAAATCTAAATGACAAGACTGGTCTTCGCGGTGGAAGGGTACGTGAGGGGGTAAATGCTGACGTAATTGGAGCCTTTCCAGAAATGAAGGACGAGTGAAGTCTACATGAAGTGTTCCGGACAAATCCGACATGTGACGAAATCGAACGACGGACCCATCGGACAACTTTTGTTGTGCCACTTACTATACGTGCAAATAAAGTTGACTCTCGGCGCAGTGGCTGATGGCAGCAACCGTAAATGCATTTCCCACTTACAGTCGCTCACATCAACCACCGCGCCGAGTGTCAACCTTGTGTACATACAGTTACCACTGTTAGCAAAGTCGTTATCTCCAAGTGTGAACGTGCATCGTTTCCCTTTCGATTCTTGCACTAAGGTGGGTAAGCGGGCTGCTAGGTTGTTGATACACAGAATATCTAATAATTGGTTGAAGTGGCTCTGAGCACTATGGGATTTAACTGCTGAGGTCAGCCGGCCAGAGTGGCCAAGCGGTTCTAGGCGCTACAGTCTGGAACCGCCCGACCGCTACGGTCGCAGGTTCGAATGCTGCCTCGGGCATGGTATGTGATGTCCTTAGGTTAGTTAGGTTTAAGTAGTTCTAAGATCTAGGGGACTGATGACCTCAGAAGTTAAGTCCCATAGTACTCAGAGCCATTTGAACCATTTGTTGAGATCATCAGTCCCCTAGAACTTAGAACTACTTAAACCTAACTAACCTAAGGACATCACACACATCCATGCCCGAGGCAAGATTCGAACCTGCGGCCGTAGCGGTCGCGCGGTTCCAGACTGTAGCGCCTAGAACCGCTCGGCCACTCCGGTCCGCATCTAATAATTAATCAATACTTAAATATGCAGCTCTAAAACCGACAGTGTATTCAGAATGTGCAGCCGATATTTTTATAGGCCGATGCGTCGATATTTATTTCGTCAATATGTCGACACACTCTCTCTATACATCGAAGACCGATAATGCTATTTATTAAATATCAATATACGGATTCCCGATATTTTTAAAAAAATTAACAATCCTAAATCAGATACAATGCCGCCGACATACGGCGATATGTCAGCGGATTAAAAGAGTCCGAGAAAGAGGTCATAGAACCTAGTACGCCGTATCTACATATGATGCAGTCAAACTCACATCAAAAACGATTCAAAATTTGCTCTATGTGCAGCACAAAAATGGCGCAAACGAACAACGAAACTGACCGTCACCTGCTTTTATGTGGCAACGGAATCTGACGTACGTGCTTGGCTGGTCATCAACTGAAGCTTATCCCTTGTTGAATTGTTACGGAAAGCTGTACTCTCTAATGTGCCCCACAAAATTTGTCGCAGATGGTAAGAAGCAGCGAGTATGCGGCCTCCACTATTCGTGTTACAATTAGTGCGGAATATTCCAACTGGGCTACATTACGAGAGTAATGTACAGGGTGACAATTACTGAACTATATGAAATAAAATCGTCGTAACCTCTGAACGGTTTGCGTTAGGACGTTCAAATTCCACGATTGATCGCTGGGCATCACGGGAATTAGCCCACTTTCATTTGGATAGGTTCGTCAATAAGCAAAATTGGTGCATTTGGGGGACTGAGAATCCGTATTTCGCGACCGAGAAGTATCTTCACCCTCAATGGGTGACTGTGTGATGTGGAATGTCCAGTCACGGAATAATCTGTGCGATATTCCTTGATGGCACGTTGACTACCGAACGGTATGTGAAGATTTTGGAAGATGATTTCATCCCCATTATCCAAAGTGACCCAGATTTCGACAAGATGTGGTTCATGCAAGACTGAGCTCGGCCCCATCGAAGCAGGAGAGTGTCTGATGTCCTGGAGCACTTTCGGGACCACATTCTGGCTCTGGGGTGCCCAGAGGCCACAGCCATTGGCCTCGATTTGATGTTCCGACACCAGCAGGTCATGCATAATTTCGCTATTCGTCTAGCCACATCATCGCCAATGATGGCAGGCACAGCGAACATGTCATAACCTAAATCCGAATATCTGTAGTGATTTTTACATATCGAATAAACTGTGTGCACGCCGTGGTTTGTAACTAATTTACGTTTTATTTTTTCCTATAGTCCAATAATTATCACACTGTAGAAAGTTCCATAACCTCCTCCATGTCAGCCAACATGGATTCCGAAAGAAATCGATCATGTGGAACCCAACTCGCTCTTATTTCACATGAGATCCTGATAGCTACGGATCGACGTAGTCTGGTAGATGCGGTATTTCTTGACTTTCGAAAAGAATTTAACTAAATATCACGCATATTCTTAACATCGAACGTGCAATCGTATTGAGGTAACGAGCGAAGTTTGTGACTGGACTGATGATTTATTGATAGAGAGGAAGCAGCATGTTACTTTGGATAGAAAGTCATCGACACATGTAAAAGCAACAACTGGTGTGCCCCAGGAAAGTGTGGTGGGACACTTTCTGTTCCTGTTCCATGTTACTGACCTTGCACACGATATTGACAGTAACATCAAACTATTCGCCGTTGATACAGTAACCTACAACGAAGTACTTTCTGAAAAACTTGCTTTAAATATTCAAAACTGTGACATTGATCACCTCACAAAACGAAAAAAAAAACTTAGTATCCTATGACTGTAATATCAGCGAGTCACCGTTGGAATTGGTCAACTCATACGAATAACTGGGTATAAAAATTTATAATGATATGACACGAAGCGATCACACAAGCTCAGTGGTAGGTAAAGCAGGTAGCAGACATCGGTAGAAAATTAGGGAAATGCAGTTAGTCTAGTTGCAAAACACTCTACGACCTGTCTTAGAATATGGCTCAAGTGTGCATGACACATACCAAATAGGACTAACACGAGTTATTCAACGTAGAAAAAGACGGGCAGCACGAAAAAGTTTATGTAAGAGCAGTTGCATTTCCACATCATTTCGGTAAAAGAAACGTTCAAATGATCTATGGAACACATAACTAACAGGTTTGACCCATGGACAACGTGACAGACTCAAAAAACTCAAATGGCAGTCGCGGAAAGATAGACCAATCCATCTCACGAAAGCCTACTTACGATGTTTTAAGAATCAGCTGTAAGTGATGAATCTAGGAATAAACTGAAACCCCTCTGTATTATGAAGAAAATAATAATAGGCTAATTACAGCGTGCACACAGGCATTTAAGCAATCATTCTTCCTGCGCTGCATACGTGAATGGGACGGGAGAAAGCCCGAACTGGTCCAATGGGAAGTATCCTGTGACACGCACTTCACAGTGGTTTCCAGAGTATGGATGCGTACAAGATTGCTGAAGAGCCGCTGGTCGGTTGGGTTAGGCACCATCTTTCGTAAGTTACGTCATACCTGATGGATCCTTCAGTGCTTGTAGCGCGGCGGCAAATTATTCCATTGTTGCTAAGCACGGTTTAGCATTGAGGCTTCCTCGCTTACAAGGGTGTCTGATGTTTTTATTGCATGCTGCAGCCAAAACGGTCAATTTCCAGGAATGTAGTGATCAGCCTTGACCTACATGCTGGTTATCAATACAGCGAAATCGCCAGGGGTAGCAAGGAAACTACATTCAGCAAAGTGATCGCCAATGTGGCAGCATCATAGTTTCGAGGTGGATACACAATTAGTACCGTCTCGGGAAATTACAAGGGGCTAAACAGTGTCCTACCATTGTCAGGTATATGAATCAAGATGTTAATGTTTCATAGCACGTCAGTTCTATTTTTCCCTTCCAGGGGTATTATTTTCATTTCGAATCACAATTACGGACATTGAGATTAATTAATCAAGGTCTACGTGTCTATTTATTCAGTCAGGCTCCATCGTGACGCGCAACCGTACACACGTTTGTTCGAAGCTCAGTCTAGTAATTTGCAACTGTTGTGATGCTCCCATATTGTCATTAACGAAGGGCTTCAGGCTTCGGACCCTAGGACCCATCGTGTACTGTTTTACAGTGAAATCTTATTAAGTTCTATAGTATCAGTGATAAATCTGTATGGACATTTAGATACTTCGCTTCGATTCTTGCCCGTAAACTTGTCATTGCCCGAATAGGAACAAACTCCAAATTTCATATGCTGAACTGTTAATTTATTGCACAGTGGACACTGAATTAGAAATAAAACGCAAAGGGCTGCCTGTGCATATTAATTGTGTTTATATGAGTGTGGTGGGAAGTCTCTGATGATGTACTGTTTATTTCTAGGGGAAACTCAAAAAGCTGAAGCCAGGACATACATATAATCTACAACGGATCGGTCGCTGTCATCTGTTTCTGACAGGCGACAAATATTCAATTAAAAATACACTGGAAAGGTAATAAATAAAGATGAGAGCTATGCCCTAATAAATATACGTTAGAAAACATTGTTATAGGTTTCCAATTACATTCCAACAAGTCTCTCCTAGCAATATTCAAAGGTAGATCCCTAGATGTCCAGAAACGCCGTTCTAAGTGAGTGGAAGGTTTATTATCACTGTAAATATACGGTAGCTTCCAGTTTTTGGTCAAAGAATGCTGTATAAGTCCCGATTTCATTTTTTCTTGTACTTCACGTAAGAAACAACTTTTAGGAAAATCGATATTTGGTGCCTACTATTTCGGTAGGACAACGACATGCCTTTGGAATAGCTTAAAAGCCAATCAGTATACAGTAGAACTCGGATTACCCAAACTCCAACTATTCGAATCACCGATTATACGGATCGCTTTGAGAAAAAACAAATTTGTACTGTATGACGAAAGATTGTTGGTTGTGTTCAATAGTTATTACGGTATACAGTACACTGTATGTTTCTCTATCGTTCTAAAATCAATCCGCAGCGAATGTATTGAAAGACAAAATCTTCCAGTGAACAATGGATACAGTACGCGCATTATTGTACGCGCAATGCACGTATTTTGTCTGCAGTGCCCGTCATTCAGTACGGCCTACATCTGTCTGTATCGTGAGCGTAACGAATACACTGATTCGTCGCTATACGTCCCGTATTCCGTGTCTTTTGTTTTGTGCATGTGTTTTAATTTACTGTGCGGCATATATCTTCTGCCAATGACCTTGCCGCAGTGATAACACCGTCTCCCGTCTGATCACCAAAGTTAAGCGTTTTCGGGCTCAACTAGCACTTGGCTGGGTCGGCCGAGCGCTGTTGGCTAGGGGGTACCCTCAGCTCTTGTGAGGCCAATTGAGGAGCTACTTCAGTAGCGGTTCCGGTCTCGGAAACTGACAACGGCCGGGAGATCGGTGTGCTGACAGCATGCTTCTCCATAGCCGCATCCGGTGACGCATATCGGCTGAGGATGACACGGAGGTCTGTCGGAACGGTTGGTCCTTCCGAGGCCTGTTCGGACGGAGTTTCATGTCTCCTCTAACAGGAAATGTGTTGCCTTATCTTTAGCAGACAAAACAAAGTCCTGGAACAGAAAGACAAAGGCGAGAGTGGTAAGTAATTCGCCGAGAGGTTTCGCGGGGAACATTAATTTAGGAAAACAAGTTCTCAATTTCAAACTTTGTGTCTGTCCTTGAGAATGAAGACGAGAGTTCGTCGAGAAAAGCGATGAAAACAACAGAAAATAAAGAGCTCGAAGAGGCGGCATAGTCAGGAGGAGGACATTGTTACTGAACTAGGTGCGCGATCGTCGGCTCGTGTGACGTTTACGTGTCTTGGCACTTGCGCTAACATGTTTGGAGCGGCGGCACGAGTGCAACCATATAATTACGTTCACCGTCAAGCTGATGCGAGACTTGGCTGCACGAAAACAATTAAAGATGGCAAAACAACTGACGCTGACCGATATGTTCAAGAACTGACACTATATGTAAGTACAGCACCGTACAAAACCTAAACAATATTGTTTAGTAGGCATTAAATTAATATTACACTAGTACGTATACACAAATGTGGCTGTTTTTTAAGAAAGGACCTGTTTTCATGATTTATCCAATTATCCGGATATTTGATATCCGGAGCGGGTCCGGTCCCGAGTAATCCGGATAACTGGCGATCTGCTGTACATGTACTGGCTAAATATAAAGAATGCAACTAATGCGATGTATTTGCTTTTTAGCGCTGCGGATCATATAATAAGTATGTTTATTTCAATGCATGGCGGTTACGCGTTGGAACTTCTTTCTCGTATCTTCAGGCCAGTATGCTTACAGACAACTGTTTACATGTGAAACATATCATTAGCTACATTACAGAGAATGTACTATACGAATCTGATTGTAGTAACTGATGCAAATGTCAATGTGCGTCTCACAAATGCTGTGTTGTGCAAATCATCAAAGGAGTAGAAAGCGTACTTGGCAGTGGTAACAGATGACACCCAGCGACCGTATCAGCTAAACATTCATTGTAGCTTATGTTACGAGCTTTTACAGCTGTAGATTTTTTGAGAAACTGTTGTTTCCGTATAACTTATAATCTGTATGCATGCACGCCTGAAGATAAGTAAGAAGTTATGTACTGAAACAAATGTAACGTCACAGGTAATTGGGCGGGAGAATACTAGCGAGAATACATAACACTACATTTGGATTCGATCTCAGTGTAAAAAAAAAAAATGGTAATTAAGAGATTGCACGACGTAGATGAGAAAGAAACACAGCGTATCTTTGTAACTCGAGTTTAGAAACAATTACGGGAATGACAGTTAAAATGCCATTTCGTGAAATTACATGGCATGCTGGTAAGATACTAAAACATATGCGATTTATGAAAATAAAGCACTTTCGAAATTGTTAAGTCACACACCCTTCGTCACATAGTGAACACGTGCAGGATGAGAGCAGATGTGTAAAAGACGCCTACAGGACGTAGGAGACGGCATTGTGGACACCTGTTTATTTGAAATCGGAGGGGGCAGAAACAGTGAGGTCTGGGTGGCGACAGGTGTACTCACTGATGCGCTAGGGCTAGCGAGGACCACCTGCGACGTGTGTGCGGAGCTGCTGCTTCCGACGAGGTCGGCGGCTGGCAGCACACTGCCGCCGGTGCGCTCCCTGCTTGTCAAGCCGTCTCTTCCCCCACTCACTTTCCCCTCCGCACGGCCGACCAATACCTTCCTCCTTCCAGGCGGCACTTCGGTCTGCAACGCGGATTTTCAGAGATGGAGTTGCTATTCGCAACGTCCTCTCCCTCCGATAAACCAGTGTGTGGGCGAGTCACGCTCTATCAGCTCTCGATGTGTAGGCTACACGTATCTCAGCTGTCGGTTGTCCGGCATAAAAGCCCTGAAATGAAGAGCGAGGCTGTAGTACATACATACTTTGATAAAACGCGTTGTCGTTAGTTGTGATTTATGCCCGAAGGCCAATGCTCTAAAGAAAATGAAAATAAAAAGATTTTACATTGACTTTTCAGTTAATTTTACTGTCTTAGTTTGAACAAAAAATCCAGAATGGCCACTATAAAAAAATTAGAGTTGCTATCTTCTCTCTGAATGCACGTTCAATGAGAATTCATTAATGAAGGTACAAACTTGTGTATGTTCTACCGTATTAATGTATTCAGAGAGACTTTTACTGACTATCGTAATGGTGAACAACTTTCAAGAAGATATTACACTTTGAGAATGAGGCGCAGAAACAATGTAAATAACATCACTGACAGTGCAATTGTAATGTAATTAAAATATTTCACCTGAACAGTAAATTAATACACTCCTGGAAATTGAAATAAGAACACCGTGAATTCATTGTCCCAGGAAGGGGAAACTTTATTGACACATTCCTGGGGTCAGATACATCACATGATCACACTGACAGAACCACAGGCACATAGACACAGGCAACAGAGCATGCACAATGTCGGCACTAGTACAGTGTATATCCACCTTTCGCAGCAATGCAGGCTGCTATTCTCCCATGGAGACGATCGTAGAGATGCTGGATGTAGTCCTGTGGAACGGCTTGCCATGCCATTTCCACCTGGCGCCTCAGTTGGACCAGCGTTCGTGCTGGACGTGCAGACCGCGTGAGACGACGCTTCATCCAGTCCCAAACATGCTCAATGGGGGACAGATCCGGAGATCTTGCTGGCCAGGGTAGTTGACTTACACCTTCTAGAGCACGTTGGGTGGCACGGGATACATGCGGACGTGCATTGTCCTGTTGGAACAGCAAGTTCCCTTGCCGGTCTAGGAATGGTAGAACGATGGGTTCGATGACGGTTTGGATGTACCGTGCACTATTCAGTGTCCCCTCGACGATCACCAGTGGTGTACGGCCAGTGTAGGCGATCGCTCCCCACACCATGATGCCGGGTGTTGGCCCTGTGTGCCTCGGTCGTATGCAGTCCTGAATGTGGCGCTCACCTGCACGGCGCCAAACACGCATACGACCATCATTGGCACCAAGGCAGAAGCGACTCTCATCGCTGAAGACGACACGTCTCCATTCGTCCCTCCATTCACGCCTGTCGCGACACCACTGGAGGCGGGCTGCACGATGTTGGGGCGTGAGCGGAAGACGGCCTAACGGTGTGCGGGACCGTAGCCCAGCTTCATGGAGACGGTTGCGAATGGTCCTCGCCGCTACCCCAGGAGCAACAGTGTCCCTAATTTGCTGGGAAGTGGCGGTGCGGTCCCCTACGGCACTGCGTAGGATCCTACGGTCTTGGCGTGCATCCGTGCGTCGCTGCGGTCCGGTCCCAGGTCGACGGGCACGTGCACCTTCCGCCGACCACTGGCGACAACATCGATGTACTGTGGAGACCTCACGCCCCACGTGTTGAGCATTTCGGCGGTACGTCCACCCGGCCTCCCGCGTGCCCACTATACGCCCTCGCTCAAAGTCCGTCAACTGCACATACGGTTCACGTCCACGCTGTCGCGGCATGCTACCAGTGTTAAAGACTGCGATGGAGCTCCGTATGCCACGGCAAACTGGCTGACACTGACGGCGGCGGTGCACAAATGCTGCGCAGCTAGCGCCATTCGACGGCCAACATCGCGGTTCATGGTGTGTCCGCTGTGCCGTGCATGTGATCATTGCTTGTACAGGCCTCTCGCAGTGTCCGGAGCAAGTATGGTGGGTCTGACACACCGGTGTCAATGTGTTCTTTTTTCCATTTCCAGGAGTGTATAAGGAACATCTTAGAAAACATCGATAAAATCGAGAAAACAGTGTATGTGTGTGTTAACGAGGATGGTTAAGAAGAGGATGAGGACAACATGAGCAAAACTAGATCACGGTATATGTGAATCTAAATTTGTTATAGTTGTAGGTACTTCATAAACGGCAGGTTTAAAAGTTTAACTGTCAGAAATTTACCGTGAACGGAAAAGATGTAGTTATGGTAGAAGAACAAAATCTCTGAGCCGGCCGGTGTGGCTGTGCGGTTCTAGGCGCTTCAGTCTGGAACCGCGTGACCGCTACGGTCGCAGGTTCGAATCCTGCCTCGGGTATGGATGTGTGTGATGTGTTAGGTTGGTTAGGTTTAGGTAGTTCTAAGTTCTAGGGGACTGATGACCACAGATGTTATGTCCCATAGTGCTCAGAGCCATTTGAACTATTTTGAACCAAAATCTCTGACGCAGTGTCCCGACTGACTGACTGATTCACTTACTCAGTGAATTATCATTGCTCAGCCCAAACCGCTAAGAACAGAAACTTGAAATTTGGAGACACTGTTGATCTTATACTGTAGCCGTTGTTTAAGAAGGGATTTTTCGGAATTCCACCCTTAATGGGGTAAAATAGGGGCCGAAAAGTTTTTTGAAAATGTGTCGCTATTAAGACAACTTTGAAACCAGACCTATGAAAATTTGTATTTGGTTTCTCGGTCAGAAATAAATACGTGTTCCAGTATTTTTGGAAATTTAGCCCCTATGGTTGAGAAATAGTGGGTGGAAGTCTTATATAAATATATTATTAAACAATTACTAAAGCATTTTTAAAGCTACAGCTATGAAAATTGGTATTTGACTTCTCGGTTACAAATTTAAAAAAATATCTGTTTCGATGCTTTTCGAAATTCAGTCCGTAAGGGGGTGGGTCGTGGCATGAAATGTTTTACGAAAAATTTCATTATAAAAGCATTTTTAAAGCTAAATCTATGAAAATCTGAATTTGGCTCATCAGCTAGAAATAAAAAAAAGCGTTTTACTGTTTTCGGAAATTCAACCCATAAGGGGATTAGATAGGGAATGAAATTTTTTATGGAAATATTTCATTATGCAACGTTTGAAGCTAAATCTATGAAAATTTATATTTGACTTATCTGTTAGAAATAAAAAAGAAACGTATTTCACTGCTTTTGGAAACTGAAACCCTAAGTGTGTGAAACACGGGGTGAAACGCTATATGAAAATACTTCATTGTGAAAGCATTTTTAATGTTAAATCTTTGAAAATTAGTGTTTAGTTTCTCGGTTAGAAATCAAAAAGTTTCATTGTTCTTCGATCACTCGTTTTTCACGAGGCCCTCTCGAGTAGCGAAAGTTTAATTATAAACATCCTTTACTTGCTGATGTATGTAGCTGGAACTTTGTTTGTATCTTTGTTTGGTTCTCAGCTAAGAAACAAGGTTTTTCGTACGTCGCTGGTAAGTTTTTCGCGTTCGTCGGTAACTCTTTCCCCAACGGCACCATTTCCCACAGTAATGTCGTGGTCTTACGCTGCTTTTGTGGACAGCTAAATAAAATACGGTTGACGTGTTGTTAAGCACTTGGGAAACCTCCCGTCACCGAATTTCAGGCGCAAGATTGTCACTTGTAAGTTTCTGCTGCAATTGCTTTTTTCTGTATCAAGGATGTTTTGGTTGTTTTTGGACCACAGCTGTTTAACATCTGTATGACAGATGAAATCGTACGGTGATTGTTTTTAGTATTTCTTTGCCTCCTTAGCCCAAGCATCTACTTCTTCATTGCCCTTAATTAAGCCACGACTCTTAACCCATTTATGATGATCGTCTTATTAAAGTTGAAAGTTCCTGTACTTCTTCTAAAATACATACAAAAGATAGCTTCTTGTGTTGCTGTTACTATGGTGCTTTCATATGAACAGCGATATTATAGCATTATAATCGTTTTCTCCTACAGTCCTTTTCGGTAAAGGAGTTCGTCCAAGATTTCTCTGAGTTAAGCTGTGAAGATGGATGCTGCTGCCGGAATATTAAGCTTCTGTCCCGTTATATGACACTATCGAAGTATGCTATACCTATACCACTGGAGTTCTTCGAAACGTCACTACACAGGGTGTCCCATTTATACTGATCATCCGACATAGCTTTCTGTCCATAAGCAAAATAAGAAATGTATGAAACAAATGTTTTTAGTTATCTGGCGGACATTAACTGAATGATTACCTTTGTTCGTTACGAAGACGAGAACAGCAGAGAGTCTTTTTAAATAGAGCACTGTATGTTTTATTCCTTAATCCACTTCCTCTGCCCAAAACATGTTCCAAAACGTACCACAATGTAACATTCACGTAAATATGACATTAAAAACACAACACAAAACTATGACTCTGACTATACTGCACTAACACACAGTGCAGAACCCGGGGTAATGTAACTCGTCTACATCTACATCTACGTGACTACTCTGCTATTCACAACAAAGTGCCTGGCAGAGGGTTCAATGAACCACCTTCAAGCTGTTTCTCTACCGTTCCACTCTCGAATAGAGCGCGGGAGAAACGAGCACTTAAATTTTCCTGTGCGAACACCGGTTTCTTTTATTTCATCGTGATTATCAATTCTCCCTATGTAGAGTGTGCCAACAGGATGTTTTCGCAATCGGAGGAGAAAACTGGTGATTGAAATTTCATGAGAAGATCCCGTCGCAACGAAAAACGCCTTTGTTTTAATGATTGCCACTCCAATTCACGTATCATGTCGGTGGCACTATCTCCCCTATTTCGCCAAATTACAAAACGAGCTGCCCTACTTTTAACTTTCTCGATGTCATCTGTCAGTTCCACCTGATGCAGATCACACACCGCACAGCAATACTCCAGGATAGGGCTGCCAAGCGTGGTTAAGCAGTCTCTTTAGTACACCTGTTGCACTTTCTAAGTGTTCTGCCAATGAATTGCAGTCTGGTTTGCTCTAACCACAACATTATCTATGTGTACTCGCTCCAATTTAGGTTATTTGTAATTCTAATCCCTAATTATTTAGTTGAATTTACAGCCCTCAGATTTGCGTGATTTATAGCAAAATCGAAATTTAACCGATTTCTTTCAGTACTCATGTGGATAATTTTACAATTTTCTTTATTCAAGGTCAACTGCCACTTTTCACACCATACAGATATCTTATCTAAATCATTTTGCAATTCGTTTTGATTACCTGATGACTTTACAAGACGGTAAATGACAGAATCATCTGCAAACAATCTAAGAGGGCTACTCAGATTGTCTCCTATGTCGTTAATATAAATCCGGAACAATAGAGGGCCTGTAACACTTGCTTGGGGAACGCCGGATATTACTTCTGTTTACTCGATGACTTTCCGTCTGTCACTACGAACTGTGACCTTTCTGACAGGAAATCACGAATCCAGTTGCACAACTGAGACGATATTCCATAGGAACGCAGTTTGGTTAGAAGACGCTTGTGAGGAACGGTGTCAAAAGCCTTCTGGAAATCTAAAACTATGGAATCAATTTGGCATCCCCTGTCGATTGCGCTCATTGCTTCATGAGTATAAAGAGCTAATTGTGTTTCACAAGAACAATACTTTCTGAATCCGTGCTGACTATGTGTCAATAAATCGTTTTCTTCGAGGTAATTCATAATGTTTGAACACAGTATATGATCCAAAACCCTACTGCAAATCGGTGTTAGTGATATGGGCCTCTAATTCACCGGATTACTCCTATTTCCCTTTTTGGGTATTGGCGTGACTTGAGCAATTTTCCAGTCTTTGGGTAAGGAGCTCTCTATGAGCGAGCGGTTGTATATAATTGCTAAATATGGAGCTATTGTATCAGCATACTCCGAAAAGAACGTGACTGGTATACAATCTGAACCAGAGGCCTTGCCTTTATTAAGTTATTTAAGCTGCTTTGCTACACCGAGGATATCTACTTCTATGTATCTCATCTTGACAGTTGTTTTTGATTGGAATTAGGAATATTTACTACTTCTTTGGTGAAGGAGTTTCGGAAAACCGTGTTTAATAACTCTGCTTTAGTGGTACTGTCATCAGTGACTTCACCGTTGTTATTGCGCAGTGAAGTTACTGGCTGCGCCTTTCCAATGCTGTGCTTTATGTCTGACCAGAATCGCTGTGGGTTTTCTGCCAGATTCCGAGAGAGTTTCATTGTGGAAATTATTAAAAGCATCTCGCATTGAAGCACGAGCTATATTTAGAATTTGTGCAAAACTTTGCCAAACTTGGGGGTTTTGCGTTCTTTTAAATTTGGCGTGTTTTTTCGTTGCTTCTGCAACAGCGATCTGACCGGTTTTGTGTACCATGGAGAATGAGTACCATCAATTATTAATTTATGTGGTATATATCCCTCAACTGCCGTCGATACTGTCTCTATGAAATCATTCCACATCTTTTCTACGCTTACATGATCAGATCGGAAGGAGCGGAGACTGTCTCTTAAAAAGGCGTTAAGAGCATTTTTATCAGTATTTTTAAGTAGATGTACTTTGCGTTTCTTTTTGATGGTTGTGAGTGTTATGGTATTAATCGTAGCAGCAACTGCCTTGTGGTCTCTAATCCCTGTATCCACCATGACACTCCCTATTTCTCCAAGATTGTTTGTTGCTAAGAGGTTAAGTATGCTTTTGCAACCATTTACGCTTCGTGTGAGCTCATGAACTAACTGTTCAAAATAATTTTCTGAGAAAGCATTCAGTCTAATTTCGGATGACGTTTTATGCCTGGTGCCAGCCTCAAACGTATAATTTTTCCAGCATATCGAGGGTAGGTTGAAGTTACCACCGACTGTAATTGTATGATTGGGGTACCTGTTTGAAATGAGACTCAAGTTTTCTTTGAACTGTTCAGCAACTATATCTTCTCAGTCGGGGGTCGGTAAAACGATCCAATTAATAGATAAGTCCGATTGTCAAGATAACCTCTATCCATTCTATTTCGCAGGAACTACCTACTCCAATTTCACTACAAGGTAAACTACTTCTGACAGCAATAAATACTCCACCATCAACTGTATTTAATTTATCCTTTCTGAACACTGTTAGGTCGTTTGAAAAAATTTCCACTGAACTTATTTCCGGCTTTAGCCAGCTTTCCGTACCTATAACTATTTGTGCTTCAGTGCTTTCTATTAAGGGCTTGGAACTCTGGTTCTTTCCCAAAGCAGCTACGACAATTTACAACTACAGTACCGATTGTTGCTACAACTACCTTAATGTGTTTTACCTGCCCCCTTTAGACGGACGCCCTTTCTGTGGTTTCCTGAGACCCTCTAACCTAAAAAAGCGCCCAGTCCTTTCCACACAGCTCCCGCTACCCGTGTAGCCGCTTCCTGTGTGTAGTGGACTCCTGACCCATTAAGCGGAACCCGGAAACCCACCACCCGAATGCGCAAGTCGAGGAATCTGCAGCGTAAACGGTCACAGAACCGCCTGAGCCTCTGATTCAGACCCTCCACTTGGCTCTGCATCAAAGGACCACAGTCGGTTGTATCGACCACGCTGCAGATGGTTAGCTCCACCTTAATCTAGCAAGCAAGACTAGCAGTCTTTACCATTTCAGCTAGCCGCCCGAAACCAGAGCAAAAAAAAAAAAAAAAAAAAAAAGGATACAGAAGGAAAATGCGCACCGGTTATTTGTGAGTTGTGTTCAGTTGACGGTTTGGGCGAGTACAATGTACAATGTACACCAGCGACAAGAAGGTACATGTGCTACTCATATATGGAGAATGTACACTGATCAGACAGAATATTATGACCACCGACATAATAACGATATAAACCAGTCCAGGAGATAGCAGCGTCACCTGGCGAGGAATGACTGCTAGTCAGACACACGCACGGTACATGTCCGCGTATAGAATGGACAATCCTCGCGATCAATCTGAATTTGACCGAGGGCAGATTCTAACGGCCCGGAAGCTCGGCACGAGCATACGACTTGTCGGGAGTTCGAGGAGTGCTGTGCTGATTGTCTTCAACACGTGGCGAAACCAAGGTCAAGCCACGATCAGACGTCGTGTGGTTGGGCGCCACCCCTCATTGCAGATGTCGGACGTTGTAGGCTGAGCAGACTGGTAAAACAGGACAGCCGGGGATTGTGGAGGAACTAACATCAGACTTTAATGCTGAGTGCAGAACAAGTGTGTCTCAACACAAGGTACACCGAACACTCCTGACGATGGACCTCCGCAGCCTACGACCCACGGATGTGCCAATGCCAACACCGCAATATCGGCTGGTTGTTTGATTTGGGGGAAGGGACCAAACAGTGACGTCATCGGTCGCATCGGATTAGGGAAGGATGGGGAAGGAAGTCGGCCATGCCCTTTCAAAGAAACCATCCCGGCATTTGCCTGAAGCGATTTGGGAAAATCACGAGAAACCTAAATCTGGATGGCCGGACGCAAGTTTGAACCGTCGTCCTCCCTAAAGCGAGTCCAGTGTGCTAACCACTGCGCCATCTCGCTCGGTACAATATCAGCAACTACGACTACGACTGAAATGGTCACGTGACCACCGGCACTCGACGTTGGCGCAGTGGCAGAGCGTTACATGGTCTGACGATGATGATGTTTGGTTTGTGGGGCGCTCAACTGCGCGTCATCAGCGCCCGCACTATTTCCCAAGCACGGTCTGACGAATCCCTATACCTTCTTCATCATGCCTATGGGAGAGCGCGAATCCGTCCTTTTCCAGGGGAACAGCTCCTTGACACCTGTACTGTGGGACGGAGACAAGCTGGTGACGGCTCCATTATGCTCTGGGTAACATTCACGTGGTTATCCATGGGTCCAGTGGAGCTCGTGCTAGGCACCAGGACGGCCAAGGAGAATCGTACACTGATTGCAGACCACGTACAGCTCTGCATGACGATCATGTTTCCCGGCGCAATGCCGTTCTTCAACAAGACAATGCGGAATGTGGTGGAGTGGTTCGAGGAACACAGTGGTGAGTTTAATTGACCCCACCCAATTCGCCAGATCTGAATCCGACAGAAAACATCTGGGATGTGATTGAACGTGGCGTCAGAGTCCGTTGCCCCCTCCCCCAATTTGAATTAGGTGACTTGTGTGTGCAGATATGGTGCTAACTCCGTCCAGTGACCTTCCAAGGTCTCATTGCTTCCATGCCACGACGTGTCACCGCTGCTATCCGTGCCAAATCTGGACATACCGTCTATTAGGTAGGTGATCATAATGCACTGGCTGATCAGTGTAAGTTAACAGAACAATGAAGGCGATAATTTTTTCTTATTTACAATACGGGTACACGTAGTACAGTAATGTTGTACTTGGAAACGATACATTGTGTATACTAAATATAGTTCCTGATTAAAAGCTGCACCATTGCTACTTTCCTTTTAATGTGGTGGAAGGTAAGAGTAAAGCTACTCTGGCGGAAGAAATCTCTGTAGAGCATAAATGTGCAACCCGCGGCCAGCGAGCTTCATGCGCCCGAAAGGAAATAAGCAAGTATCAGTGCGGCCCGAGAAGCGAGCGTGTATCACAGAGTCGGTAAAAAAATTACATAAAATTCCATTTGTGTAAAGTTATGATAAATTGAATATTTTTAATCTGAAACAGCTTTTCTCTCAACGGTTATCGTTAATGTTTTATTTGTGCAGCCCAAAGACATTACTAGTCTTCTTTTGGTGTGCCCCAGGTAAGCTAGAAGGTTGGACATTCCTGCTGTAGAGTAATACCCTCACAAGAACCCACCTTCCCAACGTATGTTTTCTCGTACTGTATTTCAGTTCTTAATGAGATCCTTATGGCTTTGTACTGGCAATTATGTTTTCTCTCTAGGGTAGTGCTTATTTCTGAGACGAAACAAAGGCACCTGTAACCATAATATTCTGATTTTATTGCAGCATAAAATAGTAAAAGTGCTTGTATCTTCGCTTCAAAAAACGCTTATCCCTGCAGGAGGTATATTTATTTATTTGTTTATTTATTTCAATTTAAAGACCTGTTACCTAATGTTTTAAAGTAGGTCGTCCATACTACTATTTTCGTTTATCACCGTTTTTGTAGTTTTTTTGTTTTGTTTTTATCTGCAACATTAAACAAAGAATGATACTTTTTTAAAATAAAAATAAATTTAGGCTGAAATATGAAGAAATTGTTGTTTTAAGAAGAATGTAAAAAGATGATAGGGTATAGGAGAGATTTGTCAGTGCCATCACCGACTGTGACTAGCGGCGAATAACTCAGAATTGTTTCTTTGAGCTATTGACCGCTAGTCACAACAAAATAGTTTAGTTAGTAGTAAAGAAATAGTATTGTTAATCTTATTCATTAACATGAGATGCTCATCTGTGTACAACATTGGGTGCTTTCTTGGCTAGATCGCCGGTACCTTACACTACATTTACTCTAGTATTCGCTATCCGTAACTATTATTTGACTGATATGTACAATTTGTCGGTGCATTTTGGCATGTTACATCTGATTCATAATTCTAGGTGCCTTATGTACTGTCACATTTCGTTTTCTTCCTCCTGTTCCTCTTGTTTGTCACTGTTTTCGCTGTCAGTGTTGGTGTCGCTGCCCACCCGCGGGAGCTTCCTGTTATGCTGCATGTAGGCATGTCTGTTACGTCGTGTCCGCAGGTACTCTTCATGTGTTGTTTCTCAAATACTGTTATGTTTAGCTATGACCATTGTTCTTCGTCTCTTACTACTGTGTATGTATGTAAGTCTCTTTCCGTGTAGTCTAAGTGTAGTGCATGTCAGTTGTTCGCGTATTTCCCGCAGAAGAAGACAGCGTGTTCTGGGGAACATTCTTCCCCGCATGTGCATTTAGGTGTCTGTCTCAGACTCATGCAGTTTAAGTGCGTGTTTCATTATCAGCCGTTCCCTTATATATCACGGAGGAAGCCGTGCAGTCTACGTCCCACTCACATTGTCATGAATCCAAACTCCAACTTTTATGATGACCTGTCGTCTGTATCGGTACACCAGTTATTGTGTGTACCTTATCTAGTTGGCCCTGAGCACCATGGAACTTAACATCTGAGGTCATCAGTCCCCTAGAACTTGGAACTACTTAAACCTAACTAATCTAAGAACATCACACACATCCATGCCCGAGGCAGGATTCGAACCTGTGACCGCAGCGGTCGCGCTGTTCCAGACTGAAGCGCCTAGAACCGCTCGGCCACTCCGGCTGGCCTTTATCTACTGTTCCCATCTTTAACCAGCAGAAGTGTGTTTGCGCCAATTACGCGTTTTTGTATAATATATTTACCGCGCGGTGCCATGATAATTTATCGTCAATATGAAGTGTTCCCACCTCTCGCCATCATAGGTTATGTAACACATCGTGGAACACTGTCGAATGATACTTTTGGTGGTCGAGGCGTTAGTGTGCGCAAGCAAGGGTGAACTGACCTCGAAATCTTTGAACCCGGTACACCCACCGGTCAGCGTTGTCGTGTACTCCTTTCCCTTGTGCGTCTTTTCAGGGATGCATTCGACCCTGGCTTCATCTTTACGCAGGACAATGCGCGACCGCATCGAACTACGCAGATGGAAGAGCTCCTGAAACAAAAGGATATTCAGCGAATGGACTGGTTTGCATCAACGACCATGCAGCAGTTGTACGTCGGGCTGGTTGAGGAATGCAACGTCCTACCACAGGAACTCCTTACAAACACTGTGGCCAGCTGCAGACCGTGCGCTCTCGTCCGTGGTGATTACACATCCCATTAAGAACCGTGCCCCACCTTTTGTAATGTCCAGGGGACTATTATAAATCGCGGTGACTTCGTGTAATTAAAAGCTTAAATCCGCCCGAACACGCTATGAAGGCGCGACGGTACCGACAGGCCGCCGTGTCATCCTCAGCTCACAGGCGTCACTGGATGCGGATATGGAGGGGCGTGTGGTCAGCACACCGCTCTCCCGGCCGTATGTCAGTTCACGAGACTGTAGCCGCTACTTCTCAGTCGAGTAGGTCCTCCGTTTGCCTCACAACAGCTGAGTGAACCCCTCTTGCCACCAGCGCCCGGCAGACGGGATGGTCACCAACCCATGTGCTCGTCCAGCCCAACAGCACTTAACTTCGGTGATCTGACGGGAACCGGTGTTACCACTGCAGCAAGGTCGTTGGCACTTGGTATAATTACTGTCTGTTAATAGTCATTTTTCATCGTCTCATTGCCTATTTCTTTCAGTTATATTCCGTACTATACTGTAGCAGCTCCGCCTATGTATGGTCCAAGTTTCACCGCACTACTTGGCAGTGACACATCACCCAAAAGTTACTTTCGTTGATAAGTTTTGCACACCAGTGTATATGAGAGGGGCAGAGATGAATGCGAAATCATTTTAGTGACGATACGGAACACAAGTCAGGTTATAAACAAGCAACATTGACAGAGGGCAGATTGTTATGACCCGGCGTGAGGGAACGAGCATCTCAGAAACAGCGTAGCTGGTTGGCTGTTCTCAAGCTGCTATCTATCCGTGGGAAGTGGCTGATGGACGGCGAAACCACGAGTAGGCAAGGCGTTGCATGTCCGCGCCTCAGAACTCGGGGTCGGGGTTTTGTCCGTGGGGGCAATATTATGCCTTGAAGGACATTCACCTGCACATCTGTGGGACCTATGGGATAATCGAAAGTACTATGATAGCTGTGGACTACATGAACATTATTGCGTACAACCTGTATTCCTTAACGCTTCGTGTTTTCCCGACGGCGATAGCATCTCCCTGCAGGATAAGTGTCCATACCGTAAGCCCAGAATGGCGCTGCAGTGTTTGTATGACCATGATAATGAAGCCACGTTGATATCGTGGCTCCCAAATTTGCCTGATCTGATCTTAGAGACAGGACCATCGAGACCATGCGACACGGTCTGGCCGCTATACTGCGTTCCAGAAGTGGTCTAATATGTTATCACGCAGCTGGTCGTAATTTTTTGGCTCATCAGTGTATACAGAGTGTAACAAAGCATTCCTATATGTAGTGGAAGAAAATACTTAATACGGACACTGGTCGGGAAAAGCTTCGTTTTTATGTTACATCTCATTTTCTACTCTTCTTCATAGTCACATTGATCACAAGAACCAGACGGGAAAAGAAGGAAGGAAGGAAGGAAGGAAGGAAGGAAGGAAGGAAGGAAAGAAAGAAGAAATACTGGAGCCGGCCGGGGTGGCTGAGCGGTTCTAGACGCTACAGTCTGGAACCGCGCGACCGCTACAGTCGCAGGTTCGAATCCTGCCTCGGGCATGGATGTGTGTGATGTCCTTAGGTTAGTTAGGTTTAAGTAGTTCTAAGTTCTAGGGGACTGATGACCTCAGAAGTTAAGTCCCATAGTGCTCAGAGCCATTTGTGCCAAAGACTGGATTTAACGTCCCGTCGACATCGAGGTCATTAGAGATGGAACACAAGCTCGAACTCTGTCAACGTTGGGGAAGGAAATTGGCCATGCACTTTGAAAGGAACCATCTGGCAGTTGTCTAGAGCAATTTAGGGAAATCACGGAAAACCTAAATCTGGATGGCATGACAGAAGGACACATCAGCATGGAATGAAACACTTTCCTAAATGATATGTTCAAAATGCCCTCCATTGGCATCATTCGACAATATGTGAACCTTCACTTTAGTGCAAATGTGCTATTCATGTATTAGACTTCGTATCAACGTGGTCAGATTTTAAGTTTTTACCATAGGCTGCCGATAACCCTAACGAAATTGTGCAACCACGTCATCAACGAAGATTTTCTGTCAACTTCTGGTACGACATGGTTGGTGACTGTATGTTAGGAGCAGTAGGGTAGTGGCGGCAGCAGAACACTTTTTATATCAAATTGATATGAAAATTGATTAAATTTATCAATTAATTCCCCAACCACGCCCACTTCACCCCAGACCACGCCCACCCCCACCACCCGGTGATGTCATGTGTTTTTCTCAGCCCGCACGTGATCCCCAGACCCCTCACCCTCTCCGCACTATCGCCCTCTCCCTCCCCTCACTCACATACCCTATTGGATGGAATTTCAAATTTTGGAGGGAATTTTGAATTTTGATGGGAATTTGTCGCAAGGCTATGCTGACGTCCTGTATTGTTCCTTCATAAGCAGTTTAAATACTTTGTTTTTTCGGTTGTAACACATCCAATCAGTGTACACCGCAATACACTTCTTTTTTTTTAATACCGTGACTTAGAGGTCTTTGTCAGCTGCTGCTAAACCTACATTAACACATTTCGATCCTTTGGCTCTCACAGAAAGCTGAACATTGCATGATGTAAAATATACCACTACCACAACGTACACTGGTAGAAATAAAACACAGAGCCGACGTTTCTCATTGGCAAAAATGTGGTAGACACCGCAACATATTGAAACTGGAAGATTTTGGGGTATTGTAAATGTCTCCCAACAGCTATTCGAAGGTGATGACCTGTACAGTTAATCTCATCTTCCCCATCGACAGGGTAACGGATGTCTCGGTGTTCCACTTCGAAAAGCATTGTTCCATCACTTTGCAGTCGTGTACAAGTTACTGTTCCGGTGATGACCATCACCAGGAGGTGCTGTTCACAGCACACACGAGGTAATACAAATAAAAAGACGTATTGTAATATTATTGGTGAAAAAAAAAAACATATGAAGGGCATCGCAGCATATGGAGATAGGATGAGAGTGCAACACTGAGGAACGCTTCCAAACAACTGTGATGACCTCCACATTTAATACCATGCTCCACAGCGAGAAATAGTAGATATCTAGTGTTCCGCCAAGACTCCCTCCTTGTCAACTGAGCCGTGTCAGCCAATCATTGTGCAGTAATCAGCAGCGTACACAGCGTCAGGAATGGAAAGACACCGTTGATATGGGACGACGTACTGTAATACATACCGCAGTTGATAGCGAGATCGATTTTAACAATTTTACCTGTTGTTCCGTAATTTCAACGCCAGTCCGTGACACGGTAGAGTGCTTCCCAATTTCTACTTCATCGCTAAATCACCCCTCCAATACTTTACAAGCACCGTATACTAGGTTCCGAATGCTGTTAGGTGACTGTGCAGTACATCCAGTCGACCATATACACCGAAGTATGCCAGACAGCGTCCTATACAGATGGAAAGAAGTTATCTACATATTTTCCAAAACACGGATCATAGTGCAGAATTTGTGATTATGACTGGCCATATTTCCCTGTGTGGATTGGCGCCGCAGAGTATTGTCGCATTCGTAGGATAAAGTGGGAGATTGAGAGAGTCCTCCCACAATGTCCTGAACCAATCCTTCCTGCAACACTAGTCTTACTCACGGCACCCGTCCAAAAGCATAAGATCTCTCCAGAAGCGTGCATGTCGAGGAGGTCACACCTATTGGCAGTGTATACTAGACATGAAAGTGTTGTATTGCTATAACAGACGGTTTATACGTGATGGAGGTCCAGACGTATGAAGTTTGAAACATTTCACGTAAATCACCCATGAAGTCAATTCTAAAGCATTATTCCACTGTCTGGAGCCAGTACCAGGAAGATACCGGCGTGAGAGAAATGATCGTAGAGCATAAACACACACTCCGATGATTACACGGTTCTGCACTTAAAAATAATATACTGTTAAAGCCATATGGTTTCCGAAGTCATGCGGAATGCAACGCTCTTAATACGCTAATGGAGAATATATTTGCCCAACATCAGATATACAACCACCCCACATGCATGTTATCCCATTCACTACGGTGACAAACTTTAAAATGATAAAACTGCTTCCTTCTACACTATTCCAGTGTCCTAGGAAGGCATCATCAGTGTGTATCCACAGCTCAAGCTGCTTATAAACCAACTAGAACCAAGTCTGGAGCCTGTAGTTTTGTCCCTCGGGAAATTAATGGATTTTATACGTCTTTTAATTCGGAAATGTACATACTGTTGTGGATTGGCAAGACAGCCAATCCACTATGAGGAAGCCGAAAGGCACGCGCTTAAGCTCACGCAGGCTGGCGTGAGGTCTGGAACAGGACAGGGAAATGAGACTAGCAAAAATAGTACGTAGCTGCTGGAATACTTAACTTTAATCCATAATTGGTGAACATCGCTCTTGACGGTATATGTTTTACAGCATCAATAGTAACTGGTAATGGCGCCTTGCTAGGTCGTAGCAAATGACGTAGCTGAAGGCTATGCTAACTATCGTCTCGGCAAATGAGAGCGTAATTTGTCAGTGAACCATCGCTAGCAAAGTCGGCTGTACAACTGGGGCGAGTGCTAGGAAGTCTCTCTAGACCTGCCGTGTGGCGGCGCTCGGTCTGCAATCACTGATAGTGGCGACACGCGGGTCCGACGTATACTAACGGACAGCGGCCGATTTAAAGGCTACCACCTAGCAAGTGTGGTGTCTGGCGGTGACACCACACATACCCTCAATCATACTTCCCATGTCAGTCGTGAATATCATTAGTAATACCAGTAGTATCTGTTTTGACGGATGTGTCTCTGTCTCACTAGGAAACAGAGTGAAGAAAAACAGACTTGAATATTTCCTATAGCTGATACATAGAGGTACCACACACACGCTGTTGCAGGAAAATGCACACAAAGGAGCACAACTTCTTATGAGGGAGTACCACGATTAGTAGACAAAGGAGATTAACAGTCTTATTGCTGTTTACAGTAGTGTCATCACAGTTCTGGTAGCATTTCTCTTGCACGAAGAAGTCCTGGTCTCGTGCTGGATAGCTTTGATCATGTGTAGGATAGTACAGCAATTTCATCCTAGCACCACATCTCACGAGTAAACCCCCCTCACACTATTAAAGGTGATATATATGACATCGATCCACTCTCCTACAGACCGCTCTATGGAATGTTTTAAGTCTGATAAACGCCATGCTTCTTCTCTTTAATACTTAAGGAATACCACTGTTTGTGAGAACTGGCCATAATTCGGAAATATATATATTTGACTACATGTATGAGAACGCAGTAGTGGATCAGGATGAATATGTCTTGCCTGGTTTAATATGATGACCCTGTGCAATACATATGTCGCCTTTGTTGGAGTGTGTGTTACGAAAACCCACGTAGTTTACAGGGGGAGGGGTCATCACCTTCGAATAGCTGTTGGAAGCCATGTGCAGTACCCCAAAATCTTCCAGTTTCCATATGCTGCGATGTCTTCCACATTTCTATCAATGAGAAACATAGCCTCTGTGTTTCATTTCTACCAGTCTGTGTTGTGGTAACGGTACAGTTTACGCCATGTGATGTTCAGATTTCTGTGAGAGCCAAAGGATTGGAACGTGTTAATGTTGGTTTAGCAGTACCTGACATGGACATCTAAGTCATGATATAAAAAGCAAAGTGTATTACGGTGTGTTACAATGAAAAACAATGTATTAAACTGCTTATGGAGGAACAATACAGAAACCCTCTCATGTGATTGATAGTTTGCTGGATATAGTCCTACGGTAGAGGTGATGAAACTTTACACTGGTCTGTGGAAGTGACTTCGATCACGAGCCACATGGTCCAATGAACCAGTACCTGTGTATTTAATGGGATTGCCACATATGGTCAACGCCGGAACGCAGACTGTATTTGTTTCAGATATATTACGAGACAGGGATGGGATAATATCTTATCTAGTTCTCTGATCGATGACGTTAGCAGAGCTTTTACAGTTCGTAGGTATTCTCTGTTGGATTGTACAAAATACCAAGGTGGGAGAGAATGTTTGGGTGATAGACATGAATGCACCATGAGAGATGCACATCTCCTTCAGGCTGCTGTGGTTGTATGTAGTTTGGAGATGTGTTGCAATGCAGTAGCAAAATCATCGTCCTTCCTCCACGCCCTGTTTGATATGGAGCCTTCCTAATTTTCCCAACAACAAACACCACTGTAGCTGCTCAAACTATATTTTCTACTACCTCATGTTGCAGGGGAAAGCTTCGTTTTGTGCTGGCCTTACACATTGTACCCAGCGGAGCTACGACAACATGTTCCCATTTCCATGCAGTGCTCAAAACAGGCTCCTGTCGCATCAACAGCCTGTCCTGTTTCTCCATGAGATGCAGAAGGTCTTAGATATAGCACTCTAATTCTTCTGTTCAGGTCCGACTTAAATTGGGACGACCACATAGACGTAGCTGCGGAGAGGGCGGGGCAGAGACTGAGGAGCAGTTACAAAATGCATCGGACTGTCTAAAAAACAGCGCTGGGATTTTGGCTGTATGGGATCCTTGGCAGATAGGTTCGAAAACGGTGACTCATTTCTCGATATGACAGTCGCACAAATATGATTTACCAGTGGCTGTAATCATTAAAAGGCGTCTCTACAGATTCCAACGCAACTATGTGGTAGAATGGATAGACTTGACTCCAAATTGCAGATAGCATTATACTTCCTGGTGGAAATGCTATCAGCGACTCGTGTGTGCCTGCAGACCCAAGACTGCTTTTTATGTAGGGTGATGGTAACATAGTCGCTACGATCATGTTTTTAATACCGCATTCGTATGCAAAAAGTATGGTGTGGGCTGTAGAATCCCTCTGTGGTCAGTTTCAAATGTCGGTTCTCAATAGCTTTCCTCGAAAAGAACCTCGTCTTCTCTCCAGGCACTCCCATTTGAACTACCTGGTGAGTGTAATCCGAATACTGAAAGGAAAATTACTCGCCATGCAAACTGACTCTCAGGATCAATTTAATTACTTAACTTATCAAATTGATATCAATGACGTGCCACCTGATGGGAGGAGCAGATGGCTACGGCACCACAAAATGATTCTTGAGAAGCATTTTTTTTCGTTGCAGCGATATCTTTTAACGAAATTTCAATCTCACACCTACACAGGGCGAGACAAACTCTCACGACTTGTTTCGTAAATGCTGCTATGGTATAACATCACACTGGTAACACAGTGTACAAAACAGCTACGTCCTCTTGAATTATAGCTTGTTGTTGTCGAACATAAAATAAAAGTTTTTTCCGACATGTGAGCCACTGCGGTGAAAGATTATATTCCTTAACGATATTTCACGTGTCTGAAATGTTTGTAATGCACATGTGCATGACAGTTATTTACAGACACTGAACGCGAGAGACGATCTCAGTTTGTGTAATTTGTCCATCAAGCTGAAAGAAATTGCATAATATAATATTTTTCTTTGGAGTTTAAATTCTCGCTTTTTCTTTTCTCTGATGACGGTTTCGAGATATTGAGGAAACTCTACAGTGATCAGTAATTTTTGCAGCAAAATGGTAGAATTTTTTTCCTGGTTTTACTCAGGGTGAACGTGTCTCTGCTGATCATTTGTGATCGGAGGCGGTGCACTTTGTTGGATGTCACAAAATAAAGAGATGAAAAGTGCATTCTACAGTTGAACGTAAAATACTATACCGATTTTGCTGTTACAACTGAAATAATATGGACTCCACCTATTTTTGTGGAAAGATGGCATTTATTATCGTCGCGATTGTGTTCTTTTTTAATAGATGGTCGATTATAAGAGATGTGTTGATGTTAAATACAATTCTCCACCGCAGAACGACGGGCGCGGGGGCGAGTCTACTGTGGGTGGCCGTCGGACACAGCCGCACTCCGACTAGGGGCATGGCGGTGCTGCTAAATTCCCCTTTTGTGTTGGCGAACAGACATCAATTCAAGGCAGGGTGTGTACCGCAAGCGACTGCGGAGGGTAGCGGAAGGCGTGGTGAGACCAGTGACCACAGAGAGGTGGCAGTGAGCCACAGAAAAAGTGCTCGGTGGAGCAACTAGCCATTTCGAAAAACGATCTGGAGCATTCTCAGGAATTTCTTTGTTGGGTTATAGTCTCCCTGAGAAATACATTTAACAGATTGCAAGAAAGAGTTACAGTGATGATAAATACAGTTCTCCATCGCAGAATCGCAGGCTGCAGAGGACGAGGGGTGCTTGTCTACAATGGGTGGTGGCCGGACACAGCCACGGAGTGTTGGGGCTGTGTCGCTATATTTTAGACGAAGAATTCGCACTTGAGGCGGCTGTCCTTTTATCTCCTATTGTTTTGTTGACTATACATGTTATTGTGTTTGCGAAGGAGCACCGCCTCAAAGCTGTTAGCACCCATGCAAGCAATGGCGGAGTAGCTGCCAATTTGAAAAAAAGACCTGTGTCCTTCCTGTAGGCAGATGAATGGAGGGAGCGAGGGAGAGGAGACATGAGAGGAGGTAAGAGGACCTGGATTTTCGGCAGTTTGTGAGAGCCTCTCGATGAGAATGTACATTCATCTACTGCCCCCTCTGCAATGTTTTGGGACAACGTGTTGCATAATAACCCGTTCATTACGAGTGCTGGTTTTTTCACGACAAATGTGATGCATTTTTCCCATCAGTTGTGGTAGCGTGTATTGGCTTTGGTTACCTGGGCTGCAGGGTTGTTTTTGAGCAGGCGTTTCTAGCGAACTCTGACTTTAAGCAACTATTGATACGGTATGCTTACAGGTAATACATTTTTTAAACACCTCTCTGTCCAACAACAGCATCTTGACCATATTTCTAGCCATAAAGAATAAAGGTAGTACCTTACATCTCTGCCTTTTCCCCGCCAGCTTGTAGGTGAAGGGTAGAGTTTGAGTGCGTCTGTCACTAGTTTGGAATGGTGTTGCGTAATTTTTCCCCAGCAGGATAACACCAGCTGTATCATATCGCCAGTTTTTGAGTTGTATTGCGATTTTAGGCCATCTTTGTGTAGCGCTATGCATGTAGTTATGTTGAAATATTCAAATGTGTGTGAGTTCTTAAGGGACCAAACTTCAGAGCTCATCGGTCTCTAGACTTACACACTACTTAAACTAAGTTAACACACACCCATGCCCGTGGGAGGACTCGAACTTCCGGCGGGAGAGGCCACACAGTCAGTGACATGGCGCCTCTAACCGCGCGGCCCTTCTGCGCGGCTATATTTATGTAATTAGGCCCAATCTTTATGATTAATTACATAATTAGGACCTATCTTTACTTGATTTTTCCAACCAAAATAAATAAAGTACACTAACCTAACCCTCCTCTTCTGCATCTGGACAGTTTCCATGAGTTGCCGGGGGGGGGGGGGGGGGGGGGTGTGCACTTGGGCTTTCCATCCAGTGGAACCAGGGTTCGAGTCTCTGAAAGGGCACCGCCATTTTTAATTTCCCGTCAATTCCAAGCACCTTTGTTGGTATAATTGTGTTAGGAGGATGAACTTGGGCTTTCCATCCAGAAGGACCAGGGTTCGAGACCCAGGATGGGTACTGCTATTTTTAATTTCTCGCCATTTCCTGGGTTGGAGGGTGGGGTGGGACATCATCACAGCCCTGGAACAAAGGAATTCCCACCAGAATTCGAAATTCCTGCACAATAGGGTACGTGGGGGAGGGGAGGGGGAGGGTGAGAGGTAGGTGGAAGGTGGGGAGGGAGAGGGGGGCTGTGGCCCATGTGCATGCTGAGAAAAACACGTGATGTCATCTGGAGTGGGTGTGGGCGTGGTCTGGGGGGGAGAGGTGGACGTGGTGGTGGGGAAATTAATTGATCAATTTAGTTAATTTGCATATCAATTTGATATAAAAATATAAAAAGTGTCCTGATGCCCCCCACTACCCTACTACTGTTAGGGTCTCACGTTCTTCCACCCAGGTTCAATGGAGAAACTTACCACGCTTTCTTAGAGAATAATCTAACTGTCCCACTAGAATATTCACATTTACGAATGCGAAAATACATGTACTTCATGCAGGAAGGAGCTCCTGCTCATTTCACTGTTAGTATTCGTAGGCTTCTAAATAACAGATGGATAGGTAGAAGTGGACCAGTTCCGTGGCCACCACGCTGTCCGAACCTAAGCCGACCAGACTTTTATTTGTGTGGGCATTTGAAGCTTTTGTGTACGGAATCTCAGTACAAGATGTACAGAATCTTCGCGCAATGTATTGCAGAAGTCTGTGAAACAATACGCAATCAAGGATTCAATGCGACGGTGGACTCATGCATGTATCCTTGCTAATGGTGGGCATTTTGAACAGTTAATGTAGCGAAATATTTCATACTGTGCAAATACGTTGTTTTCCTGTTTGTTGGCATGAATAACGTGGGTATGAATAAAAGTAGAAAATGAGATCTAAAATGGAAATAAAGTGTTTTTGTACCCATGTCCAAATAACATATTACTTCGGCTATGGGTGAGGAATGTTTCTCGAATGTTTGGCCACACTCTGTAGTTTATTTTCAAAGAAGCCAATACGAATTCAATGTACATGAAATGCGAATGTACATTCTTGTTGTTCGAATTTCATTACACAGCTTCCATATTGCCAAGCTTTGTCCAGTATGTAGAAGAGGTGTTATGCTGTACTAGGCTCCGGCAGTCTGCTGGCCACTAACGGGACTTATTGTACGTTGTTGCCTTGGGTGGGGGGGGGGGGTCTCCCAGTCCTCATCTTTGTCTTCCGGACGTCGGATGCCGTAAAGTGCGACATATTTGCTGGTGGCTCCATCTGTTTCTTTGAACGTTAACTTCAAATGTTTGAGCATTGCTGTCAGCTCTGTACATTGGAGACTGCTTTTACATTTTACGATTCGACATTTGATGGCAGCTGAATGCATGTAGAGACGGTATTATATTATCCATTTTGCTTAGAGAAAACCGCAACTGTTTTCGTAAACTACACTGTAGGAAATACTGAAACCAACCACAAGGTTTTTGGAAGGATTTTACTGTACCATTACTAATTTCAGGTCTGAGCTCAGATGGTAGCGTTGAGTTCTTTCTAAATTTTACATTTGTGCCCTAAAATATAACAAAGTGTTTGGGATTGCATAGTTTACAAAAGGTTTTACATCTGTAATTTCCATTTATAGCTAAATTCATTAATCTGTTTACACTGCATGAAATACTGCAACTAGCCACAAATGTAAAATCTTTTGCAAAGTATTCAATCGCAGAAACATTGTTGTGTTTTAAGACACAAATGTAAAACTTGCAAAGAAGTCAACGCTATCATCTGACGATGGGCTCAGACCCGAAACGATGGTACTATAAAATGTTTAAAAAAAACTTGTGGCTGGTTGCAGTATTTCCTACAGTAAAATGTAGAGATAGATCGGTGTATGTAGGTATAAATCAATAGTACAAAACTGTGACTGTACCAAAGTATTAACTTATTTCGTTGAGAAATTTTCGACTTACAACGCCGTCATCAAACAAGTTTGTTTCCTTTATAATTATTTATTGTTAACATTTTATATTGCTTTACCACTTACTATCAAAGCTAACATTTACTCTGTGTTTGCACCTCACTTTCGAAGTGTAACGTCTTTTTCAACTTTGTTAACAGGTACTGTATTCTCTTTGACGACGACAATAGCCAGTTAAAGTCTGATAAATGACCTTGTAAGCCGAAAACAGGTTGACGAAATAAAGTAATATTGCACAACATTCACTGTTTTGCACTTTTCAAGTTGTTCTACCTAGAGGCAACGGAAGAATCAGTTAACACGACGTGTTGGTTTTGTGTACACAGTGTGTTCCAAATGTGCTGTCAACTGTTCATCTCAGTAGCACACCCTGCAATGGAAACGCTCTGTTTTGTTCCGCCTCCACGGTGAACTGTGCGCCTGCGTAGAGCAAGTGCAGGTAATGCAAAACTCATTTAAAGCGCCTGCGCCACCTGACGACACGAGCAGTGCATCATCAACATAGCAGTAGACATTTATCGCCCTTAAAGTGGCCTGTTCAAAAATCTCTTCGAAGTCATCCATATTTATTTATGGTAACAAGGCGAGTAGACGTAAACACCTTCGCAGAGTGCACAGAAAGGCCACGGGGTGACTAATATGTAAGCAAAAAATGTAGCCTCCACGCAAGACTAGCAATTTCCACGTCTGTCGTGGAATGTTATGTTTCATAAAGTGTATGATTTTGAAGCTATCATCACAGCCATAAGTACACTAATCAACGTTCCTCATTAACACGGAAAAACCTCTGGCAGTACTTCCCGAATATGAATGGAAGATTAATCTTCCCTAGTTCCCTCATCTAGAAGTGGACGTCGCCGTTTGAAATTATAGCGAATGTGGTTGATTTACTCTCCGAAACTCTGACAGCAGCTATGGGTGGGCAGTCCCGCTGAAGATCTCTACGCCGAAGACACACGACTTTGCTTGGAAGTTCGTCTTTTAGCCGGAATTGAAGGTCCAGCTGAGCATAATGTCAATCATTCGTCGTACCTTCCCGTCTAGAAACGTGTTCCGAGATAATCTACTTCCTCAAGCACCTGTCATGAAGACCAGTTCGTTTACGTTAAGCTTTGGGGAAGGGTGGGCACAGGAAATATAGCAATCTTCTACACGTGTGCCGTGCTGGTGGTGGAAAGCTAGGTATGGATATTCTACTAAAGAGTGTGGAGCGTGACAACGGAAGAAGAAGGTTAAAGAGGAATGGATGAGAACCAGAACCAATGTCAGTAATAAATAAAGGCGTTTGTATTTGGCAGAGGTAATGCCAGAGTCTCACCACTCCTGAAAACTCAGACCAAATATTTGGCGAGAAGTTTTGGTGGTGAGACAGTGATGAAAGACCTCACACGTACTGTAGGCAGTGGGATAAAAAAAAAAAACTGAAAACTTATTGCAAATAACCCATATAACAGACGCTCAATTGCCCGCGTTAAACACATCAGATCGACAGTATTTATCCGACAGGCTGGAGTTCCGCAAAGAGCGTTCATATCACCCCTGTTATACACGTTAATTACAGCAAAGAAAAGTTATTTTACGCTACAGTTTTATACACGCTTTTCAGATAGGATATTTGAATCACAATGGTTGTCGGACAGTGGCATTCAATACCTGCACAAAGCATTAACTGATTGTTCTTTACTTTTGGGAGTTAAACAGTCTGACAGGTCATTCAAGTGGCATTTACGTACGACACGTTAGAGAACCTCCATCAGTAATAATCAGATTCCATGTCATAATGAATCTGTTAATGTAAAAACAGACAGAGTCCGGGAAATAAATAGGTTTCTACAGGAATCTAACATCAAGCGAATTTTGAATGAATGGCTTGTAGCACATATCTCTATATGCATAAGTGTGCATTTTTTCCGTGCGTAAGAAGCAGAGAGGAGTTGAGAGGGAGAGAATGCTAAAAACATATTCTAGTACTTCTGTCATTCGTTACGATAATATATAATAATTTCCGCATAAACCAGTGTCTTTGGGGAACCAAAACGTTATTTAAATATTCCTTAAATGAAAACCGTTTCAAATATTTCAAATAGCCTAATAGCCTCATTTGTACTTTTGAGATTTGAGTATGACTAGAAAACATTGAGTACACATATGTGTGTGTGTGTGAGAGAGAGAGAGAGAGAGAGAGAGAAAGCGAGAGAGAGAGAGAGAGAGAGAGAGAGAGAGAGAGAGAGCGAGAGAGAGAGAGAGAGAGAGAGAGAGCGAGCGAGAGCCCGTGTGTACGTTTATTACATATTATGTTTCTGAGAGGCGATGTTCATTCGCTAACTAGTCCAAACAGTAATGAAGTTTTCTGTAGTCTTTAGGGTAGCTACAGAGAATTAGTATACTGACATATCATTTCCCAAAATTTAGTCAAAGAGTGGCTTGTAGTTTGTGGTAATATCAGTTAAAAACTTACTGCAATATTCGAGACAGTTTTCATTTTAGAATAATGTACACGTAATTTGCAGTCCCAGCCAATAAGATTCTTCTTCCGTCGGTAAAAAATGTCTGTTTTCATCTGACTGAATTCCAGGAGAGCCGATAGGGCAAGATAACGGGGCAAATCTTCCTAGCTCAACGCTTCTAAGGGACGGGGAAGGAATCTGCTTCGGCACTCTTGCCTAGAATTATTTCTGTGCAGAGGTTTAAGGGAAGTATGAAAAATCTTAATCAGGCGTCCAAAATCAGAATTCGAACCTTTTTTAGTAAAATACGAGATACATCTACTTTCTTAGAAGCATCACGTTCAAGATATTGAGCTGAAACTGCATGCTGCTATATTCACGATAAGAATGAAGTCCAGTGTTTCAGACACCGAAACGTGAAGGCTAGTTTACTTTCTCTTTATTATCTCTTACGGTATACTATGGCAACTTAGCTCCGAAAAGGACGGTCAGCAGAACTGCAGCACCAGTTCGTGAACTTCCTGTAGACCGATGTTAAGGTGCCTCGCAATACCTACCATTGCTGTCCACGTACTTAGTATTCAGTCATTGTTGTTACAATATTGATTCATTCAGAAGAAACTGCAACATTCATTCAGCATTCATACACAAAAACTAAAAACTTGTAATAACCAAGATCACATTCAATCACATATATTATTTCTCAACGTTGTTTTTCTGTCGGTACGCCGTTTCTCCCATATTACTTAATCAAAATTAGTGACTGAGACATAATTTTCAAGATTTCTTTTTCAACTAATAACGAAAAATACGGAAATAGTTTCAAGTTATTATTTTCGTTAAAACTTTATTTTGAAAACATTTTTATAAAAACAAAATAAAGGTGACATCTATTCACAATCTGTGTGTTGCAATTGTGTAGATTCTATTCTCGATTTCGGTCATACCGGTCGATGTAAATAATTTAGACAAGCTAGTTTTACTTTTATGCGCAGTAGGAGTTGAGTTGTTTACTTACTTTGAGCAAGCGTTGTGTACTGCGCGAAAACTATAAGAGAACAAGGTCCAATTAAAGGTGCCTTCGCTGTGGCTGTTAATAAGCACAAGTTGAGACGATTCGAAGGACAGCATTGCATTTACCAGAACCTGTGGCTTTTTCACGAGTTCGCGCTTTCAGTGATATTTATGTTTGTACTAAAGACACATACAGCCTAAAAGTAAACAATGATCACATTATAAGAGCTAACACGGTTTTCGGAGAAGTTTTTGAAATAAAGAAGTTTAAAAAAATAAAATTAATCTGACAAAGATAATATCTCCTTTTTATGTGTTTTGCAGTTAACCACATTCTATATAATGATATCGATTTTTTACAGTGAGACTAATCGCTATTATCACTATTCAAAATATAGTAGCTTTTATTAACAAGAACTTGCATTTACTCAATTATCCTTTACTATATTATCTATCAGTGACTCATCAGGATAGAACGCAAATGTTTTACACGGCTCAACTAGCACTATTTATTCCTCATGACCGGATTCGACAGTAAAGACTCATCTTTTTATTTTCAAAAAAGTTGTTGTGATACGACTTGCTCCATTATCACTGTATCACACATGTTGTACGTACTGTTCCATTACGTAACATCACGTTTTTGAAGATCAGAAGACGACAGTCTTAACAGTTGAAACCGGTCATCAGGAATAAATAATACTGAATGTGATCTTGGCTATTAAAAGTTTCCGCGAAGCAAATACAGATCACTCCTTCCAGTCTCTATTTATAAGAAAATTCAAACGCGGAAAACGATTTTCATTTGGATAACGCTTCCGTAAACACTCTGCAGAAAGATGAGCACTACTAGCAGGTTTTATTTTTAATAGGTTTTCAGAGGAACTTAAAAATTTGAGTTCTGAACCCCAAGTTTTCAAATCTAATTTGAAAGGCTTCCTTGTGGCACACTGCTATTTTGTAGAGTAGTTTCTCGCAGTGCTTGAGACTTTTCCTCTTTAAAGTAAATTTGTGTGCCCGCCGGATTGGCCGTGCGGTCTAACGCACGGCTTTCTGGGCAGGAAGGAGCGCCTGGTCCACGGCACGAATCCGCCCGACGGATTTGTGTCGAGGTCCGGTGAACCGGCCAGTCTGTGGATGATTTTTAGGCGGTTTTCCATCTGCCTCGGCGAATGCGCCCTGGTTCCCCTCATTCCGCCCCAGTCACACTACGTCGGCGATTGCTGCGCAAACAAGTTCTCCGTGTACGCGTACACGATCATTACTCTACCACGCAAACATAGGGGTTACACTCGTCTGGCGTGAGACGTTCCCTGGGGGGTCCACCGTGGGCCGAACCGCACAATAACCCTGGGTTCGGTGTGGGGCCGCGGAGGGGTGAAGTGGACTGCGGTAGTCCTCGTGGGGTTGTGGACCACTGCGGCTGCGGCGGGGACGGAGCTTCTCCGTCGTTTCTAGGTCCCCGGTTAACATACAATACAATATATTTGTGTCCTCTGTCGCAACATTTTTCATGTTTTATTAATAATATTATTTATAAATTTTATGAAACTAAACTCCTTCTGAACAGCAATGAAGGCCCAACGGTACTGATCGGCCGCCGTGTCATCCTCAGCCCACAGGCGTCAATGGATGCGGTTATGGAGGGGCATGTGGTCAGCACACCGCACTCCCGGCCGTATGTCAGTTTACAAATTTTATAACCAGCATTATATAATATTTGTACTGACGAGTTCCATGATCAAGTAGTAGAACTCAATAAATAAATAAATAAAAGGCGGAACTTCACTCGCTAATTTCCTTCTATGAGCCCATGTAAGACAAATTTGATAGTGACGCATTAACATTTATCTTTTATATCAGATATCTGATTTCGAATTCTCGACGGGGGTGGGCAGTTATAAAAACTGACGTTTCCTCGATCAGTGTCAGATTTTTCTGTACTGATTGTAGGCCTAATTCCTGAGCATGTTGTAAATGAATCTATTTATAGGAGACACAGGAACTCGCGTAAAAGGACACATGCAAATGCTGTGGAAACTGGAGAGCACATGAAGATGTATTTATTGTGTCCGGATTGTCATAGCATATAATTTAAAATCAAGTAATTTGCGATTGAAGGCGCAGAGATTCTTAAAAGGTGTTAAAATAACACACACATTCTGTAACGAGTCACCAACTGTTTTACATATTAGTGCTGATAGGACAAACGTGTTTACGAACTTTCGGTCTATCTTCAGGAGAAAATCTAGCATTTTAGTTCATCATTGCGGTTGTCAGGTACGCAACTCCATTAGCTATGCAGTTTTGTGCCCTTTGCGCTTATTAATTATCACAATGAACGCTGAGTCTGTACTTTTTCCATTTTTAAACTGACAGTTGTTGTCTACAGATCAGCAGATAAGGAATTCATAAATATGGTTATGCGTAAAAATGATGTCAGCAAAGATAGTATAGATTTCTTGCGATCAAAAATTTGTCAACGCCGCGTGGGATTAGCCGAAAGGTATCGTCGTGCTGAGGCACTCGGCCAGTGGAGAGCTGAGCAGCGTGTGCGAGCGCTGTTAACGTTTGTTTCTGTACCACTGTTGTAAGTAAGATGTCGACAATTAACAGAGCGAACAGCGTTCAATGTGTTTTCGATCGTGCTGCCTTGTGACCGACGGCTTTTGAAATCCATGAGTGGATTTTTGAGGATCTGAAATTGCCGGAAGATATAGTCGACACGTTCCAGTTGGACTTTGTGCAGTACTCGTTATTTATCAAATTTATTTCGAGTGACACTTATGAGAAATTCGTTGAGGAGCATGCTGATGTGAGACCATTTCGTCATAATGATGGCAGTATTAGTAACGTCCAAATCGTGCCTTCGGGATACGGAGTGAGAACCGTCAGGGTATTTAATGTGCCACCCGAGTGCCCTAATGATCTGATTGCACGTTCTCTGTCACTGTACGGCGCTGTTTTGTCAGTTACCAATGAAAAATGGTCGAGTGCATATCGCTACCAAGTTAACAGCGGGGTGCGAAGTGTACGTGTCGACTTAAAAAAGCATATACCTTCGTATGTTGCCATTGGCGGCTGTCGTGCACAGGTAACTTACATTGGACAACCCCCTACCTGTTCCATCTGCCATTCAACGGAACATCTGCGGATGAACTGTACACGTCGACGTCCATTTCAACTTCCACGGGAACATCCTGCAGACGCTAGTGAAAAGCTTGTTCCGCTATTGAGTGAGGTAGTCGCGGGGACGGTACCACCACCTCGGCAGCCGGAACGTGTTAGCGATGCGGAGATGCCAGTTCAGGTGGAATGCAGTGCCAAAGACATTCGCGGTAGGACGGATGTCGATCCGGCACCGTCATCCTCACCGGGGCAGTTACCGCTGGATACCAACGATGCCCCAGCCACCTCTGAAAGTAAGCCGTCTGAGATACAGTAGCGGGTGCAGATCAGTTTGCCTGAGCCACCCCTATCGGTAGAGACTGCAGCAGAATCGAAGAAAGGCCGTCGAAGGAGAAACAAAGGGAATAGTAGCAAAGAGGAAAAGTCGGATGATTTGCGACCCGTACACGTGTCAGAAAGTGGCAGCGAGTCTGAACCTCAATCTTCTTGCTCCGTGCGCTGAAAGGACACAGCGAGGCAAGAACGCATTCGAGAACAAACAAAACACCTGAAGGCACTACTGAGTGCTGAGAGGGAACAGAGCACTGTAACGGCTAAGAGGAAGAGCGAACAGAGTAGCGAGCAGCTACAGCAGCGCTCCCGCAGGAACTCGCTGACGTCAGTCGCAGCCCCGCGTGGTGGCCAGGCGGCTGCGACCACGCTGACAGACTCAGCCGGCGGTGGCGGGCAGGGCGGTGCGCGCACCGCGCAGCACCCCGACAGCAATGAGCCGTGGTGGCGGCAGGACGAGGAGATGCAGCAGTAGCTGCTCTCGCGCATGACCATCGCGCTACGACATTTCCACTCTCTGACCCGTTATTGGTTTTGACATTTCGTTTCGTACTCCAGACGTTCCCAACGAGTTTGATTCAAAGTCGTCGAGAAGGACGATCCAACACAGAGCTCATTGTCCTCTGAACCATCATGTGCGATAGCCAAACCTACAACGTTACCACACTTAACGTCAATAGAATTCAAAGTGCGGTGAAACTCCGTTCGCTAACTGATTTCTTGTATGGTACCAGCGTTGACATTGCCCTCCTACAGGAGGTAGTCACAGTCTTAGAAGTGCCCGGTTACGTTCTCATTGATAACATCAATCTCCAGGATGCTGTAGGCACTGCCATACTTCTGTGCGACGGTATACCTTTTACGGATGTGCAGCGGCTGCCTAGTGGTCGTGGCATTTCTCTTCGAGTGAATGGTGTGCAGATTGTTAACGTGTACGCCCCCTCAGGTAGCACTCATAAGAGAGATAGCTCAACATTTTATAAAAACGAGGTTCCCATTCTTCTTAGCGCTTATCGTGCACATCTCATCCTCGGTGGTGACTTCAATTGTGTGCTTAACGACAGAGACCAAACTCCTAACACGAACAGATGTATCGAACTTGAACATTTAATTCATGGAATGCGTCTTCACGATACATGGCAACAACTGCACGGTGAACGGGTAGCGTACACCTACGTAACCAGTCATTCTGCCAGTCGGCTGGATAGGATCTATGTGTCCGAGACCCTCCAGCGACACGCTGTGAACTGTGACATAGCTCCTGTCAACATCTCCGACCATTGTGCGTATCAGTGTTACCTTAACCTACACCGCCAGCAAATATACCGCGGGAAAGGCTACTGGAAATTGAATGTCAGTCTTCTGCAGGATGCCCAACTTGAAGGGGCAACAGCTCCAGCGGCAACGTCGTCGTTACGATAGCGCTCTCCAGTGGTGGACTCAGTGTGCTAAGCCTAAATTACGCCTCACCCTCCTGAGTTACGCCCGACAAAAAAGCTTTTGGCAGAAACAGACTATTGAGTTTTATTATCGCTGTTTGAGAGAACTGTACAGTCGCGCTACCAATCCTTCTCGCGATATCGACATAAAGATCAAACGATTTAAAGCGAAAATCACGGCGATACAACGCCAACGAATGCAAGGCATCATCGTGCGAGCCCACCCCAAGGACGTTGCCGCCGAAGAACGGGCCTCTCTGTACCACATCCTGAGAACGACGAAACGGTGTAAAGACATGCTGATTGAAGCCGTCGTTGATGACGCTGAGAATGCCATCACGAAGCAACGTGACATCATCTCGCACGTCTACGACTATTATAGTCAACTTTACAAGAAGCAAGCCGTTGATGAAAACTCGTGCGACGATTTTCTTAGGACGTTGAACTGTCGCTTGTCACAACAGGATAATGAAAATCTGGAATCTTTTTTCACAGAGGACGAAATCCGACTGGCGGTCCACAGTGCAAAGAAAGGGAAGTCACCAGGACCCGACGGTCTCAGCGCTGAGTTTTACCAGCGTTACTGGAACCTCCTCGGTCCGACATTCCTCCAGATAGCGAATGAACTCTGGCACCTGGAAGTTATACCCAAGGCATTTACGGAAGGTATCATCCTGCCCTTACCGAAAAAAGGGAACAGCAGGAAGGTCGAAAACATGCGACCCATCACACTCCTGAATGCCGATTTCAAAATCATCACCAGATCGATTAAGCTAAGGATGCAAACCGTTATGCACAAGGTTTTGGGCAGTTACCAGTACAGTGCAGTGCAAGGCCGAAGTGCAATTTCAGCAGCCTGCGTTTTGAGGGACATCATCTGTTCGTATGCTGTAACCAAAGGACAGGGCGCTCTGATCTTTCTAGATTTTGAGAAGGCTTATGACCGTGTACGTCATGACTTACTCTTTAAAAGCATGAAGCAACTAGGATTTGGACTTCATATCATAGAATTAATTCGCAAACTTACTACAAACGCCTCCTCACGGATTCTCATTAATGGCCATTTTACAAAAGAAGTTTCCATTGAGCAATCCGTCCGCCAAGAATGTCCTCTGTCAATGATTTTGTACGCCATTGCAGTGGAGCCGCTACTGAACAACTTGGCGCATAGCGGGATCGGACTTAGTGTCGAGTCTGTCACTATCCCATGCATTGCGTATGCTGACGATATATGCGTAACTGTGTCATCATCGCAACAACTTCTGTCAGCGGAAACTCTTTTACAAACATTCACGTTTCTTTCAGGAGCAATACTCAACAGAACTAAAACCACAGCTTTGCAGATCGGTGGCGGTATCGGAGACATATCCCATGTTACCTGGTGCAAGGTCAAGGATTCTTACACAACCCTCGGTGTTACCTTTGAGGCCAAACCAGACAAATTCCTGACGAAGAACTGGTCACACATGCTTAATAAATTACGTGCTGCTTTGATACTTCACTCCGACCGTGACTTGAACATACTACAGAAAGTTAAGACCATCGAGATCGCCATCACGAGCAAGATGACTTATTTGGCGCAAATTCTTCCAATCTCCGACCATCTAGCCAAGAGTATACAACAAGCGTTATGTTGGTTTCTTTTTAGGGGGCACATTTTCAAAGTTCAATTCGATACCTTAACCTTACCTTCGTTCAAAGGTGGCCTTAACCTCATTAAAGTACACAAAAAATGTGTCACCCTGCTCCTAAATCGCATCAGGAAGGAGTTCCGTACCCGGAGGACCAGTATCATCACAAACCTCATTCAGCGGTGGAAGCCTCATAGCCTTGACCCACCCGTTAATATCGCCGGCATTCCACTTTGTTACCGACATGTGCGACTGTACTACATGGAAATGAGCTACATTCGACACAACATCGTCGATAACGGAAGCCTGGCGAACAGGAAGCTTTATGGCCTTCTCACGACAACAAACCACAGGAATCGTCTCGAAGAAAAACATCCACATACACATTGGAGTATAGTATGGCGGAATGTGCACAGCGACGTGTTACCGTCACGCGTCATAGCCGACTGGTATCTAACAGTCAACGATAAAGTAGCAACGAATGAAAAGCTACATAAAATTGGCCTTCATCCAACGCCCAACTGTGACGCATGCGGAAGGGTCGATACGCTTCTTCATAGGTTCACGTGCGGACATGCAGCAGAAATTACTACATTTCTTCGTCAACGATTGTCGGTGATAGACCGTACGACACCCTGTGGTGTAGATCCTTTAGAGATCTTTCAGCCACAAAAACTGAGATATCCACGAGCCAAAAACAACGCTGCAACGTGGATCATGGGCCACACAGCATCGTTTATTATGCAGAATAGGCATGCTACTTTCCTCGACTATTATTCTTACATAGAAATTGAACACTTTAAAATGAGACAACATTGTGACTACAGGAGGACATTTGGAAATATGCTGAACATCATAATTAACGGTTAAATGCTTCAAATACAATATTTCGGATCGCAGAGGTTGCCAGTGACCTGTATGTATGAATCCCATTTGTTTCCTGGGACTTCAGTACTTGTCGGAAATTTACGATACTATTCAGATGCTCACCAATGCAGCAGGCATTTTTTTCTTTCCCATTTTCGTTTTCATATTTCCCTTCTCTCGCAGAGCAGCGGAGCAACTTACCTTCACTTATGAAATGATAGTCTTTTGTGCACCATAAAAATTTCTGTTTACTATTTGGACCAAAGAAAAAAAAATAAAAAAAAATTAAAAAAAAATAAATAAATAAATAAAACGCCTCAAGAAGACATATCATTTCTTATATTGCGCTACGGCGCCCTATCAGTGAATAAAAAAAAAAAAGTGGTCGTGCGGTAGCGTTCTCGCTTCCCACGCCCGGGTTCCCGGGTTCGATTCCCGGCGGGGTCAGGGATTTTCTCTGCCTTCCCGACGGAGGTTCGAGTCCTCCCTCGGGCATGGGTGTGTGTGTTTGTCCTTAGGATAATTTAGGTTAAGTAGTGTGTACGCTTAGGGACTGATGACCTTAGCAGTTAGGTCCCATAAGATTTTACACACATTTGAACATTTGAACAATTTACCAACGTTAGGGATATCTAAATCATAGGAGAAATATTAGAAATTAGGTTTGTGAAACAGCTAACAACCACTTAATTGGTGCCATATGTAAATGTTTTGTTAGTTTCGAGTAAAACGTTAATGTTCAGAGGACTGCTGTACATTAAGGAGACGATTTACTTAGTCGTATGGTGTTGTGGTGCGAAGGAAATCTTTCCGTTCTCTACTCGAAAATTTTACCTTTCAGTATAGCACTTAATACTTTGGTCGTTTCTCACTGCAGCGTCTTCTTTTAGCAGCACAGTCATATAATTTTTTAAGTGTAAGGTATTGAGCGGGACATCAGCTTGCACATGAAAACTGAACACCATGATCTAACAGCGTCCCGACGTGTTCCAATACAAACTGATGGCCCGAAGAGACACCATACCATACGGCCAGCCACAGTACCCGAATATAACTTAATAAAGAAAAAAGCCTTTCTACATTAGGCAAATCTTGTTGTACTATTTGGTCTGGCAAGCCATGAAAAAATGCGGTCACACACCGTGACGTCAAAGTCTATACATTGTATTGCCTTTCAAAATGAATGTTTCAAATGGTTCTGAGCACTATGGAACTTAACATCTGTGGTCATCAGTCCCATAGAACTTAGAACTACTTAAACCTAACTAACCTAAGCACAGCACACACATCCATGCCCGAGGCAGGATTCGAACCTGCGACCGTAGCAGTCGCGCGGTTCCGGAGTGAGCGCCTGAATCGCTAGACCACCGCGGCCGGCTTGTATTGCCTAAGTGAATAAACTGTTTACGTAGTTAACTCAGAGCAGCCACCACAACGGCAGCAGCCAGAGCAGAGCAGCGCTCGTGCCGCAAGACTGCTGTCGATACATGAGCAGGAGAGCAGCGTGGTCGAAGAGGTCTGCCGCCAGCATAAACCTCCTGCTGCGGCTAGCAGCCTGACAGCGACCGCCGAAAACTGGATGTAAATTCAGTTTCGCAGCACATGTCTCTTTCATCTGTGATTCTTACAATATGTCTCCAGAATCATTTTACATCCGAGGGCCGGTAGAGCGGCCACAAGCCGGAAATGGCGACAAAATAAAAGCTTCTCAAAAGCAGTCGTGCCTAATCGTTCCTCTCACGCAGACAAACATAATCTCTCTCACTCAATAATATTTTATTTAATAGCTACTTGTAACTTAGATTTGAACAAAACAGACACATCGCCAATTTACACTGCTGTATTTGTACGAGTTGTTTGTCGTTAGTTTTCAAAAAATGGTTCAAATGGCTCTGAGCACCATGCGACTTAACTTCGTAGGTCATCAGTCGTGTAGAACTTAGAACTAATTAAACCTAACTAACCCAAGGACATCACACACATCCATGCCCGAGGCAGGATTCGAACCTGCGACCGTAGTGGTCGCTCGGTTCCAGACTGTTGCGCCTAGAATCGCACGACCACTCCGGCCGGCTGTCGTTAGTTTTGAATTATCTTTACAGTCCTTACGTGGGGGCCTTAAGAAGATCTGTTCCCTAAGACATCTCTTTCCTTTACTGAACCCTCTAACACAATCACAGGTTATAATTTTTGTATTTTCCGTAATAGGTTACAATATTTCCTGGCCAGTCCTCAAAAGTCTCCGACATTTACTATAAGTAAGTTACTTGCATTTATATCAGGCACACTTGTATACAGGACGAAACAATCCTGTGCGGCAGAACAATTAAGAAAATATTTGAGATCTATAAATATATTTTTAGGAATAAAGAAAATTCAATGCTGTAGGAAGTAATATTAATAGTAGAGGTGTATCCACGGTAGACGATAAAGAAACGTAATGGAATGTCAAGCCGCACGGGATTAGCCAAGCGGTCTGACGCGCTGCAGTCATGGACTGTGCCGCTGGTCCCGGCAGAGGTTCGAGTCCTCCCTCGGGCATGGGTGTGTGTGTTTGTTCTTAGGATAATTTAGGTTAAGTAGTGTGTAAGCTTAGGGACTTATGACCTTACCAGTTAAGTCCTATAAGATTTCACACACATTTGAACATTTTTTTTTTGGAATGTCAACATCTCGTCGAATGTTTGCTGGTTCACACTAGACGAAACTTCGACATCATGTTACGTCGGAATCCAAAGCACTGAATGGTGAAGGTAATGGAAGACCATCCGTTTTAAAAAAGTTTCATCAGTATAGGAATGGAATGATAATTGCAAATATTAATGACCAAAGCAAAATGCACAACGGAGATTCTTGGAAAAGCTCATGTGATGAATTCTATACATTACTGGGAACTGAAAGAATAATAGAAGAGTTGTACGAACTATATAATTCATCAGATTATCAACATTAATTTATTTGCACAAGAAAAAATGTATGCTTTCAAACAGAAAAGTATTAGAAAGGCAGGTCACACTATCCTTTTGTTTTATACATTGCATTTTTCTTTCTAGCGGCGAAATAACGTCAAATGACTATTTTCCTCCTTCATTGCCTGTTTAAACAATATGCAACAAAATTTTTTTGAGGACGTCTGTTTATGTTCTTATTTATGGTCGGTGTAGACTGTTACGTTACCTTTCAAAACTTCCATGAAGAAAAGATTGAGAAAAATAATACATTTTCACTGAATAGAGAAAATCTTTCGTGTTTATATGCAACTCACATTTCAGTCCAACCTCTCTTATTTTCCAAGAGGATCTGAAAAAAGCGAAATGTATGCAACCACCTCACAACAAAGTATACCCCATTTGCTAAAGGGAAAAGAGAGAATTCGAAGCACATCAAAAATAAAAACTGAATAACCAAGTTTCAAACGTAATTATTGGATATGACCATATTTTCTAAAATCTCAATATTCTCAGGTCTCTGTCATACGAGAACACTTTGTAAATAACCAGTGGAACAGAAACTATTTTTCTTCAAACGAAATAAACTTTTTGTCCCCTACCACACAACTATAATTTGTTTCAATCGTACTTTTAGCGCATAATAGATGTCTATGATTTTAATAATGATAACAACAAATATATTGAATTTTTTAGTATAATAATAATAATTTGTTTCCATTAGTGCTTGGTACATCACTTTACCATAATGTACATGAAACTGTAATCCAGAAAAATATAGCAATTACATCTTTTCGAAAATTTGATAAGTACGTGCGTCATGCTGTCGATTTAAGAACTATGACAGTAAAAGGCTCATCATATTGACAACGTCATAATTTACACGATATAAAATTGGTGTGTGAAGTCACCAGTACCAAAATTTCACTTATCAGTACGATTGTGGACAGAGGTCTGTAGACTATGGCTATGAGGGGAATGAATCACTTTCCCATACATGTGAGTTCTTCTGTTATTTATATATTTTTTGGTGGATAGTCTTCCCTTTCTGTCTTCTCTTACTCAACTTTTCGTGGTTTCCCGGTTTTATAGGTTCACTCACGAATCGTGTCTGATTCGTTGCTAACAGCAGAAATGGTCAGCCTGTGAATGTGTGCTTTCACCTGGCTGAAATGTTACTTGTCAGTCCGTAGACCAGGTCCTCACTCAAGCAATTGTGTTGAATGTAGTTTGTAATTCCTTGAATTCGTTGCCATTTCCGAGACACATTTTTCATGCTACTTTATAGTCCGAAAATTAGCTGTAAAATTTGAAACTGACGTAAGTAAAATTATAAACAGTTCTACTAGAATGTGGTAATATGTATAAGGTCGCGCCTCTATAAAGTTACCGCACTCCAATCGGTCACAACTGTTTGAGGGGTCCTTGTTGTTGTGGTCTTCAGTCCTGAGACTGGTTTGATGCAGCTCTCCATGCTACCCCATCCTGTGCAAGTTTCTTCATCTCCCAGTACCTACTGCAACCTACATCCTTCTGAATCTGCTTAGTGTATTCAGCTCTTGGTCTCCCTCTACGCTTTTTCCCCTCCACGCTGCCCTCCAATTCTAAATTTGTGATCCTTTGATGCTTCAGAACATGTCCTACCAACCGGTCTCTTCTTCTCGTCAAGTTGTGCCACAGACTCCTCTTCTCCCCAATCCTATTCAATACCTCCTCATTAGCTATGTGATCTATCCATCTAATCTTCAGCATTCTTCTGTAACACCACATTTCGAAAGTTTCTATTCTCTTCCTGTCCAAACTATTTATCGTCCATGTTTCACTTCCATACATGGCTACACTCCACACAAATACTTTCAGAAACGACTTCCTGACACATAAATCTATACTCGATGTTAACAAATTTCTCTTCTTCAGAAACGCTTTCCTTGCCATTGCCAGTCTACATTTTATATCTTCTCTACTTCGACCATCATCAGTTATTTTGCTCCCCAAATAGCAAAACTCCTTTACTACTTTAAGTGTCTCATTTCCTAATCTAATTCCCTCAGCATCACCCGACTTAATTCGACTACATTCCATTATCCTCGATTTGCTTTTGTTTATGTTCATCTTATATATTCCTTTCAAGACACTGTCCATTCCGTTCAACTGCTCTTCCAAGTCCTTTGCTGTCTCTGACAGAATTACAATGTCATCGGCGAACCTCAAAGATTTTATTTCTTCTCCATGGATTTTAATACCTACTCCGAATTTTTCCTTTGTTTCCTTTACTGCTTTCTAAATATACAGATTGAATAACATTGGGGAGAGGCTACAACCCTGTCTCACTCCCTTCCCAACCACTGCTTCCCTTTCATGCCCCTCGACTCTTATAACTGCCATCTGATTTCTCTACAAATTGTAAATAGCCTTTCGCTCCCTGTATTTTACCCCTGCCACCTCTAGAATTTGAAAGAGAGTGTTCCAGTCAACATTGTCAAAAGCTTTCTCTAAGTCTACAAATGCTAGAAATGTAGATTCTTTGGGATTGGAATTATTATATTCTTCTTGAAGTCTGAGGGTACTTCGCCTGTCTCATACATCTTGCTCACCAGATGGTAGAGTTTTGTCAGGACTGGCTCTCCCGAGGCCGTCAGTAGTTCTAATGGAATGTTGTCTACTCCCGGGGCCTTGTTTCGACTCAGGTCTTTCAGTGCTCTGTCAAACTCTTCACGCAGTATCGTATCTCCCATTTCATCTTCATCTACATTCTCTTCCATTTCTATTATACTGTCCTCAAGTACATCGCCCTTGAATAGACCCTCTATATACTCCTTCCATCTTTCTGCTTTCCCTTCTTTCGTTAGAACTGGGTTTCCATCTGAGCTCTTGATATTCATACAAGTGGTTCTCTTTTCTCCGAAGGTCTCTTTAATTTTCCTGTAGGCAGTATCTATCTTACCCCCAGTAAGATAAGCCGCAACCTCCTTACATTTGTCCTCTAGCCATCCCTGCTTAGCCATTTTGCGCTTCCTGTCGATCTCACTTTTGAGACGTTTGTATTCCTTTTTGCCTGCCTCATTTACTGCATTTTTATATTTTCTCCTTTCATCAATCAAATTCAATATTTCTTCTGTTACCCAAGGATTTCTACTAGCCCTCGTCTTTTTACCTACTTGATCCTCTGCTGCCTTCACTACTTCATCCCTCAGAGCTACCCATTCTTCTTCTCACTGTACTTCTTCCCCTACTGCTGTCAATTGTTCCCTTATGCTCTCCCTGAAACTCTGTACAACCCCTGGTTCTTTCAGTTTACCCAGGTCCCATCTCCTTAAATTCCCACCTTTTTGCTGTTTGTTTCAATTTTAATCTACAGTTCATAACCAATAGATTGTGGCCAGAGTCCACATCTCCCCCTGGAAATGTCTTACAATTTAAAACCTGGTTCCTAAATCTCTGTCTTACCATTATGTAATCTATCTGATACCTTTTAGTATCTCCGGGATTCTTCCATGTATACAACCTTCTTTTATGATTCTTGAACCAAGTATTAGCTATGATTAAGTTATGCTCTGTGCAAAATTCTACCAGACGGCTTCCTCTTTCATTTCTTATCCCCAATCCATATTCACCTACTATGTTTCCTTCTCTCCCTTTTCCTACACTCGAAATCCAGTCACCCATGACTATTAAATTTTCATCTCCCTTCAGTACCTGAATAATTTCTTTTATCTCATCATACATTTCCTCAATTTCTTGATCATCTGCAGAGCTAGTTGGCATATAGACCTGTACTACTGTAGCAGGCGTGGGCTTCGTGTCTATCTTGGCCACAATAATGCGTTCACTATGCTGTTTGTAGTAGCTTACCCTCACACCGATTTTTTTATTCATTATTAAACCTACTCATGCATTACCCCTATTTGATTTTGCATTTATAACCCTGTATTCACCTGACCAAAAGTCTTGTTCCTGCTGCCACCAAACTTCACTAATTCCCACTATCTCTAACTTTAACTTATCCATTTCCCTTTTTAAATTTTCTAACCTACCTGCCCGATTAAGGGATCTGACATTCCACGCTCCGATCCGTAGGACGCCAGTTTTCTTTCTCCTGATAACGATGTCCTCTTGAGTAGTCCCCGCCCGGAGATCCGAATGGGGGACTATTTTACCTCCGGAATATTTTACCCAAGAGGACGCCATCATCATTTAACCATACAGTAAAGCTGCACTCCCTCGGGAAGACTTACGGCTGTAGTTTCCCCTTGCTTTCAGCCGTTCGCAGTACCAGCACAGCAAGGCCGTTTTGGTTATTGTTACAAGGCCAGATCAGTCAATCATCCAGACTGTTACCCCTGCAACTACTGAAAAGGCTGCTGCCCCTCTTCATGAACCACACGTTTTTCTGGCCCCTCAACAGATACCCCTCCGTTGTGGTTGCACCTACGGTACGGCCATCTGTATCACTGAGGCACGCAAGCCTCCCCACCAATGGCAAGGTTCATGGGGGGGGGGGGGGGGAAGGTGTCCTTACTACAATGATTTTCGCAAATTTTAATTGTTAGTCCTATGATTTTTTCCTGTAACCCCTTCACACGCCTTTTTCTTTCAGGGACAACAGAGACTTTTTAATTGAGTGGGTTACGTTTTTTTCCCCGTTCATTCGAGAGTGGAATTCATTATGCTCCCTCGACGAGGATTCTAGCCACTGGGTGGCGACTGCCATTTACAAGTTTTCTCCGGGACATTCAGATGATGTGCGTAACACATGAAGCCGTGTGACTGGTATCAAATGGGTCATCCACAACGATTAATAACTGCTGAATGGAGTGATAATTAAATCAAGACCCTAAGCTATCGACAGGCGTTGATATACATCAACGGGGACCGTTGAAAATGTGTGCCCCGACCGGGACTCGAACCTGGGATCTCCTGCTTCGGTCTAAGGCGCTACTGTCATGGACTGTGCGGCTGGTCCCGGCGGAGGTTCGAGTCCTCCCTGGGGCATGGGTGTGTGTGTTTGTCCTTACAAGGGAACCTACCCATCGCACCCCCCTCAGATTTAATTATAAGTTGGCACAGTGGATAGGCCTTGAAAAACTGAACACAGATCAATTGAGAAAACAAGAAGAAGTTGTGTGGAACTATGAAAAAAATAAGCAAAATATACAAACTGAGTAGTCCATGCTCAACATAGGCGACATCAAGGAGAGTTTAAGCTCAGGAGCTCCGTGGTCCCGTGGTTAGCGTGAGCAGCTACGTAACGAGGGGTCCTCGGTTCAGGTCTTCCCTTGAGAGAAAAGTTTACTTATTTTCGCATAGTTATGACCTGTACGTTCGTTCATTGACGTCTCTGTTCACTGTAATAAGTTTAGTGTTTGTGTTTTGCTACCGCATCGCAAAACCGTGTGATTCGTAGACGAAAGGACGTGCCTCTCCAATGGGAACCGAAAACATTTGAGCGCAAGGTCATAGGTCAACCGAATCCTCCACAGGAAAACACGTATGATATATTCTATACGACACTGGTGACGGCATGTGCGTCACATGACAGGAATATGTTGTCGACCCACCTAACTTGTACACTTGGCGACTGGGTAAAAAGATTCTTCCACCTTGCCCGATTTAGGTTTTCTTGTGGATGTGATAATCACTCCCAAAAAAGTGATGAAAACATAAGAGTCTGTCACATAAAGTGCAACAAATGAATGCAACAATTTCACAGTTGCACACTTTTACCCGTGCTCTGTCAAAACATATGTTTTTAACGTTTTCAAATTTTTCCGTGTGCCGACGGACGGACGGATAATAATTGCCTGAAAATAGAAACTTAAACTCTTCACGCGAGGGATGACTTGAACCAAGTACCTCTCGTTCCGCAGCTGCTCACGCTAACCACGGGACCACGGCGCTCCTGAGCTCACACTCTCCTTGATGTTGCCTATGTTGCGCATGGACTACTCAGTTTGTATATTTTGCTTATTTTTTTCGTAGTTCCACACAACGTCTTCCTGTTTTCTCGATTGATCTGTGTTCAGTTTTTCAAGGCCTATCCACTGTGCCAACTTATAACTACACTCCTGGAAATGGAAAAAAGAACACATTGACACCGGTGTGTCAGACCCACCATACTTGCTCCGGACACTGCGAGAGGGCTGTACAAGCAGTGATCACACGCACGGCACAGCCGACACACCAGGAACCGCGGTGTTGGCCGTCGAATGGCGCTAGCTGCGCAGCATTTGTGCACCGCCGCCGTCAGTGTCAGCCAGTTTGCCGTGGCATACGGAGCTCCATCGCAGTCTTTAACACTGGTAGCATGCCGCGACAGCGTGGACGTGAACCGTATGTGCAGTTGACGGACTTTGAGCGAGGGCGTATAGTGGGCATGCGGGAGGCCGGGTGGACGTACCGCCGAATTGCTCAACACGTGGGGCGTGAGGTCTCCACAGTACATCGATGTTGTCGCCAGTGGTCGGCGGAAGGTGCACGTGCCCGTCGACCTGGGACCGGACCGCAGCGACGCACGGATGCACGCCAAGACCGTAGGATCCTACGCAGTGCCGTAGGGGACCGCACCGCCACTTCCCAGCAAATTAGGGACACTGTTGCTCCTGGGGTATCGGCGAGGACCATTCGCAACCGTCTCCATGAAGCTGGGCTACGGTCCCGCACACCGTTAGGCCGTCTTCCGCTCACGCCCCAACATCGTGCAGCCCGCCTCCAGTGGTGTCGCGACAGGCGTGAATGGAGGGACGAATGGAGACGTGTCGTCTTCAGCGATGAGAGTCGCTTCTGCCTTGGTGCCAATGATGGTCGTATGCGTGTTTGGCGCCGTGCAGGTGAGCGCCACAATCAGGACTGCATACGACCGAGGCACACAGGGCCAACACCCGGCATCATGGTGTGGGGAGCGATCTCCTACACTGGCCGTACACCACTGGTGATCGTCGAGGGGACACTGAATAGTGCACGGTACATCCAAACCGTCATCGAAGCCATCGTTCTACCATTCCTAGACCGGCAAGGGAACTTGCTGTTCCAACAGGACAATGCACGTCCGCATGTATCCCGTGCCACCCAACGTGCTCTAGAAGGTGTAAGTCAACTACCCTGGCCAGCAAGATCTCCGGATCTGTCCCCCATTGAGCATGTTTGGGACTGGATGAAGCGTCGTCTCACGCGGTCTGCACGTCCAGCACGAACGCTGGCCCAACTGAGGCGCCAGGTGGAAATGGCATGGCAAGCCGTTCCACAGGACTACATCCAGCATCTCTACGATCGTCTCCATGGGAGAATAGCAGCCTGCATTGGTGCGAAAGGTGGATATACACTGTACTAGTGCCGACATTGTGCTTCCTCTGTTGCCTGTGTCTATGTGCCTGTGGTTCTGTCAGTGTGATCATGTGATGTATCTGACCCCAGGAATGTGTCAATAAAGTTTCCCCTTCCTGGGACAATGAATTCACGGTGTTCTTATTTCAATTTCCAGGAGTGTATATCTGAGGAGGGTGCGATGGAAAGGTACCCTTGTTAGGATAATTTAGGTTAAGTAGTGTGTAAGCTTAGGAACTGATGACCTTAGCAGTTAAGTCCCATAAGATTTCACACACATTTGAACATTTTGAACATCTCCTGGTTACATGGCAGACGCTCTCTCCATCTGAGCCACCGAGTGCACAGAGGCAGTGCGACTGCAGGGATTTATCACTTGCACGCTCCCCGTGAGATCCACATTTCCAATTTAATGTTCACACACTACATTCGTAGTGTCTCTACCCATTACACTCATTACTTGCAGCAGACAATCTTACCGAGCCCCATAAGAGTTCGGGCAATGCGTGTGCAACCAGCACAGGAGAAGGAGATCAATGGCCGGTTAGCCTTAACTATATGAAGATGTCCGAAAGAATGGATACCATATTCATATAAATAATTACTGAAGTCTTTATCATTCTCACCGTTTTGGCTGGTAACATTTGAGAACGTTTTGGCAGATAACAGAAAGTTTTGAATTTCATTTCAAATCTGTGCTTTACTTCTGAAAGCTCGAGTAAGGACTTCGTATACTTTAAGAAAATAATTATTCAGCACTTGTGAATGATTTTTCTGTTTTTACAGGGATCAAGTTTACTAGTACTCTTACATTTACATATTTTAACTTTGTTGACAACGGTTTCCAGTGATTAAATGTAGAATCTGATTATTCAGACATTTTTCTGAAGTTCTTTAACATCTGCCTTTCTCATGTCATCAGTAGGATTCTTCCTGGCAAACTTGATATCCTTTGCAGAGTCCTAGCACACACATTCGATTACATTCTAGATTTTCTCGGAAAATAAGAACAGTTGTGATGTAATACGAGTTAGAGGTAGAGGTAAAAGATAGTGTCATCAGTAGTAGGGTAGTGGCAGCATCAGCGCAATTTTGATATCAAATTTATACGCAAATTAATTAAATTGATTAATTAATCATCCCTAACTATGCCCATCCCCACTCCAACCACGCCCACCCCAACCTTTAAATGATGTCATGTGTTTTTCTCAGCCCGCATGAGGGCCCAGCCCCCCTCCCTCCACGCTCTCCATCCTCCCCCTTCCCCCCTCCACCACCTATGCTATAGGTGGAAATTAGAAATTTCGAATTTTGCAAGGAATTTCGAATTTTGGAGGGAATTTCTTTGTCCCAGAGCTCTGCTGACATCCTACTCCACACCCCTACCCCCGAAATGGCGGGAAACTAAAAATGGCGGTGCCCTTTCTGGGACTCGAACCCTGATCCTTCTGGATGGAAAGCTCAAGTGCTCCCCTCCAACATATGGAAACTGTCTAGATGCAGTGGAGGTACATTAGGTTAGTGTATTTACTTTGGTCGGGAGAATGAAGTAAAGATGGGTACAAATTACATTATTAATCATAAAGATTGGGCCTAATTACACAACTATATGCGTAGGGCTACAAAATGACAACCTAAAATCGCAAAACAGCTCGGAACTGACGATATCAAATTTGCAATAGCACTCCAAACTAGTGACAGACACGCCCAAACTCTACCCTTCACCTACAAGGTGGCAGGAAAAAGGCAGGGGTGTAACGTACTATCTTTATTCTTTTTAGCTGGAAATATGTTCAACAGACGAGATGCTGGTGCTGGACAGAGAGGAGTTTAAATGTCTATTACCAGTAAGCATGCAGCTGAGTACAGTATCTATCATTGTTTGACATCAGAGTTCGCTGCAGACGCCTGCTCAAAGTCCACCCTCCAGCCCAGGTAACTGAAGTCAATACACGCTACCCCAACTGATGGAAAAATGCATCACAGTTCTAATTACACTTCAAACTTTTCATGGAAAAACCAGCACTAGTAATGAACGGGTCTTAATGCAACACATGTACTGGGAAATGACTGCAGAGGGGGCGGTAGTTGAACGTGCGTTCTCATCAATAGGCGTCCACAAACTGCTCAAAACTGAGCCCTCTTCCCTCATGCCCCCCCCCCTTTCTCCCTCCACCCATCCACCTACAGGGAGGACACAGACTTTTTCAAATGGTCAGCTGCTCCGCTGTGCTGGTCTCTAACTGCCTTGAGGTAACGCTCCTTCGCCAACACAGTAGCATGTATAGTCAACTAAACAATAGGAGATTAAAAGTCAGCGACCCCAAGTGCAATCCAAAGAGATTCTGGTCGTATGTGAAGTATGTTAGCGGCAAGAAACAAGCAATGCCTTTTCTGCGCGATAGCAATGGAGATACTATCGAAGACAGTGCAGCCAAAGCAGAGTTACAAAATACAGCCTTCCGAAATCCCTTCACAAAAGATGACGAAGTAAATATTCCAGAATTCTAATCGAGAACAGCTGCCAACATCAGTAACGTAGAAGTGAATATCCTCGGAGTAGTGAAGCAACTTAAATCACTTAATAAAAACATGTCTTCTGGTCCAGATTGTATACCAATTAGGTTCCTTTCGGAGTACGCTGATGCATTAGCTCCATACTTAACAATCATGTACAACTGTCCGCTCGACGAAAGATCCGTACCCAAAGCCTTGAAAGTTGCACAGGTCACACCAATATTCAAGAAAGGTGGTAGGAGTAATCCTCTAAATTACAGGCCCATATCGTTAACGTTGATATGCAGCAGGATTTTGAAACATATATTGTGTTCGAACATTATGAATTACCTCGAAGAAAACGGTCTATTGACACACAGTCAACATGGGTTTAGAAAACATCGTTCCTGTGAAACACAACTAGCTCTTTATTCACATAAACTGTTGAGTGCTATTGACAAGGGATTTCAGATCGATTCCGTATGTCTGGATTTCCAGAAGGCTTTTGACACTGTATCACACAAGCGGCTCGTAGTGAAATTGCGTGCTTATGGAATATCATCTCAGTTATGTGACTGGATTTGTGATTTCGTGACAGAGAGCTCACAGTTCGTAGTAATTGACGGAAAGTCATCAGGTAAAACAGAAGTGATTTCTGGCGTTCCCCAAGTTAGTGTTACAGGCCCTTTCCTGTTCCTTATCTATATAAACAATTTGGGAGACAATCTGAGCAACAGTCTTCGGTTGTTTGCAGATGACGCTGTCGTTTATCGACAAATAAAGTAATCAGAAGATCAAAACAAACTGCAAAACGATGTAGAAAAGATATCTGAATGGTGCTAAAAGTGGCAGTTGACCCTAATTAACGAAAAGTGTGAGGTCATCCACATGAATGCTAAAAGGAACTCGTTAAACTTCGGTTACACGATAAATCAGTCTAATCTAAATGCCGCAAATTCAACTAAATGCCTAGGTATTACGGTTACGAACAACTTAAATTGGAAGAAACACATAGAAAATGTTGTGGGGAAGGCTAACCAAAGACTGCGTTTTATTGGTAGGACACTTAGAAAATGTAACAGACCTACTAAGGAGACTGCCTACACTACACTTGTCCGTCCTCTTTTAGAGTACTGTTGTGCGATGTGAAATCCTTACGAGATAGGACTGACGGATTACATCGAGAAAGTTCAAAGAAAGACAGCACGTTTTGTATTATCGCGAAATATGGGAGAGAGTGTCACAGAAATGATACAGTGTTTGAGCTGGAAATCATTAAAAGAAAGGCGTTTTTCGTTGCGGCGGAATCTTCTCACAAAATTCCAATCACCAACTTTCTCCTGCGAATGCGAAAATATTTTGTTGACACCGACCTACATAGGGAGGAACGATCACCACGATAAAGTAAGGGAAATCAGAGCTCGTACGGAAAGGTATAGGTGTCCGTTCTTTCCGCGCGCTGTATGAGATTGGAATAGTAGAGAATTGGGAAGGTGGTTCGATGAACCCTCTGCCAGGCACTTAAATGTGATATGCAGAGTATCCATGTAGATGTAGACGTAGATGTAGATGTAGAATTAGTTCATCTAAAATATAGGGACACAGCCGCGCCACTCCCCATCCCTCCACCCCCCACGAAGCCACCGTAGTCAGGGGGCGAGCACTCACAGACTAGGCACACTTACAATGCTTCCAATAGGCCTGTCATTCTGTGACTTGAGAGCACTTTTATTTCATGTCAATGCAACTCTTTCTTGCAACTGTTAAATGTATGCCTCAGAAAGTCTGGCCCCTCTGGAACAACAAAGAAATTCTGGAAAACGTCACAGATTACTTTCTCAAACGGCTAGCTGCTCTGCAAGGCGCTTTGCTGTTTTTCTGCGGCCCCACTGCCACCATTCTGTGGTTACTGGCCTCAAAGGCATGTCAGGGAATTAAAAATTGCAGCACCCTTTCTGGGACTCGAACTCTGGTCCTCCTCGACATACAGCCAAAGTACACCCCCTAACACAATTATGCCAACAAAGCCGCTTCAAATTGCCGGGAAATTAAAAATGGTTGTGCCCTTTCTGGGAGTCGAATCCTGGTCCTTCAGGATGTAAAGCCCAAGTGCTCCCCCAACACATGGGCATTATCTACATGCAGGAGAGGATTAGCTTAGTGTACTTTATTTATTGTGGTCGGGAAAAATGAAGTAAAGGTAGGTCCTAATTACTTAATCAATCATAAAGATCTGACCTAATTACACAACTATATGTGTAGCGCTGCACAAGGACGTCCTAAAATCGCAAAACAACTCAAAAACTGATGCTACTATACAACTGGTGTTATCCCGCTGGGAAAAAATTTCTCAATACCACAGCAAACTAGTGAAACACTCAAACTCTACCCTCCACCTTCAAGCTGGTGGGAAAAAGGCAGGGGTGTAAGGTACTACCTTTATCCTCTTTGGTTGGACATATGTTCAACTGACGAGATGCTGGTGTTAGAAAAGAAGGAGTTTAAAAAGTGTATTGCTTGTAAGCATACTGCTGAGTACAGTATGTATCATTGTTCGACATCAGAGTTCACTAAACATGGCTGCTCAAAAACGACCCTCCAGCCCTGGTAATCCAAGCCAACAATACACGCTGCCACAACTGATAGCAAAAAATGTATCATAGTTGTAATTACATTTCAAACTTGTCAAGAAAAAAAACAGAATTCGTAATGAATGGGTCATAATGCAACACACGTACTGGGGAAAATCATCATCCCCAAGACTGCAGAGGGGGCGATAGCTGAAAGAGTGTTCATCGATAGGCGTCCACAAACTGCTCAAAATCGAGGCCCCCTTCCCTCATGCCCCTCCCTCCCTCCCTCCCGCCCTCCCTCCCTTCCTCCATCCATCCATCCATCCATCCATCCATCCGCCCACCTACAGGAAGGCCAGCTGCCCAGCCATGCTTTGTGCGGTCGCTAACCCCCTTGAGGCGACACGCTTTTGCCAACGCAATAGCATGTTTAGTCAATTAAGCTATAGAAGATAAATGGACGACCACGCCAAGTTCAACTCGATCTTCTAAAATATAGCAACGCAGCCCCGCCCCAACCTGCAGACCCAACAGTGAGGGGGCGATCACTCACGGACTAGGGACGCTCCCACCACCTCCAATAGGCCTGTCGAACTGCGACGGAGAACACTTTTGTTTAACGTCAAACTAAATCTTTCTTGCAATATCTTAAACGATTTCCTCAGAAAGACTCGCCCCTCTCGAACTGCAACAAAATTCTGGAGAACGCTCCAGATGCCTTTTTCAAGTGGCTAGCTGCTCCACAAAGAACCTTTGCCGTTTTTCTGTGGCCCCGCTGCCACCCCTCTGTGATCACTGGCCTCACCAGGCCCTACGCTACCTTCTGCGGTCACTCGCAGCATGCAGCACGCCTTGAGGTGGTGGCCCTTAGCCAACACAAAAGGGAAATTGAGCAGCACCACCCCACCCATAGTCAGAGCGCACGTCTGTCCGGTGACCACCACCAGTAGGCATACACCCCAGCAGTCCGCCGTTCTGCAATGGAGAACAATTGTATTTAACATCAACACAACTCTTCTTGCAATCTGTTAAACGTGTATTTGGAAAGATTGAACCTATCTGGAGCGACAACGAAATTCCAGACAATGCTCCAGATGGCTTTTAAAAGTCAGCTGCTTGAGAAACAGGAAGCCTTCTGTCTAAAGCGACCACAGCCTCACACTGCAGTGTTTTCAGTACAATGCCTTTCGGCGAGCACGCTCCTGGGTGGTCAGCGATATGGACTGTGACAAAAATTACACAAACACTAGAGCGTGACACCGGCATCCTTCCGCACAAAACCTTGATAAATGAGGGCTATCCCGACCGAGGGTTATTTGTCTCAAGGGACAGACGTGCCTTATTAGGAAACTCGGCCGCCATGCCATTCCGAGTACTAGACTGCGGTATTTGTATTTAACATCAAGGCGACTCCAATAGTAAACCAACAATTAAAAAAGGAAAATACAGTCGCAACAGTAATAAATGTCCTCTTTCCACGAAAACAGGAACAGTCCATTTTCTTTTAGTTTTATGAGCAAAATCGGTATAATTTTTATGTTCAACTGCAGGATACAATTCGCACCTCATTATTTTGTGACATCCAGCAAACTGCACCACTGCCGACCTCAGATGACCATGTGTGTATTATAAACATTTCAGACACGTGAAATGACATTAGAGAATAAAGACTTTCACGCCATTAGCTCACGTGTCGGAAAAAAATCATTTTATGTTGGACAACAAGAAGGTATAATTCAAGAGGATGTAGCTTTTTTGTACACTATGGCAGGTCTAGTTTTACCATTGCGATGCTATATCATACAGGCGTTTACAAAACAAATCATGAGAGTCTGTCTTGTAGTAGATACTCATAAGATTTTGCCTCGCGTCTCTCCCGTTACATCAAAATCAGTTACCATCTACATGTGTGCATTTGACATTTTTGCTGCATAACTCAACTCTACCGACATGGCTGTAAAGTTTCTGCCATACAGCAGCAGATTCTTGCGTTCTAATTTTGTGAGCAATTTGATCATCACAACCTGTTTCACGCAATCTGCTCACAAGTTGGAACAAAAACGACAATCATTTCTAGATTCCACAACGAGATATAATTCAAGTGGTGTCTACATTATAATTAGAGGTTATAAAGTATGAAATAACACCTATTTTTAAACACGCAATCATGACGATAAAAAAATATAAAAAAGTAGCCACGAGTCCACGAGAATAGGGACAGCCGATTCCTATTAGTTTTATGAGCCAAACTGGTGTAGTTTTGAGAGAACTATCTGCTTCCAAACTTTAACCAGTTATTTCTCTCCTTGTAATAGAACATCTTATAAGAGTTTACCGCGATTCTCCTTACCGATATATCGAAAAACAACTAATGTGTGCATGTTGTCATGGAGTATATTGCATATACTGTATCGCTCCATTGGAGCTGGAGGCCAGTGCCCAAAGCCCTTTGCGCAGATCTCCACAAAATTTTGTCGTCTGTACTGGAGGAAGACCATATCCAGCAAACTAGTAATCATACGAGATGGCTCCAGTATTTTTCCTTCATAAGAAGTGCAAAAAAAAAAAAAAATCTTTAATTCCCATTACGGCTACCGCAGTTTTCCCCGTCAAATCCATACGTTCCCTTACGACAGGAAATAGTCATTTTCTTTGCACATGCCTGAACACCCAGCCTCCTGCTCAAGGTGAATCTATCATGCATCCCCTACTACTACTAGTTTGTATAATACTTCACCAATAACTGAATGCTGGCTATACGAAACAATACTGAGCGAAAATCAGCGATGGGTGGACGTGTCTCATAAGTTTTTTTACATGCGCGTGGTAGCACTGTGCCTTAGAAAGAGGGGCGTGCTCTTCCGACAAGCCGCCAGATGTTAAAAACATGATCACAACGGCCATGTTACTGTTACATGTGATCTTCATTCTACAGGTGCTCACAAGTATCGCTAACGATATCCATGTTAAAACCTATACAAGCCTTATAAATCGAGGTGTGGCATTATCTCCGAATGAAGTGGTTTTTCCACAAAAATACCTCGACATTGAGTACAGACGGTGACCACCGAAGTGTGTATTAACAGACCGACAGTGCTGTTACGCGTCGCTGACGGTGTAAGCTCGTAATACAATCACCGAATTTAGAAAGTGATTTTGTTAAGGAACGTGGTATGTGGCTTGTATTTGCAGCTCCCTCATGCTGTGGCTAGATATTTCTCTAGCGTTTGTAACGCAGTCTATTTCAATGCCACGTCCGAAGTTCTGCGATATATCCGCTGGGTGTAGGCGATCGTTGATTGAGAATGTTCACATACAGTAGACGGTGTTGATAATGATGTTTTGTTTAGGAGCGCTCAGCTACGCGGTCATCAGCGCCGGTACGAAGTCCAAATTTTTACACAGTTCAATTTTGTTCATAGTCCAATCTAGCCTCTGTCACAGGTGATGATGATGTTGAGGATGATGATCATGATGATATTGATGATTAATGGTAGATGGTGTGCCATTTGAGGTCGTAAGAAATGTACACTGGCTTTTCAGATGTCTAGTGTCACGCTTTCCGGTAGAAATGCTGTCTGCGATTTGGAATCAAGTCTGTCAATACCGGCGTTGGATGCTATGGAGAAGTCTTTTAAGGATTACAACTACTAGTGATTCATAGTCGTGGCACTCATATCTCGAAACGAGTTACCTTCTTCGAACTTATCTGTTACTGTAAAATTCCAGCATGGTTTTAAATTGTCCCTATGTATCTTGTAACTGCTTCTCAGACTCTGCCCCGCCATCCCTGCAGCTTTGCGCATGTGATCGTCCCAATTCAAGTTGGAACTGTGCAGAAGTCAGAGAGCTATATCTACCACATTCTGCAGCCCGTGTAGAAACGGAGTGAGCTGAGTTTATGTTATAGGACCCTGTTTTTACCACTCGGTGGAAATGCGAACATGTTGTCAAAGCTCCGCCAACCGTGTACGATGTGTTACGATGTGTTCGGTCAGCGCCAAACGAAGCCTGCTCCTGCAACACGACGTAATATGAGAGACAGTACGATCAGTTACAGTGTTGTTTCTTATCGGAAAAATTAGGAAGACTCAACATCAAACAGGTACTGCAGTCCGAAGGAAATCCACCTCCCTCAGGGTCCATTCAAGTCTATCAACCAAATATTCTGTCATCGTTATTCTGAACCATGCAACAGAGAAAAACCGCGAACTATAAAAGCTCCGCTAACTTCATCCGATAGATTTTTACCACATCTCCGTCTCCTCTGATATACCGGAACCAAATTCCGTCTGGCACTGAGCATATGAGGCGATCCTATTAAATATACTGGTATTGGTCCATTGGAGCAGGCCAGTGATCGACGTCGCTTGCACAGACCAGTATAAAGTTTCATCATCTGTACTGTACGAGAACCATCTCCCACAGATTATCAGTCATAAGAGAGGGTGCCTGTTTTGTTGTTTGACACTCAGCCTTTTCTGCTGTAACACGCTTTGTACTCTGTCATACATTTCATTTCCGCCACGACTTCGAGGTCTCTGTCAGGTTCTAAACTGATATTAACACATTTTGATTCATTGGCTCTCACAGAAAACTAGACATCGCACGGTGTAAATCATGTTGTTACTGCTGCTCCCACAACACACACACACACACACACACACACACACACACACACACAGCCGTGCGCGCGCGCGTGCGCGCGCGTGCACTGAGTGACTAAAGTAAAAGATAGTCACAACATAAGGAAACGGGAAGAATTTTGAGGCACTGTGGAGCGTTTCCAAGCTGCCATCCGAAGATGATTGACGACCTCTACATTTAAACTTATTCACAGTGACGGGATAGCTGATGGCGCTGTGTTCTGTTTGATTGATTCCTCATGTTGATGCCATGTACGTGACCACTGCTTCAATGCTAGCCATCCCAGGAAGATGTTGCCCCCTCCACCAAGACTCTTTCTCCATCTCATAAAAGCGATGTCAGTCAATCATTATATGGTAATCAACAGAATACCAGGGGACAAATGGGATGGAAAAGACACCATTGATGTACTGTAATAATAAGCATCACAATTGATAGTGCGATCAATTTTAGCAATTTTATCGTAATTTCAACACCGGCCAATGATGCGGCAGCATGCTTCCCAATTTCTGTATCATTTGTGTCACGTTCTAAACTGACATTAACACGTTTTGATCCATTGGCTCACTCTACATTGCGAGTACCATTGCGAATGTAAATAGATAACTGAGCAGTGCGTTCATTCATTGTTAATTCTCGAACATATACATCATCAAAGTATACCAGACAGCGACCTACATATCTGTAGCACATCGATCATAGTGCGTAATTTACGATCTTTCTCTATGTGGATTGGAGTCACAGGGCGTTCTTGCATTCTTAGGATAAAGTTAGAGACCGAAAGATGTCCTCGCACTACCTTTGACCGACGCTCCCTGCAGCACTGTCACCGACTTAATCGGCAGCTGACCAGAAGTGGACCGCTACATTCTATATTTAGTGAAGGAACAGTGCGAACCGAGACTGTAATTGCTGTCCCGCACCCATCGAAGAGAACAAGATTTCTCCAGATGCGCGAATGTCGAGGAGGTTAGCACCCCCCATCGGTGTATAGTAGATAGGAAACAGTTGAGATGATGTAACAGATAGCTGAGAACAAGAAACGGGTTGTTTTTATGCATGATGGAGCTCCAGATGGACGGACTTTGCAGCATTTTATGTAAATAAACTGCACTATCAGTTCTAAAGTATTCTTGTAGTGTCTGGGGTCATTACCAAGAAGGTACTGGTAAGAGAGAACATTAACACATGCACTCCTAAGATTACAAGGTTCTGTACTTAAATACGCTATAATGTTAGATCGTTGCGGTTTCCGACCTATTAGTCGGATGGAATGCAGTGCTGTCACTATCCCAATGTAAGAAATATATTTTCAGCGCATGACACACAGTCTCCTTGCAGATTTCTCTTCGATAAACTATGGTGACAAACTGTAAAATGAAAAACTAATTCCTTGAAACATCGATTCCTTGTGATACTTGTACAATATAGCTTTCGAGAGGTGTGTAGCCGTCACTGTTCACATCCGATCACGAATCATAAATTATACTGTGCTCGCATCAGTCCTATATAAAATCGTCGTTAGTAACGGAAAGAGAATGCCTCTTACCAAGAAAGAGACAAACGCATAGCAGCGGTGTCTGACCTGTGAAATTACATGTTATGTAGCCACTAACTCTTTAAACAGGACATTTGACAAGCACATGTATACACGGGGATTGTAGTATCTCACAGACACCTGTCGCTAACATAGAATCACCGTAGTTATGGAACAAAATACTCGATTTTATGCCCAAGATGCGGCAGGGAAATGGAATACGCCGCATAAATCTTCGTTCGTCTAGAGGAATGTGTCGAAGCGGGATGGACCCAGTGCTTTGCTGTTAACGACCGCAAGTAGTCAGTGCTCCAAGTCACACTCAGAACACGCCGTTGCATGCGAGTCAAACCCAGGTTATGTCACACAATTTGTTATGTCACACAATTTATGAATCCCGACAGAACAACGGAACAAAATGATCAAATGACCTGCAGTAACTTGTCCCGCTCTCTCTCTAGAATGCAACATCAGTCTACCTTTCAATCCTGCCTTGTTACAATTCCATCTCAACCGATCGTTTCATCCATTTAACGCATATGCAAGTAAGTTTAGAGGCAGATGGTTCTCTTTTTTCCAGTAATGCATCAGAGACAGCGGTCAATTCGCGTGTATCCCTATTACCTCAATAGACATACAATACAATGTTGTCTCGACGAAAAATAAAAGATTATTTGCCCGGTTGCCGGTGCTCCCAACTCAACGTTTTCTCGTATTCCTCTTGCTCTTTTACACTCGTTCCCCCGTCCAAGAATTGTTCTGCACCAATCAGAAAACATGCAAGTACTCCCTCAATTTCCCCGCATTTCGGCGTATTTTCCCTCAATTTATACGTATTTTCCGTCATTTTTCGTAATTTTATCGATTTTTTGTCACTTATATTCAAGCGATAATGACATCACTTCACGTTCCGTGTTCTAAAATTGCTTATAAATGTAGTACAGCTGCCAACTCCTAGCGCAAATGCACATTTTTTCTGTCAGGCGGCATAGTATAGCACTGTACTCGAAAGCATCCAGTCACCTCCATCCACATATTCTACAGTTGCAGCACGTTTGTTCTGTTTTCTGTATATCTGTCTTTGTGCACATGTCGCGGAAGGCTCCCACGATCACCTACAACCCAGTGGATATATCGCAAAACCTAGGACGTGGCATCAAGACAGAAATCCAGTAACAAATACTGGAGAAATATCTAGCAACTGCATGAGGGAACTGCAAATACAGGCTTCATACCACGTTCCTTTCTAAATTCGATGATTTTATTACGAGCTTACACCAATTTTGCTCATGAAACTAATAGGAATCGGCTGTTCCTATTCTCGTGGATTCATGGCTGCTTTTTTTGTTATTTTTATCGTCAGGATTTAAAAATAGGTGTTATTTCATACTTTATAACCTCTAATTATAATGTAGACACCACTTGAATTATAGCTCGTTGTGGAATCTAGAAATGATTGTGGTTTTTGTTCCAACTTATGAGTAGATTGCGTGAAACAGGTTGTGATGATCAAATTGCTCCAAAACTAGAACGCAAGAATCTGCTGCTGTATGACAGAAACTTTGTAGCAGTTTTGAAGCGAATGCCCTGAAGGGTTTCCTTCAGTTTAGAAATCGTGTTGAACTCACGAGGGCTTAAGTCAGGGGAGTGCAGTAGGTGGTACGCACTTAGCAGCCCCATCAGTCAAACAGATCAGTAACAGCTTCCACGGCTTGAGCATTGTCCTGCAAAATGATGGTCAGGTCCTGCAGCAAGTGTCATCACTTCTGTCTCTAAGCTGGTCGTAGGTTGTGTTCCAAAAATGTACAGCATGCTACAAATTCGTCGGGCAATAGACCGCGCCGCTCGAACTGTCAACACAACTGGCACTGCTAAGAGTAGCCTACGACTTCCACATCGCTGGCAACAGGTTATAGGCAATGCTGGTGACTGCTTTGAAGGTCAGTAAAACTTTGAAACACGTATCTGTTTTGTACGACCTGTAAATAAATAGTTGCCACTATCAAAGTTCCAATCCTCGTAGTTAGAGAACCTACAACCTGATCATAGGGAAGTTGACTCGGAGTGGCGTTAGGGAACAAATTCTGAATGAAGCGAAAGACAGCACTTCCTACCGTCGACAAAAATTAATATAGTTTGACAGTACCTGGTACTTTGTGAGCAGTGCTGTGGGCTTCATACTGTTTTAACCCATCGAGCAATTCCTTTTCTTCTTCGTTAAACTGCCGGAAAGGCGGTATGGTACTCGGAGCTACAGTTGTTGCATGCTGCGTAGTGTCCGTTACTTGGTTTGCGAGTAACTGCTGTACCGTATTGAGAAGGGTTGCAATCTGCTGCGTCTGAAACTGAAACATCTGTGTTAGCAGCGTTGTCTCTATCGCTTGCAGCTGAGGCGCCTGAGAAGGGGGTGGGAGAGATGGGTTGCTCATTTTGGAATAGGCAAATGCAAGAAATAGACAATGAAAGCAGGAGAAATAAGCACACAAGCAAAGAAAATTTCTGCAACGCCCACCTGAAAACACTGATTACAAAAAACACTATAAGAGACACTGTTAAAATATATAAACACACACTTGCAAAAATAAAGACAAGGTAGACTTAAGGCACCAGCAAACACAAAAGGCCACGACAAAACAAAATCTGTGGCAGGTGGTTGCACTGGCTTCGCCTCGTCGCCAATGTTGTTGTGTATAGGAATCCTGCCTATTCGGTTCGCTAGACAAACAATCAAACAATTTGTATAAATGAGTTTTATTAAAACAAAACAATCACAACACTTAACTTTGGCAGTTACACGGATGTGTCGCAACCAAAGGGCGCCATACGAAATAATCAGTCTTTGCAGTGACTGCTCATCTCTATCTGACAAAAGTCTGTCCTGAACTGTTATCGAAGTGACTACCGTTAAAGCTGCTATCGAAGTGCCTAACGTTGACCCTGCTATCCAAGTCGGCTCCACCAGTCGGACGCGCCGCTTATGTTGTCTTCACATAGGGGCCGCTGCTGCCGTGTTCTCTTCGTGGAAGGGAGGTCAGTCAGCGTGCGATTCAGCCTTCTTCTCACAGCTTTCTCTTCCTTGTCGTCTCCGACTGGCGTGACGGCGCTCACTTTACACCGTAACACATTTAGTTGCCAGCACTCATACAAATGAAGAGAGCCAAGTGAATGTTGAAGAAAATAAACAGAATATGAAAACAAAGCAAGGAAAAGAAGGAGCAACGGCAGTCAAAAATATTGAGGATCGAATTTCCGGATTCATTCATGAGCAATTACCGATTTCTTTTTTTAAAAAATATGATTTGTGCTATGTATCTGTTCATCTGAGTGAATTAGTTCTACATCTGACTCTGTCGCTGGTGATATCACATGGCAATACACAGATAAAGACAGGACCGACTCACAGCCAGAGAAGTGCTTATTATAATCATGGTTAACCTACTCCAACGTAGACCTGAGTGTGCCTAAATAACTTCTCAACTTTTTCGGAAATTACAAAAAAGTCTACATAGTGGAAATTAAAAGAGAGCTTTGGAACCAAAGCAAGAAGGGCGAACTCAAAGGAAAATGTACTATATTAGTGAGGTCGACTGCAGGGAAAGCTCGGACTTACAAAAAATGTAAGTTTTTAATTATCGTGAGTGATGGCCAAATGTTACAATTGGTGATGAAAATAAATCTAATTTCTACAATTCAGGCTGCCGGCTGAGTGTGAAGCTTAGTGCTAATGAAGGAATTTAAAAAGTATTTTTTCCAGGCTATCTAAATCTAGTGCGAGCAGTGTAATGATACACAGGTGTCTGTTTTCGACTGGAGTGCGATGCACGTATATTTATTGACGAACCTGTGGCTGTTTTACACTGAAGCGCCCAAGAAACTGGTATAGGCCTGCTAGTTCAAATACAGAGATACATAAACAGGTAGAGTACGGGGCTGCGGTCGGCAACGCCTCTATAAAACAAGTGTCTGGTGCAGTTGTTAGATCGGTTACTGCTGGTACAATGGCTGGTTATCAAGATGTAAGTGAGTTTGAACGTGGGGTTACAGTCGGCGCACAAGCGATGGGGCCCACCATCTCCGAGATAACGATGAAGTGGGGATTTTCCCGGACGACCATTTCACGAGTGTACCGTGAATATCAGGAATATGGTACGAGGTGCATTCAAGTTCTAAGGCCTCCGATTTTTTTTCTAATTAACTACCCACCCGAAATCGATGAAACTGGCGTTACTTCTCGACGTAATCGCCCTGCATACGTACACATTTTTCACAACGCTGACGCCATGATTGCATGGCAGCGGCGAAGGCTTCTTTAGGAGTCTGTTTTGACCACTGGAAAATCGCTGAGGCAATAGCAGCACGGCTGGTGAATGTGTGGCCACGGAGAGTGTCTTTCATTGTTGGAAAAAGGCAAAAGTCACTAGGAGCCAGGTCAGGTGAGTGCATGAGGAATCACTTCAAAGTTGTTATCACGAAGAAACTGTTGCGTAACGTTAGCTCGATGTGCGGGTGCGTTGTCTTGGTGAAACAGCACACGCGCAGCCCTTCCCGGACGTTTTTGTTGCAGTGCAGGAAGGAATTTGTTCTTCAAAACATTTTCGTAGAATGCACCTGTTACCGTAGTGCCCTTTGGAACGCAATGGGTAAGGATTACGCCCTCGCTGTCCCAGAACATGGACACCATCATTTTTTCGGCACTGGCGGTTACCCGAAATTTTTTTGGTGGCGGTGAATCTGTGTGCTTCCATTGAGCTGACTGGCGCTTTGTTTCTGGATTGAAAAATGGCATCCACGTCTCATCCATTGTCTCAACCGACGAAAAGAAAGTCCTATTCATGCTGTCGTTGCGCGTCAACATTGCTTGGCAACATGCCACACGGGCAGCCATGTGGTCGTCCGTCAGCATTCGTGGCACCCACCTGGATGACACTTGTCGCATTTTCAGGTCGTCATGCAGGATTGTGTGCACAGAACCCACAGAAATGCCAACTCTGGAGGCGATCTGTTCAACAGTCTTTCGGCGATCCCCCAAAACAATTCTCTCCACTTTCTCGATCATGTCGTTAGACCGGCTTGTGCGAGCCCGAGGTTGTTTCGGTTTGTTGTCACACGATGTTCTGCCTTCATTAAACTGTCGCACCCACGAACGCACTTTCGACACATCCATAACTACATCACCACATGTCGCCTTCAACTGTCGATGAATTTCAATTGGTTTCACACCACGCAAATTCAGAAAACGAATGATTGCACGCTATTCAAGTAAGGAAAACGTCGCAATTTTAAGTATTTAAAACAGTTCTCATTCTCGCCGCTGGCGGTAAAATTCCATCTGCCGTACGGTGCTGCCATCTCTGGGACGTATTGACAATGAACGCGGTCTCATTTTAAAACAATGCGCATGTTTCTATCTCTTTTAAGTCCAGAGGAAAAAAATCGGAGGTCTTAGAACTTGAATGCACCTCGTAAAACATCAAATCTCCGACATCGCTGCGACCGGATAAAGATTCTGCAAGAACGGGACCAACGACGACTGAAGAGAATCGTTCAACATGACAGAATGCAACCCTTCCGCAAATTGCTGCAAATGTCAATGCTGGGCCATCAACAAGTGTCAGCGTGTGAAACATCAACAATATGGGTTTTCGGAGCTGAAGGCCCACTTGTGTACCCTTGATGACGCTACCCTCACTCGCGTTTCGTCCACTATCTACCACCTGATGGACCGTGTTAATGTGTAGTCTTACCCAGACGCACGGATAACATCACAGCCCAGCATCCTGTGATCCACTTACTAGATAACTAACATGTTTATGGAGGTGACAGTAGAACTTTTGGTTTGGTCACCACGTTGGTGCTGGCGTGGAGGGGCCCCATCTCTACTGCACGACACAAAGCTTTACGCGTCGCCTGGACCCGTCAACACCGACATTGGACTGTAATTGACTGGAAACATACTGCCTAGTCGGACGAGTCTTGTTTCAAATTGAATCGAGCGGATGGACGAGTACAGGTATGGAGACGACTTCATGAACCATGGACCCTGCATGTCAGCAGGGGACTGCTCAAGCTGGTGAAGGCTCTGTAATAGTGTGGGGCGTGTGCAGTTGGAGTGATATGGGACCCCTGATACGCCTAGATACGACTCCGACAGGTGACACGTACGTGAGCATCCTGTCTGATCACTTACATCCATTCATGTCCATTGTGCATTCCGACGGACTTGAACAATTCCATCAGGACAATGCAAACACGCCACACGTCCAGAATTGCTACAGAGTGGCTCAGGAACACTTTTGTGCGTTTAAACACTTCCGCTGGCCACCAAATTCCCCAGACATGAACATTATTGAACATATCTGGACTGCCTTGCAATTTGCTGTGCAGAAGAGATCCCCACCCCCTCGTCTCTTACGGATTTATGGACATCCCTGTAGGATTCACGCTATCAATTCCCTCCATCACTACTTCAGACAAGTCGAGGCCATGCCACGTTGTATTGCGCCATTTCTGCGTGCTCGCGGGAGCCCTACACGATATTAGGCAAGTGTACCAGTTTCTATGGCTCTTCAGTTTAAAAGAGAGCTGAAAACAGGCTTCAAGACGACGTTCAAATTTTACCCGGATATCTACCCTAAACATCGTCTGCAAATGATATTGCTGGGAGCTGTGCTGCATAAGATGTAGTGTACCGATCAGTGCACTAGCTGGCGTTTGGTGACCAGTTGAAATCCGACCACAAGCAATTTTTTGTTGTATACTATTCATCAGTTCCTGAAGGTTCTCGTAATTTCTTATGTTTGTAATGTGTGTGTACTCTAAAATATTAGGTGTTTGTATTCTAGAATACATCCCCTTCACGAAACCTGATGTCAGTACTGAAACGGGTCGGTAGTTATTGCCATCTCTCCTATCATGTTTCTCATAGAGGGGTTTTGACAATGGGATATTTCAGTCTCTCTTGAACAATGCCGTGAGTTAGCGACGCATTACATACTTCAGAAAAGTCACCGCTTATTATATGTGTACTAGTCTTTAGAACTCTGTTGGAAACCTCATGAAATCCGTATGAGCTTTTATTTTCCAGAGAATATATAATTTTCATAATTTCAGAAGGAGACGTGGGTGAGACATCCATGTGTTTGATTTTTGTGTGAGTTACTTGCTCAACATACTCTTTCATTTTTCTCTGTAACTGTATACACGGTGATTCAGCTGCCTCTACCGATGTCATTTTATGCAGCCCGCAATGCTATCTCTAGCCTTCATTTTCTCTCCCTCGCTAAGCTAAAACTTTCAGTCCTACAGAAAAAAATGAGCTTTGTGTAGGACATTTGACGTACACACATAAAAAAAAGTTTTGCATGACCCCGGTTCCGAGAGTTCCGGAACCTGTGCAGAAAATTGGAACAGAGATCAACATAAACATCATTTCTGCCCTGTTTATTGCTCATGAAAACCACAAATTGCCTGTTGTACCACCATTCAGCGAGACCTTCAGAGGTGGTTGTCCATATTGCTGTACCTCTAATACCCAGAACACGTCCTCTTGCATTGATGCATGCCTGTATTCGTCTTGGTATACTATCCACAAGTTCATCAAGGCACTGTTGGTCCAGATTGTCCCACTCCTCAACAGCGATTCGGCGTAGATCCGTCAGAGTGATTGGTGGGTCACGTCGTCCATAAACAGCCCTTTTCAATAGATCCCAGGCATGTTCGATATGGTTCATGTCTGGTACTAGAGTCGAGCGATGATGTTATCTTGAAGGAAGTCATTCACAAGATGTGCACGATGGGGCGCGAATTGTCGTCCATGAAGACGAATGCGTCGCCAATATGCTGCCGAAATGGTTGCAGTATCGGTTGGATGATGGCATTCAGGTATCGTACACCCGTTACGGCGCCTTCCATACCACCAGCGGCGTACGTAGGCCCCACATAATGCTACCCAAAGCAGCAGTCAACCTCCACCTTGCTGCAGGCGCTAGACAGTGTGTGTAAGACGTTCAGCCTGACCGGATTGCCTCCAAACACATCTCTGACGATTTTCTGGTTGACGGTATATGCGATGCTCATCAGTGAAGAGAACATGATGCCAATCCTGAGCGGTCCATTCGGCATGTTGTTGGGCCCATCTGTAACGCGCTCCATGGTGTCGTAGTTGCAAATATGGACCTCGCCATGGACGTCGGGAGTGAAATTGCGCATCATGCAGCCTATAGAGCATAGTTTGAGTCGTAACACGACGTCCTGTGGCTGCACGAAAAGCATTATTCAACATAGTGGCCTTGCTGTCAGGGTTCCTCCGAGCCATAATCCGTAGGTAGCCATCATCTACTGCAGTAGTAGACCTTGGGCGGCCTGAGCGGGGCATGTCATCAACAGTTCCTGTCTCTCTGTATCTCCTCCATGTCCGAACAACATAACTTCGGTTCACGCCGAGACGCCTGGACACTTCCCGTGTTGAGAGCCCTTCCGGGTACAAAGTAATAATGCGGACGCGATCGAACCGCGGTATTGACTGTCTAGGCATAGTTGAACTACGACAACACGAGCCGTGTACCTTCTTCCTGATGGAATGACTGCAATTGATCGGCTGTCGGACCCCGTCCACCTAACACGCGCTGCTCATGCATGGTTGTTTACATCCTTGGGTGGGTTTATTGACATCTCTGAACAGTCAGAGGGACTGTGTCTGTGGTACAATATCCACAGTCAACGTCTGTCTTCAGGAGTTCTTGGAATCGGGGGTGATGCAAAACTTTTTTTGATGTGTGTAGTTAAATGTTGTACTGGGATACATTTTCAGTAGAGGCAGTCGTTCTCGAGTTGTTCAAGGAAAACGGACAAAGGTGACCTTCAAACGCACCCTACTCCCACACTCAGCCCAAACTGCCGGCTTAGTCGACCCCTTGTATGTTGTAAAATTGACATTTGTCTATATTTTACCTAATAATTTTTTAGATTTTAACAGCATAAAATAAACAATTACATCGGTTTATTCATCAGGCCTTCTGACTACGATACTGCTGTGCTTGTAACGGTTAAGTCTGGACTGAACTGTCACCGTACTGTAACCATTTTTAGCGTAACGTTTACAAAAGAAGTTTCTCTTTCATTACCCTCACAGGCACTTTTAAATTGATAATGTTAACGCCGGCCGGTGTGACCGTGCTGTTCTAGGCGCTTCAGTCTGGAACCGCGTGACCGCTACGGTCGCAGGTTCGAATCCTGCCTCGGACGTGGATGTGTGTGATGTCCTTAGGTTAGTTAGGTTTAATTAGTTCTACGTTGTAGGCGACTGATGACCTCAGAAGTTAAGTCGCATAGTGCTCAGAGCCATTAATAATGTTAACGAAATAACAGTCTGTGCTGCTAGCATAACAACCCAACCAGTAGAGACCAAAAAAGTTCGAATATCGGAAATAATTCGTGTATTCAGAAAGTTTTGTACAGTTGTAGGAAGGAGTGACACAAACAACATATTAGAAATCTGGCCTGCTGAGGGATGAGTGTGGGGTTCAAGGTGCGTTTGAACGTCACTTTTACACTTTTTTTTTTAATATCTCGAAAACCGTCGCTTCTAGCAGAAACGTATCCCAATACAATATTCAACTACATTAAATTTCCTACACAAAGATCCCGTTCATTTTTTTCTGTAGGACAAATAGATTTTGCATAGTGTCTGGGAGAATATGAAAATCTCGCACGTGTTTTAGAAGGCCTGATATAATATTGTAGGTTCCATAAAAAGACATCGGTAGGGGCAGCTGAATCACCCTGTACTTAAGAAATGATTGTTAAGTGTATCTACTACCTGCGACTGATCATTTATAGACCATACATTTAAATTAATAGTTATAGTACCCCGTTCTGTGGATTTTTGTCCTGTCTCTCATTTTACAATATTACGTGCAGCCTTAAGTCTCTTGTCGGAGTTACTGATTTCTGTCACAATGTGCAGTTTCCTCGATTTTTAAATACAATATGCTAGTAATTTAGAATAGTTTTTGTAGTGTACAACTGCAGCAGGATCTTTACTTGTTTTTGCGAACTTCCTTTTTCCTTTCCCAGTGCCCATCGTCATGCGGAAACGACACAGTCTTTCGTACAGAATGTTTTGGCTCTACGCCGCATTGTGAGTGCGAATATGATAGAAGCCTGCTGTTCCGGCGTAACATCAAGCGCTGGCACATCGGGTTGGAACGAAACCGCAGAGAAGGCTGTGAGACGGCGTCAGCCGATAGTATACTGACTAGGACCGCATCACGACAGGAACGGCCTCTATTAAAAGAGAATATAAGCGCCGCTTCAGACAGCCTCGGCCATTCGAGGCTTGGATCCTCTCACTTCCTAACGAGGACTCACACTGCCTGGGATACACTCAGGGTGTATCTTTGACTTGGAAGAGCCCCAACCGTTCCTGTCGTATTGTCGCCTGTCTGCTCGCCGTCACTGCTGCCCGCCGTCCGCTCTTCACCGCCGCCGCCGCCACCGCCGCCCGGATCCTCCCGGAGCTCGCCGCCGCCGCCTGGTTGTCGCCATCCGGTGCTCGCAGCTGCAGCCGCCGCCTTGTCGCCGCTTCCCGGTGCTCGCCGCTGCTCCCGCCGTCTCCCGGTGCTCGCCGCCGGCCAGTGCTCGTCGCTGCCCCCCGTTTTAGTTTCTTTCGTACTTCGGCGACTCCTGTCGCCTGTGGGCACTGCCTGCTATCGTGGACACCCCCACTACCACCATCATTCATCTACACCTCCCCTTCACCTTCCCCCACTGTAACATCGTGGAGTGCTTCCTATGGGCTTAACCCGTCTCATCCACCTCCCCTACTCAAGGTCTCCTCCCCTTCTATCTCCTCCTCATCAGTGTATCCCCACCTGTATGTCACTCCTTCCCCTGCCCATGGCCCTGCCCCTGCTCCTGCTCCTGCCCCTGCTCCTGCCCCCCTCCCACTCCTGTCGCCCACCGAGACGATTTCCCCCCTCCCCACCCTTCCCCCTGCAACTACCCCTGCCTCCCCCACCCGAGTAACCATCCGCCACGCCACAGTCGCCACCACAGAGCGCCCTACCCTCTTACCCGGTGCCACTGCCTCACAAGAGGGCCCTGCCTCCCACCGTCTCCCCATCAGTCCAGTCCGTCATCCCTCCTCCCGGGCCACACCCGCCAAAAAATCATCCAAACGCCCCAATGGCGACCTCTCCTCCACCTCCTCGAAAAAATCACTTCCCACCCCACCTCCCTCTGACCCCGCCATGGATACCACCCCACCTCCCTCCTCCCCAGCCACCTCCCTGTGTACCTTCTTCTTAGCCAACCCTGGTCCAAAACTCCTCGATGCCCACACCCTCACCCTTGAAATCCGGAAGTACCTCCCTAGTGCACCCATCACCCAACTTATTCCTCGCAGGAACTCTGTTCTCGTCAAGTCCCCCTCTCCCTCTTTACATACTGATCTCCTCCGGCACCTTCCCTGCATCACCTTTGGCCTCCATGTATCCCTCACCCCTTTCCTTACATCCTCCTCTCCTTGTCAGTCCAAACCCCCTCATCATCCACGAACCCTCACCACCGCGATCACAAAACTCAGCCCTGTGTTCACGGAGGCTGAGGTGCTGGTGGAACTGAACGCTCACCCCACCCTGGAAATCCGCTCGGCCCACCATATTTACAACTCCTCTGGCGCTACTTTCCTCATGTGTATATTTGTAGAGTCTGCCTCCTCCATCGACCACCTCCTCATGCAGGGAGCCCTGATTTTCAACCGCTTCCACCCTGTTGACCCGTCTCGTTCCCCTCCTCAATCCTACCGCTGCCAGCACTGTCTCCTGTACAACGACCACCTAACCCAAAACAGCAGGAACCCCCCACCCCATCTGCCCCCACTGTAAAGCCTCCCACTACCTTAAACAGTGTCTGAACCTTGCCTCCCCCCTTCCTGCAACACCTGCAACGAACTCACCCCATCTATTCCTCCAAATGTAAAGTCAAACCCTGAGCTCACTGTTCCCGTTTGCCCCATCGACCCACCCATCCACCCCAACAATTCCCTCCACCCTCCCCCTACAACAGAAGACATCATCTGTTCCTCACCATCGTCCTGCAGAACATCCACCCCTTCCAGCACCCCCACACACTCCAACAGATTTCCCTCTCTGCCTACTCTGTTTTCCACTTAAACATCTACACTACCTACTCCCACAACCAGGCCCACTTTACCTTCACCCACCTTGACACCCTCGTTTCAGCCCCTCTCTCCTCATCCCGCTTCCTTCCCACCTCCGACCTCCTGGCGTGTCACCAATATCGTCTCCTCTACCTCAACATTCGCTCTTTGCCAACAAATACCTCTTCATGCATATCCTATCCCAGCACCAGGTTGACTCCTTCATCCTTAATGAAACCTTCCTCCAACCCCACCATGTTGTCCTCTCCTCCCCCTATCTCCTTCGCCGCACTGACAACCCCCTTCCCCTTGTCCAAGGCGGGGTGGCTATAGGCCACCTCACACAACTCCCTGTCCTGTCACAACCCCTCCTCAATGACCCAACTGAACACCTCCTCCTCAGTATATTTTTTTCCCTCTCTCACCATCACCTGTACCACTATCTATATCCGACCTGCAGTTCCTCTCCCCTTCGACTTCTTTTCCCATGTTGACCATACCTTCCCCACCTATGTGATCACCGCTGGCCTCAACGTCCACAGCTGTGACCCTGCCAGCCTTTGGCGGTGGCATCAGTTCCTTGCCACCCTCCATGCTGGCCTTGTTCCTCTCCCACATCACACCCGTCCTGAAAGTAACTCCACCCCCGATGTTATCCTCACTTCCCGCAACCTCTTTGGTCGCATCGCCATTGATGTCCTTGATCCCATTGGTAGTGACCATCTCCCTGTCTTTCTCACCATCTCCTCTGCCCATCCCACCCCTGCAGCCACCTGACCAGCTGCCCCTCCAAAGTCTGTTCATGACCACCACCGTGCCGACTGGGATGCCTACCGGGAATCCATTGCCTTACAGGTCGAAAGCCACCCCCTCACCTTTCATCATCCTGCTGACATCACCCATGCCCCTTCCTTCCTTCAGAAGACCATCACCGATGCTGTGGAGGCTCATGTCCCTACCTAACTATCCACCCTCATCCCCCTACCCTTCCTCCACAGGCCATCCTTCTTCTGTGTGAATCCCGCAGGCTCTACCGCTCCTTTCTCTGCACTTGTGACCGGGATACACTCATCCGCCACCGGCAATTACAGCGACACATCTGGAATCTCCTTACAGCAAAATAACGCCGGGACTGGCGCCAGACATGCACACGCCTCAACTCCACCCTCCCTGTCAACTCCTCAAAGTACTGGTCCACCTTCCGTCGCCTTACTGGTAGACATCCCACCCCACATTACCCTCTCCTCCATGACGATCGACCCTTTCCTGACAAGCTCAGTAAGGCTAACCATTTTGCTTCCCACCTCTCTGAGGTCTTCTCCATTCCTTATGATCCCCATTTTGATTACTCCCTCTTCCCAACCGCCCTTGACCACACTGACACCTCTGTCCCACTGCTCGCTCCTAGCTTCCAGTACTTGAATCGGTTACCGCCCCTCAGACATCAACACTCCCATCACCACACATGACATCACACTCGTTCTCCTCTCCAGACGCAACACCACCCCTAGTCATGATGGCGTCACCTACCACCACCTCAACGAATCCCACCCACCCTTCCTGGCTGTCCTTGCTACCCTGTACAGTGTCCTCCTCTCCACTGGATTTTACCCTGACCTGTGGTAGACTTCCCATGTCTTGCTATTCCCTAAACGCAACAAACCTCCCTCTGATACCTCTTCCTATCGTCCCATCTGCCTGACCCCCATGTTCACTAAGGTCTACGAGACCATCCTCTCTCACCGTATTCACCGCCACCTTAACCAGCACCACCTCCTTCCCCTTACCCAATGTGGCTTCCAGCTTTCCTTCTCTGCTGACAACCAGCTCCTTAACCTTACCAATCTTCTTTCCCTCCAACTTAACTCCCGTCACTCTGCTATCTTTGTTTCCCTTGACCTCCAGAACGCCTATGACCATGTCTGGCATCCTGGGCTCCTCTTCAAACTCCAGACCTATGCTCTCCCCATCAACTTCATCCGTCTCGTTGCTTCCTTCCTCTCCCATCGTCCCTCCTCTGTGACTATCCACAATTCAAACTCCCCTACTTTCTGTCCCTCTGCCAGCATGCCCCAAGACTCCATCCCTTCCCCTCTCCTCTATCTCCTGTACACTGCTGATATGCCCAAACCTCCCCCACATGTTCATCTCCTCCAGTTTGCTGATGACACCACCTTCCTAGCTCTTTATCGTACCCTTCAACGGTCCCAACCCACCCTCCAAACCCACCTTGACCAATTCACTGCTTGGTGCAACCAGTGGTTCCTCTGTATCAACCCCTCCAAGACCCAGGCGATCATCATAGGCCGCACCTTCCGTCTCCATGATTTCTCCCATACCATTTATGGCCGTCCTATCCACCTCACCCCTACCCTCAAATACCTTGGCTTCACCCTCTATCGCCACCTCACCTGGTCTCCCCATCTCCTTACCACTCAACACAAAGCTCCCAACAGACTCTGCCTCCTGAAACTCCTGTCCGGCCGGAAATGGGGTCTGCATCCTTCCACCATCCTTCACACCTACAAATCCTTGATCCACCCCATCCTCTGTTACGCCAGCGTGGCTTGGATTTTCGCCCCTCCCAGGTTCTATAATCCCTCCAAATCCTCGAACGCCATGTGCTACGCCTCGCCTTCCACATCCGCCTTCTGTCCCCCATGTGCATCCTCTACGACCTCATCCCCTTCCCCCACTTTCTCCTTTTCCTTGAACACATCCACACACTATATATTGTCTGCAGCATTGATCCCCCTTGCCCCCTGGTGTCTCTCTTCCTCTCCACCCCCAGCCCATTGTCACGCCTTTACCGTTGTGTCCCACCCTCTCTCCATCTCCACACCCTGCACCTCCTTTCCCAACGCAATTTCCACCATCTACCCCTCCCAGATGATGAGCTTCCCCCTGACATCTACCTTTCCTACCAACTCTGACCCCATCTTCCTCCTGCCTCCTCCTCAGGGCTCCCTCTCCTCCCTTTCCCTTCTCCTGAGCGGCTTTCCCCTCTTGCTCCCCCTCCCTCTCTTGTGCTCCCTTTTAGTGTCTCTGCACTCCCTCCTGCGTTGTCTTCCCTCTTCATCTCCTGTCCCACCAGTCTCCTACCTCATGGTGTACCTGCTGATGCCCTCTATTCTTCCTGCCCCTCCCCTGCTGCACCTTGCTCTCCCCTCCTTTTCCATCCTCTATGGCTTCTCCCTCGGCAGTTCCCACCTGGCAGTTTTATTCTTCATTGTGTGTGCTCCAAGTGGGTTTAAAGCGCGCTGTTGTAGAGTGTTTTTAATACTGTGGCCTACTTTTAACCTGTGCGTGTGCCTTCAGTGTCTTCTTTGTGTTTTAAGAATCGCCAACTGTGTTTTTTTAACTTTATGTCGACTTTTTTAGTTGTCCCCCCACAAATGTCTCCATGTCAGTGTATTTTTACCTCCATTATCTCCCCTTACTCTGTTTTATGTCCCCCTTTTTTATCGCCTTATATGTAACATTTTATTCTTGTATTAGTTGTTTTGTCACTCGGCTGAAGAGTGGCGGATTGTGCCACCGACACCCCTCCCCTGCGCATATGGAGCAGGGGAATGAAATCACAATAAAGAAAAAAAAAACATCCTCGGCAGCACTAGAAGAGCCGCACTAGAAGGCAAGCCGTCATCCTCACTGTTTATCTGAGACTTGTGATCTCGATTAATCGCTTGCACAGAAATTGCATATATCGAAGGATATTGATTATTTGCATGCCGCCAATTGCTTGCGACACTTCATTGTGAAAAAGGCAAAGTTAAGTATTGTCAATTCAGTTATTCTAATTAATTCCATTAGTCTAATTTGTTTGTATGTTGTCTAGAGATTCGAGAACACAGCTTCCTAGGCGCTCTATATTACACGAGTGAGCAGGATCCCACACCGACAAAATCTGACTCTCGATGAAAACAATCACAAAGACATGTATCGAGCTCTCCTGATAGAGGATGTTACAGAAGCCAAGAAATACATCAAATTGTGCCAGCACATCGATGACATGCAACAGAAAGAGTGTCCGACCAAAGAAGTATGACCGACTCCCGAAAGTGGTCCCTATGGCAGTTGTGTAAGATCAGTATCACCTCGCCTCTCTCATACGAAATGTTCTAAGAGGAGAGTACATCGTTTTACGGCAGCCAGAGCTGCAAGAGATAGCAGCCATGAAGGTCGACCCTCTCATCAGGAGGTAACAGACAATGTTGAAGAAACGGTGAATCGATGATTACAACCAATATCCACCACCGGCTGCAGGTACAATCGATACGACCAACTCAGACTTATGCTGGAGCTGTCAATCGACAAGCCAGCACCCGACCAACGCAAGTACAAGCAACCCAGCAGACAGACATTCGGAGGACAGAGGGCAACACGGCGGTTTGTTTCCACAGTGGACGCTTGGACAAGTTTTACGCTACCACAGAGAAAACAATACGAGTTTTCGACGACTACTCCGTCGCTAGACGCCAACTATCACAACAGTTCTATTCACACTAGTCAACTACAGTCGAGTGGTGGGACGAAGCCCATTGTCGTATTCTGGACGATATCGCTCATCAACAAGTCGAAGCTATTACCCGCAGTCTTACAGACGGGTCAACCGCTCGCCTAGTCACCAAATTTACGAAAACTAAGCAATGCGACCATCTATGGCGGTGAGGCTGCTACAGATCCAAATCCTCCGTGGTCGACAGTCACTAAGATGTGAGGACGTCATCACAGCCGGCCAACCTGTCTGGACAACAGTTGATTCAGAGGCTTCTTTTTCTGTAGTATCGAATGCTTATCGTCGCTAGCTCAACAGCACTATGTTCCGTCATACGAAAGCAGTTGTGCTGAAGGTCGCAAATGAGAAATGCATTCATCAGACAGGAAAATTTATTTCGAGAACAACGATCAATGAAAGAACAGAGCTAATCGAACCTGTCGTTTTAGGAGCATGTAACCATAATGTTTTCCACGGAAGGGACTTCTTGCGGGCATCACAAGTTGTCATAGACTGTGGAAGATCAGTGCTCCAGAGTGACATAGCTATTGCAACAAGCCCACATAGCAAACATTTTTCTGGACTGTGTTTGCCATAGAATATTTTATTATCCGACCTTCATCAACGAGACGAGTTCTAGTCGTCAAGCATTGGAGGTGATCGAGTAGAATTTTGAATTACCAACTGACATAAGCAGCCACAACTCATCCCTAACGGTTTGTGCGTAGGGACAGCCAAATCAGTCAAGGATGGGCAGCTTATTGTCATCGAAAAAAGTTAGGATGTAACGTTAGCTCGAAGTCAGTATGAACAGTCATTCCCATGCTATTCGATTTTATGAGCCATTATTGTAATATTTCGAATCCTAACTGTCCACTAATTGTAATTCTCATACCAAACGAAAAGGGGCAGTCAAATGGCTTGCCGATTTTCAACATTCGTAGATAGCTGGAACATTACTTAGTCCAAACAACACAACTTTGAACTCATACAGGCCATCAGGGGTTATGAAGGCGGGCTTTTCCCAGTCAGTCTCGTCAGCCTCAGTTTGCCAGTAGCCTGTATGGATGCTCACTGTTGAGAAACTCTTTGCTCCTTTCAAGTAGTCTGGGATGCCATCAATGAGTGACAAAGAGTAGACATCTTTCTTCGAGATTTTGTTCGGTTGTCACTACAGACAATGCTATTGCACTGCCAATACATTCAGGCCTGACTGAGGGAGAACGTCGGTGAACGTCAGCTATTCTGTGTCAACTTTCGGTTGTTTTTAAATCCAGAGTGGAGAAAAGACAGATCAAGTAGGCCATGGTAAAACATCGTATCACTACGGAGATCATCCACCAACTAGCCAGCAGATGTATAGGGGGTCGCCGGCTGAACAACGGATAATGGGAGGAACTGAAGAAGATTCTGCAGTATGACGTTACTGAATCTTCAGAGCGCCCTTAGTCTTCTGCTGTGGTCCTTGTGAAGAAGAAAGACGATACATGACATTTCTGTGTCGGCTACTGACAACTGAACAAACTCACGAAGAAATATGTCTACTCTTGTCACTCATTGATAACACCCTAGCCTGCTTGAAAGCCTGCAAAGAATTTCTCAACTGTGGGCATCCAGACAGGCTACTGGCAAACTGTGGTTGACGAGGCTGACTGGGAAAAGAGTGCCTTCATAACCCCTGATGGTCTCTATGAGTTCAAAGTTGTGTTGTTTGGACTAAGTAATGTTCCAGCCATCTACGAATGTTGAAAAGCGTCAAGCCATTGAACTGTCCCTTTTCGTTTGGTATGAGTATTACAATTAGAGGACAATTAGGAAGCGGAATATTACAATAATGGCTCATAAAATCGAAGTGCATGGGAGTGATTGTACATACTGATTTGTAACTAACGTTATAGCCTAATTACACTTAACATGCTGCAGGTTTTCCATTTCTTTGCTTTCTGAAAGTGCGGGGGAACAACTAAAAAGCGGACCCAAGCAACCAGCAGGACTCTGGCATTTGCAGGAAACAGGGCAGGTTGCGTGAGGTGTTATCTCCGTGAAAGTTGCGTCACCAGGGGAGCCCCAGGGAACCAGTGCTGTTGAGCGTTTATATGTTGTCTCCAGCCTAATGGCCGAGCCGTGCTCAGGGGAGGAATTTTTATCATTTGGAGACCAGCGCTCTGCCGTACTCTTCTGCGTGTACATCTAAATCGATATTCTGCAATCCACCTTACGGCTCGTGGTGGAGTGTACCTAGTACCACTACTAGTCATTTCCTTTCCTATTCCACTCGCAAATAGAACTAGTGAAAAACGACTGCCTATATTCCTCCATATGAGCCATAATTTCTCGTATATTACCTTCAAGGTCCTTCTCTCTAGGGGTTCCCATTTGAATTCCCGGAGCATCTCCGTAACACTTGCACGTTGTTCTGAAGGGTGCCTTCAGCAGATAACTTCTCGTACTGTCCTACAGAAACAGCGTAGGCTGCAGAATGAGAACCTAGCCTCGGGTGCGGTTTTCTACTTTCTGAGGACTGTTTGTAACGCCGGAAATGCATATCCTCCTATTTCCATCTATTATACTATAAATTTGTTTTCCTTATTTTTGTTACCTGGATATATGACATTTCTGTGTCTTTACATATTGTAATTGTTTTACTATTTGTATATATATATATATATATATATATATATATATATATATATATATATATATGCTCTTATGTCGATGTATAATTGGTTTGTATCGTAAATATTATTTGTATTTTTACACTGGGTCTTGCCTAGGGAAAACTGCTATCGAACGATTACATCGATAGGTCGTGTGAAGAATCAAAGTGTGTAGGATCTTTGGTAGTGTTAACTCTGCCGCGTGGAGCGCGGGCTGAGCAGAGAGAGTCTGGCTGGGGTAGTGCAGTGGAGCAGGTGTGTTGTGTGACGCTCCCGCGAGTTGCCGCGCTTTCGGGGTTTGGCAGCATGTAATTGCGCTCGACTCGCGATGATAGTTTCTGACATGGTGTCGCGGACGGGAAGCATTAGCTGGCGCACATCAAGAGCCCGTTTCGCCTGGTGACCGTGTCGAGAAGAAGGCGCGCCAACATCCAGCTTCTGCAATAGCGACGGCCGACAATGAGTGACTGTCGCCACCTCCTCGATCGACGGCTTCAAACCTTCAATCAACCAACAAGGAAGACTGGAAGCACGTAAAGTTTTAGAACTGTATGGCAGACCTCAACTTTTCAAACTGTACCATTTTCGTAACTATAATTACAGCAACTTAGCGTGAACATTTGTTGCTCATTGTCCCAATTGCATTACCAAGCAGGGTCCCTTCCTTTTCCGGAATGAACCCGAGTGTCGTTGAAATTCAAACGCCAGCATTAAAGTACTATAATTCGATTTCACTGCTTTAATTTCAAAGTTCAGTTAAGGCATTCATAGCTGGCTACAATATTTAGATTACACAAGCACGAATTAAGAGTGCGAGTTTTGTTACCGTATTTTAGCTTACCTGTGACTGCAGCTCAGCTTGGTACGTACTAAATTTTACTATTGTTAATTGTTCAGAATCATTTAATTCAAGTTCAAAGTTAAATCTCTTATTTCTAAATTGCGTAGATTCAAGTAGCTTTTGAAATGATTGTTGAGGTAGTCCAAGACTAACCATATTTTACTGAATTTCGATGTGCTTCAGAAAGAAAGCTCACTATTAACTTCAGTCACTAAATTAACTTTCGATTTTCCTGTTTTATTAATTCTTTTGCTAAATTAAGTCAGAGTGTAGCGAAATTTATTACTTCTGACAAACTTTCAGTTTTCACACTGCATGAGTCAACCTTCAGTTGCCACGCTTCTAGTGCTAATTATATGTGTAATAACCTTTTTTTTTTCAGTTACTATAGTAATTGTCCTTAGGACTGGCGACCGTAATTTCCCCCAAATCTCAAATATCTAATTGCCGCTAGTTGATTGTTAACGTAACAGCCGCACATTTACTTTCTTTATTAACTTTACCCCTTTTCCAAAATTAATTTCCACCAGTTTCATTTGCATTTTTCCTTTCATTTAGATGTAACCCTTTCCTCCCTCCTTACCGACAGATTGACTTAGGTGACGATTGCTTTTCCCATATTTCCATTAGGTACGCGCGGTTTAATTTTTCACTGTCATTAAGGTCGATAAGTGAGGGGGAGGTTACACGTGGCGACCTGGTGACAGGACAATCTTCGAATTTGAGGTTGTTCTGGACACGAATTTTGCATTGTGCAAATCTCGTAACAAAGTACTGGTTACGAAATGGTCGATACGTCAGCGAGAATATTAGTGTGAGGAATCCTAATTAGATTTGAGATTTGGCATTTATATTTAAAATTTTTAAAATGAGTGAAGGCAACAATTACCGAAATTTGGTAGGCTTGGATAAGGAACAATCGGTCGAACAGTGGGAAACGCGCACCGCGGTACCCATTGTTCAGGGACAGGCGGCTAGCATGAAAGACGCGACCGCCGAAACGCAACCAAGAGCAGAAATGGAATTCCACACTTTAGAAAATGTTTCGGAATCGGAAGTGAAAATCAAATGTGAATCCCTTGATGACGAATACGGGGGGACAATTAAAGAGGAAGCCGCTACGGAAGTAAAACCGGTAGTTTCCGGGAATTTAACTGATTTATTGAATGTTTTGATTAACGAAATCAAGAGTCAATCGGCCAAGCAAGAAGCTCAGTCTGAAAAAATTGAACGAAAGCTAGACAGTCAGAACAAAGCTATTAATGTTGTTAACAACAATGTTGGAGTTGTTAACACAAAAGGTGATAAAATCAAAGAAGATATTGTTGTGATTAATACCGAAATCGGTAATCTTAAACAGGAAATGATAGGCGTTCAGGCGGAAATTGCGAGCATAAATACTCGTTTTTATTCCGAAATTAGCAGAATCGAGAAAAGTGTAGGAGAATCAGTTGCTCCGATCATCGAGAATAAGGTGACTGAACAAATTCAATTAGTGAAAAAAGAGGATCAAAAGAAGATGGAAACTTTAAAGCCTTTAGTATCCGAAGTAGATACCAAAGTGACGAAGCAGGCTAATACCTGCGAAGAGAAAAAAGGGGAAGTAGAAACGCTTGCGACAACCACTTGCCAAGTAATTACGAGAATGTCGGAATTAGAAAAGAAGCTTGACGAAAAACAGAGCTATGTGCCAATCTATGCACGTAGTTCGGAATTGTTGACGAAAGAGGAGCGGTTCGACCCCTTGAAAAAAGGCGGTATACACGCGACGGATTTCATTAAGAATTGTGAAAGAGTTTTACCCAGATCATGGACTAATGAGAGAAAAATTAATGCGATTATTGATGTGTTGGCTGGTGATGCCAAGCGTTGGGGCTTAAACCTCAACATTACGAACCTGACTTTCGACGAATTTAAAAATTTGTTTCTGGCTGAATACTGGTCAGAGCAAAAACAGCAAAGTGTCTGGCGCGAATTTGTCGTATCGAGGCCTTTCGATGCGAATTCTCGCGGTCCGATGAAGGAGTTTTGTGAGGGCTGGATCCGCAAGTTGGAATATTTGCGTGATCGCCGCACGGAATACGAAATAGTCTGGGAACTCTACAAAAAGCTTCCAGATGATACAAAACGCTACGTAGGAAGCAATTACAGGACAATAAGTGATTTCCTGGAAAGAGTGGAGGACGAGGACAATTGGCGCAATAATCGCGACAGTGGTAGAGGCCGTGGTAACAACAACGGGTACCACAGCAACCACAACAACGATAACCATGGGAATAATGCATACCGCAACCATGGCAGCGATAACAATAATGGTTCGGACCGTAATAACAATCGGTACAATGCAAATAATAACAGGAATGACGGAAACCAGTATCATACTAACGTGATACGGGCTTCACAAAATAGTAATAACGCCAGAGGGTGTGATCAGCCGCCTCAGCAGCATCCGGGGAGCGTATCTGCTGGGACGATACAGGGAAACCATTAGCCGAGCCGGTGAGGGGCCGACCGGGCGTGGAGAAATTTTGGCGGCCCAATAACAGGAGAAAACCCAGGTGTCGTCTTTATGAAAATTCCGTGTGGAATAATCAACGGCGGGAGAGTGTGCCAGTGTTAGGAGAAAGGAGTGCGCCCACAAGTAGTAGATCAGCTGTATACACGGCAGTAGGAAGTACATTCACTGTCAGTGAGAACAATTTAAGTAGTGTTCCGGAAATCGATTATAAAGTGGTAGCTGTAATACCCACAGCGGAACTGGAGATTGAGTTTAAGAATGATTCGCAAGTGTTGAGAGAAGATCAGATGTCGGATAAAACGTCCGTCATCGAGCGAGGGGATGCAGAGAGGGACGAGGTCTGGTTAAGGCAGTTCGGTCGCTTATACGACGAACTAAGAGATTATAGGGGTCTGTATGGGAGAAGTGTTTATGGGGAGCGCGTGCAGGATTTGCCGCGTCTCGTCCCGCAGGAAGATAGTGTTTGTGAAGTGATAGAAAGTTCTGGCCCTAACCGGCAGACTTTACCAGAAATAGTTCATGTTAATGGGAAGCACGAGCAAGATTCGTCGTGTTTCGTCCCGCAAGAGTTGGATGTTGAAGTAGTAACGGAAAGTTCTGGCCCTAACCGGCAGACTTTACCGAAAGTTATAGTGGTAGGAGTAGCCGATCCATCCGACGCAAACCTCCAGTTTAAACATTGCGAGAGTATTAAGGAGAAAGATTACGAAAATTTTAGTGATAGCCGGACACGACTGGTAGAAAAGCACATATATTACAGCGTGTATGAGGTTAGAGCTGACATTATACGGTCAGACGATAGCAGTGTGGGTTGCGCAGATCTAGCGGAAATAATTGCAGAAACTACTGGGCACATTCCTCCAGGTAGATTGGCAGATGAGATCAATCTGACCAAAGTGGAATCAACGAAGGTGACAATTAGCGAATTGATAGCAAAGCAACACTCACTAGTTGAAGAGTTACAGGAAAAGGTTTCGGTATTGGAGGCGAAGCTACAGACTAAGCCTCAGGACAAACGTGTTGAAATTAACACTGTATGTGAACAGAGGCTGAAAAAGCCGCCAGATAAGCCGGATTTAGGATCAAAGCCGGATGGTTTTTTTCTGGAATGACCTGGATATAGACGAGGATTTACTGTGGGAAAATAAAGAAACAGTCGAGGACAAGTGTAGACAGATAGTAGTGTCTGTTAATATGCACGCCCTGCAACTAAACGTGTTGATTGACACCGGTGCAGAATTAAGTGCTGTATCTGCGAAAATATTTGAGTTACTGAAAGACAGACCTGGCATCGTAGTTATGCCAGTAACAGGAGTGAAAATTATCGGTGCTACTGGGAAGGCCAGTAAACCGGTCACAAAACAGATTTTTGTCAACTTCGAGATATGTGGGGCACGATTTGAACAAGAGTTTGTCGTCGTGCCAGACTTAACTACGGAAGTAATTATCGGGTTAGATTGGCTATTAAAGTACCGTGCAGTGATTAATTGCGAAAGCAAAACTTTGACATGTATGTCACTAGATAAAACTATAGTAGTTAGTTTTGACGAGGCAGGAGACGGTGGGCATAGGCAATACCAGCCTATACACATTGTTAACTGGCAGGATGGTATTGACGGTATGAATTTGAACTACTGTAATGTGAGGAATCTCGGCATTGACAATAGTGTAGAAAGTGAATTGGAAAGTATTGTAGACGGTGTGTCAAACGTAACAAACGAACAAAGACGAGACCTGTATGAAGTAATAATGAGGAATAAGAGTGTGTATCCAGACAAACCGAGTATTGGTGTGAAAAAAGATCGTTTGCCAGAAATAATGAAGCTAAGAGCCGATGCTCGCATACGTCGTCATGACGCTAAAGCGCGTTTTGCTAAGTTTGCAGTTGGAGACTTAGTACTTGTAAAAGCTCATGAGAAATCGAGCGAGATAGACCATGAAATCTCTAAATTTAAGTTTGTTTATAATGGACCATATAAAGTCATTGGTATACCTCACACAAATGCTTATTGCTTAGAGTATCCAAGCTCTGGAAAGCTATTAGGTATACGGAACATTGTAGACCTGAAATTGTACCAACCAAGGATTGATTAATACCACAGAAAGGGTAATTTGTACAGTATGTAAATATAGAGTGTAAGATTTAAGGATGTGCCATGTTGCGATGCTTTTGCCTGACCTAGAGGTCATTAAAGAAGTTGTAATTAATAAGTAATCAATTTTGATTAATCAATTTAATTTTAATCAATTTAATCATGATCTAATCAACTGAAAAATCCAAGCTGCTAGTTTAAGTTTTCAGCTGAGTCACAGTAGATTAAGGAATGTAAATATGATTTTGTAAATAGCTGTAAGATTCCATAAATATGTGATTTACTAGTCATTGCCGATGTACTTAGACGCTGTTTTAAGTTTCAGGCTAGTACATGTGTGTGATGATGGACAGTGTTGAGTTACCACTGTGATAGTGTTTATGGACTCCTTGAGATTACTCGGGAGCGAGTTTTACCGAAAGAATTCAGTGAAACGGACGTTCTGGAAATGCCGTTACAAGGGCGAGAGAGATCAAGCGTGCCACACAGGCGGGTGCAACAATACTGACGGGGCGGAAGCGCTGTCGGCTCTTGTGCCGCTGTCGGCTCTTGTGCCGCTGTCGGCATTCTTTGTACTTGCGAATACGGAAGGCGGAGTTGTTTTTCTTCCCGGACAGCTGATGTGAAAGAATTCTACTGTCAATATTTATGTTTTTGTCGATCTGCTGCATATTATTTTCTTGTTTCGCGTGAAGTGGACTTTCGTGGCGAGAGTATTAATTATGAAAAGGTTATATAAAATGTGTATTCCATGTAATTAATAATTAATTTGCGTATTTTGATCTACCTGGTTTTATGAACATGTACTCTGATTAATTTTGTAAATAGTATTCCATTTCTTGATAGTGTAACGAATTTTAATGATTTTGGAATAGCTAAACCATTTTCTATGTTTTCTATGAATTTTAATATGTTGTCAACCTGTTTTATTTTGTGCAAGATGACAGAGTGGAATATGGTTAGGAGTGTCTCCACTCAATTATTGTGGTCTAAAAATTGGTTTACGGTTAATTAGACGAATGCTAAATTTTGTTGATGTTTTGAGCATATGCATTTCTGCTGTTTATTTTTTGCAACATTTTCTGAGTCTGTTTAGGTTACACGAACATCCTCAGACAATGTGGGGCACGTGTAACGCTGGAAATGCATATCCTCCTATTTCCATCTATTGTACTATAAATTTGTTTTCCTTATTTTTGTTACCTGGATATATGACATTTCTGTGTCTTTACATATTGTAATTGTTTTACTATTTGTATATATATATATATATATATATATATATATATATATATATATATATATATACACTCCTGGAAATGGAAAAAAGAAGGTGCACGTGCCCGTCGACCTGGGACCGGACCGCAGCGACGCACGGATGCACGCCAAGACCGTAGGATCCTACGCAGTGCCGTAGGGGACCGCACCGCCACTTCCCAGCAAATTAGGGACACTGTTGCTCCTGGGGTATCGGCGAGGACCATTCGCAACCGTCTCCATGAAGCTGGGCTACGGTCCCGCACACCGTTAGGCCGTCTTCCGCTCACGCCCCAACATCGTGCAGCCCGCCTCCAGTGGTGTCGCGACAGGCGTGAATGGAGGGACGAATGGAGACGTGTCGTCTTCAGCGATGAGAGTCGCTTCTGCCTTCGTGCCAATGATGGTCGTATGCGTGTTTGGCGCCGTGCAGGTGAGCGCCACAATCAGGACTGCATACGACCGAGGCACACAGGGCCAACACCCGGCATCATGGTGTGGGGAGTGATCTCCTACACTGGCCGTACACCACTGGTGATCGTCGAGGGGACACTGAATAGTGCACGGTACATCCAAACCGTCATCGAAGCCATCGTTCTACCATTCCTAGACCGGCAAGGGAACTTGCTGTTCCAACAGGACAATGCACGTCCGCATGTATCCCGTGCCACCCAACGTGCTCTAGAAGGTGTAAGTCAACTACCCTGGCCAGCAAGATCTCCGGATCTGTCCCCCATTGAGCATGTTTGGGACTGGATGAAGCGTCGTCTCACGCGGTCTGCACGTCCAGCACGAACGCTGGTCCAACTGAGGCGCCAGGTGGAAATGGCATGGCAAGCCGTTCCACAGGACTACATCCAGCATCTCTACGATCGTCTCCATGGGAGAATAGCAGCCTGCATTGGTTCGAAAGGTGGATATACACTGTACTAGTGCCGACATTGTGCATGCTCTGTTGCCTGTGTCTATGTGCCTGTGGTTCTGTCAGTGTGATCATGTGATGTATCTGACCCCAGGAATGTGTCAATAAAGTTTCCCCTTCCTGGGACAATGAATTCACGGTGTTCTTATTTCAATTTCCAGGAGTGTATATTTATGCTCTTATGTCGATGTATAATTGGTTTGTTTCGTAAATATTATTTGTATTTTTACGCTGGGGCTTGCCTAGGGAAAACTGCTATCGAACGATTACATCGATAGGTCGTGTGAAGAATCAAAGTGTGTAGGATCTTTGGTAGTGTTAACTCCTCCGCGTGGAGCGTGGGCTGAGCAGAGAGAGTCTGGCTGGGGTAGTGCAGTGGAGCAGGTGTGTTGTGTGACGCTCCCGCGAGTTGCCGCGCTTTCGGGGTTTGGCAGCATGTAATTGCGCTCGATTCACGATGATAGTTTCTGACATGGTGTCGCGGACGGGAAGCATTAGCTGTCGCACATCAAGAGCCCGTTTCGCCTGGTGACCGTGTCGAGAAGAAGGCGCGCCAACAATCAGCTTCTGCAATAGCGACGGCCGACAATGAGTGACTGGCGCCACCTTCTCGATCGACGGCTTCAAACCTTCAATCAACCAGCAAGGAAGACTGGAAGCACGTAAAGTTTTAGAACTGTATGGCAGACCTCAACTTTTCAAACTGTACCATTTTCGTAACTATAATTACAGCAACTTAGCGTGAACATTTGTTGCTCATTGTCCCAATTGTATTACCAAGCAGGGTCCCTTCCTTTTCCGGAATGAACCCGAGTGTCGTTGAAATTCAAACGCCAGCATTAAAGTACTATAATTCGATTTCACTGCTTTAATTTCAAAGTTCAGTTAAGGCATTCATAGCTGGCTACAATATTTAGATTACACAAGCACGAATTAAGAGTGCGAGTTTTGTTACCGTATTTTAGCTTACCTGTGACTGCAGCTCAGCTTGGTACGTACTAAATTTTACTATTGTTAATTATTCAGAATCATTTAATTCAAGTTCAAAGTTAAATCCCTTATTTCTAAATTGCGTAGATTCAAGTAGCTTTTGAAATGATTGTTGAGGTAGTCCAAGACTAACCATATTTTACTGAATTTCGATGTGCTCCAGAAAGAAAGCTCACTATTAACTTCAGTCACTAAATTAACTTTCGATTTTCCTGTTTTATTAATTCTTTTGCTAAATTAAGTCAGAGTGTAGCGAAATTTATTACTTCTGACAAACTTTCAGTTTTCACACTGCACGTGTCAATGTTCAGTTGCCACGCTTCTAGTGCTAATTATATGTGTAATAACCTTTTTTTCAATTACTATAGTTGTGGTGTCACCGCCAGACACCACACTTGCTAGGTGGTAGCTTTAAATCGGCCGCGATCCATTAGTACATGTCGGACCCGCGTGTCGCCACTGTCAGTAACAGCAGACCGAGCGCCACCACACGGCAGGTCTAGAGAGACGTACTAGCACTCGCCCAGTTGTACGACGACTTTGCTAGCGACTACACTGACGAAGCCTTTCTCTCATTTGCCGAGAGACAGTTAGAATAGCCTTCAGCTAAGTCCATGGCTACGACCTAGCAAGGCGCCATTAGCCTAACAGTGCTTGTAATTAAAGAGTCTCATTTGTATCATCAAGAGCGATGTACCACAAGGATGAATTAAAGTTAAGTATTCCTGGAGCTACGTACTTTTCTTTATAGCATTCATTCCGTATCCTGTTTCAGGCTTAAGCAAGCCTGCGTGAATTAAACGCGTGCCTTTCGGTTACCCGTCACTGTGGACTGGCTGTCTTGTTAGTCCACAACAATAGTAATTGTCCTTAGGACTGGCGACCGTAATTTCCCCCAAATCTCAAATATCTAATTACCGCACAGTTACTTTCTTTATTAACTTTACCCCATTTCCAAAATTAATTTCCACCAGTTTCATTTGCATTTTTCCTTTCATTTAGATGTAACTCTTTCCTCCCTCCTTACCGACAGATTGACTTCGGGTACGATTGCTTTTCCCATATTTCCATTAGGTACATGCGGTTTAATTTTTCACTGTCATTAAGGTCGATAAGTGAGGGGGAGGTTACATGTTGATGCGAGGATAGCTGCTGAGAATGAAAACATGCAATTGGTAAGAACGCTTGTGGCGTCAGGAAGATGGATCATAGGGAGAAGTTTTTTGGAAATAGAAAGGTGGATCAAGTCATTGGAGTTTCAACGTGACGTGTTTTTCTGAGGGGAATTTTTGTAGAAGAATCAAACACACCATTGGTGGCCTGAGTGTTGCTGCACAGCGACAGGTGGTCATGTCTTGTTTGGCAGGAAGGGAAGAGCAGGCTGTACCATTCTGTTGGAAAATTTTGTGTGGGGACGGAGAAGATCAAAGAGATAGTTACGACGGCATCCCTCTGCACGTCTCATGATGATCATTCATGGTGATCATTATCAGCAGCTCCGGCACTTTGGACATCTCTTGTTCAGAATTTAGTCAGATCATTGCAGTTATCTGTCTCAAGTTCAGCACTGCTTTGATAGATGAAAGCACTTCTCAGTCACTGTTCGTTTAATCAGAAGTGTGTGGGTCATTTTTAGAATTTCATTTGTGTCTAAAGGGCAAATTTTCTAGACTTTCAAGTAACTCTGAGAACCTAAAGGTTCACTTGGTTTAATCCATAGAGCGCAGTTTGTAATATCAACTGAGATTGTTAGACAGACAGACGTGTCTCATGTTTGTGTTTCTAATCGAATAAATGAATGTATTCATTTAAATACTATTTTTGTTAACACCTTCAATTAATCTCATTTTAATATTTACAATTCTCTACTTTAGGATCCACAGTTATAGCACAGTAATTCAGCTTGGATCTTTAAGGTGCAGCCAGCTCTTAAGTAATTTTCTGGGTCAGAGTAACCATTTGAAACAAATGTTGAGTTTTGCAACGTATGCTGACAACCTTTTTAGAGGCCATAAATGCATGACCTGTTCTTGCCATCTGGATGATACTGTGGTTTTTTCGAAGACATACAAAGAACATCTGAGCCGACTGAAAACCGTGTCGATATGCTTACCTCCCATTGAACCCTAAATAGTACGTCTTCATCATACAAGAAACAAAACTCTTGTGGCACCTAATGAAGAGAGATGGAGTCTGTCATGACCTAGAGGAAATAAGAGCAGTCGCAGGTTTTACGACTCTTTGGTACATCCATAGTATGAGAAGCTTTTACAGAATATGTTCGTAATACCGGCAGTTCATAAAGGACTTCTGTATCGTGGCTCGTCTCTTGCAACAACTATTGCCGGCAGATGTCAAATTTTCCTGGAACGTGGTGCTAGAAAGACGTTTCCTTTTCCTTAAGGAGACGCTTACGTCTTCTCTAGTCCTATCATTGTATGACCAAAATGCCGAGACAGAACTTCACATTAACACTATCGGTTATGCGATAGGAGCAGTTCTAGTACAAATTGGGGAAATTTCTGAAAAGATGATAGCTTATGCTTCCAGAGCACTCCCCAAGTCCTAGAGGAGCTACAATGCAACGGAAAAGGGTGCTTTGTAGTTGTTTGGGCAATCAAAAAGTTCTGGCTGTATTTATGTGGCAAACCATTCAACATTGTGATGGACCAACATTCTCTATGCTGGTTGACTGGCCTGAATGATCTATCAGGTCAACTGGCGAGATGGGCACTGAGGCTTCAGGAGTACGACATCAGAGTGGTACGTAAAGGCAGATGGAAATACAAAGATTCTGACTTCATTTCAAGGAATCTTTTGGTCGAACAGAGGAGGTGGACAGAATCTCATTCATCACTGTATTAAATGGCATTGCTGATTAACGAAGAGAATATCCAGCACTGCTGTAAACCATAGAAGACTTGGAGAAAGAGGAACCAACCATAGGAGAATTATAGTTACTAAACAGAACATTTTATAAGAGGAATTATGATCGAATGAGATGTAAATGTTTGCTCATCATCCCAGCTCTTCTGTGACTAGCTACCCCAAGTTTTTCCACTAAAACCCAACATCTGGTCATTTTGGATCTGTGAAGACTCTAGACAGAATAAAATGCAGGTATCATTTTTTAGGTCTCTAGCGATCTCTGAGACCCTCTGTCGTCCACTGTACCTTCCAAGGCATGTACTAATCTCGCCTGTAGCAGCGACATTTCACCGAAATGAAAACGACCTCTTGGGGAGGTTCCCAAATTCGACGAATGGGATCGATGAATAATAGTCTGCACTGTCATTATTACCCACTACACTGTCACCAAAGCTTTGTCGACTGCCGAAACTCCGGAAATTGCAAGGTTCCTTGTAGAAGACATCATTTATAACAACTGAGCATTCCGTGTAATCGGCTCTCGATCGTGGAAAAGTTTTCCAGTTGAGATTAGTATCATATCTACATCTACATCTACATCTACATCTACATCTACATCCATACTCCACAAACCACCTGACGGTGTATGGCGGAGGGTACCTTGAGTACCTCTATCAGTTCTCCCTTCTATTCCAGTCTCGTATTGTTCGTGGAAAGAAGGATTGTCGGTATGCCTCTGTGTGGGCTCTAATCTCTCTGATTTTATCCTCGTGGTCTCTTCGCGAGATATACGTAGGAGGGTGCAATATACCGCTTGACTCCTCGGTGAAGGTATGTTCTCGAAACTTCAACAAAAGCCCGTACCGAGCTACTGAGCGTCTCTCCTGCAGAGTCTTCCACTGGAGTTTATCTATCATCTCCGTAACGCTTCCGCGATTACTAAATGATCCTGTAACGAAGCGCGCTGCTCTCCGTTGGATCTTCTCTATCTCTTCTATCAACCCTATCTGGTACGGATCCCACACTGCTGAGCAGTATTCAAGCAGTGGGCGAACAAGCGTACTGTAACCTACTTCCTTTGTTTTCGGATTGCATTTCCTTAGGATTCTTCCAATGAATCTCAGTCTGGCATCTGCTTTACCGACGATCAACTTTATATGATCATTCCATTTTAAATCACTCCTAATGCGTACTCCCAGACAATTGAGGGAATTAACTGCTTCCAGTTGCTGACCTGCTATATTGTAGCGAAATGATAAGGGATCTTTCTTTCTATGAATTCGCAACACATTACACTTGTCTACATTGAGATACAATTGCCATTCCCTGCACCATGCGTCAATTCGTTGCAGATCCTCCTGCGTTTCCGTACAATTTTCCATTGTTACAACCTCTCGATATACCACAGCATCAGCCGCAAAAAGCATCAGTGAACTTCCGATTTCATCCACAAGGTCATTTATGTATATTGTGAATAGCATCGGTCCTACGACACTCCCCTGCGGCACACCTGAAATCACTCTTACTTCGGAAGACTTCTCTTCATTGAGAATGACATGCTGCGTTCTGTCATCTAGGAACTCTTCAATCCAATCACACAATTGGTCTGATAGTCCACATGCTCTTACTTTGTTCATTAAACGACTGTGGGGAACTGTATCGAACGCCTTGCGGAAGTCAAGAAACACGGGATCTACCTGGGAACCCGTGTCTATGGCCATATCAGTCTCGTGGACGAATAGCGCGATCGTCTTTTCCGAAACCCATGCTGATTCCTACAGAGTAGATTTCTAGTCTCCAGGAAAGTCATTATATGGCTCTGAGCACTATGGGACTCAACATCTTAGGTCATAAGTCCCCTAGAACTTAGAACTACCTAAACCTAACTAACCTAAGGACATCACACACACCCATGCCCGAGGCAGGATTCGAACCTGCGACCGTAGCAGTCCCGCGGTTCCGGACTGCAGCGCCAGAACCGCTAGACCACCGCGGCCGGCAAAATCATTATACTTGAACATAATACGTGTTCCAAAATTCTACAACTGATAGACGTTACAGATATAGGTATATAGTTCTGCACATCCGTTCGACGTCCCTTCTTGAAAACGGGGATGACCTGTGCCCTTTTCCAATCCTTTGGAACGCTATGCTCTTCTAGAGACCTACGGTACACCGCTGCAAGAAGGGGGGCAAGTTCCTTCGCGTACTCTGTGTAAAATCGAACTGGTATCCCATCAGGGCCAGCGGTCTTTCCTCTTTTCAGCGATTTTAATTGTTTCTCTATCCCTCTGTCGTCTATTTCGATATCTACCATTTTGTCATCTATGCGACAATCTAGGGAAGGAACTACAGTGCAGTCTTCCTCTGTGAAACAGCTTTGGAAAAAGGCATTTAGTATTTCGGCCTTTAGTCTGTCATCCTCTGTTTCAGTACCATTTTGGTCACAGTGTCTGGACATTTTGTTTTGATCCACCTACCGCTTTGACATAAGACCAAAATTTCTTAGGATTTTCTGCCAAGTCAGTACATAGAACTTTACTTTCGAATTCATTGAACGCCTCTCGTATAGCCCTCATCACACTACATTTCGCTTCGCGTAATTTTTGTTTGTCTGCAAGGCTTTGGCTATGTTTATGTTTGCTGTGAAGTTCCCTTTGTTTCCGCAGCAGTTTTCTAATCGGTTGTTGTACCACGGTGGCTCTTTTCCATCTCTTACGATCTTGCTTGGCACATATTCATCTAACACATATTGTACGATGGTTTTGAACTTTGTCTTTGTCCACTGATCCTCAACACTATCTGTACTTGAGACAAAACTTTTGTGTTGAGCCATCAGGTACTCTGAAATCTGCTTTTTGTCACTTATGCTAAACAGAAAAATCTTCCTACCTTTTTTAATATTTCTATTTACGGATGAAATCATCGATGCAGTAACCACTTTATGATCGCTGATTCCCTGTTCTGCGTTAACTGTTTCAAATTGGTCGGGTTCTGTTTGTCATCAGAAGGTCCAATACGTTATCGCCATGAGTCGGTTCTCTGTTCAACTGCTCAAGGTAGTTTTCAGATGAAGCACTTAAAAAATGTCACTGGATTCTTTGTCCCTGCCACCCGTTATGAACGTTTGAGTCTCCCAGTCTATATCCGGCAAATTAAAATCTCCACCCAGAACTATAACATGGTGGGGAAATCTACTCGGAATATTTTCCAAATTATCCTTCAGATGCTCAGCCACAACAGCTGCTGAGCCAGGGGGCCTATAGAGACATCCAAGTATCATGTCTGAGCCTGCTTTAACCGTGACCTTCACCCAAATTATTTCACATTTCGGATCTCCGTCAATTTCCTTCGATACTATTGCACTTCTTAATGCTATAAACATGCCTTCCCCTTCACTGTCCAGCCTGTCTCTGCGGTATTCATTCCAATCAGAGTTTAGAATTTCATTACTGTTTACATCTGGTTTCAGCCAACTTTCTGTCCCTAGTACTATGTGGGCATTGTGACCGTTTATTAATGAGAGCAATTCTGGGACCTTTCTATAGACGCTCCTGCAGTTTACTATTAGCAGATTAATATTGTTATTCCCTGTTGCATTATGCCTACTCCTACCTTGCCGCTTCTCAGGAGGCGTCTTGTCGGGCCTAGGGAGGGAATTCTCTAACCTAAAAAACCCACATGTGCACTCCACACGTATTCCGCTACCCTTGTAGCCGCTTCTTGCGTGTAGTGCACGCCTGACCTATTCAGGGGGACCCTACATTTCTCCAGCCGATAGCGGAGGTCGAGAAATTTGCACCCCAGATCTCCGCAGAATCGTCTGAGCCTCTGGTTTATGCCTTTCACTCGACTCCATAACCCGAGGACCACGATCGGTTCTGGGAACGATACTACAGATAGTTAGCTCAGATTCCACCCCGCGAGCGAGGCTTTCCGCCTTCACCAACTCCGCCAACCGCCTGTATGAACTGAGGATGACCGCTGAACCCAGACGGCAGGAGTCATTGGTGCCGACATGAGCAACAATTTGCAGTCGGGTGCACCCAGTGCTCTCTATCGCCGCCGTCAGGGCCTCCTCCACATCTCGGATGAGACCCCCGGAAAGTAGTGTGAACACTGGCCTTCTTCCCAGACCTTTCCGCTATTTCCCTAAGGGGCTGCATCATCTGCCTAACGTTGGAGCTCCCAATCACTAATAAACCCCTCCCCCGTGTGCCTGCTCGGACCTTGCTGAAGGAGCGGCCACATGTCCACTCACAGGCAGAGCGGGTGATGCCACACGGCCAGCCTCCACATTGACCCTCCGCCTCGTGCGCCGCGAACGCCGCTGAACCCGCCACTCCCCTTGGGGAGAGGGTGACCCAACCGCGCCCGGTATACGCGAAGATGTCTCGACAGCAGGGACAGTGGGTGAAAGATGTAACACCTTGGGTGTACCATGCGACGCACCAGACTGTCCACTGCCGCTACACTCCGAGGCAGCAGCCTGAAGACGGCTGACCACGGCCATCAACACGTTCAGCTGTTCGCGAACAGTGGCCAGCTCCTCCTGCATCCGTACACAGCAGTCACACATCCTGTCCATCCTAATAAATCAATTTACTGTAGAGAGTTAATCAACTTTTAACTAGACTGCTAATTCACTAAAGGCGGCTGATAGTTGACTAAACTGTGGTTGCTAGTCACTTCTTGTAGAAAACAATGAAAATAGCACCACCTGTCTCCGGACTGTATTCAAAACAAACACTAGCACTACTGGCAATGCGGCTGACTAAAGGGACTCTCTCTGACTGTATTCAAAACAAACACGAAATCTATGGAACACTATTACAGGCACTCGACAATTAAAGCTTCCTAAAAGCAAAAACACACGGAAGAAGAAGTGACAAGTAAGAAAAATACAGTTAATACTTAAATTAACGTAGCTCGCTGCACAGCAGACGTGACGCAGACGGCAGTTACGACGACAAAGGTAAAGGACTGGCATGTCCATCTGCACATAGTTGTAAATAATTATTTTTTTTTTGAACTCGTTATGTAGTCGAGGGTTGAAGATGTGCAGATTCATTATTTGGGAGCTGCTAGTTCGAACTGAGGGATGGTAATTCATAAACTAAATTTTAAAAAAGTGTCAGATACTACGTGTTTATTTTGTAGATAAACAGACACATCAACTGATACATTCCAGCTCAACCAACATACCTGACCTGTAGCCAGTCTAAAATAGTTGAACAAGTCCTATAGCAGACGAAAGTGCAGATGCACATCTCTGTCGTACAGGAGCTCAGACTCTGGTAATTGCCCAGCTGAAGCTGTTCTTCTTCAAAAATAACTCACACTACCCCAAAGCGTCTAGGCCAGAAGATATTCTAAGTAATTTTATTGTTGGGTGAGGGATTTGTTAATGCAATGCAGTTTTAAATTTCGTGTGTCGTAGTATTCCAGCTTTTTTTCTAAGGAATCACTATTTATAATAATTGTTTTTGGCTGAGTTCATAAGAATAGTATTATGGTTGACAGCTAAAAATAAAAATAAGTCCTTCTCCCAAAATTCTTGTTGTTGTTGTAATGGTTGAGGTCTTTTGTCTGACGACTGGTTTGATGCATCTCTGCACATTACTCTGTCCTGTGCAATCCTCATTATCTTCGAGTAAGTACTGCAACTGACATCCATTTTAATCTTTTTACGGTATTTATCTCTTGATCGCCCTTTACAATTTTTACCTCCCACAATCTCTACAATACTAAGTTGATGATTCAATGATGTCTCAGAATGTGTCCTATCAACCGATCCGTTCTTTTAGTCAACTTGTGCCACAAAGTTCTAGTCTTCCCATTTCTATTCAGTGCCTCCTCATTAGTTATGCCATCTGTGAATCTAATCGTCAGCATTATTCTGTAACACATTTCAGAAGATTCTATTCTCTTCTTGTCTGAACTGCTTACCGCCCATATTTCACATCCTTTCAAGGCTACACTCCAAAAAAATACTTTCAGAAAAGACCAGAATTCTTAAATCTACCAAACTAATACTTAATATAAGTGGCTGAATTATGTGGATAAAGATTATTACTGACACTGCATAATTCATATGACGCAGCAATTACTGTTTCACTGTGGCTTTATTAATCAAAACATATCCTTTTAATGGCATCAGATTTTTTTGATAGACTTAACATACAATAAAAGTGATTTGTGATATAATAGAAGTGCTGCTTCTCAACATATATAAAGTAAGCCATATAAGGTTGGATAATGAAACTTAATGCAATAGTTCTCACACAAGGAGTATTACGTCTCTATGAACTATGTATATGCCTGTCATTCAAAACATGTTGGTGTAATCTTGTTGTTCGCATAGCAGAGAACTAGACGCATCCGTTGCATTCGCTCACAGATACCGGTAAGTGTGAATCTGTTTAATGTGTTGGGTGTCAGAGAACTCAGAAAATTACGGACATAGTTTTGGTGTTATCAGAATTGATTATTATGTACAATAGAAATTTAAGTGAAATATTACGTACTTTGAGGTAATGAGCCAAAGACTTTCCATTCAGCAGGGATCGGTTGCTTATTGATCTCATGCTCGCTGTCGACCATTTATTTAATAAAGGTAGCAGATAAATAAAATTATATCACAATATGCAGGAAAGCTTCAAGTAACCGTTGAGAAAGTGTAATAAACAAGATAACATGAAACGTCCTTATTGCTATAAGAAGAGATTTTTGTTTTTCCATAGAAAGGTAGCACAGTGACCCCAGTTTATATTCCCGAAGAAGGTGGCACGATGGCTAATGTACCTGATACGTATTCCGTGATAGTAGTGTTCAATAACTCCATCAGCCCATTCAACTTTAGTTTCATTGGTGATTTTTCAGTCACTAAAGGCAAGCGCTATTCCTGTGACAATGGCACGTCCGTTTCCCTTCCGCACCCTCGTCCAGTCAGCTCTTCTTGTCCGTCTGTAATGATACCACCGTCAACTGGTCGTTGGAACACAATCTTATTCTCAAATTATGGCCTGTCTGTTTTTACATATTTCTCTATTTTATAAACAATATTTGAGGTTGATAAGTGTACAAGAAATAAGAAAATATCCTAAATCCATTTTTTCTTCATTAGTAGATATGCGAGAAATATTATTGAAAATTCTTCCAAATAATGATACACTTGTTTTGGTCGCAAAATAATTTCTTTACTGATCATTCTCTGGTGAACGTGGGGTTGATCTGAGATTCTGTTATTCTGCGCAACGGATTAATCTGAGATGTACCCTTTACCCTGTGGCTCCTGCAAGATGCAATTTCCAGCCCCACGCTACTACAGAAGTCAGACACGCGCTCCTAATGCTCTAAAGAGAAATGCCTGAAAAACTTTTAGCAATAAATATCTTCTGGAGTCGTCCTCTGTAAGGAAATGACACAGACGTTTACAAAATTTCTTACGTAACTAGTGGGATACTTGGGTACTGGAGTAGTCCTAGTTAGTGTAAGAAAAACATGAAACTAACGAAAGTTATTATTTATTTTGCAAAAATTCTGAGAAATCACAATGGCACTTTTAGTTATGAATTGAACAAGTTATATCCTGGTTATTTTCGGAATGTGAAGTTACCTCTCAAGGATAGGATTCGCTAATGAAATTTCTATACAAAGTTTAAGATAGTTGTTGACTTGGCAGAATGGCTGAGAGGCACGCCTACTCAACTTGAATAATTATCCTTTAGAATGTTGCTAGGTATGGTCAAGGCTGTCACGTGTGAAATGCAGTGAAGTGTACTGTTGTGGAGGAAATATGAGGCTCACAATAGCTGTAGCGCACAATACCGTAAGCTGCAATGACTGCTGTCTGTGCCGCTCGCTGCTGACAAATAAGATAACTCTCGTTCTATCTGGATTGACCTTCGCCAATCAAACTCTCCCTACGCCTTGATGAAGTCAAGGATTCCTGTTCGCCCCTAGTCTAACTATTGGCGTGGTACACCGGTCAAATAACCAGTGCAATCCAATGCCACTCAAAAATTCACTCGCAGGTGTTTAACTATAACTCTGTCCGTTCACACCACACAATAAGTGTGTCGGCCAACACAGTGAACAACGATTAATCGCAAGGACTCAATATACAGAGTCGCACCTCGATTCGTGCTCGACAGAGGTGCTGTCCCAGTGAAGTACTGAGGAGAGACTTGTTCCTCGCTCCAAGAGCGACAACAGTACGGTGCCTCTCCATGCCAGACGTGAAGGGGTATATCTTTCGGTCTTTTCCATTACTCCTTCAGCTCACGGCGTCAGAAATATCGTCTGCCAATCAGCATTGCTCTTCTAAAACGGGAGAATGACGTTTCGTTTAAGGCGACCAATCCGGAAACCTGTGGTATCGGCGTTTGGCGTTTGCTGTCTCCCTGTGAAAATCTCTGAAACTGCATGCTATGTGTAAAGAATGCGTAGGCTGGCCGCTCACACACAATGTAGCGGAATTTGCTTTTAAGCCGAACACTGGGTCGTTACTCCTTTCCCTCGGGCGAATGCTGTCTGCTCCACGGGCGTCCACTGGCCGACGTAGATGGGTTGGGGCTGGCCTCCTGGCGTGCAGTTGCCTCTCTCGAACTACTAGCTCCTGTGACCGTCGTGTCTGGAATGTATGTGTGTACGCCAGCCTCGAGTATTTCAACCAAGGTGCGCACTTGCGATTTATTAGTTATTTGCATATCGTTTACATGAATTCATACAACATTGACTTTATCTTATCGAGTTTGGGTTCGAATGAAGCGTCTTGATGTGCAGAATATGATTGTGAAGGCGCAATATGTAAGCAATGAAGGTCAGGAGACCACGACGTCTTACATCATCTCTAATTGTGTTTCAGGAGAACCCCATGATTAGATATGAACTATGAAACAAACAATGCAAGACAATATATTAAAACATTGAAACAACGCAGGAAACTGAGGAGCAACGTACCTGTCAAAATCAATGCAGAGTATATTGTCAGTTTTCTACTCAATTCAGTAAAGGCACTAGTGCCAGAACTGACAATGGTGGTCTCACATGGTACGAGGTGAACAATTGTGCGTGCATATAACGTTAGTGACAGTAATTCCTATGAAAGCAGGCATCAATTTTATAAGACAACGCTTATTTAAAAAGGGCGTATATTATTTAACTGTATACGTATATCTGATAAAGGTATCGCATTATGCTAGCAAAGTTGTAGTTGCTACATACCAAAGCTGCTAATGTTTGGATACAGGAAATGATACAAATCGAAATATTTCAGTACATCAATTTCAACTTAAACGTTAAACGTAGTATTAATTGGCAAACCAGACTTACAAATATCTCTGTAAATAGAAAGCTTAAAACGTGGAAGGAAGGGACTGAAATATTTTTATTATGATTACAAGTAACCGCTGCCAATTTATGACCTAGTAGCAAGTAATGATTGTATCATAGAGCTCTGTCGTTACAGATGCACGAAAAATGGCCACTAATTGCACTTACAAGTTTCTTCCAGAAAGACCGTACGTGCAGCGCTTCAGGCTGCTGGAATTGAGCACAGGAATACAGTGCATATGGGAATTTTCAGTATGCAAATTTCAAACGCCTGATTTAAAGAATTGTACATGATAGTAAAAACTGTTTAAAAACCAAAGCACATGACAGTCAAACTTTCAACCAGCCTACTGTAAAACGATAGTACATGACGGTCAAAATAATAAAAGGTCCAAAATGTAGTGTCAAATACGGTCACAGATCTCATGGAAGGCTTTTTGTCTAAAGTTACCTTACATCGTAGGGTGGCCGAATGATGCAGTGTGCCTATGCCAGCAGCACATGATTTCGGATTTCTAGTGAGAAACGCAGTGTGTTTGTAGAGAAGACAGTTACTTAACGTTGGCACAGGTCAGGCTGTAGCCTACTGGACACAGCCTGCGACATCTGGCAGGAAGCCCGCGTGACGTCACGAAGTGAATGTTGAGCAGTGAGGTAATCCCTTAGGCTTCTAGTGCGGGCTTCGTGCTTTCAGTAAGCTTTTAGCGACAGTGTGAGATCCATCGCCTCCATATGAGCTTTTCGCGTGTTGAACTTTTTTCAAGACTTGCGTGTCTTCATATTAGGAAACAGACTAAAAACTGACGAAAATACTAGGTAAGTACGGACAGTTTTTGGTTAATAGTGACTAGCATGATTTTGTTGCTGTTGAAAAGGATATATCAGCGTGGTACTCCTTGTACGTGTTCGAAATGGGGTGTAATTCTTGTGTACCAGGTTGTACAGGAAATTGCAGGACGAACAAGTAAAGAAATATTTGAACATTTTAGTATCCAAAAGATGCAAACATTCAGTCTAAGTAGTTGCAAGCAATTCATCACGCAAATTTCATGCCGAGGAAGAACTCTGTACTTTGCCCTAAGAGTTCCGCTGTGAAACACTTAGTTACTGGAAATCAAATGAGAAGAGCAGATGTTTCTACGCTAATAGTTCGTGGCACAATTCCCAGGTTGACGCCAGATGCCGTTCTTTATTTCTTTATATCCATCTATTCTTTCCTGGGGTAACCTAATTGTCTTTTCGCTTTTCTGCTGAAAGTAAATCGCCAAGCGAAAGGGCAAAAAGACGCTGTATCGAGAGGAACGATATTTTAGTGAAGGTGTAGGCAGGTGGAGATTACAAAATACAATGACGTCACGAATAGAGTAAGAGATGTACATTTGAGTGGCTTATCCTACAAGACTCCCACTCATTTCGTGTTGTTTTACATACTACGAGTTAACGACATCCAATTTATTTTGTGTTTATAAAACTTTTATAAGATTTCAGTGTAGAAATATGCCAGGATAGCTATAAGGTTGAGAGGTTACAGGGCAGTCTCACTTCTAATGTGGTGTTATGCTGCATAATGTTCTTAGCGAAGTAGCTCTTTATTACTTGGTTGCTATACCTTGATACGATCTGACTTCATACATCATGATGAAATGGTGGGCAGTATTTAACTCTCTTGCTCGTGTGCTCTAGTGAATGAATAGCGGTAAGCTTTACCTGCCTTAAAAGGAATAAGGTGCCCATTTAAACGACTGCAGTAAAAGTGTACGGCGACTGAGGGCCGACACGAGCGTTTCTTCTGAGGAACCTCGGTGAAAACATTTGCGGACTGCCAATTTCTGCAGCCTTATTGTGCAGACACGTTAGATGGCGGCGGTCGGTCCGTGGCCGCGTCCAGGTAGACTGACTAGTGCCGAGAAGTCGCCACTGCAATGGGAAGCACAATGAAGATCGGCAGTAAAGCAGAGGATGGGCCCTCGTTACGCAGGAAGCCGACGAGACGGTTATGAGCTTTCTGTGAATTTCCGTGGTACAGGTCACATGCGCCCAGACGTCCGGACTCTGTTACAAAACATATTTGTAAAGGAACGAGACTTTTAGAGAGTTTATGGCCATTCTTCGGAAAGTTCGAAATGGATGGAACAGGGGAAATAACGATCTTTTTATGGATGGCTGTGGTTCCATCCAGCGCATGTTGTTAGCAAACGCGCAGGAAAGAGGCCGTGAAGCTGAATCTTTTTTCGTTTTCTCCCAATTAATTTTAAAGTCTCTGAGTGGTCAAATCTGTGTATGCAGAGCAAGGGGCAGCCTCCCATCTTCGAATGCGTTGCTCCAGCTCGTGACTGGCTTGTGCTAAAGTGGGAGTAGTGTAAGATGTAAATATGCCTTGCTACCGAACTGGCGAGAAATGTGGAGAGAAAGAGGAGAGGATACTCTTATACCGGCGCTTCGCTAGTAAAGAGCTGCAGGTCTCTACTTAAACAGTGAGACTTGTATCCTGTGCCAGTCACCTTCAGAACCATTAAAGCTTCTTCTTAGCGAAGTAGCTCTTTATTACTTCTTCCATACGCGTGATGGTCGCTTCTAGCATCACGCACACAACGAGTGATGCGTGGGTGTACTTATTTGTCTTGAATCGGCCGTCTAAACATTTGACATATTCCGTCACACATAGTCATGGGACGGAATCAAACTGGTTTGGCAGACCAGCAGACGGGTCCACCTTCACATTGGAATCCACTGGGGTTTCAGAGGCTCATAGGGAAGTACCTACGTTCCGAATTAGCCGAACGCGAGACCGCACATTTGCATTTTCGGGCGCGTGTCATTAATAACAGTTTGCTACCGTCCATGACTTCAGTCGCCGAACGCATCGTGGTGTACTGCCCTGACGAGCAGAAGGGTGAAGTATTCGCTGCATAGGGCTCCAATATATGCTTCTCAGCACCCTGTTCTTTAGAACCATATTTTTCGATTTGGAATAGTAGAGTATAGATGATTGATTGTGGCGTAGTTTTTGTGCCATACTTCGGATTCACGTGTATGAAGTCAGATAAAGTGATTAGTGTTCTGGTTAGTGTCGCATGTCGATCCCAAGCTGATCACTTTGTCCACCATAGACGTCATAATGGTGTAATGGTGTAGCCGAGTGGTTCTAGACGCTTCAGTCTGGAACTGCGCGACTGCTACAGTCGCAGGTTCGAATCCTGCCTCGGGCATGGATGTGTGTGATGTTCTTAGGTTAGTTAGTTTTAAATAGTTCTTAGTACTAGGGGACTGATTACCTCAGATGTTAAGTCCCATAGTGCTCAGAGCCATTTGAGCCATTTGAAGACCCCATATAAGTGAAAGCGTTTGTCAAATAAAAATGTTTGTGTGGCGTTTCTTTAGCCTTTTTTGTCTTGTGATGTTAAGAATGAATAAATCTATTGTTATTTAGATCACAACACCTCCCTGTGTTCTGATTAACATTACCTTTGCCATTTTATTAAAGTCTTTATAACAAAAGAAAGTATGAAGTTTGCCACTCGCGAACCGCTGCCAGGATCTAGGTCCTTGGCACTTCTGTGACGATGCCATTTAGCGTCCTTGCCAAACTGATCCTCATTATGATGAAATAAAAAACAAAAAGAGAAAATGGTTCATTAGTATGTTGTAGATACTTAATTCTCTGCTTGTTTATATATTTTGTTTATAGTGCATTTGTGTCAGTGACTTCTGTGTCATTTTTCGACCGTTTTTCCGTCGTTGTTAACGGCGTTGTCGTATTATTTTTGTGGTGTTTACTATTGTATTTGCTTTGTATTTGCATGTTTTGATTCTGAATCTCGTGTACTACTGTCGTTGTCTCGGACTGCATACTGGTTTGCTAAATTTTTTGACGTCATTGTATTGTACTGCGTATATCTTGTGAGTTAGATAATGCAGTTGTGCACGTGTTGAACAGATAATTAAAGTTTGTTGTTGATAGAGAATTTCAATGATAACGAGAAGTAGGGCCAGACAAGCAGACTGGGAGCGGGAAAATAAAGCGTCCGTCATGGAGGAAGAGCTCAATGAAACGGTGGAGGTACAGTTTGAATATAGGGAGGCGTTGCTGTTGAACGGTGTTAGCAACAACGATGTCGTGCAATAAGGAAATCAGGGAGACGAAAGCGATATGCCTTTTCTTCCGGGGACAGAAAGTATTTAATCGCGTGTGACAGAAGATGTGAGCATACCACAACATATCGAAGCAGAAGTGATTAGTTGAAATCCGGACAGAGAAGAACAGGCGGTATCAGAACGCAATGATGCGGATACAACACCGCAGAAATCAAGTAAGAGTTCGGTCGATCGCTGTACTAAGGAAAAGGAAGAGGACTTCAATCTTGTGGCATTTTTAATGGGAATGGAAAGGAAACTTGATAGACTAAAGGAAATGAAGGCTGGACTGAAAGGAATTGAGGAAAAGATTAATGGACTAAAAGGAATGGAGGAGAAAATTAATGAGTTAGTACGAGATAATAGCGAGACGAGGACGGACATCAAAAATATCGGTGCCCAGGTAAATCAGATGCGAGAGGAATACAAGTCATTGGCAAATAAACTCCAGGAAAACCTACGTAAAGTAAACACCAAAGCAATGAAAGGTTTGAAGATTGCACATGATGCTAAGAAGACGGCAGAGAGCGCCAAGACAGTAGCAAGTTTCGCAAGACGTGTAGCAGCTGAAGTATCGAAAGCGAGTAAACGCACAGAACTGCAAGGACGAGAGGCAGTGGTCGATTTGAACAAGAAGATCGAAAGCGTGGAAAAGCGCAAAATGACGCGGAGCGGTGTATCGACACGAAAATACGTGAGGCCACGGCTCTTCATGCGTGGTTAGCACACTGGACTCGCATTCGGGAGGACGACGGTTCAATCCCGTCCCCGGCCATCCTGATTTAGGTTTTCCGTGATTTCCCTAAATCACTTCAGGCAAATGCCGGGATGGTTCCTTTGAAAGGGCACGGCCGATTTCCTTCCCCATCCTTCCCTCACCCGAGCTTGCGCTCCGTCTCTAATGACCTCGTTGCCGACGGGACGTTAAACACTAATCTCCTCCTCCTCCTCCTCTTCATGCGACAGCGGCCATGGATAAATTAGTCAGAACTGCGCAAATTAGGGACTGGTTCGGACGTGACAACTGCAACTCCAGTGAACGAGACTGAGGAGGTCTGGACTCTCCTTCCGTCCAAATCTCAACAGGAAGCGATCAGCACGCGTATGGAGAAGAATTTGGAGGAGGCGCTAAGGAAACAATTTCGAATGCGGCCAAGAGCGAACGCAACAGAACCAGAAACAAATTCGGACGGGACGGATAACTCCATACCGTTAGCAGCGAGCAGAAGACATGGTGAGATGAACGTCGCATTTTCTCGAAGCCGTGGAGGCAGCACAAGTGAGGGGACGTCGAACGAGTACATCAAAAGGACTGATATTTTACGTAGGACGGAAGTTGTCGATGAAACGCCATTTGATTTTCAACACTTCTTACAAGTCCAAAAATTCGATATTTTCCGAGATGAGGGTAATTTTACTCACCCACGCACTTGGATATCACAATATGACCTCTCTTTGCCTCAAAATTGGTCTTTAAAGTACAAATTGGACTTTATTTGCGGACACTTGCAAGGGTCAGTGGCGCAGAAAATGCACGGAATATCAGCGACGTGTAGAAGTTACGAGGAGTACAAGGACTGCTTCCTAAATATCTACTGGTCCAAGGAGACGCAAGAGCGCATGAAATACCAGATGATTGTTGGCAAATATTTCGAGAATTCAGGCTACAAAAGCCCATCCAAGTTCCTTGATGCAATGTTTGACAAGAACTAGTATCTTGACGTACCATGCTCTACCGGTGAAATCATACGTCACTGTTACACCAAACTTCCGTCAGCATATCAACAAGTATTAGCTGGCAGGTGTAATGTGGAGCTCAGTACTTTCCGTAACACTCTTTAGGAATTAGAGTAGGCGTTTCGAGCAGAGAATGTCAGAGAGCACAGAGGAAACTCGGACAGATACGTCGCAGTCCCTTTGTCGCATCCACAATATAACCATTACGATAATGGGAACGGGAATGTACGGAATGGAGCGCCTTACGGAAACCAATCAGGGTCGGGAAATTTCGGGAATAATAAATTTGAACAACGGAGAGACTGGAATGTACTACGCAACGGAGGAGGAATGAAGGCTACGGACCACAAAACAACGGATAGCGAAACCATGGTTCCGGTTTCAACGATAATGGAAGATGTGCGCGAATGAACAACGGAGGATACGGAAATGGAGCTCAGGTGGAGGAAATTGAGATTCGGGAAATGAGAAATTTGTGGTAAGGTCTTATGGGACCAAACTGCTGAGGTCATCGGTCCCTAAGCTAACACACTATTTATCTAACTATAGCTTACGCTGAGGACAAAACACACACCCATGCCCGAGGAAGGACTCGAACCTCCGACGGGGGCAGCCATGAGATTCGCTGACCGAACCCAGGTCGAGGGCGCGAGGAAATGATAACCAACGTCAATGACTCGTTGAATATGCAGAAGAGGCACAAAACGCACCTGCAGTTGTACTCGCACCTAGCCTCATCAATGTTATTAGATACGACGATACTGAGGAAACGTTACTGGAAGAAAGAGTGGGGTTCACTCATAATGACGTACATCCAATTGTTATCGCAACCATAGCAGGGAAGGAAGTTAGAGCAATCCTGGATGGTGGTAGTGAGATTTCGACCATCGGGGAAGAGACTTACAGACAGTGTAAGGGACTGCAAGACTGGGCGGAACTAACGGTGAAGAGATTAAGAATAAAAGGAGCAATATTAGGGAAGGTAACTGAAGTGAACATGCAGACAAGGCTAGGACTACTATGTCAATGTCACCTGCTGGTGGGGAAACTTCCCGATCGTGCCAGAACTGACAACTGATTTGATTATCGGAACCGATTTTCTAAGCGAGTACAATGCAATACTGGATCTAGGACGTGGTACAGCGACATTAAATAAGAATAGAAGCATCATGCTTCGTTTCACTGATCGAGCGATACGGGCGCAAGTCCCGGCGAGGTGCCTTAAGATCTGGGTAGATTCAGAAGACTGGCATTTACGAACGTCGAAATCAGCGTCGAGAGATAAAAGGGATTGCCACTATGACCCAGAGGACGAGATCTGTCATGCGGTACAAGAGAGGGGTTTGTGGTATTGACAATATTACCGAAGATGAGAGGGCAGAACTACAAACCGTGCTACTTAACAACAATGTTCCTATCTAAGACAGGAGCCATCAACAATTTCCACTATGCGTTCCGTGTCAAAGAACATCAGAAGTTCATTGTCCCACCTTATACCATTCTGATCGCACACAGAGAGAAAGTCCGGAATGAAGTGCGGAGGATGCTGCATGAGCTGATCATTGAAACTGGTGTGTCCACATACAATAACTCATTGTGAGTAGTTGAAAAGAAGGATGGGTCGATACGTCTGGTGTTTGATTCGAGGCAAATCAACACGATAATCGTGCCGGAAACAGACCATCTGGAGAAGCTAGAAGCTCTCTTGCAAAGATTTCATGGTGTCAGAGTGTTTTTGCCCATTGACCTCTGTTCAAGTTTCTGGCAAATTAAATTATACCCTTCGTGTCGTCAGTACACAGCTTTCCTAGTTGAAGGACACTGCTATCAGTTCCGGCGATTGCCCTTTGGCTTCAATATATCGTCCGCAGCATTCATTAGGGGGCTGAATGGAATTTTGTCAGAAAGTCTGAAGAACGACATGACGACCTATGTTGATGATTTCCTCATCGCAAAGCCCACTTGGGACGAACACAACAAGGTCCTTGGTGAACTACTTGGAACAGTAAGGCATCATGGTGTCACAACTAATTTAGAAAAATCTGGTTTCGAAACTAGGAAGGTGGATTTTCTTGGGCACGTGATTTTGGCAGACGGGATTGCACCTAATCCGGAAAAACTCGAAGCTATTGCCCAATTACCGAGGCCACAGACCAGGAAGGACCTCAGAGGGTTCCTGGGCGCCGTAAATTTTTATAAGAAGTTCATTAGAACGAAGGAGGATGGCGCACCAAGACTTTGTGCCTTAACAGGAAAGAAGACGCCGTGGATGTGGTACGAGGCAGCGGATCAAGAATTCAATTCGCTTAAACAGGCCCTTGTGGAGGCACCTATCCTAGCTCACCCTGACTTAACAGCGGATTTTTGCATGTGGACTGATGCAGCAAAAACAGGTCTTGGCGTAGTAATATTCCAACAAATTATGGAAGATCTACATCTACATCAGCATCTACATGGTTACTCTGCAATTCAGACTTAAGTACCTGCCAGAGGGTTCATCGAACCATTTTCAAACTACTTCTCTACCATTCCACTCTCGAATGGCGCGTTGGAAAAACGAACACATAAATCTTTCCGTTAAAGCTCTGATTTATCTTATTTTATTATGATGATCATTTCTCCCTACGTAGGTTGATGTCAACAAAATATTTTCGCATTCGGGAGAGAAAGTTGGTGATTGAAATTTCGTAAATAGATCTCGCCGCAAAGAAAACCGCCTTTGTTTCAGTGACTGCCACCCCAACTCGCGTATCATATCAGTGACACTCTCACCCTCATTGCGCGATAACACTAAACGAGCTGCCCTTCTTTCCACTTTTTCGATGTCCTCCGTCAATCCTACCTGGTAAGGATCCCACACCGCGCAGCAGTATTCCAGTAGAGGACGGACAAGTGTAGTGTAGGCTGTCTCTTTAGTGGGTTTGTCGCATCTTCTAACTGTTAGGCCAAAAAAGCGCAATCTTTGTTTCGCCTTCCTCACAATATTATCTGTGTGGTCTTTCCAGTTTAAGTTGCTCGTAATTGTAAATACTAGGTATTTAGTCGAACAAACAGCCCTTAGATTTGTGCGATTTATCGTATACCCAAAATTAATTGGATTTCTTTTAGTACCCATGTGGTTGACCTCGCACTTTTCTTTGTTTAGTGCCAATTGCCACTTTTCGCACCATACAGAAATTCTCTCTAGATCATTTTGTAATTGGAATTGATCGTCTGATGATTTTACTAGACGGTAAATTACAGCATCAGTTGCAAACAATTTAAGGAGGCTGCTCAGATTATCACCTAGATCATTTACGTAAATCAGGAACAGCAGAAGCCCTATGACACTACCTTGCGGAGCGCCAGATATCACTTCTGTTCTACTCGATGATTTACCGTCCATCACTACGAACTGTGACCTCTCTGAGGGGAAATCACGAATCCAGTCACACAACTGAGGCGATACTCCATATGCACGTAATTTGACTAATAGTCGCTTGTGAGGAACGGTATCAAAAGCCTTCTGGAAATCTAGGAATAAGGAATCGATCTGAGATCGCTTGTCGACAGCGCTCATTGCTTCATGGGAATAAAGAGCTAGCTGTGTTGCACAAGAACGACATTTTCTGAATCCGTGTTGGTTATGTATCAATAAGTCATTTTCTTCAAGGTGATTCATAATGTTCGAGTACAGTATATGCTCCAAAATCCTACTGCAAATTGGGGTCAGTGATATGGGTCTGTAATTCAATGTGTTACTCCTATTTCCTTTCTTGAATAATGGTGTGACCTGTGCTACTTTCCAGTCTTCAGGAACAGACCTTTCCTCAAGTGAGCGGTTGTATATGATTGCCAAGAAAGGCGCTATTGTGTTTGCATAGTCTGAAAGAAACCTGATTGGTAAACCATCTGGACCTAAGATACCTACTTTTATGTCACTCATGCTAACAGCTGTTCTGGTTTCGAATTATGGTATATTTACTTCGTCTTCTTTCGTGAAGGAATTACGGAAAACTGTATTTAGTAACTCCGCTTTAGTGGCACCATCATCGGTAACATTTCCATTGCTATCGCGCAGAGACGGTATTGACTGTTTTTTTGCCACTGGTGTACTTTACATACAATCAGAATCTCTTTGGGGTTTCTACCGTATTTTGAGACATTGTCTCATTGTGAAAACTATTAAAAGCATCTCGCATTGACGTCCGCACTAAATTTCGAGCTTCCGTGAAACTTAACCAGTCTTGGGGATTTTGCGTTCTTCTAAATTTCGTATGCTTTTTTCGTTGCTTCTCCAACAGTGTTCTGACGTGTTTTGTGTACCATGGTCGATCAGTCCCGTCTCTTATTAACTTATGCGGTATGAATCTATTTATTGCTCTAGGTACTGTATCTTTGAATTTAAGCCATATCTGGTCTACACTTACATAATTAGCATGGAAGGAATGGAGACTCTCTCTAATGAAGGCATCAAGTGAATTTTTATCTTTTGTTTTAAATAGATACATTTTGCGTTTATTTTTAGTGGTTTTGGTAGATATGGTTTTGAGCCTCGCTACAATGACCTTGTGTTCACTAATCTCTGTATCCGTCATGACGCTCTCTATTAGATCAGGATTATTTGTGACTAAGAGGTCAAGTGTGTTTTCTCAACCATAAACAATTCGTGTGGGCTCATGAACTAATTGTTCAAGGTAATTCTCAGAGAAGCATTTAGTACAATTTCGGAAGATGTTTTCTGTCTACCATCGGCTTTGAACATGTATTTTCGCTAACAAATCGAGGGTAGATTGAAGTCTCCAACAATTATAACTGTATGAGTGGGGTACTTATTTGTAATGAGATTCAAGTTTTCTTTGAACCGTCCAGCTATTATATCATCTGAGTCTGGGGGTCGGTAGAAGGGGCCAATTATTATTTTGGTACGCCTGTTGTATATAACCTCCACCGATAGTAATTTGCAGGAACTATCTATCTCATAATGTAAACACAATGTAAAGGTAATGTAAAAATATACAACAAACTGTACAGGCCCTGAGTCGTTTCCAAATAAACCTATAATTTTAATAGAAATTTATGTTATTTCATAGAGATGCAAAATTATCCATTTTAAACGATTGTTGATGAATACGTATGTTTTTATACAGCTACTTACCGTAAAGTCACTGCCATTTTTTCGGCGGCTTGTATTGGAGTTTGCAGTGCACTGGTAGCTGTTCCTGGTATATCTTCTCTCACCAGACTTAAAACAAAATCGAACTGAGATGGGTTAAGTCTAACCAAATTTCTGAACCTCTCTTCATCGTTTCGCAAGTGACAGGTTACTAAGTTAGCATAAATTCCTTCACTTTTCCGTGTTTGGAAAATGCTGTGGGACAAGATCTTGTAAGCATTGCAATAATTTCCACTTCTTCCTCGTCCACCAAAAAACCTAGAATGGTATTAGCATCCATGTGCGAACTCGCGTGCGTGTTCCTTTCACTGAGTGGCGTGGCCGCTGCGGTCAGCAGTCTCAACGAAATACACAGGCGGGGGCGGTCGGCAGTTAGGGCTGGCAGTTACTGCCCGCCGCTACGGCGCAGCGAAATAGTACCTTAAGTGGGCCACCACCGCCTTCTGCATCACCCCCGGCTCGCAGGGCTGGCAGACGACCTTAACTGCCGCTTCACTCCCTGCCACCCCGTCTGCTCAGATGCTACGTCTGCTCCGGTGTCAGCAACTTTTCCAACTGCCTGATACGTCGCCATCAACTCAGCTCCCATAGTCTGCACAATGCTTACATGTTTCTACAAATATGTTTACAGCATAAATATAATTATAATTAAATTGTAAAAGATTTCATTACTCCAAGATAAAAAAAATAATAAAATGGTTTACAGAGCTCTTTTGACAAAAATAAAATCTTAAAATAATGGTTAAAATGGCTCTGAGCACTATGGGACTTAACATCTATGGTCATCAGTCCCCTAGAACTTAGAACTACTTAAACCTAACTAACCTAAGGACATCACACAACACCTAGTCATCACGAGGCAGAAAAAATCCCTGACCCCGCCGGGAATCGAACCCGGGAACCCGGGCGCGGGAAGCGAGAACGCTACCGCACGACCACGAGCTGCGGACAATAAAATCTTAATATAATCTACAACTGTTATTTGATTTTATTACAACAATAATTTTAAATGATTAATTTTCTGTGTCTAAATCTTTATAAAGTAGTGGTGAGGTGTTGTACTGAATGATAGTGTAGTGGGACAAGTGCACTCAAAGTACTAAGCTGGCATAGACTACACATTCACTTTATTCATTTTCATTCCATTTAAGTTTACTACTTATTCATGCAGGCCAACTACTGTAAATGATATACTTACTACTAGACTTCCCATTATATTTTTTTACATTATGATGGCACTAATGCTGGTGTATGGCGTGAATCACGGGGAGCGCCAACGTGACCAGTCTGCTCGCTGTCGTATGTGGGATAAACAACTGCTGCGAAATGCCCCTTTTTGCTGAAACTGACACAAAATTTTCTCAGGTTGGTGTATAAATTTTCCACTCCAGCTCCTGAAACAAACATAAAAAAAGCACGAGGTATTATCGGCATTTAACTGCAAAGCTACATTTCTTCCATTCTCTTTCTCACAGATTGATGGTGTGTCTCGCTCACTCTGCAAAAACATACACAAGTGACTCACACATTCCGTGCTCACGCCACAAGTACAAACTATCGCCCAAAACCTACCACTCAGGCGCTCGCGAACTACTCACGAAAACCCACACGACTATCATCGCACAATAGTGCCGAAAACCACACTCAAAAATCACAAGCGAATAACCACAGTGAACAACAATCGTATAAGACGCGATAGCTTATCTGTGTAACCACACTCGAATAAAATATTCCATTCGCGAGAAACATCGCACCAAAGCCGACATCCATAGACAAAAACAGAAAAATGGTTCAAATGGCTCTAAGCACTATGGGACTTAACATCTGAGCTCATCAGTCCCCTAGACTTAGAACTAATTAAACATACCTAACCTAAGCATCACACACATCGACGCTCGAAGCAGGATTCGATCCTGCGACCGTAGCAGCAGCGCGGTTCCGGACTGAAGCGCCTAGAACCGCTCGGCCACAGAGGCCGGCACAAAAACACACCACAAATACATCGCGCCACTGGCGACGACAATAATCAGACCACAGCGGAGACACATTGAACTGGCCAATGGTCACAAACCGCAGCGAAAGACACAAGATAGTCAACACGCATCTCGAGTGGACAATACACGCACTTCATGCATGGGTCTCACGAACTAATCTCAACGACGCCCCTCTCACACACTCTACTACGAATTGTATACCGGATCGTACAAGGGCGTTTACTTCAAGGGCGTTTTCTCTCTCCCGTGATAGTAGGGTTCAATAACTCCATCAGCCCATTCAACTTTAGTTTCATTGGTGATTTTTCAGTCACTAAAGGCAAGCGCTATTCCTGTGACAATGGCACGTCCGTTTCCCTTCCGCACCCTCGTCCAGTCAGCTCTTCTTGTCCGTCTGTAATGATACCACCGTCAACTGGTCGTTGGAACACAATCTTATTCTCAAATTATGGCCCGTCTGTTTTTACATATTTCTCTATTTTATAAACAATATTTGAGGTTGATAAGTGTACAAGAAATAAGAAAATATCCTAAATCCATTTTTTCTTCATTAGTAGATATGCGAGAAATATTATTGAAAATTCTTCCAAATAATGATACACTTGTTTTGGTCGCAAAATAATTTCTTTACTGATCATTCTCTGGTGAACGTGGGGTTGATCTGAGATTCTGTTATTCTGCGCAACGGATTAATCTGAGATGTACCCTTTAAAAATGGTTCAAATGGCTCTGAGCACTATGGGACTTAACTTCTAAGGTCATCAGTCCCCTAGAACTTAGAACTACTTAAACCTAACTAACCTAAGGACATCACACACATCCACGCCCGAGGCAGGATTCGAATCTGCGACCGTAGCGGTTACGCGGTTCCAGACTGAAGCGCCTAGAACCGCACGGCCACATCGGCCGGCTGTACCCTTTACCCTGTGGCTCCTGCAAGATGCAATTTCCAGCCCCACGCTATTACAGAAGTCAGACACGCGCTCCTAATGCTCTAAAGAGAAATGGCTGAAAAACTTTTAGCAATAAATATCTTCTGGAGTCGTCCTCTGTAAGGAAATGACACAGACGTTTACAAAATTTCTTACGTAACTAGTGGCATACTTGGGTACTGGAGTAGTCCTAGTTAGTGTAAGAAAAACATGAATCTAACGAAAGTTATTATTTATTTTGCAAAAATTCTGAGAAATCACAATGGCACTTTTAGTTATGAATTGAACAAGTTATATCCTGGTTATTTTCGGAATGTGAAGTTACCTCTCAAGGATAGGATTCGCTAATGCAATTTCTATACAAAGTTTAAGATAGTTGTTGACTTGGCAGAATGGCTGAGAGGCACGCCTACTCAACTTGAATAATTATCCTTTAGAATGTTGCTAGGTATGGTCAAGGCTGTCACGTGTGAAATGCAGTGAAGTGTACTGTTGTGGAGGAAATATGAGGCTCACAATAGCTGTAGCGCACAATACCGTAAGCTGCAATGACTGCTGTCTGTGCCGCTCGCTGCTGACAAATAAGATAACTCTCGTTCTATCTGGATTGACCTTCGCCAATCAAACTCTCCCTACGCCTTGATGAAGTCAAGGATTCCTGTTCGCCCCTAGTCTAACTATTGGCGTGGTACACCGGTCAAATAACCAGTGCAATCCAATGCCACTCAAAAATTCACTCGCAGGTGTTTAACTATAACTCTGTCCGTTCACACCACACAATAAGTGTGTCGGCCAACACAGTGAACAACGATTAATCGCAAGGACTCAATATACAGAGTCGCACCTCGATTCGTGCTCGACAGAGGTGCTGTCCCAGTGAAGTACTGAGGAGAGACTTGTTCCTCGCTCCAAGAGCGACAACAGTACGGTGCCTCTCCATGCCAGACGTGAAGGGGTATATCTTTCGGTCTTTTCCATTACTCCTTCAGCTCACGGCGTCAGAAATATCGTCTGCCAATCAGCATTGCTCTTCTAAAACGGGAGAATGACGTTTCGTTTAAGGCGACCAATCCGGAAACCTGTGGTATCGGCGTTTGGCGTTTGCTGTCTCCCTGTGAAAATCTCTGAAACTGCATGCTATGTGTAAAGAATGCGTAGGCTGGCCGCTCACACACAATGTAGCGGAATTTGCTTTTAAGCCGAACACTGGGTCGTTACTCCTTTCCCTCGGGCGAATGCTGTCTGCTCCACGGGCGTCCACTGGCCGACGTAGATGGGTTGGGGCTGGCCTCCTGGCGTGCAGTTGCCTCTCTCGAACTACAAGCTCCTGTGACCGTCGTGTCTGGAATGTATGTGTGTACGCCAGCCTCGAGTATTTCAACCAAGGTGCGCACTTGCGATTTATTAGTTATTTGCATATCGTTTACATGAATTCATACAACATTGACTTTATCTTATCGAGTTTGGGTTCGAATGAAGCGTCTTGATGTGCAGAATATGATTGTGAAGGCGCAATATGTAAGCAATGAAGGTCAGGAGACCACGACGTCTTACATCATCTCTAATTGTGTTTCAGGAGAACCCCATGATTAGATATGAACTATGAAACAAACAATGCAAGACAATATATTAAAACATTGAAACAACGCAGGAAACTGAGGAGCAACGTACCTGTCAAAATCAATGCAGAGTATATTGTCAGTTTTCTACTCAATTCAGTAAAGGCACTAGTGCCAGAACTGACAATGGTGGTCTCACATGGTACGAGGTGAACAATTGTGCGTGCATATAACGTTAGTGACAGTAATTCCTATGAAAGCAGGCATCAATTTTATAAGACAACGCTTATTTAAAAAGGGCGTATATTATTTAACTGTATACGTATATCTGATAAAGGTATCGCATTATGCTAGCAAAGTTGTAGTTGCTACATACCAAAGCTGCTAATGTTTGGATACAGGAAATGATACAAATCGAAATATTTCAGTACATCAATTTCAACTTAAACGTTAAACGTAGTATTAATTGGCAAACCAGACTTACAAATATCTCTGTAAATAGAAAGCTTAAAACGTGGAAGGAAGGGACTGAAATATTTTTATTATGATTACAAGTAACCGCTGCCAATTTATGACCTAGTAGCAAGTAATGATTGTATCATAGAGCTCTGTCGTTACAGATGCACGAAAAATGGCCACTAATTGCACTTACAAGTTTCTTCCAGAAAGACCGTACGTGCAGCGCTTCAGGCTGCTGGAATTGAGCACAGGAATACAGTGCATATGGGAATTTTCAGTATGCAAATTTCAAACGCCTGATTTAAAGAATTGTACATGATAGTAAAAACTGTTTAAAAACCAAAGCACATGACAGTCAAACTTTCAACCAGCCTACTGTAAAACGATAGTACATGACGGTCAAAATAATAAAAGGTCCAAAATGTAGTGTCAAATACGGTCACAGATCTCATGGAAGGCTTTTTGTCTAAAGTTACCTTACATCGTAGGGTGGCCGAATGATGCAGTGTGCCTATGCCAGCAGCACATGATTTCGGATTTCTAGTGAGAAACGCAGTGTGTTTGTAGAGAAGACAGTTACTTAACGTTGGCACAGGTCAGGCTGTAGCCTACTGGACACAGCCTGCGACATCTGGCAGGAAGCCCGCGTGACGTCACGAAGTGAATGTTGAGCAGTGAGGTAATCCCTTAGGCTTCTAGTGCGGGCTTCGTGCTTTCAGTAAGCTTTTAGCGACAGTGTGAGATCCATCGCCTCCATATGAGCTTTTCGCGTGTTGAACTTTTTTCAAGACTTGCGTGTCTTCATATTAGGAAACAGACTAAAAACTGACGAAAATACTAGGTAAGTACGGACAGTTTTTGGTTAATAGTGACTAGCATGATTTTGTTGCTGTTGAAAAGGATATATCAGCGTGGTACTCCTTGTACGTGTTCGAAATGGGGTGTAATTCTTGTGTACCAGGTTGTACAGGAAATTGCAGGACGAACAAGTAAAGAAATATTTGAACATTTTAGTATCCAAAAGATGCAAACATTCAGTCTAAGTAGTTGCAAGCAATTCATCACGCAAATTTCATGCCGAGGAAGAACTCTGTACTTTGCCCTAAGAGTTCCGCTGTGAAACACTTAGTTACTGGAAATCAAATGAGAAGAGCAGATGTTTCTACGCTAATAGTTCGTGGCACAATTCCCAGGTTGACGCCAGATGCCGTTCTTTATTTCTTTATATCCATCTATTCTTTCCTGGGGTAACCTAATTGTCTTTTCGCTTTTCTGCTGAAAGTAAATCGCCAAGCGAAAGGGCAAAAAGACGCTGTATCGAGAGGAACGATATTTTAGTGAAGGTGTAGGCAGGTGGAGATTACAAAATACAATGACGTCACGAATAGAGTAAGAGATGTACATTTGAGTGGCTTATCCTACAAGACTCCCACTCATTTCGTGTTGTTTTACATACTACGAGTTAACGACATCCAATTTATTTTGTGTTTATAAAACTTTTATGAGATTTCAGTGTAGAAATATGCCAGGATAGCTATAAGGTTGAGAGGTTACAGGGCAGTCTCACTTCTAATGTGGTGTTATGCTGCATAATGTTCTTAGCGAAGTAGCTCTTTATTACTTGGTTGCTATACCTTGATACGATCTGACTTCATACATCATGATGAAATGGTGGGCAGTATTTAACTCTCTTGCTCGTGTGCTCTAGTGAATGAATAGCGGTAAGCTTTACCTGCCTTAAAAGGAATAAGGTGCCCATTTAAACGACTGCAGTAAAAGTGTACGGCGACTGAGGGCCGACACGAGCGTTTCTTCTGAGGAACCTCGGTGAAAACATTTGCGGACTGCCAATTTCTGCAGCCTTATTGTGCAGACACGTTAGATGGTGGCGGTCGGTCCGTGGCCGCGTCCAGGTAGACTGACTAGTGCCGAGAAGTCGCCACTGCAATGGGAAGCACAATGAAGATCGGCAGTAAAGCAGAGGATGGGCCCTCGTTACGCAGGAAGCCGACGAGACGGTTATGAGCTTTCTGTGAATTTCCGTGGTACAGGTCACATGCGCCCAGACGTCCGGACTCTGTTACAAAACATATTTGTAAAGGAACGAGACTTTTAGAGAGTTTATGGCCATTCTTCGGAAAGTTCGAAATGGATGGAACAGGGGAAATAACGATCTTTTTATGGATGGCTGTGGTTCCATCCAGCGCATGTTGTTAGCAAACGCGCAGGAAAGAGGCCGTGAAGCTGAATCTTTTTTCGTTTTCTCCCAATTAATTTTAAAGTCTCTGAGTGGTCAAATCTGTGTATGCAGAGCAAGGGGCAGCCTCCCATCTTTGAATGCGTTGCTCCAGCTCGTGACTGGCTTGTGCTAAAGTGGGAGTAGTGTACGATGTAAATATGCCTTGCTACCGAACTGGCGAGAAATGTGGAGAGAAAGAGGAGAGGATACTCTTATACCGGCGCTTCGCTAGTAAAGAGCTGCAGGTCTCTACTTAAACAGTGAGACTTGTATCCTGTGCCAGTCACCTTCAGAACCATTAAAGCTTCTTCTTAGCGAAGTAGCTCTTTATTACTTCTTCCATACGCGTGATGGTCGCTTCTAGCATCACGCACACAACGAGTGATGCGTGGGTGTACTTATTTGTCTTGAATCGGCCGTCTAAACATTTGACATATTCCGTCACACATAGTCATGGGACGGAATCAAACTGGTTTGGCAGACCAGCAGACGGGTCCACCTTCACATTGGAATCCTCTGGGGTTTCAGAGGCTCATAGGGAAGTACCTACGTTCCGAATTAGCCGAACGCGAGACCGCACATTTGCATTTTCGGGCGCGTGTCATTAATAACAGTTTGCTACCGTCCATGACTTCAGTCGCCGAACGCATCGTGGTGTACTGCCCTGACGAGCAGAAGGGTGAAGTATTCGCTGCATAGGGCTCCAATATATGCTTCTCAGCACCCTGTTCTTTAGAACCATATTTTTCGATTTGGAATAGTAGAGTATAGATGATTGATTGTGGCGTAGTTTTTGTGCCATACTTCGGATTCACGTGTATGAAGTCAGATAAAGTGATTAGTGTTCTGGTTAGTGTCGCATGTCGATCCCAAGCTGATCACTTTGTCCACCATAGACGTCATAATGGTGTAATGGTGTAGCCGAGTGGTTCTAGACGCTTCAGTCTGGAACTGCGCGACTGCTACAGTCGCAGGTTCGAATCCTGCCTCGGGCATGGATGTGTGTGATGTTCTTAGGTTAGTTAGTTTTAAATAGTTCTTAGTACTAGGGGACTGATTACCTCAGATGTTAAGTCCCATAGTGCTCAGAGCCATTTGAGCCATTTGAAGACCCCATATAAGTGAAAGCGTTTGTCAAATAAAAATGTTTGTGTGGCGTTTCTTTAGCCTTTTTTGTCTTGTGATGTTAAGAATGAATAAATCTATTGTTATTTAGATCACAACACCTCCCTGTGTTCTGATTAACATTACCTTTGCCATTTTTATTAAAGTCTTTATAACAAAAGAAAGTATGAAGTTTGCCACTCGCGAACCGCTGCCAGGATCTAGGTCCTTGGCACTTCTGTGACGATGCCATTTAGCGTCCTTGCCAAACTGATCCTCATTGTGATGAAATAAAAAACAAAAAGAGAAAATGGTTCATTAGTATGTTGTAGATACTTAATTCTCTGCTTGTTTATATATTTTGTTTATAGTGCATTTGTGTCAGTGACTTCTGTGTCATTTTTCGACCGTTTTTCCGTCGTTGTTAACGGCGTTGTCGTATTATTTTTGTGGTGTTTACTATTGTATTTGCTTTGTATTTGCATGTTTTGATTCTGAATCTCGTGTACTACTGTCGTTGTCTCGGACTGCATACTGGTTTGCTAAATTTTTTGACGTCATTGTATTGTACTGCGTATATCTTGTGAGTTAGATAATGCAGTTGTGCACGTGTTGAACAGATAATTAAAGTTTGTTGTTGATAGAGAATTTCAATGATAACGAGAAGTAGGGCCAGACAAGCAGACTGGGAGCCGGAAAATAAAGCGTCCGTCATGGAGGAAGAGCTCAATGAAACGGTGGAGGTACAGTTTGAATATAGGGAGGCGTTGCTGTTGAACGGTGTTAGCAACAACGATGTCGTGCAATAAGGAAATCAGGGAGACGAAAGCGATATGCCTTTTCTTCCGGGGACAGAAAGTATTTAATCGCGTGTGACAGAAGATGTGAGCATACCACAACATATCGAAGCAGAAGTGATTAGTTGAAATCCGGACAGAGAAGAACAGGCGGTATCAGAACGCAATGATGCGGATACAACACCGCAGAAATCAAGTAAGAGTTCGGTCGATCGCTATACTAAGGAAAAGGAAGAGGACTTCAATCTTGTGGCATTTTTAATGGGAATGGAAAGGAAACTTGATAGACTAAAGGAAATGAAGGCTGGACTGAAAGGAATTGAGGAAAAGATTAATGGACTAAAAGGAATGGAGGAGAAAATTAATGAGTTAGTACGAGATAATAGCGAGACGAGGACGGACATCAAAAATATCGGTGCCCAGGTAAATCAGATGCGAGAGGAATACAAGTCATTGGCAAATAAACTCCAGGAAAACCTACGTAAAGTAAACACCAAAGCAATGAAAGGTTTGAAGATTGCACATGATGCTAAGAAGACGGCAGAGAGCGCCAAGACAGTAGCAAGTTTCGCAAGACGTGTAGCAGCTGAAGTATCGAAAGCGAGTAAACGCACAGAACTGCAAGGACGAGAGGCAGTGGTCGATTTGAACAAGAAGATCGAAAGCGTGGAAAAGCGCAAAATGACGCGGAGCGGTGTATCGACACGAAAATACGTGAGGCCACGGCTCTTCATGCGTGGTTAGCACACTGGACTCGCATTCGGGAGGACGACGGTTCAATCCCGTCCCCGGCCATCCTGATTTAGGTTTTCCGTGATTTCCCTAAATCGCTTCAGGCAAATGCCGGGATGGTTCCTTTGAAAGGGCACGGCCGATTTCCTTCCCCATCCTTCCCTCACCCGAGCTTGCGCTCCGTCTCTAATGACCTCGTTGCCGACGGGACGTTAAACACTAATCTCCTCCTCCTCCTCCTCTTCATGCGACAGCGGCCATGGATAAATTAGTCAGAACTGCGCAAATTAGGGACTGGTTCGGACGTGACAACTGCAACTCCAGTGAACGAGACTGAGGAGGTCTGGACTCTCCTTCCGTCCAAATCTCAACAGGAAGCGATCAGCACGCGTATGGAGAAGAATTTGGAGGAGGCGCTAAGGAAACAATTTCGAATGCGGCCAAGAGCGAACGCAACAGAACCAGAAACAAATTCGGACGGGACGGATAACTCCATACCGTTAGCAGCGAGCAGAAGACATGGTGAGATGAACGTCGCATTTTCTCGAAGCCGTGGAGGCAGCACAAGTGAGGGGACGTCGAACGAGTACATCAAAAGGACTGATATTTTACGTAGGACGGAAGTTGTCGATGAAACGCCATTTGATTTTCAACACTTCTTACAAGTCCAAAAATTCGATATTTTCCGAGATGAGGGTAATTTTACTCACCCACGCACTTGGATATCACAATATGACCTCTCTTTGCCTCAAAATTGGTCTTTAAAGTACAAATTGGACTTTATTTGCGGACACTTGCAAGGGTCAGTGGCGCAGAAAATGCACGGAATATCAGCGACGTGTAGAAGTTACGAGGAGTACAAGGACTGCTTCCTAAATATCTACTGGTCCAAGGAGACGCAAGAGCGCATGAAATACCAGATGATTGTTGGCAAATATTTCGAGAATTCAGGCTACAAAAGCCCATCCAAGTTCCTTGATGCAATGTTTGACAAGAACTAGTATCTTGACGTACCATGCTCTACCGGTGAAATCATACGTCACTGTTACACCAAACTTCCGTCAGCATATCAACAAGTATTAGCTGGCAGGTGTAATGTGGAGCTCAGTACTTTCCGTAACACTCTTTAGGAATTAGAGTAGGCGTTTCGAGCAGAGAATGTCAGAGAGCACAGAGGAAACTCGGACAGATACGTCGCAGTCCCTTTGTCGCATCCACAATATAACCATTACGATAATGGGAACGGGAATGTACGGAATGGAGCGCCTTACGGAAACCAATCAGGATCGGGAAATTTCGGGAATAATAAATTTGAACAACGGAGAGACTGGAATGTACTACGCAACGGAGGAGGAATGAAGGCTACGGACCACAAAACAACGGATAGCGAAACCATGGTTCCGGTTTCAACGATAATGGAAGATGTGCGCGAATGAACAACGGAGGAGACGGAAATGGAGCTCAGGTGGAGGAAATTGAGATTCGGGAAATGAGAAATTTGTGGTAAGGTCTTATGGGACCAAACTGCTGAGGTCATCGGTCCCTAAGCTAACACACTATTTATCTAACTATAGCTTACGCTGAGGACAAAACACACACCCATGCCCGAGGAAGGACTCGAACCTCCGACGGGGGCAGCCATGAGATTCGCTGACCGAACCCAGGTCGAGGGCGCGAGGAAATGATAACCAACGTCAATGACTCGTTGAATATGCAGAAGAGGCACAAAACGCACCTGCAGTTGTACTCGCACCTAGCCTCATCAATGTTATTAGATACGACGATACTGAGGAAACGTTACTGGAAGAAAGAGTGGGGTTCACTCATAATGACGTACATCCAATTGTTATCGCAACCATAGCAGGGAAGGAAGTTAGAGCAATCCTGGATGGTGGTAGTGAGATTTCGACCATCGGGGAAGAGACTTACAGACAGTGTAAGGGACTGCAAGACTGGGCGGAACTAACGGTGAAGAGATTAAGAATAAAAGGAGCAATATTAGGGAAGGTAACTGAAGTGAACATGCAGACAAGGCTAGGGCTACTATGTCAATGTCACCTGCTGGTGGGGAAACTTCCCGATCGTGCCAGAACTGACAACTGATTTGATTATCGGAACCGATTTTCTAAGCGAGTACAATGCAATACTGGATCTAGGACGTGGTACAGCGACATTAAATAAGAATAGAAGCATCATGCTTCGTTTCACTGATCGAGCGATACGGGCGCAAGTCCCGGCGAGGTGCCTTAAGATCTGGGTAGATTCAGAAGACTGGCATTTACGAACGTCGAAATCAGCGTCGAGAGATAAAAGGGATTGCCACTATGACCCAGAGGACGAGATCTGTCATGCGGTACAAGAGAGGGGTTTGTGGTATTGACAATATTACCGAAGATGAGAGGGCAGAACTACAAACCGTGCTACTTAACAACAATGTTCCTATCTAAGACAGGAGCCATCAACAATTTCCACTATGCGTTCCGTGTCAAAGAACATCAGAAGTTCTTTGTCCCACCTTATACCATTCTGATCGCACACAGAGAGAAAGTCCGGAATGAAGTGCGGAGGATGCTGCATGAGCTGATCATTGAAACTGGTGTGTCCACATACAATAACCCATTGTGAGTAGTTGAAAAGAAGGATGGGTCGATACGTCTGGTGTTTGATTCGAGGCAAATCAACACGATAATCGTGCCGGAAACAGACCATCTGGAGAAGCTAGAAGCTCTCTTGCAAAGATTTCATGGTGTCAGAGTGTTTTTGCCCATTGACCTCTGTTCAAGTTTCTGGCAAATTAAATTATACCCTTCGTGTCGTCAGTACACAGCTTTCCTAGTTGAAGGACACTGCTATCAGTTCCGGCGGTTGCCCTTTGGCTTCAATATATCGTCCGCAGCATTCATTAGGGGGCTGAATGGAATTTTGTCAGAAAGTCTGAAGAACGACATGACGACCTATGTTGATGATTTCCTCATCGCAAAGCCCACTTGGGACGAACACAACAAGGTCCTTGGTGAACTACTTGGAACAGTAAGGCATCATGGTGTCACAACTAATTTAGAAAAATCTGGTTTCGAAACTAGGAAGGTGGATTTTCTTGGGCACGTGATTTTGGCAGACGGGATTGCACCTAATCCGGAAAAACTCGAAGCTATTGCCCAATTACCGAGGCCACAGACCAGGAAGGACCTCAGAGGGTTCCTGGGCGCCGTAAATTTTTATAAGAAGTTCATTAGAACGAAGGAGGATGGCGCACCATACTTTGTGCCTTAACAGGAAAGAAGACGCCGTGGATGTGGTACGAGGCAGCGGATCAAGAATTCAGTCCGCTTAAACAGGCCCTTGTGGAGGCACCTATCCTAGCTCACCCTGACTTAACAGCGGATTTTTGCATGTGGACTGATGCAGCAAAAACAGGTCTTGGCGTAGTAATATTCCAACAAATTATGGAAGATCTACATCTACATCAGCATCTACATGGTTACTCTGCAATTCAGACTTAAGTACCTGCCAGAGGGTTCATCGAACCATTTTCAAACTACTTCTCTACCATTCCACTCTCGAATGGCGCGTTGGAAAAACGAACACATAAATCTTTCCGTTAAAGCTCTGATTTATCTTATTTTATTATGATGATCATTTCTCCCTACGTAGGTTGATGTCAACAAAATATTTTCGCATTCGGGAGAGAAAGTTGGTGATTGAAATTTCGTAAATAGATCTCGCCGCAAAGAAAACCGCCTTTGTTTCAGTGACTGCCACCCCAACTCGCGTATCATATCAGTGACACTCTCACCCTCATTGCGCGATAACACTAAACGAGCTGCCCTTCTTTCCACTTTTTCGATGTCCTCCGTCAATCCTACCTGGTAAGGATCCCACACCGCGCAGCAGTATTCCAGTAGAGGACGGACAAGTGTAGTGTAGGCTGTCTCTTTAGTGGGTTTGTCGCATCTTCTAACTGTTAGGCCAAAAAAGCGCAATCTTTGTTTCGCCTTCCTCACAATATTATCTGTGTGGTCTTTCCAGTTTAAGTTGCTCGTAATTGTAAATACTAGGTATTTAGTCGAACAAACAGCCCTTAGATTTGTGCGATTTATCGTATACCCAAAATTAATTGGATTTCTTTTAGTACCCATGTGGTTGACCTCGCACTTTTCTTTGTTTAGTGCCAATTGCCACTTTTCGCACCATACAGAAATTCTCTCTAGATCATTTTGTAATTGGAATTGATCGTCTGATGATTTTACTAGACGGTAAATTACAGCATCAGTTGCAAACAATTTAAGGAGGCTGCTCAGATTATCACCTAGATCATTTACGTAAATCAGGAACAGCAGAAGCCCTATGACACTACCTTGCGGAGCGCCAGATATCACTTCTGTTCTACTCGATGATTTACCGTCCATCACTACGAACTGTGACCTCTCTGAGGGGAAATCACGAATCCAGTCACACAACTGAGGCGATACTCCATATGCACGTAATTTGACTAATAGTCGCTTGTGAGGAACGGTATCAAAAGCCTTCTGGAAATCTAGGAATAAGGAATCGATCTGAGATCGCTTGTCGACAGCGCTCATTGCTTCATGGGAATAAAGAGCTAGCTGTGTTGCACAAGAACGACATTTTCTGAATCCGTGTTGGTTATGTATCAATAAGTCATTTTCTTCAAGGTGATTCATAATGTTCGAGTACAGTATATGCTCCAAAATCCTACTGCAAATTGGGGTCAGTGATATGGGTCTGTAATTCAATGTGTTACTCCTATTTCCTTTCTTGAATAATGGTGTGACCTGTGCTACTTTCCAGTCTTCAGGAACAGACCTTTCCTCAAGTGAGCGGTTGTATATGATTGCCAAGAAAGGCGCTATTGTGTTTGCATAGTCTGAAAGAAACCTGATTGGTAAACCATCTGGACCTAAGATACCTACTTTTATGTCACTCATGCTAACAGCTGTTCTGGTTTCGAATTATGGTATATTTACTTCGTCTTCTTTCGTGAAGGAATTACGGAAAACTGTATTTAGTAACTCCGCTTTAGTGGCACCATCATCGGTAACATTTCCATTGCTATCGCGCAGAGACGGTATTGACTGTTTTTTTGCCACTGGTGTACTTTACATACAATCAGAATCTCTTTGGGGTTTCTACCGTATTTTGAGACATTGTCTCATTGTGAAAACTATTAAAAGCATCTCGCATTGACGTCCGCACTAAATTTCGAGCTTCCGTGAAACTTAACCAGTCTTGGGGATTTTGCGTTCTTCTAAATTTCGTATGCTTTTTTCGTTGCTTCTCCAACAGTGTTCTGACGTGTTTTGTGTACCATGGTCGATCAGTCCCGTCTCTTATTAACTTATGCGGTATGAATCTATTTATTGCTCTAGGTACTGTATCTTTGAATTTAAGCCATATCTGGTCTACACTTACATAATTAGCATGGAAGGAATGGAGACTCTCTCTAATGAAGGCATCAAGTGAATTTTTATCTTTTGTTTTAAATAGATACATTTTGCGTTTATTTTTAGTGGTTTTGGTAGATATGGTTTTGAGCCTCGCTACAATGACCTTGTGTTCACTAATCTCTGTATCCGTCATGACGCTCTCTATTAGATCAGGATTATTTGTGACTAAGAGGTCAAGTGTGTTTTCTCAACCATAAACAATTCGTGTGGGCTCATGAACTAATTGTTCAAGGTAATTCTCAGAGAAGCATTTAGTACAATTTCGGAAGATGTTTTCTGTCTACCATCGGCTTTGAACATGTATTTTCGCTAACAAATCGAGGGTAGATTGAAGTCTCCAACAATTATAACTGTATGAGTGGGGTACTTATTTGTAATGAGATTCAAGTTTTCTTTGAACCGTCCAGCTATTATATCATCTGAGTCTGGGGGTCGGTAGAAGGGGCCAATTATTATTTTGGTACGCCTGTTGTATATAACCTCCACCGATAGTAATTTGCAGGAACTATCTATCTCATAATGTAATCACAATGTAAAGATAATGTAAAAATATACAACAAACTGTACAGGCCCTGAGTCGTTTCCAAATAAACCTATAATTTTAATAGAAATTTATGTTATTTCATAGAGATACAAAATTATCCATTTTAAACGATTGTTGATGAATACGTATGTTTTTATACAGCTACTTACCGTAAAGTCACTGCCATTTTTTCGGCGGCTTGTATTGTAGTTTGCAGTGCACTGGTAGCTGTTCCTGGTATATCTTCTCTCACCAGACTTAAAACAAAATCGAACTGAGATGGGTTAAGTCTAACCAAATTTCTGAACCTCTCTTCATCGTTTCGCAAGTGACAGGTTACTAAGTTAGCATAAATTCCTTCACTTTTCCGTGTTTGGAAAATGCTGTGGGACAAGATCTTGTAAGCATTGCAATAATTTCCACTTCTTCCTCGTCCACCAAAAAACCTAGAATGGTATTAGCATCCATGTGCGAACTCGCGTGCGTGTTCCTTTCACTGAGTGGCGTGGCCGCTGCGGTCAGCAGTCTCAACGAAATACACAGGCGGGGGCGGTCGGCAGTTAGGGCTGGCAGTTACTGCCCGCCGCTACGGCGCAGCGAAATAGTACCTTAAGTGGGCCACCACCGCCTTCTGCATCACCCCCGGCTCGCAGGGCTGGCAGACGACCTTAACTGCCGCTTCACTCCCTGCCACCCCGTCTGCTCAGATGCTACGTCTGCTCCGGTGTCAGCAACTTTTCCAACTGCCTGATACGTCGCCATCAACTCAGCTCCCATAGTCTGCACAATGCTTACATGTTTCTACAAATATGTTTACAGCATAAATATAATTATAATTAAATTGTAAAAGATTTCATTACTCCAAGATAAAAAAAAATAATAAAATGGTTTACAGAGCTCTTTTGACAAAAATAAAATCTTAAAATAATGGTTAAAATGGCTCTGAGCACTATGGGACTTAACATCTATGGTCATCAGTCCCCTAGAACTTAGAACTACTTAAACCTAACTAACCTAAGGACATCACACAACACCTAGTCATCACGAGGCAGAAAAAATCCCTGACCCCGCCGGGAATCGAACCCGGGAACCCGGGCGCGGGAAGCGAGAACGCTACCGCACGACCACGAGCTGCGGACAATAAAATCTTAATATAATCTACAACTGTTATTTGATTTTATTACAACAATAATTTTAAATGATTAATTTTCTGTGTCTAAATCTTTATAAAGTAGTGGTGAGGTGTTGTACTGAATGATAGTGTAGTGGGACAAGTGCACTCAAAGTACTAAGCTGGCATAGACTACACATTCACTTTATTCATTTTCATTCCATTTAAGTTTACTACTTATTCATGCAGGCCAACTACTGTAAATGATATACTTACTACTAGACTTCCCATTATATTTTTTTACATTATGATGGCACTAATGCTGGTGTATGGCGTGAATCACGGGGAGCGCCAACGTGACCAGTCTGCTCGCTGTCGTATGTGGGATAAACAACTGCTGCGAAATGCCCCTTTTTGCTGAAACTGACACAAAATTTTCTCAGGTTGGTGTATAAATTTTCCACTCCAGCTCCTGAAACAAACATAAAAAAAGCACGAGGTATTATCGGCATTTAACTGCAAAGCTACATTTCTTCCATTCTCTTTCTCACAGATTGATGGTGTGTCTCGCTCACTCTGCAAAAACATACACAAGTGACTCACACATTCCGTGCTCACGCCACAAGTACAAACTATCGCCCAAAACCTACCACTCAGGCGCTCGCGAACTACTCACGAAAACCCACACGACTATCATCGCACAATAGTGCCGAAAACCACACTCAAAAATCACAAGCGAATAACCACAGTGAACAACAATCGTATAAGACGCGATAGCTTATCTGTGTAACCACACTCGAATAAAATATTCCATTCGCGAGAAACATCGCACCAAAGCCGACATCCATAGACAAAAACAGAAAAATGGTTCAAATGGCTCTAAGCACTATGGGACTTAACATCTGAGCTCATCAGTCCCCTAGACTTAGAACTAATTAAACATACCTAACCTAAGCATCACACACATCGACGCTCGAAGCAGGATTCGATCCTGCGACCGTAGCAGCAGCGCGGTTCCGGACTGAAGCGCCTAGAACCGCTCGGCCACAGAGGCCGGCACAAAAACACACCACAAATACATCGCGCCACTGGCGACGACAATAATCAGACCACAGCGGAGACACATTGAACTGGCCAATGGTCACAAACCGCAGCGAAAGACACAAGATAGTCAACACGCATCTCGAGTGGACAATACACGCACATCATGCATGGGTCTCACGAACTAATCTCAACGACGCCCCTCTCACACACTCTACTACGAATTGTATACCGGATCGTACAAGGGCGTTTACTTCAAGGGCGTTTTCTCTCTCCCGTGATAGTAGGGTTCAATAACTCCATCAGCCCATTCAACTTTAGTTTCATTGGTGATTTTTCAGTCACTAAAGGCAAGCGCTATTCCTGTGACAATGGCACGTCCGTTTCCCTTCCGCACCCTCGTCCAGTCAGCTCTTCTTGTCCGTCTGTAATGATACCACCGTCAACTGGTCGTTGGAACACAATCTTATTCTCAAATTATGGCCCGTCTGTTTTTACATATTTCTCTATTTTATAAACAATATTTGAGGTTGATAAGTGTACAAGAAATAAGAAAATATCCTAAATCCATTTTTTCTTCATTAGTAGATATGCGAGAAATATTATTGAAAATTCTTCCAAATAATGATACACTTGTTTTGGTCGCAAAATAATTTCTTTACTGATCATTCTCTGGTGAACGTGGGGTTGATCTGAGATTCTGTTATTCTGCGCAACGGATTAATCTGAGATGTACCCTTTAAAAATGGTTCAAATGGCTCTGAGCACTATGGGACTTAACTTCTAAGGTCATCAGTCCCCTAGAACTTAGAACTACTTAAACCTAACTAACCTAAGGACATCACACACATCCACGCCCGAGGCAGGATTCGAATCTGCGACCGTAGCGGTTACGCGGTTCCAGACTGAAGCGCCTAGAACCGCACGGCCACATCGGCCGGCTGTACCCTTTACCCTGTGGCTCCTGCAAGATGCAATTTCCAGCCCCACGCTATTACAGAAGTCAGACACGCGCTCCTAATGCTCTAAAGAGAAATGGCTGAAAAACTTTTAGCAATAAATATCTTCTGGAGTCGTCCTCTGTAAGGAAATGACACAGACGTTTACAAAATTTCTTACGTAACTAGTGGCATACTTGGGTACTGGAGTAGTCCTAGTTAGTGTAAGAAAAACATGAATCTAACGAAAGTTATTATTTATTTTGCAAAAATTCTGAGAAATCACAATGGCACTTTTAGTTATGAATTGAACAAGTTATATCCTGGTTATTTTCGGAATGTGAAGTTACCTCTCAAGGATAGGATTCGCTAATGCAATTTCTATACAAAGTTTAAGATAGTTGTTGACTTGGCAGAATGGCTGAGAGGCACGCCTACTCAACTTGAATAATTATCCTTTAGAATGTTGCTAGGTATGGTCAAGGCTGTCACGTGTGAAATGCAGTGAAGTGTACTGTTGTGGAGGAAATATGAGGCTCACAATAGCTGTAGCGCACAATACCGTAAGCTGCAATGACTGCTGTCTGTGCCGCTCGCTGCTGACAAATAAGATAACTCTCGTTCTATCTGGATTGACCTTCGCCAATCAAACTCTCCCTACGCCTTGATGAAGTCAAGGATTCCTGTTCGCCCCTAGTCTAACTATTGGCGTGGTACACCGGTCAAATAACCAGTGCAATCCAATGCCACTCAAAAATTCACTCGCAGGTGTTTAACTATAACTCTGTCCGTTCACACCACACAATAAGTGTGTCGGCCAACACAGTGAACAACATCGCGCCACTGGCGACGACAATAATCAGACCACAGCGGAGACACATTGAACTGGGCAATGGTCACAAACCACAGCGAAAGACACAAGATAGTCAACACGCATCTCGAGTGGACAATACACGCACATCCTGCATGGGTCTCACGAACTAATCTCAACGACGCCCCTCTCACACACTCTACTACGAATTGTATACCGGATCGTACAAGGGCGTTTACTTCAAGGGCGTTTTCTCTCTCCAACGCGAAATTCCCGGACCCGAGCCTTCTTATCTTCTCTCTCCTTTCTTCTCCTTCGCTGCGCGAGGTGGCCGCGCGGTTATAGGCGCCATGTCACTGACTGCGCGGCCCCTCCCGTCGGAGGTTCGAGTCCTTCCTCGGGCATGGGTGTATGTGTTGTTCTTAGCATAAGTTAGTTTCAGTCGGTTTAAGTAGTGCGTAAGTCTAGGGACCGATGAACTCAGTAGTTTGGTCCCTTAGAAATTCACACACATTTAAACATTTGAACCTTCTCCTTCCAGCTTCCCGAATCCTTTCCAGCACCATCCCGATTGTCTCTCGGTGCGGAATCTGTTTCCGCCGGGGAAATTCCACTAGCTCTCGTACTTTCTTTGGTGGGTCTCTGTTCTTCAGCACAGTTATCGGTGCCAAGAGAGTCGAACCATGTTGAAGATCATTCACGACATTTTGGAAATCCCGCAACATTACGTCCCATGTGCTGTGCTGTCGATGACAGTAGATAAGACACAGATTCCTCAGGTCCTTTATCCATCGTCGGCGAAGTTGGAACTCGGGTGACGTCCCGATATGTAAATGAGTGCCATCCTAGATCTCTCCAGAGTGTCCTTCCATCGTTTTGACCTGAATTGAGCCCTGTTATCTGTAATAATTTTGTCCACCCTGCCTACTTGCGCTAGGAAGTCTTTCGTTAACGCTTTGTAAACAGTGACTGCCGTGGCTCGTCGTAACGGAGTAAATGTAGCAAAACTTCGATGTTAATTCAACGACTACTAAAATGTATCGGAAACCACGCCAAGTGACAGGAAGCGGTCTCATTAAGTCCGCGGCCGGCATGTGTCGAGTTTCTTTGGAGCGATTGGATGGAGGGGTGCCTTCATTGTCTGGCTGTCTGGTTTTGCCTTCCGACAGACCTTGTATACGTACAGAACCTTCCTTACGCGTCTTTCCATTTGTTTAAAATGACACAGGTTCTTCAATTTAAGGAAGCATTTCCATGGTCCGAAGTGACAATAACTTAAGTGTGTGTACCAGATTAACTTTTTGACTAACTCGTCTGGTATACAAAGGCTCCATATCGTGCTGGTTTCGTCGGTGGAATAATATCCCCTTCCTTACAATGTAGAACATTCGTAATTCGACTTCCTGGCGGTTCTTCCAACGTTCTTTCATGTGCTTCAATTCCGAATCTTCATCCTGCTCTTTTCTTATATACCGTAATGATGAAGTCATGAAGTTCTCGAAAGCGACTCCCGGCAGGTAGAATAGACTAAAGTGGCTCTCCTCCGCATCTTCTCCCTTTGCATCTGCTCTCCCAATCGACGAGCGTGAGAGTGCGTCCTCAATTACATTTGTTTTTCCCAGGACATGTGTGATGCTGAAGTCAAATTGCTGGAGGAATAAAACCCACCGTGTCAGCCTATCGTATCCCAGTTTTGCCGACAGCAAAAATTCCAACGCTCTGTGGTCTGTAAAGCCATGGGTCTTGTGTCCAAGCAGGAAATATTTGAATTTTTTGAAAGCCCACACGATAGCCAATGCCTCCAACCCAGTTACTGAGTAATTCCTTTTGCACTTTGTAAGGACCCGGCTCCCATATGCTATGGTTTTGTTTCCTAATGTCTCCTGTGTTGGAAAAGTACCAGAGCTTCAAGCGCTGATAGAAAGTACTGAAGCTGAAATCGCTACAGGAACAGAAAGATGGCTAAAGCCGGAGATAAATTCTGCTGAAATTTTTACAGAGGCGCAAACCGTGTTCAGAAAGGATAGATTAAATAAAGTAGGTGGTGGTGTGTTTGTGTCTGTTGGTAGTAGTTTATCTTGTAGTAACATAAATTTCTATTAAAATTATAGGTTTATTTGGAAACGACTCAGGGCCTGTACAGTTTGTTATATATTTTTACATTATCTTTACACTGTGTTTACATTATGATTAGTAATTATTTTCAAAAGTAGTATGAGCTACTTGTGGTTCGACGTTTATTAATGGGGTGAAAGTGTACGTATCGTCTCCAACCGATGAAGTTCGTTCGAACTGGGATGAAAGGGAAGACGAGCCGGAAGGACTGATGCTGACAGGTAGTGGCACAAGAGATGATTCTGAAGAACTGGCAAGACCCGTAACATGGCTTAAAATGTCAATTTTCCCTTTATTAATGACGTGACGTGGTAGTTTCCTAATGGACGCTGCGATGCTTCTCATGAACAGCCCCACGTCATCTTCCGGCTCCCGATTATTAGCCAAGCGCTGCAGCAATTCCAATCGTTGTTGGCCCCTTTGGTTGATTGAATCCCAATGTGTTTTTCTCGATCTGCGAGCTGAGATGGAAGAGTTGGCAGCAGGTGCGTCAATAGAGGCCCTGTTTCATTGGCATTTTGTCCGTCTTCATCAGATAGCAGTCCTTCAACACTTGTTTGTTGCTCCTTTAGCGGAACACTACAAAAAGACGACCGCTCCCTTTCTACATCTCTCAAAAAGCCTAGTCTATTGAAGAACGCCGATTTTGTTGTTGAACTTGGTGCTGCAGAACCTGTTTGCAGTTGTTCTTTTCGAACTGTTTTCCAGTACTTATCTCTGATGTCTTTCCATTTCTTCTTACACTGGCTGCCTAAAACGGAACGATATTTGTTTAGCTGTGTAATTAGGACAAGACATATTATTTACGTTTCATGTATTAATAATAATTATGGTTTGTGTTACAGGTTTGTAGCTGCAGGGGAGAGTTTCGTGTCCCTTGGATATGGTTTCCGGATATCACCAAGCTACGTGAGCATCATAGTTCGTGAAACAGTAGAAGCTATGTGCCGCCCTAACCAGCAGATGGGTAAAGTATTCGCTGCTACGGCGTAGGGCTCCAATATATGCTACTCAGCACCCTGTTCTTTAGAACCATATTTTTCGTTTTGGAATAGTAGAGTATAGATGATTGATTGTGACGTAGTTTTTGTGCCATACCCCGAATTCACGTGTAAGAAATCAGATAAAGCGATTAGTATTCTGGTTAGTGTCGCGTGTTGATCCCTAATAGATTACTTTGTCCACCATGGACCTCATATTAGTGAAAGTGTTTGTTAAATAAAAATGTTGCCCGCGAAAGGCAAAGGTCCCGAGTCAGAGTCTCGGTCCGGCACACAGTTTTAATCTGCCAGGAAGTTTCAAACTGAAAATAGTTTACTTAATTGTCCACGATACTCCCGAGAGACTACCCTGTGAGATTATTCAGTAGTTTTTTCTCCATTTCCTGGTGCTTACACCCACATTAGGAATTTGTACGTGTTACCTTTACCCGTAGTATTTGAGAAAACTTTCAGCAGACTTAACGAGTGAGGTCGGAATAAAAGCGGGCCAGGTCGAGGATTTAAGAGAGAAATGTAATCGATTACATCTGCTTGAGAAAATTCTAAATATCCTTTTAGATGAAATACATATTTGCCAAAGGTAGCTTACAGAGGAGAGCGCTGAGAGGGAATATCGCAAAATAATGAAGTTGCTACCAAACCCTTGCATGTACTAGGGTTGCCCAGAAAGTAATGCACTGCATTTTTTTTCTCAGCCAAAAACAATGCTACGAATTCGAAACGATACCGTACGTATATATTATTTGATCTCTCCTGAGTGAGCAGGCCAAGTCTCCGTCGTTTCCGACAGATAGCGTAGCTGCAGGACAGTTTCAAAATGGCGTCTGTAGGTGATGGACGTTACGAGCAACGTGCCGTCATTGAATTTCTCACTGCAGAGAAAGAATCTGTGACAAATATTCACGAACGCTTGTAAAAAGTCTATGGAGCACCTGCTGTCGACAGAAGTACAGTTAGTCACTGCGCACGGAGGGTGAGGTCATCAGAAGGCGGATCATCGGAGCACCACGATTTGCCGCTCGTGGTCTCGCGGTAGCGTTCTCGCTTCCCGAGCACAGGGTCCCGGGTTCGATTCCCGGCGGGGTCAGGGATTTTCACTTGCCTCGAGATGACTGGGTGTTTGTGTTGTCCTCATCATTTCATCATCATCCAGGAAAGTGGCGAAATTGGACTGAGCAAAGATTGGATAATTGTACGGGCGCTGATAACCACGCAGTTGAGCGCCCCACAAACCAAACATCATCATCATCATCACCACGATTTGCAGCGGTCGGGGAGACCATCCACGGCTGTCACATCTGGCATGTTGCAGCGAGCTGATGTTATCATTCGCGAGGGCAGATGCATTACGACTCGGCAGTTAGCGCTGCATTTGTCAGTCAGCAAAGGAAGTGTGGATGCAATTATCCGAACTCTTGCATGTTCAAAAGTGTGTGCAAGATGGATCCAGCGGTGTCTAACAGTGGATCACAAATCGCACAGAAAAAACGTTTGTCTTGATTTGTTGCTACGTTTTGAAGCTGAGGGGGAGGCCTTCTTGTCCCGAATTGTGACAGGTGATGAAACCTGGGTTCACCATTTTGAGCCCGAAACAAAACGACAAACCAACTGCTTCCGCTGGTAAGGTCATGATAACTGTGTCCTGGGACTGTGAAGGTCTGATTCTCATTGATGTGGTGTGAAGAAGCCGTTTTGCTGGAACACGATAATGTTCGACCCCACATAAGTCTGAGGACTACAGAAGACATCGCAAAACAGGGTTGGACAGTGTTACCCTATCCACCCTACAGCCCTGACCTACACTTGTTTGGGCCATTAAAGGATGCCAGTCTTGGGAGACATTTTGAGGACTATGAGGAGGTGAGTCATAAAGCGAAACACTGGACAAGGATTGGTACCGACAGGGCACACACGTCCTTGTTTTGTGCTGGAGGAAGGCTATATGGATGGAGATAGCGCGGAAAAATAGGGAGTGTAGATAAAACAACGTTCTTTTGTGTGCGTAATTCTCATTCCGTTCAATGAAGAATTGTTGAAGAAAAAACATGCGGTCCATTACTTTCTGTGCAACCCTTGAATGTTGATTTTTTTATTTTCCGGTAATCATGTGATTGACTTGTTTCTTTCAGAGGTACATCATTAAGCTAAGCTGAAAATCTTACAGAGTCATTAAAACAAAACTTACAGATTTGGGTGAAGGTACTTGAACTTTCCAAATACATTGAGGTGACAAAAGTCGCAGGATTCCTCATTATATCATGTTGGACTTCCTTTGGCCTGGCGTAGTGCAGCAAATATACATGGCAAGGATTCAACAAATCGCTGGAAGTTCTACGCAGAAATATTGCGACACGCTGCCTCTATAGCCGTCCATGATTGTGAAAGTGTTGCTGGTGCAAGATTTTGTGCACGAATTGACCTCTCGATTATTTCTCATAAATGTGCACTGGGATTCATGTCTGGCGATCTAGATGGCCAAATCATTTGCTCAAACTGTCCAGAATGAACCTCAAACCAGCCACGAAACATTGTGGCCTAATGACATGTTTTGGAATATGAAGTCCATGAACGGCTGCAAATGGCCTCCAAGAAGCCAAACATAACCATTTTCAGTCAATGAATAGTTCAGCTGGGCCAGAGGACCCAGTGCATTCCACGTGAACACAGCCAACACTATTACAGACACACCACCAGCCTGCACAGTGCCACATTGACAACTTGGCTCCTTATCTTCGTGGTGTCTGAGTCACACCTGAACACTACCGAAATTGTGACCCATGTGACCAGGCAATGGTTTTCCAGTCGTCTAGAGGCCAATCGATGCGGTCACTGTGCTGGTATAAGCTGTCACCAGCACACCGGCAGGCAAAGATGTAGCGTGAAGATCGATAGTAGACACTGGATCAAGCATGCCTATCATGAGAGAGGCCACAGACGCACCGACAAGCAACGCTCCACCAACGCCCTCTTGACAGCATGTATTTAGGCCGCCGCCACTGACCGGAGTTCTCATTCACTGACTCAACAACGCACACTCCGGATGGCGTCTGTCAGTTCACATCGCAGGTTACAGCAGTATACAGTGACCAGATTAATGTAATAGCAAGATTTCTGATGGTGTCTGCAAGAGGACTATTGCTGATGAGCTAATAACACAACATGTGGACTCTATTCTAGTTAAGTAAAAACTTACAGTTCACGTAAATACAGAACCGTACCAATCCACGTGTGCATTTGCGTTGTAGAAAGAGGATATCGGCCACCCATAATAATATACTCTCCCTTGCTTGCTATGGTGCAAAACTCTACACAGCCGGCTGTTGTGGCCGAGCGGTTCTAGGCGCTTCAGTCCGGAACCGCGCTGCTGCTACGGTCGCAGTTTCGAACCCTGCCTCGGGCATGAATGTGTGTGATGTCCTTGGTTAGTTAGGTTTAAGTAGTTCTAAGTCTAGGGGACTGATGACCTCAGATGTTAAGTCCCATAGTGCTTAGAGCCATATGAAACATTTTTTGAACAAGACTCTACACTGTAGACGAGGATACTACAGTGGCGACGAGGATGATTCAGTAGCGATCGAAGTTAATCAACTTGGCTGAAGATTTTGCTTGCTTCTTCTGTGTTTTAGCTTGCAGCAGCGATCGTGTTTCTATTTGCTAATTTGTTGTGTTCTTGCATGTATTCCAGGAGAGGAGCCGCAAAACTAACAAAATTTCTCTCTTCAGAGGCTTTGCCTGTTTTTTTTTCTGTAATATATTTGTGTAAACGATGGCTACCTCGCCCCCTCCACACCCTGCCCATGCGCCCCAGCCGCAGACGGCCAATGTGATCGATCTAACACAAGTTTTTCAGTTTCAGAACCTACAAATTGCTACCTACTGACAACGGTACAACAACTACTGGCTGCACAAGTTGCGTCAAGCGCACAACCAACCAACCAACCAGCCCAACAAGTGCCGCCGTCCAGTATACCTACGTTCTGGCAATTTAAAGACACAGAAGAGGAATGGACTGTAAACCTGACTCAGTTCCAAGCGCATTGTCAAGTTCATCGTGTTCAAGGTAGTGTGAATTTACAATACTTCCTTTCGATTGCGGGGCTCCCAGTGTTCAGGTTAATACAAAAAGTATTCCAACCGCATCTCTCGACGATCTCAATTATGACCAAGAAATCGCTGCATTAACTCAACACTATTACCATCAAGTCCAAGTAGCTACGGTTCCTTAGCTTACAGGAAAAGTCGTAACAGATGTACAGCCGGTGGTACAAAGACAGTCTAGACACAAGGCGAGGAAACCGAAAGGGCACGCGTCAACTCACGCCGGCTGGCGTTAAGTCTGAAACAGGATACGTAATGAATGCTATAAAGAAAAGTACGTAGCTGCTGGAATACTTAACTTTAATCCATCATTTGTATACAGCATTCTTGATGATACAAGTGAGACTCTCTCTAGAAATGGTTAATGGTGCCTTGCTAGGTCGTAGCCATGGACTTAGCTGAAGGCTATTCTAACTATCTCTCGGCAAATGAGAGAAAGGCTTCGTCAGTGTAGTCGCTAGCAAAGTCGTCGTACAACTGGGGCGAGTCCTAGTACGTCTCTCTAGACCTGCCGTGTGGTGGCGCTCGGTCTGCAATTACTGACAGTGGCGACACGCGGGTCCGACATGTACTAATGGACCGCGGCCGATTTAAAGCTACCACCTAGCAAGTGTGGTGTCTGGCGGTGACACCACAAAGGGTATGACTAGGAAGTGTAAATTTAAGTGTAGTTGTGGCACCTTTTACAGTGATCTCATGATGTGGTATGCAATAATATTCAGTGTCCCAGATAGTAGAATACTGGAACAGATCCTAAAGTACTCTGATCCTTCACTTCCGCAAGTGTTGCAAATCTTAGAGCAATATGATTCGTATGCCATAGCGGCCGATGAATTTGACCAGGGTCGAGTCGGCCCTTGCTCATGACCGTCCCAAGCAGCCAGAACAACGAGCGTGTACGCAGCCGTGCGGACAGCCACGAAAATATGATTTTGGTGAAGTCTTGCTCTAGATGTTTTGCTCGCCATGAAAGACAAGATTGCGCATCACGTAACGCAACATGGTACACATGTGGAAAAAAGACCATGTCCAAGCAGTCTGTTTGCAACGGCACAAAAACACCAATTTTGACCGCTCCCAGAAAACACAGGCTCGTGCGCAAGCACCTCACTGCTTACAACGGACAGCAAATTCCAGTTTGTCTGTCACTTACAAATCTCACGTTAGGACAGTGAATTTTACTATGTTGAAATCAAGAGGCAGTGAGAACATATTCGATTTAGATGCCTTTGATTTGTTTGGCCTTAGCGCCCAAGACTATGTACTTTGACTGTCTACTTGTGCGCCGAAACACTGTGCTTAAAGCTTGATTAAAGAACTTCCTTAACTACACTCCTGGAAATGGAAAAAAGAACACATTGACACCGGTGTGTCAGACCCACCATACTTGCTCCGGACACTGCGAGAGGGCTGTACAAGCAATGATCACACGCACGGCACAGCCGACACACCAGGAACCGCGGTGTTGGCCGTCGAATGGCGCTAGCTGCGCAGCATTTGTGCACCGCCGCCGTCAGTGTCAGCCAGTTTGCCGTGGCATACGGAGCTCCATCGCAGTCTTTAACACTGGTAGCATGCCGCGACAGCGTGGACGTGAACCGTATGTGCAGTTGACGGACTTTGAGCGAGGGCGTATAGTGGGCATGCGGGAGGCCGGGTGGACGTACCGCCGAATTGCTCAACACGTGGGGCGTGAGGTCTCCACAGTACATCGATGTTGTCGCCAGTGGTCGGCGGAAGGTGCACGTGCCCGTCGACCTGGGACCGGACCGCAGCGACGCACGGATGCACGCCAAGACCGTAGGACCCTACGCAGTGCCGTAGGGGACCGCACCGCCACTTCCCAGCAAATTAGGGACACTGTTGCTCCTGGGGTATCGGCGAGGACCATTCGCAACCGTCTCCATGAAGCTGGGCTACGGTCCCGCACACCGTTAGGCCGTCTTCCGCTCACGCCCCAACATCGTGCAGCCCGCCTCCAGTGGTGTCGCGACAGGCGTGAATGGAGGGACGAATGGAGACGTGTCGTCTTCAGCGATGAGAGTCGCTTCTGCCTTGGTGCCAATGATGGTCGTATGCGTGTTTGGCGCCGTGCAGGTGAGCGCCACAATCAGGACTGCATACGACCGAGGCACACAGGGCCAACACCCGGCATCATGGTGTGGGGAGCGATCTCCTACACTGGCCGTACACCACTGGTGATCGTCGAGGGGACACTGAATAGTGCACGGTACATCCAAACCGTCATCGAACCCATCGTTCTACCATTCCTAGACCGGCAAGGGAACTTGCTGTTCCAACACGACAATGCACGTCCGCATGTATCCCGTGCCACCCAACGTGCTCTAGAAGGTGTAAGTCAACTACCCTGGCCAGCAAGATCTCCGGATCTGTCCCCCATTGAGCATGTTTGGGACTGGATGAAGCGTCGTCTCACGCGGTCTGCACGTCCAGCACGAACGCTGGTCCAACTGAGGCGCCAGGTGGAAATGGCATGGCAAGCCGTTCCACAGGATTACATCCAGCATCTCTACGATCGTCTCCATGGGAGAATAGCAGCCTGCATTGCTGCGAAAGGTGGATATACACTGTACTAGTGCCGACATTGTGCATGCTCTGTTGCCTGTGTCTATGTGCCTGTGGTTCTGTCAGTGTGATCATGTGATGTATCTGACCCAAGGAATGTGTCAATAAAGTTTCCCCTTCCTGGGACAATGCATTCACGGTGTTCTTATTTCAATTTCCAGGAGTGTATTTTCAGAAGGAATGGGAAAAGCTAATAACTTTCTAGGGCATGTTACATTGAAAGACAGCGCGCAGCCTAAGTTTGTCCGGGCCCACCCCGTACCAGTTGCTTTACGAGATAAAGTAGACAGTGAATTGAAAGAATTGCAATATAGTGGTGTAATTGTTCCCATTCAAGCTAGTCGATGGGCAAGTCATCTTGTTTTGTTGCCTAAGCCTTCCGGTCGCATTCGCATTTGTGTTTACTTCAAGACGTCAGTCAACCAACAGACAGTAGTTGACGTTTATCTGTTACTTCGTCCTGAGGAATTCATGGACAGGCCTGGAGTAGAACGTTACCTTCCAAAATAGATTTGTGTGATGGCAGTTGCAAATTGCACTGGATGAAGAATCACAGAAAGTGTTTGTTGTAAACACACGTTTAAGACTGTTCAAGTATTTGCGTTTCCTCTTCGGCAGTGCTTCCGCACCAACCATTTTTCAACGTTACTTGGAACAGCTGACTGCAAAAGTGTCACAATGTTCAAACTACGTGGACGATATTGTCGTACACCAGACGAACACATTGCCAATTTTCGTACTCCTTTTCGAGTGATGCCAGAGGCAGAACTTAAGTGGTGTCGTCTTCAAAAGTGTGACTTTTTTTCAAATTGAATTACAGTACTTAGGTCACGTGATAAACATTCAGGATGTGCACACCCTCCAATCTCATTTGCTTGCAATCCGTGACCTGCCTGTTCCTCAGAATGTGTCTAAATTGCACTCAGTACTAGGCAAGATGACGTACTACGTACATTCGGTTCAATCAAATGCCACTCAGATCGCGACTCCATTGCATCGCTAGCGTCGCAAAAATGAACCTTTCGTGTCGACTCAAGAGTGACAAAACGCATTTCAGAAACTTAAAAATTCCTTGCTTAGTGACAAATGTGTAGTGCATTTCAACCCTGCCTAGCCACTAGTTTTGCAAGTCGACGCTGCTTTTTATGGAATCAACGCTAAGCTTTCACACACATCTGGTGCACAACATAGAGCTATTGCTTTTGCCTCGAAGTTGTTAACTCAAACTCAGTGCAATTACTCTCGCTATTGTGTGTGGTGTGACTAAATTCCATCACAATTTGTATATTCGCAAGTTCTATTTAGTGACAGATCACAAGCCTTTGCAGTCCTTGTTTCAGCCATTAAAGGCAGTTCCTACACACACTGCTCAAATATAGCAATATTGGGCTTTGTTGCTTTCACAGTATCAGTGTGAAACTGTGTACAGACCTATGGAAAAGCATGTCAATGCAAGTAGTGGAACAAAGCAGGCGTCACCCCACTCGTCATTGTTGCCAGACGTATCCAAGATGGCTGCAATGACGTCATCCAAGATGGCGGCCTGTAGACTTGGCAATTGCACATGACATCATCAAGGTGGCGGCCGTCACATCATCCAAGATGGCATATTTTGGCAGGGAGATAGGTCAATTGGGCTACCTCCACTAACCTAAACCCCCTCCCCTCCCCTCCCCAGAAAATGGAGGAGAGTTCAAACTCCATCAGGATAATGCAACACACCATCTCTACCTCTACTAACCTAAGAAAATGGCGGAAAATAGGTCACTTGTACTACCTCCACTAACCTAAGTCATCCGACCGCCACTTCCTCCTAGGAAATGGCGGGAAGAGGACTCGACCTGTGCTGGATATAAGTCTTTATTCTGCATGCACAATGTATTTAAACAATTAGAGGCAGTACCACCATCAAGTGTACTCACCATGGGGTCTGGAGTCCAACTGAGCTAGCACACAGTACTGCCACCAGAGGGCACTGTCATCTGTTCTGTGACATAAACCAAAATGGCTGTCTGGGGCAGGGTTGACTGGAGGGAAATAGTGTGCTCGCCATTGGGGTCTAGAGTCCAACTTACCTAGTACACAATACTGCCACCAGAGAGTGCTGTCATCTGTTCTGTAATGTAATACAAGGTGGGTGTCTGGGGTGCAGAGAAATCACAGGAAACAGTGTGCTTACCATGGGGTCTGTAGTTCAACTGACCTAGTACACAGTACTGCCACCAGAGGGCGCTGTCATCCATTCCATGATGTCACCCAAGATGGCTGTCTGGAGGGGAAAATGACTCAGCCTGCGCTGAGCTTCTGGAGAGAGAAAAGAGTGTACTTTATATATTTTGGAACAGTTTATTTAGGGATGGATTTTAGATAGCATATTTATCACACTGGTACAAAACACATGCTCTGTCTAGCTTGGGGTCACGCCACACAGCTTACAGACCTATAAACTACTTGTAAATTACTGAAATAATGCTCTGCAGACACGCAAACACCTCCCAAATTACCAAAATAATTTCAGTACACAGCACACAGACATGCAAACTCATCTTAAGTAATGCAGTACACTGATGTGCAGACATGAAATCAACTCCTAAACTGTCCAAATAAAGCCTAGCACAGCCTACAGACCTGCTCGCAAAATAATGCAACATACTCTCAAGCAAAGTGTGCAGGCACCTCCCATTGCCCCCAGCCCACTGGACCACATAGGAGGCTACTGCACACACTCCCAGAAGTTGGGATGCACCGGCAGCTATCAAGCCACGCACAGGTGCCCACTCAGGTCCCTCAGGCATGGGGCAGAGGCAACCCTTTCATACTTGACACCTGAGAAATTCCTCTCGAAATACGTGATCACCTGGGCACTGCTGCTGATGCGACAGGATGGGAGCAAAGACCTATTTGCAGAGCACAGACACTCCAAGGGCGCCTGCTCGTCGACGCCGCCATGACCCACCGCCGGACACAGGCCAATGTGAGCCACAGCTCTCACGCCGTTGCTCCCTACAGCGAGCAGATGAAAGTTGGGTCTATTTTCGGGTATAGAGTTGGAGCTCTATGACATCAGTATAACACCCGAAAAACTCTAAGGCGCGCTCACGCTGGTCCCATACACAAGACGCCTCTGGGCAGCACATGTGTTTACCATTGCTGATGCGATACCTGCACATACTGGCGTCACAGAATAGCACAGAGTGCATTGTTGCTAGCGATCCTAACAGGACAGGGGAGCTGCGTCTAGCCATGCATGCACACCCAGTGTGGCTGATGCATCGTACAAAATGTTTGTCCTGCAATCAATATACGTCTCAGAAACGCCAAATTTGTGCACCACGAGAAGCCTGTGCACGCTCACGCAAAAACCGTTCATCATAAAAGCAATCTTGTTGTTTGGAAGAAGAGCACTTTCTAAGCAGAGATTAGGGGAAATCAGAACAATTATGCAAACATAATTCGAAGCACATAATTCGAAGCACTGTCTTACAGAAGAGAAGAAAATAGCAGGAATTTTCGGTTTCCTACAGCTATAGGTGTGGAGATGTCCTAATGCAAGAGTGGTGGATGAGTGATGGCATCCCCGCCAGAGATGGATTGTTGGTCTGCTTCAATTTGTGTTTGAACACTTGCCTTCTCAGAACTTTCCATACTTACCTTGCCCCTACCTTGTTTGAATCAGTTTGTAGATGCTCCTACGTCCTGCACAGAGGATGTCTGTCAATGAATAGAGCATAATGCTTGTATTTTGTACAGATCACCGTATTCCACTGACTATTAAACCCTGCAAAGTGGCCTACAGGTCGTTGAATATGGAAAGACTCTTACTCAATTACACTGGTCTCCCACTCAAGACAGGAGCTTGAATATTAGAGCGTGAAATAGATCTCCAAGCCAGCAATATATCACTGTCTCGATGTCGTCAACATACAATTTGTATCCTGCGCCATGCAAAATCAACCCTTATACATCATTTGTACATATACTGCGAAGACAAACAGCAATGTTCACACTCCTTGCAGCACTAGATATTTCCCTGTGAGGTCGGCAGTCGTCCACCCCCTACAGGTGACCAGAGTGCCCTCAGTGGACCGAAGTCACTCTTAGAACTGTTCTGCAAATTCGGGCTCGTTCCCTCTTGGCACAAACGCGTTACTGTTTCTGGTGCAGACCTGCTTGCTTGCTTGATTTTTCTACACGCAGCTCCAGACTCTTGGATTACAAGAACGCATGTATTTTCACATGGTTTGCCATAATATTATACAATTTTCGCGGTACCTCTCGATATCTAGCACACAGCAGTATCCTACCGATCGCACGCGCAACATAATTCCGAAATCATTTTTCTACAGACCTGAAACCTTAGCTGGGTTGGGCGTGCTGTAAACCACTGACTAACTAGAAACCTGACACATCAGCAAAGACATTTATGCGAATGCTCGAAAAAATAGAGAAAACTGATATTTCCACTTGCAAATACCGATGTCGGAGATGTAACAGATTTCAAATTATCACTATAATTTACAAGGCCAACTAAGGTGTTTCCCATGTCTAGAGAACTGGCAAACGTGTCTTCCACATGCTAGATGCACACACCACAATCAGTCTTCTCTCAAATAAATAAAGGCACGAAATGTGCAGAAGCAGTGAACCGAACAATTAAATTGGAGGGAATAACGGATAAGTGCAAACACACCACCATATTTAATCTTCTCAAATTTCCACATGGTCACGAAAGCTATCCAACACATAACAAGTATTAGTTCGCTATTCGGTCGTCTATAGGACATCACGGTTAAGCCATCTACATTCCTACACTCCAACGGGCCTCTCCATTCTGACATCTCCTACCATTAACAGGAAACGTGAATTATCCCTGCACAGGTCACCAGCGCTGCACGCCAAGCACCCACAGGTAAAATCATCATCCTAAGAAATTGGTCACCTATATATTTTATCCCTGTACTTACAACGAAATGTTAGTATCGCGGTATCAGTTGAACGACTTTCGACAATGAGCGAAGTATCGGTAATACACCCTGTAGACGGCTGTGGCTCTGAAAATTGCGATATTAGTACCATTCTTATGACGTGACATACTCTCCCCTTTGCTATCACACTACTCAACGTCAAATACATACCTTCCTTATGAATGAACATAGTCATTTCCTTTGCACATGTCGGAAGACGAACACATACTTTATAAGCCTAATGCTCAAGGCGAACCTACGACACACCCCCTACTACTTAGTATAAAACTTCGTCAGTGATCGCTGGCTATACGAAATAATGCTAGGCGAAAATCAACGATGGCTGGACATGTCTAATAACTTTTTCTTGCGAGTGCTACCACTGTGTCTTAGAAAGAGAGGTTTAATCCTCTTATAAACCGCCAGATGTTACAAAAACCCGATCCCAACAACTACTGTATGTCACTGTCACAAGTGGTCTTGGTTCTACATGTGCAAACAAGTATCCATGTTAAAAGCTATATCGGCTTTATAAATCCATGTATGGCCTTACGTGCAAATCACGTGGTTTTTCCAGACAAATACCGAGATGGTGATCGTTGAAGTGTATATTATGAGACCAGCAGTCTGGTTACACGTAGCCCACGATGAAGCCTCGTCATAAAATCGCTGGATTTTGGAAGTGATCTGCCTAAGGAACATGGTATGAAACCGCTATTTGCAACCCCATCACGCCGCCACCACTAGATATTTCTCCAGTATTTGTAACGTATTCTGTCTCGATATCTTATCATGGGTACTGTGATATATCCACTGAACTATAGGCGATTGCTGATTGAGAAGGATCACAAACAGTACTAGATGGTGTGCTGATTGAGGTCGTAAGAAATGCACACTAGCTTTTCAGATCTATAGTGCTACGCTATCCGCTAGAAATGGGGTCTATAATTTGGAATCTAGTCTTTCCATTCAACCACATACATGCGTTGGGTCCTATAGAGAAATCTTTTAATGATTACAGCCACAAGTGAATCATATTTATGGCACTCTCATATCTCGAAAATAGTCACCTTTCTCGAACCTATCTGCTATAGTAAAATTCCCGCCTCGTTTTAGGTAACCCCTTTGCATCCTGCAACTGCCCCCTCAGACTCTGCACTACCATCCCTGCAGCTTTGCGCACGTGATCGTTCCAACGTAAGTCGGATCTGAGCAGGGGTCGGTGCAATGTGATATCTACCACGTTCTCCTACCCGTGTAGAAACAGGCGAAGCTGAGTTAATGTGACAGAACTGTGTTTCGACCATTTGATAGAAACGAAGCGTGCTCCTGCTATATGAGGTAGTATAAAAGACAGTATGGGAACTGGGGGAAGGACATGGATTTTTCCACTGAATTGTGGTGCTTCTCCAAACTACAAGCAGGTACTATAGATCCACGTCCCTCAGGGCACGTTCACGTCTATCACCCCAACAATCTATCATTCTTATTCTATTCCATCCACCAGATAAAAATTACGAACTATAAAAGCTCCACAAACTTCATCCGATAGAGAACTCGACAAGATTTTTACTGCATCTCTCTCCTCCCATATATCGAAAACAAATACAGCATGCCTGCCAGAAACATGCACATGTGACAATCCTATTAAATATACAGGTATTGATCCACTTTACCGACCAGTTTAAAGTTTCATCACCTGTACTGCACGAGGATGACTGTATGCCGCAGGCCATACTATAAGTCGCAAGAGATGCTCCCTCTGACCTTGCGTCGTTGATTGAAGCATTGTTTTTTTCTGCAGTAGCACGATTTGTCCAATGCCATACATTTTGTTTTTCCGCCACAGCTTCGAGATCTGTGTCAGTTCCTAAACTAACATTAACACGTTCTGATCCATTGGCTCTAGCAGAAAACTAGATGTCACACAGTGTAAATCATCTTGTTACTCTGGCTACCATAACACGCCACACACTGGATGATTTTAAATAAAAGACACTTACAACATAGGGAAACTGCAAGAGTTTGGAGGCGTTGCGGAGAGTTTCCAGATTGCTGTCCGAGAGTGATTGACGACCTCTACACTTAAACTCATCTGTCACATTGATGGAATAGCTGATGGCTCTGTATTCTATTTTGACTGATTCCTCATACTACAGTCAAGTACGTGATCACTGTTTCGGTGATTTTCGCCCAGTATTATTTCGTATAGCCAGCGATCAGTTACTGACGAAGTATATATAATTAGTAGTAGGGGGTGTGTCGTAGGCTCACCTTGAGCATTAGGCTTATAAAGTATGTGTTTGTGTTCCGACATGTGCAATGAAAATGACTATGTTCATTCATAAGGAAGGTACGGATTTGACTTCCAGTAGTGTGATAGCAAATGGGGGAGTACGTCACGTCATAAGAATGGTACTAATATTGCTATTTCCAGAGCCACAGCCATCAACAGGATGTATCACCAATACTTCGCTCATTGTTGAATGTCGTTCAACTGATACCACGATTGTAAGATTTAGTTGTAAGTACAAGGATAAAATATATTGAAAGGTCTCTGTTGGATTCCTTTCATGTTTAATTTCTTAAATCTGTTGCCATTTATGGAATAAATTTCTCTTCTAAATGTACTGTGGCGTTTCTGACTATCTGGGAGGAGACTGAGCAGTGGAACGTGTTACTTTTACACATAAACAAGAACGATCTGTCACACTACTACACTTTAAAGCACAGTTTATATGTAATTCTTATATGTAATTCATGTCACACAGTCTCATACGGAACCTACATCCGCTTTCTTTTATATACTGTATATGATAAGATACTGTCATCCCCCTTCCCTTTTGTGTGAGAGGATGAATGAGCATATGTATTTCTAGTTGCATGCTTGAGGGTAGCAGACAAGGCTGTCTGCTAGAGAACAGTAGGACCAACGTCGGAACAGGTAGCTACGCTTCCTAAAAGCAAAGAGGTTTCTATCCTTAGTATGGTCCTGTCCGTCCGTTGTCATGTTGGTATAGGAAGCTGCCCCTCTGGCCACTTCCGTTGGTCTTTGTGAGCCATCCCCAGGAAGCATGCTCGGCAGTAGGGCAGTTGCTGTGTGGCCGTGGCGAGCGTCTGAAGTGGTAAGATCTCCGGCTAAGCGCGTGTCTGTTAAGTCCGTCGGACAATGGATTTCTTAAATTCAGCCTAACTGAAAATTTATTCACTTTTATTTCGGGTTTAGGTCTAAAATATCCGATGTTATCTTAAATTGCAGCGCAGTGTAATTATCGTGTGAAGTTCAGATTATTTTTCGGTAGTTGCTTTGTTACTACTTTGTGAGTAAAGTGGAACCACGTGTTGATCAGTAACTCTAACTAAGTTCATCAATCTTAAATCCGAATGTGCGTGAGATTATAACGTCTCGTCTTGAGAATATTTTTTTAATATAGCAACTTTTCTTTATGCTTTTCTTTATGTTCAACCCACGTGGGGTGTACTTTGCGAGACCAGTACCACGTGCTTATATAACTGTTTGACCCATCAGGTTAATAGTAAGACGTTAGTAACCAGTTCAAGGTTTTTCTTTTGTCAATTGCTTTTCGATCTAATGTATTTTAATTATCAAAATTATTGTGGAGTTGTACGCTTTGTGTAAACCAAGTTGACCACGTGGAGCATGTGGTGTAATCATCAAAGTAGCCCTCAGCTATTCTTTTTGCGAAGACTTCACAAAGAGTTAATATGAATTTAGTATACCAGTGTGTGGTAATTACATGACGGACAGGATTGTGGTATGAACGTAATTTCTTTGGGTAAAAACTGAATCTGTTGGTTGTGGTTAATTTCTTCTTGCTTATGTTTCAATGTTCTTCGTGTGTTATTTTATGAATGCAGTGTTGTATCCAGTCTCCCAATCTTGGCTCCATATTTTATGTGTTCCGTAAGATTACAATCTCACATTTTTTCAATCGTAAATAAGGCACCACCTCAGTTATAACTCACGTATAATATGCTGAAATTTCAATGAACAATCTTAAAATAAATTTCCAAATATAAACTGATTTCTTTCTTTTTATTTAAATTCTCCTTTTTATATATATATTTTACCGGTTTTGTATGACTATTAAAAGATTATCATTAATGTTAGTCTACTTGGTAAACCTAGACTAAATATCTGATGAAACAGTTCCCCAGTAATCCACGGTTAACGTCCCCAGACAGATCACGGCTTTTAACCCAGCTTTTATTGTCTATTAGCACCGATCTCAGCATAACAAAATTAAAGTTACAACGTTACACATCCAGCATACCAAATTAAAGTTACAATATTACAATATAGGTGACCGATTTCTTAGGATGATGATTTTACCTGTGGGTGCTTGGCGTGCAGGGCCGGTGAACTGTGCAGGGATGATTCACGTTCCCTGTTAATGGTAGGAGCTGTCCAAATGGAGAGGCCTGTTGGACTGTAGGAATGTAGATGACATAACCATGATGTCCTCTAGAGAACCGAATAGCGAACTAATACTTTGTATGCATTGGATAGCTTTTGTGATCATGTGGAAATTTGAGAAGATTAAATATGGAGGTGTGTTTGTGCTGGACCATGATTCACTACTATTGTTCAGTTCACTGCTTCTGCACATTTCATGTCTTTATTTAGTTGAGAGAAGTTCGAGTGTGGTGTGTACAACTAGCGCGTTGAAGACACATCGGCTGGTTCTCAAGACATGAGAAACACCTTAGTTGACATTGTAAATTATAGTGATGATTTGGAATCTGCTACATCACCAACATCGGTATTCGCAAGTGGAAATGTCAGTTTGCTCTATTTTTTGCGAATTTTCAGGTACAAGTCTATGCAGACATGACAAGTTTCTAGTTTGTCAGTGGTTTACAGCGCGCCTGACCCAGCTAAAGTTTCGAATTTGTTGAGAAATAATTTCCAGTCTATATCTTCGGAATTATGTTGTGCAAGCGATCAGTAGGATACTGCTGTGTGCTTGATATCGAGAGGTACCGCGAAACTGGTATAATAGTAGGGCAAACCATACAAAAATACATGTGTTTTTGCAATCCCAGAGTCTGGGGATGCATGTAGAAAAAGCAAGCAAGCAGGTCCACACCAGAAACAGTAACGGGTTTGTGCCAAGGGGGAATGTGCCCGAAATTGTAGAACAGTTCTGAGAGTGACTTCGATCCGCTGAGGGCGCTCTGGTCATCTGTCAGGGGTGGATGGCTGCTGACCTCGCAGGGAAATATCTAGTGCTGCAAGGAGTGTGTACGGTGCTGTCTGTCTTCGCTGTATATGTACGAATTATGTAAAAGGGTTGATTTTGTATGGTGCAGGATACAAATTGTATGTTTACTGCATCAACATGATACGCGGTGATATATTGCTGGGTTGGAGATCTGTTTCACACTCTAGTATTCAAGCTCCTGTCCTAAGTGAGAGAGCAGTGTAATTGAGTAAGCGTCTTTCTTTAGTTGACGAACTGTGGGCCACCTTACAGGCTTTAATTGTTAGTGCTAAATGGTGATCTGTACAATATATATTCATAATGCTGTGTTCATTCACAAAACACTTTTTTGCTGGGACGTAGGATCGTCTACAAACTGATTCGAACAAGATGGAGGCAAGGTATATGTGGAAAGTTCTGAGAAGGCAAGTATTCAAAGACAAGTTGAAGCAGACTATCCATCAGTGGCAGGGATGCGATCACACATGCGTCACTCTGGTATTAGGACATCTCCAGACCTGTTGCTCTAAAAAACCGAAAATTCCGGCCAATTTTCTCTTCTGTAACGCAGTGCTTAGAATTCTGTTTACATAAATGTTATGGTTTCCCCCTTCTATGCTTATACAGTGCTCTCTATCCAAACAACAAGAATGCTTTTATGATTAATGGTTTTTTGTGAGCATACACAGGCTTTTCACAGTGAACAAGTTTAACACTTCTGAGATGTACAGTATATTGATAGCAGGACAAACATTTTGTGTGATGCGTCACCCATGCTGGGCATGCGTACATGTCAACTCGCATATCCTGTTAGGATCGCTAGGAACAATGCACCCAGTGCTATTCTGTTACGTCAGTATCTGCAGATATTGCGTCAGCAATGGTAAACACACGTGCTGCCCAGAGGCGTCTCGTGTATGGGTCCAGCGTGAGCATGCCTTGGAGTTCTGTGGTGTCAGAATAATACTCGAAGATCTCTCATTGTATACCCCAAAAATAGATCTAACGTTCACCTGCTTGCTGTAGGCATCAGTGGTGGTAGAGCAATGGCTCTTGTTGGCCTGTGTCCGGTGGTGGGTCATGGCGGCGTCGATGATCACGTGCTGTTGGAGTGCCTGTGGTGTGCAAATTGGTCTTCACTCCCATCTGGTCGTGTCAGCAATGTGATCACATATTTCGAGAGGAATTTCTGAGGAGTCATGTATGCAAGGGATGCCCCCGCCTAAGCTTGAGGGACCTGAATGGGCACCTGTGCGTGACCTGGCAGCTGCTGGTGCATCCCAACTTCTGGGAACGTGTGTGGTAGCCTCCTGTGTGGTCCAGTGGACAGGAAGTGGCGAGTGGTGCTGATGTACGTTGTCTGTGTGTCTGTTGCATTATTTTGCCAGCAGGTCTGTAGGCTGTGCTATGCATTATTTGGACAGTTTAAGAGCTGATTTCATGTCTGCACATCAGTGTACTGCATTATTTAGGATGAGTTTGCACGTCTGTGTGCTGTGTACTGAAATTATTTCCGTAATTTAGGAGTTGTTTGCGTGTCTGCAGAGTGTTATTTCAGTAATTTCTGAGTAGTTTACAGGTCTGTAGGCTGTGTGGCGTGACTCCAATCATGTCAGAGCGTGTGTTTTGTATCAGTGTGATAAATATACTATCTAAAATCCATCCCTAAATAAACTGTTCCAAAATATATAAAGTACACTCTTTTCTCTCTCCAGCAGCTCAGTGCAGGCTGAGTCATTTTCCCCTCCAGACAGCCATCCTGGGTTACATCATGGAATGGACAACAGCGCCCTCTGGTGGCAGTACTGTGTACTAAGTCAGTTGGACTCTGGAGCCCATGGTGACTATATGGTCGTACTGCCTCTAATTGTTTAAATAAATAGTGCATGCAAAATAAAGACTTATGTACAGTACAGGTCGAGTCCTTTTCCTGCCATTTCCTAGGATGAGGTGGCAGTCGGTTGACTTCAGTTAGTGGAGGTAGCCCAACTGCTCTTTCTTTCCTGCCATTTTCTTAGGTTAGTAGAGATGACCCAATTGACCTATCTTCCCTCCAAAATTCAGACTTTCCGCTATTCCCTAGGAAGGGGTGGCAGTCAGATGACTTAGGTTAGTGGAGGTAGCCCAATTGACCTATCTTCCGCCAAAATCCGCCTTCTTGGATGACGTCATGGTCTCCACCTTGATGACGTTGTGCGCTGTCGCCAGTCTACAGGTAGCCATCTTGGAAGACGTCATGGCCACCATATTCGATACATCTGGCAACAATGGAGGGTGGGGTGACGTCTGCTTTGCTCCACTACCAATGCAGATGCCCTATCTCGCCTTCTGATTGGCCCAGACTGTGATTTTGATGCATCTGATCCAACTTGTTGCCAAATCGATGTGCAGGACTTTGAATTGCCGGAATATTTTCCCTTGCCCTACAGAAAAATTGCACAGGCCACGGAAATAGACCCAGATCTCAAGATTTTTTTGTATTATTTTTGTAAGACTTGGCCTCGTTCATTGAACAGTATTCAGAACTCAGTTGTGCGCCAATATCTTGCATGTCGTCATAACCTTTCAGTTTAACAGGATGTGATTCTAGTTGAAAATGACAGTGGACAATCGCGTTTGTTCATTCCCAAAGTGTTGCAAAAACATGTGTTGCAATTGCTTCATCAAGGACATTGTGGAATTGTTCGCACTAAATTGTTTAGCGCGCCGGACATTGTACTTGGCATGGTATGGACGCCCACATTGAACAGATGACATTACGGTGTCTCGCATCTGTGGAAAACCAGTCTGCTCTGCGACAGACATTCTTAGGTTGCCTTAATATTTAGTCGCCATTACAACGAGTGCTCATAACTTCGCAGGACCATTTTGGAACACTCGCTGTCTCATAGTGATAGACTCTTTTAGCAAGTTCCATTTGCAGAGTCTATGGCTTCTACTACAGACATAGCACTATTCAAGTGTTGGCCTCCATATTTAGCATTGAAGGTTTGCCGGAAGTACTTATGTCAGACAAAGGACCACAGTTCACTTCACTGTGATTTTGAACAGTTTTGTGAACGAAATGGCATTCGTCGTCTAACAAGTGCTCCGTTTCACCCTCAGTCCAATGGAAAAGCGGAACGTTTCGTACACACTTTTAAACAACAGATGGCAAAGCTTCGCACACAGGAACAGGCGCAGAAACTCTTTCTCGCCTCATATCGCTCCAACCCACGAGACGGAAATCACCGGCGGAACTTGTGCATGGCTGCCGCCATCGGATGCTCTTACATTTTTTACACCAACCTCAGCACCTGGCGCCGCCAATGGTCCGCAAGTATCATTTCGCTTTGCGACGTGCGATCTTGTTCTGTTCAGATTTTATGGCAACTGCGTGCGCTGGGAAAGGGGTGTGATCCAGAAACGCATTGGCTCCTTTATGTACTCGATTGCAAGTCCTGATGGTTTACACGAGAATCAAATTCGTGTGTGTCACTTCCCCTGTGATTCTGCTGCTTTTCGTCCCTCAGATTCACGGCCTCGCGGGACTACGCGGCCTTCACAGCCGCCCGATGGTGCCATCGTGGGACTCCAGGAGGAGCGGATGGACGATGCGCCCTCGCTCGCTGACCCGACGGACGCTGACCTGCCATCGCCGTCGCCGTCGCCGTCATCGCCCCAGGACACTCGCTCAGGCTTGGACGTGTGCCCTGGCAGCAGTTTTCCAGGGAATGTATCTGTTGCCTCGAAAGCCAGATGGTGGTGTACCGTAAGGAGTACGCAGTTCACAGTCACGGCTGTTGACTCATCTCTACATCCAGCATCCTGCCTTCCACACCATTGTCATTCGCATTTTCCTTAATGACAACGGTGCGGCATTTCGGGGGGAGGGATGTGTTGGTGTAAGCCGTCGCCAGCACAGCGGTCGGCAAAGATTTAACGTGGAGACCGATAGTTGGCGCTAGATGAAGCTGACACAAGAGAGGCCAGAGAGACACCGACAAGCAACGTATCACCAACGCCTTTTCGACAGCATATACAGGGTTATTACAAATGATTGAAGCGATTTCACAGCTCTACAATAACTTTATTATTTGAGATATTTTCACAATGCTTTGCACACACATACAATAACTCAAAAAGTTTTTTAGGCATTCACAAATGTTCGATATGTGCCCCTTTAGTGATTCGGCAGACATCAAGCCAACAATCAAGTTCCTCCCATACTCGGCGCAGCATGTCCCCATCAATGAGTTCGAAAGCATCGTTGATGCGAGCTCGCGGTTCTGGCACGTTTCTTGGTAGAGGAGGTTTGAACACTGAATCTTTCACATAACCCCACAGAAAGAAATCGCCTGGGGTTAAGTTGAGAGAGCGTGGAGGCCATGACATGAATTGCTGATCATGATCTCCACCACGACCGATCCATCGGTTTTCCAATCTCCTGTTTAAGAAATGCCGAACATCATGATGGAAGTGCGGTGGAGCACCATCCTGTTGAAAGATGAAGTCGGCGCTGTCGGTCTCCAGTTGTGGCATGAGCCAATTTATTCGTCGACTTCCGCGGGCTACGCGTGAAACTTGCCCGCACGCGTTCAACCGTTTCTTCGCTCACTGCAGGCCGACCCGTTGATTTCCCCCTACAGAGGCATCCAGAAGCTTTAAACTGCGCATACCATCGCCGAATGGAGTTAGCAGTTGGTGGATCTTTGTCGAACTTCGTCCTGAAGTGTCAGTGCACTGTTATGACTGACTGATGTGAGTGCATTTCAAGCACGACATACGCTTTCTCGGCTCCTGTCGCTATTTTGTCTCACTGCGCTCTCGAGTGCTCTGGCGGCAGAAACCTGAAGTGCGGCTTCAGCCGAACAAAACTTTATGAGTTTTTCTACGTATCTCTAGTGTGTCGTGACCATATGTCAATGAATGGAGCTACAGTGAATTTATGAAATCGCTTCAATCATTTGTAATAGCCCTGTATTTAGGCCGTCGCCACTGACTGGAGGGCTCAGTCACTGACTCACTAACTCACACTCCATTTGGCGTCTGCCAGTTCACATCGCAGGATACAGCAGTATACAGAGACCAGATTAATTTAATAGGCAAGATTTCCGACAGTGTCTGAAACAGGACTATTGCTGATAAACTTGTACCATGACACATAGACTCTATTCCAGTTAAGTAAAAAATTACAGTTCATGTAAATAAAGAACTTTATTAATCCACGTGTGCATTTGCGTTGTAGAAAGAGGCTACCGGCTACCCATAATAGCATACTCTCTCTTGCTTCCTGTGGTACAAGTTTCTACAGTGGCGACGACGATACCACAGTCACTAGCCCACGAGAGGCACTGCAGACGATGTCGTGTTCTTAGCAAAGGCACTCGCGTCGGTATTCTACTGCCATACCCTGTTCACGCCTAATTTCGCCGCACTGTCCTAACTGCTACGTTCGTCGTACGTCCCACGTTGATTTGTGGAGTTATTTCATGGAGTGTTGCTTGCCTAGTAGCAGTGACAACTCACTGAAAGTGCCGCTATTGTCGGTCGTTAATTGAAGGCCGCCGGCTACTACACTAGGCGTGGAGAGAGGTAATGCCTGAAATTTTGTATTCTCGGTACACTCTTGACACTGTGGATCTCGGAATGTGGAATTTCGTAACGATTTCCGAAATGGGATGTCCCAAGCGTTTAGCTCCAACTACCGTTCCGCGTTCAAAGTCTGTTAATTCCCTTCGCGCGGCCATAATCACGTCGGAAACCTTTTCAAATGAGTCACCTGAGTCCAGACAACAGCTCCGCCAGCCTCGTGTTCGCGATACTACTGCCGTCTCTTTTTATATTCGCATATTGCTATTCGCTACCGCATGACTGGTATCACCTCAGTGTAAATGCAGTTTTATGTGTAGTGGTGTCTGTTTTCTTTTCTATTTTCCGGTTCGAGTGCTACTTTTACTGTGACACGTGACATAAAAATCGTCCCAGGATTGCATATTTCACAAAAGCATGAAACCGAAACAAATTTATAAGAAATCACTCTGAGCTAAATTGTGTCGATACAAGTAAAAATGGTTATAATTTTAATTACCCATTTTCAGTTCTTCTACACCTGTTGTATAATCTAAGTAACAGTAAATGTACAGTGTATAATGATTAAGACGTTTGCATCAAAGTCCGGGACTAGAAATCGCACAGCAATCTGCTATCTTCGTCGCATCTGTAGCTCTGCGTAGCACTCAGGTCGTGACGTCACAGGAGGCGGTCGCAGGCTCCCATCAGGCTAGGCGTCGGGCAGGCCGCGCCGGTGGAGCGGTGATCACACGCTCCCTGGCTGGTGGGGACCGAGCCCCACATCGCGGCGGCACTATTGAGTCATTGCGGCGGCGGAATTATTCTATTAACTACCAGAGAAGGGAAGCGGTGCGAAACGGGAAGCTGTGGCGACACTCAATCTGTTATTTCCCTCTTGACAGGAGCGGCAGCGCGCAGCGAACGCCACACTCCCCACTTGCCTACTTAACGTGTCGTTTAGCCTAAGTACTCTGTGGCGAATTTTGCAGCTCTCCAACAGATTGAGCAAGAGTTGTTTAATATAACTTGTCAGATTTAACGGCAGGTAAGTCAGTGGAAGGAGGAGGAGGGAGGAGAAGGAAGAATTTACTTGGCTAGTGGGGAAGCTTACTACTCCGTGGCACAGCAGAATTATTATTTATCACAAAGCTGCTACTGAGTGCTCAATGCGAGTTTTAGTACAGTGTCAAATTGGAAGGGTTAATAGTAAGTGATACATTGGTGTAAGAAACTGACAAGCTAATTACGATATACTGGGTAGTTATAACTAAACTTTCTCTATTTAACACGTTATAACACGGAAACTAATTACCGTACGAGGACCAAACGTGGTAGCATTTATGACAAGGACATGGGGAGGAGAAAAAATGCAGAAGCAAGTAAAACTGAAACACTTTTAATGTGCTGCTACGGTACCTCATACCATTAAATACCGGTATCATTACTGCTACAAAAGGGGCTCAATATGGCGCCCATCAGTGTCCACAAGGGTCTGAAAGCACAAGACTGGCTACCTCTCTAGAAATGCTGCGCTTCAGATCCCCTGGTAAACGCTGTCCCTCAGGTAGCCCCACAACCAGAAATCACAGGGAGTGAGATCAGCTGGTCGTGCCGGCCAAGCATTTGAGAACGATCGGCTGATAATTCGATCTTTTCCAAATGTGTCTCGGAGAAGCAGGTGAACTTCACGGGCGATGTACGGTGGAGCCCCTTCTTGCATGAAAACTGTTCAGTTCAGTGCGACTCTCTCCTGTAGGGCGTGTATGACATGTTGGCGAAGCATATCGCAGAAATGCTGGTCAGTCACAATGAACGTCTTTGGTCCTTGAGCGCCAAACTGGTCAGAAAAGAATCGGTCAATGATGAACTTAGCCATGAAGCCACACCATACGGTGACACGTTCACCACATAGAGGAACTTCATGCACAGTGACTGGAGGTGAAGATCCCTACACCTGGCCATTCTGGCCATAGGATGGTCCAGGGACAGCCCTCGTCAGCTTCAGCCCTTGCGAGAAACTGGAGACCGAAGGCAACACATCGTTGTTCGTCCTGAGGTACAAGCTGCTGTACGATTGGAGCTTTTACGGGTACCATTTGAGAATGGTTCGAAGCATCTCCTGTACAGTGGACCACGGGATGTTCAAGTGTCGTGACACAGCACGCGCACTGCCTGACGATCTGGAATTGCGCGCAGCGTTGTCTGCCACAGTGACAGCGATTTCATCAACCACAAGTGGTGCAACCGGTCGTCCGCCTCTTCCCGCGTGACTCCCAGTTCTCCAGGTGATTCGAACTTCTTCACCATGCTCTGCACAGCAAGTGGAGAAGGAGGACCCTTCCATAATCCTTTGAGCCGGCGGTATTCTCGAACTGCAGCTGCAATGTTCCTGTTGTTTTGATAATAGAGCTTCACCAATAAAGTCCTGCTCCTTTTGTCCAATCTCCTGTTGACACGTCAACAAGTGCACTGAAATTGGTCAGGTTTGTGAGACTATGAATCACGATGACTGATCACGTCACTTGTTGGCCGCAGTTGGAACTGGCTGGTGACGCTATGACACATGGAAATCTTGCACCCCATATTCGGGACATTAATGCTACCAACTTTGGTACTCGTTCAGTAATTAGTTTCCGTGTTATAACGTGTTAAATAGGGAAAGCTTAACTATTACCACCCGGTATTGACCAGAAAACCGAGTCTTAATGTTGCACATTAATATTTGTGTTATATTTCGTCATAAAGCGGCACTAGGCTCTCTGGGCAATACTCAAACGATTTGAGACTGTACAGATAGTTCATACAACATTAGCGAGATCTTCTAGCTGTACAGAGATAATAGATATATGACCATTTTATGCTTTTATATATATACGGAAAAGAAAACAAATTGGAAAGCTTCAATTTGTGTTAGGTATCTAGTCGTAAAATAGTGGCATATCTTTAGGTATAATAATCTTTGTGCAGTTAGATGCTAGCGGTGATGTGTGAACTCTATTTTCAGTCTTAAGTTGTCTGATGATGGTCCAGAAAGCCACAATGAAACATAAAATAAATTTTATTGTGGCACACTAATACTGTGCCAACGGCCTTGCCGCAGTGGTAACACCGGTTCCCGTCACATCAACGAAGTTAAACGCTGTCGGGCTGGGCTAGCACTTGGATGGGTCACCATCCGGACTGTTCGGCGCTGTTGCCAAGCGGGGTGCACTCAGCCCCTGTGAGGCAAACTGAGGAGCTACTTGATTGAGAAGTAGCGGCTCCGGACTCGAAAACTGACATACAGCGGGAGAGCGGTGTGCTGACCACATGCTCCTCCATATCCGCATCCAGTGATGCCTGTGGGCTGAGGATGACACGGCGGCCGGTCGGTACCGTTGGGTCATCACGGCCTGTTTTAGTGGAGAGTTACATTAATACTTTATATTTCAGTTTGTAATATGTCTCTGCTCCTCCAAGTACCGACGGGTTACTGCATAAATATTATACTGAAGTTAACATTTCTGCCGATATCAACGGTACTTTTAAGATGACGCTATCGATAGCCACCAGTTTCCCAACTGTCGCACTGTATTGGTCTATAAACAACACTGTGACCAGTGGTCAGTGTTAATTCTAATAAATTAAAATGCTGAGGCAATACATTTTTCCATATGTTAAACATTTAATAATTTATGTTACTATTTTTTACCTGAAAACTAGTGTACCGTACCACTGTGTCAAACATAACGAATGTATGTGAGCACTTTGTGTTTCTACTTTATATACACTGTAGGTATTGTTGGTTTCCTTCTTTTCACATGTATCACTGGACTCGTCGTATGTGGAACTGTGTATTAACCATTATTATCATTATTGTTATTATTATTATTATTATTAGGTGGACTTGGACCATACTGGATCACACAGAGCTTTGATTCTATTCTTTGACTTTCCATGCAGTCTTATTTTTTCCACCTGATTTCTCTTTCTGTCTTCAGTTTGTTCTGATTTTCTTCAAAGTTCCGTTCTTTGATTGCGCTTCTCATCTGTCAGTTTTATGTCTGTACGAGTTTCTGTATAACGTAAGGGGTGTGAGTGTTCTCGGGTGGAGGCTATAGGGACGGTGTGTTGTCAGTAGTAGCAGTTATTTATTTCCCCAGCAATGTTTGCTAGAGGCTCTTGGGGAGGTCGGGCGGGCGCTGGGTGGTAGGGGTCGTCCTCTTGGGGATCGGTGCTCGAAAGGAAATGTTGATGCAGCCGACAGCTGCTCTGTCTTGCACAGAGACCTTGCGATGTCTGGATACTCACACTGCAGTGCGAGGTGGCATAGCTGGTGCTGGATGGCGGAATCTAGCGCTGGCAGATAACAAGTGGCTCAACGGCTGCGGGGGTCTCACAAGAGGAGGCCGCGGATTTACTTCAAACTCTGTACACCTTTAGTGACATATAAAACAATACCGCGTGCAAGTAGTAACGTTCACTACTCAGGCAATTCATAGAAAATAGTGAGACAGGTTTTACGCGTCTATTATGTAACTGATTTATCTATGCGAAGATGTCGACAGTAACAAGTCATTGTCAGCAAACGGTCAGCGTTCGCGTTTGGCAACATGGTCGTGCACTAGGCGACGGTTCGAATCCTCCAATCACTTATGTTTTCTAATCTATATTTTTTTCATCACTGGTCACATTATTTAATTTATATGACATTTGATGGGTAATATAATGAAAAAATAAACTACGTGCATTTTCATGAAGCTGTAGTGAATTTACTGTATTATTTCAGTATTTATTATTTGTTATTAAATTTCTAAGGAAGAGGTACAGGCTTGAAAAGCCCAAGTTAAACCACGATAAATAATGATGCGAATGACGTTGTTGATAATCAGTAATACAGTAAGTCGCAATGTGTCAGACCACGAGAGTAATGTACAATTATTCGTCGGATGTGCTCTCGACATCACACCTTGCAGGATGGTATTTGTCATACACATATGGGAAACATAAATTGAAACTTCATGCAAATACTTCATGAAAACAGACGCAGTTTTTTTTCATTACATTACCTCTCAAATATCATGTAAATGAAATAATATGACCAGTGATGAAAAAAATATATAATTATAGTATAGTTCGGGCGAGAATCGAACCGTCGCCCCATGCACGTTCGTCTTACAAAACCCTAGTGCTAATTACATGAATTTTTTTTTTTTTTTACATTTTGTTCGTTGTATTTGGTCGTAGCGAACGTCACGTGACATTCGTTGTAGTTCGTCGTTGATCGTTGCACTCAGTCTTTTTAGTACGGAGAACACGGAGCTCTGTGACCGAACACGCTGAGCTACCGTGCCGGCTACTCACTTGGCCACCACGAACTCCAGCACCCAGTACCTACGCACAGACACATAAACCACATAACAGATGCATAAAACTTCTCTTGTGATTTTCTAGAAATTGCCAGGGTAGTGCACGTCACTAGTTGCAAATTATGTTGCTGTAATGGTGTACTAAAGGTGTACAAAGTTTGAAGTAAATCTGTGAACCCAACGTCGTGTCCTCTCCTTGTCAGTTCAAGGCGGTAAAGCTCGATGATACTCGACTTTGGTACCGACATTCGTGACTCGTTTTCAACAAAATAACAAACAAATTAAAAAACTGACTTTAGGCCTCTATTGTAAACCCTTAAGATAGTGTTATGTATTTTTTTAAGTACAAAATTTACACCCTTCATAACATCGACGAAAGACCTTCGTAGAGAGCAAGGGATGTTGGTGGGAGCTCTGAATGCCACATTTTTAACCTAGAACAAAATTTCGAAAACTGCTTTGACGCTGGTATATAGTCTAACGCAGTACGTACGAATATTAAAAACAAACTATATTTAACACAATGGGGCGATTTGAAATAAAAGCACAGTTTTTCGACAAAAAAGTCGTCATAAAAAAAGGGCACCGGAAACAGAAATTAAAATATATAGTAAAAATTATATGTACTACATTAGAAAAAACGCCGACTTACAATTTACAAAAAGGTATAATGTAAATGCACGTATATTTCATGAGTTATAGTGAATAACTTTTAAAAGTACTTAGCTCGTGGTATTGCTGTAGCGTTCTCGCTTCCCGCGCAGGGGGTCCTGGGTTCGATTCCCGGCCGCGTCAGGGATTTTCCTTACCTCAAGATGACTGGGTGTTGTTGTGTCGTCTTCATCATCATCATCATTTATCCCCATTAACGATTGGAGGAAGGACCTTGCCTAGTCGCCTGTGCGGGTCTCCCGCATCGTCCTCTACGCTTCTAGGAGTATGGCACCTCATCATCATCAACTTTTGAAAAATGTTGCTTTAAAAAAAACGAGTGTTCAAAGTTTCAACTTGTGATTTTTTATAATGACACTTAACAAGTATTTAATCGGCAATGCCAGCACCATACAGTTGGTCTTTTTTTTTCACCGATGTCGAAACACTCTCTTGTTGACGAAAGTATATCGATTGACTGGCTTTCGCTTAACAGTCAAAGCCCTTTTTGCGCGATTGGGAGTACTTTTCGTACCTTTTCTAGCCGTATAAATATTTTTGTTTGTGATTTTCAAGCACTCTCATATTACTTCGAATGAAAAGCAAGAGAAATAACAAGTTAAGGGGAGGTTTACTATCTTTTTCCCGAAACAAGCATGTTCTCTGAGCATTTTTTTCACGGGATGTGTTATAGATATCAATATAAAATATGGTCAAAATGTTTACTGATATTTCCTCTACAAACTGGAATTTTTTCGACCGGAAATGTCGAAGAGCATAGGCGGAAGTGCCGTCGGAACGAAACAAAATTTCGATGTAGACCTCCACGCGCGGTATGTCACAGGTCAGCCGGCTCATCTGAAATCAAAATTGAGTTGACGTTAACGAAGTATATAAGATTATTTGGGAGTTGTACCTCGCTTAAGTTATTTGGACCATAGGAAACAAAATGGCGTCCATTTAAAAAAAATAGTTTTTTTTCCATCGATTTTTCGACTTCGTCGACCAAGTAAAAATATTTATATTTGATGGATCGGAATAAAAGTGGTACAACTCCTAGATAATTTAGTTAGCTTCGTCGGAAACAAAGAATCATTCCAATCGGTTCAGTAAATCTGAAGTTACCACACCGCGCGATAAAAAAAAGTCATTTCGAGAAAATTTTGACTACATATAAATGCAACGTCATGCAACTTACTTTTAATCTGCTATTTCGGCCAGCCGGAGTGGCCGAGCTGTTCTAGGCGCTACAGTCTGGAACCACGCGACCGCTACGGTCGCAGGTTCGAATCCTGCCTCGGAAATGGATATGTGTGATGTCCTTAGGTTAGTTAGGTTCTAGGGGACTGATGACCTCAGAAGTTAAATCCCATAGTGCCCAGAGCCATTTGAACCATTTTGCTATTCCGGGTCCATAAACTAGTCCTTCCTCTTCCTCATAGAGGGCATTCTGCTGGGCCATCCTGCGCTGCTCCAGAGCCGCTATTACGGCCGGTAACAAGCGGTTTTCGGCCGCTTGAATCCGGTGGTCGTCCGAACGCTTGGCGAACTGCGTCGAACAGAGTCCGAGGGTGACGTCTATTGTTGTCATGGTTTTCAGAATTGCTGAATACCCTTCGTTGAAGCTGCTCACTGCCAGGAAAGTAGCATTACAGTATTAGATCGGTTGCATTCGAGCCCTCGGATGCGCCAGATCCCCACGCAGTAAATTGCGGTTTTAACATATTTCAGCAGTTATGGCACACTTTATGTGAACAAATCTTAAAAGTAAACTCTGTAAGGAATATGTTAAGCCATTAAAGAATTAGCCTCAAAAAAATATCTACCACCCTAACCCTCTTCACATCAATGCTGCAACTGACACCTGGCAGGCGGTCCAGTCAGGATGACGACGCAAACCAACACTAAGGCGCATTTCTCACTGAGGCAGTACGATACGCAACGCGACACGCGATATGGCGCAGAAGCAACCCAAATTGATGGAGTAGTTGAAGCCAATTAACTGGTTCATATTGGGACGAAAGTGATGTAACACCGATGCGATTCCGGCCATATTCCCCGAAGCAGCACGGAGTACTGGTTGCTCCACGCAACTGTATCACATGGTACCCTGGGAAGGAAATTTCAAGTCAGCTGATGTGCCTCAAAAAATTGCTTTATGTATATGAAGCAATCCTACATCAGTCTCTGTAGCTAGTTTCTCAGTAAAACATTTATTAGCTTAAATGTTTATAGATAATTTGGAGCAACATTTTAAAATAAAGAGCCTTTAAGTTCTAAAATACAATATTGGACTAGGTATGTGGATGATGTACTGTGCTTGTGCACAAGTACCACCAGCCAAATAAATTTTTTCAACGTTTTAATTGACACCACAGTAAAATAAAGTTTACAGTGGGGTTGGGGAGAGACTATCAACTTTTTACACATCACTATTGACATCAGTAATCAACAGCATTTATTTAAGATATACAGATAAGTAACCTCAACAGACACAGTAATGCCAGCCAGTTCCCAGCACCACATACCACATAAATATGCAGCTTTTCACTCCATGGCGCATCGCCTATATTTGTACCGCAAACCAAACAAGATTTTGAAAATGAATTGAAAATAATTAAAGAAATAGCATACAGTAATAGTTACAGTCGTACACTGACAATATACTCAGCAAAAAGAAGAGACAGAGGATAACAGCTCTCCTTTATCCACCTCAGACAGCACAAAACCACAATAACAACAAATGGGCCTCCGTGCTGTATGTGGGTAGGACTTAACAGGTTCTTGCCAGGGAAATAAAATCCAGAAAATATACTCCAGCTTTTTACACTAGGAATGCTGTTGCCCACCTTCTGTTCAACAGTAAAGATACGATTCCACAGTTAGAACAGAGTGGAATTTATAGAATTTGCTGCAATCCGTATTGAAAATTATATGTAGATCAATCAGGTAGGCCTGTAGCTACTAGACTAGGGTGACCAAATTATTTTCGGTGAAAACCGGGACACATTCACCCGGATGCCAATGGACACCTCATTCCACATGTACCCAGGTTTCTTAATTTTAAATATTAATATTTTGTTGGTACATTTTGTTAACCCGATTATTATAACTAATAACAGGATACAAAAGATTGACATAATCTAGATTATCTGTATAATTAATGTCATTTAATAAACGTTCAACTTTTAATCAGTTAATATTAACATGAGCTTTATATAACTGAGCACTTGTAGATGGAATTGACTGTCCTTGGAGAAAAGGGTATTTTTCACTGCCTCCAGCCTTCTTGATCATGTCTTTGTTCTTTGAGACACAGTGATAAAACTCGGCACAATCCATTTTGTAGTTGTACAGGATCTGCAGGATTGCTTCAAGAGAGTCCACCTCCATTCTGTTTCTTTCATCAGTCCACTGGATATTCATGAACGAAAATATTCTTTCCACATTGGCATTATGGGCTGGGATTGCAGATAAATACCTTGCAATTATTACCAACTCAGAGTAATGCTGAAGACAGTCACAGCTTTTAAAAAAAAAGCTCACCCACTTCTCATGACATTCTAATGCTGTTTTTTTTTCATCATTCCACTTGTGAAGATTTTCTTCAACAAAATTTTTCAGTATGCCGAACTGATCAAAGAGAATGGAATCATCGATTTCAATCTCTTTACTCTTCAAATAAGAAACTGTCTCTTCAACACTTTTCCATTTTGGCACTCTCTACAGTAACATCCAATCAAACACCGGCGATGAGGGTAAATATGAGGCGCTCCACTTGCTGAGATATTCTACACAAGTGTCATAAAACTTGTTAACTTCTTCTCTAAAACTCCTTTCCGCTGCTTCTGATATTTCTGCTCTTTTAAGGACAGATTTAACATTAAAAGAAATGAACTGCTGTTCTCTCCTCTTAGTAACAGTTTCCAGAGTATTTTTCAAAACATCATTTATCTCTATTACACTTTTCGTGCTTCCCTCAATTTCCTTTATCCCATACTGCAAAGTGCTAAGCTGACTGTGAATGAACCATAAGTAGGCTTCACTTAAAGGGTTACTGAAAAACTGAACCAATATTTTGGGGGCTTTGTCTTCATTTAGGAAGAAATCTTTTAACGGTTCAAACAGGCGGATTACTCTTTCAACTGCTGGAAACAGTGATAACCAGCGTGTTTTCGAGTGACACATTACATTCATATATTCAGTTCCCACATAATCACAGAACCCCTTAAGCCTCTCTGTTCTAAGAGTATATATGTAAAAGTGTGAGTATATCTTCATGACGATAGTTTCAACATCACAGCTTAAACTGTCAGCAGATGTCTGCACGCTATTGTATAAAACATGTGCAGGGCACCGTATGCCTTCAATGTTTTCATGCAATGTTGCCTTTAATTTGGTAAATACGGTGCATTTGCCTTGTCTTTATAAACCACCAAAATTTATGTTGGTGTTGTCCCCACAAAATGCCACACATTTATTTTTCTCAAGATCAAACATTTCGATAGTATTCATGCAAAATCTTGAAATTTCGTCAGATGTTTCATTAGGTAGGGAACTCACCTCCAAAAGTTTGGTCTGAATTCCCTGATTAATATCGAAAAACTGAACAACAAACGGAAATATTTTAGTGGCCTTATGATTGCTGGCATCAGTGGATATCCCGTAGAAAGAAGACTTTTTGATGTATTCAAGGCTTTCCTCTACACTCTGGGGAGCAATAACTCCTTTCACTAAGGCTGACACTTTAGTTCTTGCTGAACTAAACTTTTTTTGCAATGGATGAATCATCAAACATAATGCTGTTAAGCTTATTAGTACAATCACTAGATCTATAAGTTTGGTGTTTTTTTACCGTGTGGTGGGCTAGTGTAAGCTCGGCTGCTCGAACTTTCGTCTCTTCACTTGACTGATGTTTCACAAAATAATTTTGTAGAGTTTTACTGCAGCTCGGTGCACTGTACCTGTTAATGTGTTCCTTTGACCTGATGTGATCAACTATGTCGGAACGTCCACCATGACTTATACTAATAAAACAGTTACATACGGAACACTCTGCTTCGTAATCAAAACGACCTTTCTTAATGAAATTCCATTCCTTGGAATAACAGTCACTGAACTTGCAGGCACGTTTCGGCATTGCGTTTCACAGTATTGCAGCAACAATATCACTAATATGAGAAAAAACTATTGCAGTTTGTCTGACAAAATATTAACTACTTCACTGTTCTGACAATGAGTGTGTAAGTGGCGCGACAATCGGACGGTTTCATAGCTCTGTTACAATAATACAACTTACTGCTTGTTGGCCAAAGTACCGCTCAAAGTAAATTATTGCCTGAGTGTATCAATACTGATACTGTGATTACTAGTATGGGACAATGGAGGTTTTAGACAAATAAGCTCAAATATATTAATTTCTTGTGTTGTATTTCCTTTAATATAGCGAAATCCCAAAAATTTGAGAAATTTTCACGAAATGTATTTAAAAACTGAATTCCGGGACTTTTGAGCGTCCCGGAACAAATTTTCGGGACACCGGAACACAGGAATGAAAACCGGGGAAATCCCGGTTTTCCGGGACGTTTGGTCACCCTATACTAGACCGACTGAGCGCGAAAGGAGTTGGAGACCGAGGAAGAAAGATTCCACATTTGCTGGACATGCTATGAATAAATGTCATTCATATGATGTGAAATGCGACGCTCTCCATAAAGGAAGTAAAGGGAGAAAACTAACTTTACTTGAAATTCTGTCAATTAATAAACACCAGTCAAAGAATATTGAGCTAGTCCTTAACGACCAAACACAGTTCCATTACTTACCATTATTAAAGTAGCACCTAGTTATTATTTCTCGCACCATTAGCTAATAAGCTAGTTATATCTGCTCCACAACACCATTCCACAGATGGCGTTCTTCCCCTCCGTTTGTTCGGTTTATTTTTCACATTCACCAGTTTGTCCATATGACATAGTAGACTGTGCCATTACCCACTTGTAGAACATTTCCATTTCATACACCCACATAGTTTTAATATTTGAATATACTGTAAGATAAGACTTATTTGTTCAGTGTCTCTTTAGGTATGGCTTGTGTTTTGTATCGATATAGTCATAAAATGTCATATCTTTCTGCAGCCTTCTTTGTACAACTATTAATTCTCGCTGAGGCTGTGTGGACTATCTGTTAAGCTTTAAGTTACTTGATGATGGCCTAAGAAGCCGATAATGAACTAATAAACATTGTTGTGCAACATTAATACTTGGTATTCAAGTTATTAATACGTCTATGTTCCATAAATATTAAAACTTTTACTTTTCGCGTAATATATTAAAAACTACTGTTTTGAGATTCGTACATGTTCTCTTCTATGCAGTCTTTGTCATCCGATTTTCAGGAAGCCAATCGGTAACAAAATCTTATAATCTGATATCATATCTTGATAATGAACTGACGGTCTTTTTCTATTGTACATCGTTATTGCGCTATTTCAAAATCGAGGAAAATGCAGTGCGTATTTTGAAAATTTGTTGTAATAAAGTGCAGTCGCTGGCCACTTTACGGTTTGTGCATTTAGGGTCATACAATGCTGCATACAAAATGTAGCTGACATATAGAAATTCTTTTGAACGCTGGAAGGAAAGTCATACCTCTTTCCAGTCAAGCATGACGTGTGAAAGTTGTCCGAGACGAGGCTGGCAGCAGTTCGCCAAACACTAGGCTATTGACGCGTGTTGTGCCTTCTTGTCTGTCGTACCACAAGTGTCGCTAGGATAATCGTCGGATCGCACAACCTTTATCGCAATGTGTCGTATCGCATATCGTATCGCCTCAGTGATAATCGCGTCTACAGTTGACGCTGACTGAATAACTCGCTAGCTGAAGACTAGCTTGGCCATATGCCCAGTATTTATACTTGCCAAAGGGGGTTCGTTAAGGTGTGGCTGCTGTAAATGTCACACACGCTGTGATCCAACGCTGTGCCAGTGTACAGTGAGGTGACAAAATTGATGGGATACCTCCTAATATCAAGTCGGACCTCCTTTTGCCTCGGGTAGTGCATCAGCTCGACGTGGCACACACTCAAAAAGTCGTCGCAAGTCCTCTGCAGATATATATAGACATGCTGCCTGTATAGCCGTCTATAATTACACAACTGTTGCTGGTGCAAGATTTTGTGCACCGCCTGACCTCTCTATTATGTCCCATAAATGTTCTATGGGATTCGTGTCGGGCGATGGTGGCCAAGTCATTCGCTCAATTGAACATAATGTGCTTCAAACCATCGCGAACAACAGTGGCCCTGTGTCTTGGCGCAATGTCATCCATAAAAATTTCATCGTTGTTTGCAAACATGAAGTCCACAAATGGTTGCAAATGATCCCCATGTAGCCCAACATAAGTATTTCCTACCAATTATCGGTGCAGTTGGATCAGACGACCCAGTCCATTCCACGTAAACACATCCAACACCATTCTGGAGCTACCACTAGTTTGCTCAGTGCATTGTTGACAACTTGGGTCCAAGGCTTCGTAGGGTCTTCGCCACACTCGAACCCTACCATCAGTTCTTACGAAATGAAATCGGGACTCGTCTGAGAAGATCACGGTTTTCCAATCGTTGGGGTACAACCGATATAGTCATGAGCCCAAGAGAGGCGCTGCAGGTGATGTCGAGCTGTTAGCAAAGGCATTCACGTCAGTAGTCTGCTGCCATAATCCATTAACGCCACACTTCACCTCAATGTCCTAGCGAATGCGTTCGTCGTATGACGCACGTCGATTTCTGTGGTTATTTCACTCAGTGTCGCTTCTCCGTTAGTACTGACAACTTTATACAAACGCCGCTCCTCTCGGCAGTTAAGTGAAGATCGTCGGCTACAGCGTTGTCCGTGGCAAGAGGTAATGCCTGAAATTCGGCATTCTCGGCACACTCTTGACACTATAGATCTCGGGGTATTGTTCCTTAACAATTTCCGAAATGGAATGTTCCGTACGTTTAGCTCCAACTACCATTCCACGTTCAAAATCCGTTAATTTTGTCGAGCGGCCACAATCACATCGTAAACCTTTTGTGTTCCTCTTTCAGGATATTTTCCGTATCACCTTCAGTGTGAAGTGAGAGATTCTTCACTGGAGTACTGGTTACAGGAGCTTCTGGTTTACCAACTGTGTTTTCGACCTGATTTTTGTATCTGAGGCGAGATACTTTCTCTTGTATAAGCGAGTTATTCCGTAGACACTCCTGAGTTTTCGTAAGTAAATTCTCTATACTATTTTTTCTCGCCCGCTAGCATCAAGGGACTCACCTGGATAATTGAGGTGCATGAATGTTTCGACTTGACTCTACTTTGCAGACAACATTTAGAGCCCACGAATTGTGTTTCTTGGAAGAATGTTGGTGGACCAACTTTTTCAGCTCACACTTTGAGAGTATCTGACTGATTGCAGTGGTCTTGTCATTTCCTAGCATAGCCAAATCGTATGAAAAGGTAGGACATACAGTTCAGTCTCAGTTCTATGGGATTCCTGTGCTTTAGAATTTTAAATTATTTTTCCCACACTCCGACGACTCCAGAACATTATTAATTATTAGCGAATATTAAGTCTAGTGTCCGTGCTAGCCAGAAAAAGTTTCCTTCAGCACAACACATGGGTTGGAAAGGTGCCAGTTTCACAAAGCCATGCGAGGGTAGTTTACGTAGTCAATGAAAGGAAGGAAATAGGCCATATGTTTTTAGCGGCAAAATTGAAAGCCATCGATACTGAATTTTGTTCCTAGAGCTCCACCATTTCTTGGAATATATGGCATCTCAATTAGGACACGAAATGTAAGCCACAGTTTAAACACGTCTTCGGCCTCGCATTCTCTCACTGGCTACTTACAACCAGGTGTTGTCACACCATATGCGTTCCCTTCGCTGCGAACGCTGCCAACACTGCTGCTGCCAAAAACGCGTAACGGTGATGCTCCTACTCTTAAATTTCACGTTATCATTATGATCCTGTCAGTATTATCCGAAATATTATTGTAAACTGCTTTTTCTCTCTTTGTTTCTGTCGCTCTCCCTCTTCCATCTTTCTCTCTCTACCTCTCCTTCTGTGTGTGTTTGTGTGTGTGTTTCTGGAGGAGGGATGACATATTCCGATTAAAGAGCCCTTCGTACATGGAATTCACTTTTTCGATTTTGTTGCTCTTGTATTATTTGTTATGCTACAGGTTATTGTTGAAATATGATAGTTATCTTTACAGCTCCATGAAAATAATTAGCATTGTTGTAAGCTTTCGCTGCGAGTTCGAGAAGAATGCTGGAATTCACTGTTGTCATCCTATGTGCTTCTCGCTTTCTCCAACTGGTGTAGACAGTGTATGCGATGCGCGAATATGCGTAGCGTTTCTGTTATCGTGAATACCAACAGTACCAAATGAGTGAGCATGAAATGAGATTTCGCATGTGATGGTACTCACGGCGCCGTTTAATTTGCTTTGTGTGTAATTTTGTAGCAGGTTTGACTACAGGAATACCGAAGCACATGGTCGTTACAATTAAGCGTTTGCTACTTGAGATAGCCCCCACGAAAAACGAGTGATCGTAGGACAATGAAACTTTATGGAGACATCTATAAGGACATGCTGAAGAGAAATAACGAATTAACCACTGACAGAAACAGACTTCTATTTCCACATGAGAGGATAACATTTTTTACCTGTGTACTATGTTTACGTTCCAGGTTATAAACGTTGCTCAATGTGACGACCATCCACGGCAGTCTGGAACTACACTAGAGATATCATTTCGCAATTGTTCGCAGCAATTTTTGTACGATGGACCGTGCGATGTTCAGCTGTCGTGACACAGCTTGTGTACTACTTGAAGATCGCACATTCCGTCCAGCATTGTCCCTCATGGCAACAGTAACTACTTCAACAGTTTGTAGCGCAATTGTTAGACGGCCTCTCCCAGGAGCAATTCCCAAATCGCCAATTAATTCGAACTTACGATTCATGTGGTTCAGCCCAGTTGCGGATTAAAGGTCTCTCCATATTCCTTAAAATGTGTTGATACTCACGAAGAGCAGAAGCACTACTGCTGTTGTTTTGATAAAACAGCTTTATGAGCGACCCACCTTGTCCAGACCTATGATGTCTCCAATTGGAATGCACCCCGATACTGCATTTCAACCCCACGTCGCTGTTCAAGACATGACACTAACACTACTAACAACACATATCCTGCAGCGCACGATCTCAACGATAAGGACACAAATAAGTCAAACATAGAGAAATTTTTATTTTCATTTTTACATATGTTTTTCAGATGGTACCATATGTGATACCTGCGGTCTATGTTAATACAAAGTAATACACATGAGTATTACAACAAAATTATTCGTAACATGTAAAATAATCCTGTTTTTGTGTGAGAAACGTAGCAGAAGTTCAAATTCACGTCTTGTGAAAAAGAGCAAAACAATTTCTTTCAGATGTAAGTCACAGGAACATTTGACATGTGCTACATCATACAAACGTTAGATGTCCACAACCCTCTAACCTGCCTTTTGATCTATTTTTCTGTATGATGTTCATCATCTGAGACATGATACCCTGAATGGCAAAGATGGTAAAGCTTTTGGTGCTCTTGCCCGTTTTGCTGATGGATCTTCATCATAATCACCATTGCTCAAGTCTGATCTTTGCTCATTTTCTGGCACATCATAGAAAATAAGATTTTGTGCAACATCGAGCTTGAAAGCTTGATATTGCATGATGTCTTTTTTCATAAATTTATTTCTTTGCATTGCTTGCCTATATTCTAGCCGAGCTGATGCAACAGCAGAATCTACGAAGTGGTGGATCACGTGTGCTGTCCATTTGTTAGTTCTGCTTCTGATTGTGTACTTTCCCACTACCCTATCCAGGAGATCCACACCACCCATATATTTGTTATATTTGGTAACCGCATTTGGCCTAGGAATTTGGACATAAACCTTATCTTCCTTTGACTGACATTGAATTTGAACAGTGGGATGAACACCAAAAGCAGATGGTTCAATGTAAATATACTACTGGCCATTAAAATTGCTACACCACGAAGTTGACGTGCTACAGACGCGAAATGTAACCGACAGGAAGAAGATGTTGTGATATGCAAATGTTTAGCTTTTCAGAGCATTCACGCAAGGCTGGCGCCGGTGGCGACACCTACAACGTGCTGACATGAGGAAAGTTTCCAACCGATTTCTCATACACAAACAGCAGTTGATCTACGTTGCCTGGTGAAACGTTGTTGTGATGCCTCGTGTAAGGAGGAGAAATGCATACCATCACGTTTCCGACTTTGATAAAGGTCGGATTGTAGCCTATCGCAATTGCGGTTTATCGTATCGCGACATTGCTGCTCGCGTTGGTCGAGATCCAATGACTGTTAGCACAATATGGAATCGGTGGGTTCAGGAGGGTAATACGGAATGCCGTGCTGGACCCCAACGGCCTCGTATCACTAGCAGTCGATATGACAGGCACCTTATCCGCAGGGCTGTAACGGATCGTGCAACCACGTCTCGATCCCTGAGTCAACAGATGGGGACGTTTACAAGACAACAACCATCTGCACGAACAGTTCGACGACGTTTGCAGCAGCATGGACTATCAACTCGGAGACCATGGCTGCGGTTACCCTTGACGCTGCATCACAGACAGGAGCGCCTGCGATGGTGTACTCAACGACGAACCTGGGTGCACGAATGGCGGAACGTCATTTTTTTCGGATGAATCCAGGTTCTGTTTACAGCATCATGATGGTCGCATCCGTGTTTGGCAACATCGCGATGAACGCACGTTGGAAGCGTGTATTCGTCATCGCCATACTGGCATATCACCCGGCGTGATGGTATGGGGTGCCATTGGTTACACGTCTCGGTCTCCTGTTGTTCGCATTGACGGCAATTTGAACAGTGGGCGATACATTTCAGATGTGTTACGACCCGTGGCTGTACCCTTCATTCAATCCCTGCGAAACCCTACATTTCAGCAGGATAATGCACGACCGCATGTTGCAGGTCCTGTACGGGCCTTTCTGGATCCGGAAATTGTTGACTGCTGCCCTGGCCAGCACATTCTCCAGATCTCTCACCATTTGAAAACGTCTGGTCAATGGTGGCCGAGCAACTGGCTCGTCACAATACGCCAGTCACTACTCTTGATGAACTGTGGTACCGTGTCGAAGCTGCATGGGCAGCTGTACGTGTACACGCCATCCAAGCTCTGTTTGACTCAATGCCAAGGCGTATCAAGGCCGTTATTACGGCCAGAGGTGGTTGTTCTGGGTACTGAGTTCTCAGGATCTATGCACCCAAATTGCGTGAAAATGTAATCACATGTCAGTTCTAGTATAATATATTCGACCAATGAATACCCGTTTATCATCTGCATTCCTTCTTGGTGTAGCAATTTTAATGGCCAATAGTGTAAGTTTACTGTCAAACAATTTCATTGGAGCTATTTTTTCATCGCTCTTTACAACCTAATCAAAACAACCTCTGCCCTCCCTTTTCAAATCTAACTCTTTCTTGAAATATACAGCTTTTGGAAGATGATTAGCCACGATAGTCCCAGTTGCTAAGATTGGCCCATGAGTTAGGAGACTCAGGTGGCAAGGGATCTGAATGTTTTAGGACAACACGCCCGCCAATGGCTCTGAGCACTATGGAACTTAACTGCTGTGGTTATCAGTCCCCTAGAACTTAGAACTACTTAAACCTAACTAACCTAAGGACATCACACACATCCATGCCCGAGGCAGGATTCGAACCTGCGACCGTCGCGGTCGCTCGGTTCCAGACTGTAGCGTCTAGAACCACTCGGCCACTCTGGCCGGCACGCTCTCCAATATCAAGGTTGTCAGGTACCGAAATTTTTCCAGACGTGATGTCTTTACCCTTTCCTTGATATAGCAAAAAGTCAAGTGGTATACCGTTGGATGTAGCTAGCACAAAGTTCTTCAAGTCAACTGGGTCAGGATTACCGCTGATATACTGTCTTGTTCTTACTTGGCCTGTAAACGATATCATCTGCTCATCTATACATGCATTAGTTGTCGGGGATGATTTCAAAATACATTTCTTAGTCTGTCAAGAAGTGTCGTATCTTCCAATAACTGTCACTTCGTTTGGTTTCCTCCAAATACAACATCGTCATTAACTGTTTCAGATTATTTCTTATCAGGTAAAACCTGTCCCTGCTAATTGTATCTGAAATCAGTGGATAACATGTTTTAATTCTGTTCCACTACAGTCCATTTACTTTCCTGTTAGTGTAGCATGACGTATATTTATATAATAAGCCAAATCATCAAACAATGTTTGGTCAGTATATTGCATGAAATATTCAAATGGTGACTTCACAGTTGGAATTTCAGGTGTTGGAAATTCCGGTAACGGAGGATTAAACCTAGAAATTAAAGTCAAATAACATAAATCTTTGCAAACTATACGTTAAATATGCCATACAAATTTGTATCTAGCGACTACTTACTATGCCATGTGTCTCCATTTTGCACCTCTGTGTTGGTTCTCACTCATAGGTACCCTGTCGTCATTTGATTCGGATGATGACTCATCAGCTGCTGCAGTTTGTGGTCTGACAGCAATATTTAGCTCATCTTCTTCTTCAGACAACTCAAATTCAGGAATATTTGAATCTTCCACTGCCAAAAGTTCCGCTTTTTCTTTATCAGTTAGCAGGAAAAAATGGGATTACTCTGTTCAATATTTTCTTTAAAGTAATACAATCCATACCCAATATATTTACAAGTAAGGGAAACGCGTAATTTAATACAGGATAACTACAGCAAACAGAAGAACATTTAGCAAAAAATGTAGAAACAAATACACGCGCCACTGTAGCCAAGTTAACAATGAGAAGAGATTTATAGTAACAGAGTCCCGAGGTGTCAGCGATGTACCTGCAATTAAGTAGACCTTTTTGTTCATGAAGAGTAGTTTCTAGGATGAGATATTTATTTACAGGATAAATGAACCATTTGCGAATATAAATATGCTTCTAAATGTGTGAAATTGCAAAAGATAAGAATATTTACCTTTCTTACTCCCGACATGGTGCATGCCGTCGTAACACTCACTTTCCAGCTGATGGTGCCACCTGTTGATGGCGTGAAGAAGTTTAAACAAATTACGAACAGAATGCACTGCATGTATAGTCTGTGATATCGGCAGGTGCTCTCGCTAAAGCGGTCGAGAAACGCGTAAAAAACTTTTAGGCTATGGGTAACACATATGATACCTACAGACGCTAGAGGTTTATTGGAAGTTTTGATTACTTATTAGAAAAAATACCTGAGATTGTGTTGAATTCAGGATAAAGGCTGCTAATAGGGTGTAGCAGTTAAACATTGCGTGTCTAGGGTCCTCAGGAGCAATTTCTTGGCTTCAAAAAGTTGGCTTCAGCATGTGCTACTGTGTTTGTACTAAACTACCTAGAGATAATGCAGAAGTAGATCTCATTGTGGTGTCACCGCCAGACACCACACTTGCTAGGTGGTAGCGTTTAAATCGGTCGCGGCCCGTTAGTATACGTCGGACCCGCATGTCGCCACTATCAGTGATAGCAGACCGAGCGCCGCCACACGGCAGGTCTAGTCTAGAGAGACTCCCTAGCACTCGCCCCAGTTGTACAGCCGACATTGCTAGCGATGGTTCACTGTCTACATACGCTCTCATTTGCAGAGACGACAGTTTAGCACAGCCTTCAGCTACGTCATTTGCTACGACCTAGCAAGGCGCCATATTCAGTTACTATAATTACTTCAAGAATGTATTCTGAACAAATAATATTGTGAATCATGTAGCTGCAAGAGCGACGTTCATCATTAATGGATTAAAGTTAAGTATCAAACTAATTACGTCCGCTTTCTGAATTCTCATTCCTTGTCATGTTCCAGACCTCACGTCAGTATAGTTCTTCCCTCCTCACGCCAGCCTGCGTGTGCTAAAACGTGTGCATTTCGGCTTCCACTGGTAACATGGTGTTGGCTCTTCTGCTAACACAAAATTGGCGACGAGGAGTAAAAACGGTGTTCTTACCTATGCTGACATATGTCGTTGAGACTGCCCTGATTTAATTGTGTAATCTCCAGATCCACTGTCGAATTTTATCGCTTACAAAATCATCAGACGCAGGCATTACTGGATGCCCTAGGACAGCCCATCCAGGGTCAACGTCCAATGCAAAACGATGCGGCAGCCGCCGCTCCACCGCTAACGCAGCCACAACACGCAGTTGCACCGACCATCAGACCTTTTGATGCTGCACTGGAAAGCTGGACGGAGTGGTCACGCCAATTTGGATTCCATCTCGCCGCCTACAGAATACAAGGTAACGAGCAGCAGCATTTTCTTTTGTCGTCCGTCAGTGTGCAAACCTACCATGTGATAGTCAAATTATTTCCCTGACGCGACGTAGCAACTCTGTCCTACGAAGAAATTTTGTCTGCATTAGATGCATATTTCAAACAATCTGTCAATGTAGTTGCGAAACGGTATACCTTCTTTTGTACAAAACGTCAAAACGTACGGCAGGTCAGACTAATCGGGAGTGGGTTGCAACCTTGCAAGGCCTTATTAGGGATTATGGACTCCCATATTCAGATACTATGGTACGTGATGCAATTGCACAGAACATTTATGATGTTCGTATAAGGGAACAGATTTTGAAACTAGTCAATCCCTCCCTTCAATAACCGATGGACATATTGGATCGGCAGGACACACTTGACTTTGCTCAGGAATCATTTGAAACTTCGCCAGCCGTGTGTCATGTTAACCAGCCCGCCGGGCGAGCTGCACGGAGCAGTAAACAGCCCTAGCAGCCGGCCGCACCGGTGCCGCCAGGCTCTCAGCCACGTGTGCCGCGCCGCCAAGCAAATGCAGTGCTCAAATCATGCCCGCGGTGCGCTACTAAACATTCGCGTGAGAACTGCCCATCATACCAAGCTATTTGCTTTTACTGTAATAAAAAAGGACATGTTCAAAGTGTTTGCCAGAAAAAGCTCAGATCGGAAAAACAAAACCATTCCAGGCCCTTTGCTTCGCGCCGGGATTGGCATCGAACCAAGGATACTCAGGCTCGCAAAACTTCGCCCGTGGAAATTCATGTCGTTCATTCCACTCCACCCAGTGCCACTCTCTCTAACAGTGACTGTGTTCATCCCACAAATAGTGTGCGTCGACATCGCCGGAAATCCCATCAAGCCGCAAGTGATTTTGTACCAGTGTGAGTTCGTGTTGCACGAGACAGTCACTCTTGTCGTCAACAGGACAATAAACTTTTTGCAGACTTGGACATAAACGGCAAAGTGACACCATTCCAGCTCGATACCGGAGCTGCAGTTTCAATGATCAATCAGGACACTTACAAATTGCTGGGCACAGCTCTGTTGCGTGCCGCAAATGTTAGGTTAACTAGCTATTCAGGTCAAGAGATCCCTGTGTTAGGACAGTGCAGGCTTCTTGCAACATACAAAGGACAAACAAAACTTGTGTCATTTTTTGTCCTTCGTTCTTATTCTGCAGTGAACTTGTTTGGTTTCGATTTATTTCAGTTGTTTAACTTGTCTATAGTAAATCAGGCCCTATCAGTGAACCAGACTGTGCCTTCAGACAGTGTTTCTCGTCTATGTGAAGAATTTGCAGACATTTTTGCACCAGGCCTCGGTTGCGCTAAGAACTATAAGGCACATTTGGAACTGAAAGTAAACGCGCAACCGAAATTTTTCAGAGCGCGCAATGTTCCCCACGCATTGCCTGATGAGGTCGCAAAAACATTACACGATTTGGAATCACAAGGTGTAATTGAACGTGTGCAGGCTTCTCTGGGCATCACCCTTAGTAATTTTGCCCAAACCTTCGGGAAAACTGAGACTTTGTGTGAACTTCAAGGCAACAGTGAATCCGCAACTAGTGATTGCAACTTTTCGTTTACCCCGCCCGGGAGATCTTTTTGACACACTGTGCCTGGGCAAATATTTTTCGAAGTTGTACCTAGCAGATGTGTACTTGCAAATACCAGTGGACGAAGAATCCCAGCGTGTTTTGGTGGTTAACACGCATCTTGGTTTGTATTGATTCAAACGTCTGCCATTCAGGTGTGCATCCGCCCCTGCATTGTTTCAGCAATATCTACAAACTGTTTGTGCATCGGTCCCTACTGCAGCAAACTATCTGGACGATATTGTGATCTCCGTAAAGTCGGAAGAAGAACATTTAGCCAATGTCAGGTCTTGCGACAAAATGGTCTTCGCTTACGGAAGGACAATTGTGTGTTTTTTGCTCGTGACTTGCCATACCTGGGCTATGTACTCAATGCCAAAGCATACATCCCAGTCCCACGCACCTCCGTGCCATACAAGACTTACCTTCGCCTCAGAATTTGAATCAGCTACAGAGTGTGCTGGGAAAAATCAACTATGATCACAGATATGTACCGCATGCCTGTTCCATTTCAGCTCCGCTTCATCGCTTACGCCGTAAAGGTGTTCCATTCGTCTGGACGACGGAATGCGAACGCGCCTTTCACCGGTTGAAATCGGCGTTGCTTTCCAATACTTGCCTTACGCCCTTCGATCCCCAGAAGCCCCTTTTGTTGATGGAGGATGCATCGTATTTCGGGATCGGTGCTGTGCTTGCCCACAAAATGGCTCGCACGATCGCCCTATTGCCTTTGTTTCCAAATTGCTCTCGTCTGCGCAAAGAAATTATTCACAGATCGAGAAAGAAGCATTGGCTCTAGTATTTGGTGTTACAAAGTTTCATGACTTCTTGTATGATCGTCACTTGTGGTACCATAATCACAGACCACAAACCTTTGACATCACTTTTTCATCCGAACAAGCCAGTACCTCCACGTACAGCGCAGAAATGCATTCGATGGCCTATCTTCCTCTCGCAGTACCGCTACGATATCTTGTATCGGTCCACTGCTAAGCACGGAAACGCCGATGCGTTGTCGCGTTTGCCTGCTGCTGAGGATAGGGCATTCGATTCCTCCGAACTTGCTTGCATGTTCATTGATTCGGAAACCGATGACGTGGTCGAATCGTTTCCGATTGATTTTCGTCGTGTAGCTACAGCCACAACTGCCGACCCTGTCCTTGCTACCGTTTTGCGTTTTGTTGCTACCCAATGGCCCTTGTTAAAGTCACGGATCGGGGACCCGTTGGTTCGCCGATTTTTTGCTCACAAGGAGAGACTTTTTTCGACGTGGTGTTTTGCTGTTGCGTTCTGATAATGATCAGTCCAGGGTCGTGGTACCACGTTCGTTACAGTCCTCTGTCTTAAAGCTTCTCCACCAAGGACATTGGGGTATAGTGAGAACGAAACAACTTGCTCGTCAGCACTGTACTTGGTCCGGAATCGATGCCGCGATTACGAATATGTGCTCTTCTTGCATGGTGTGTGCCGAACAACAATCAGCACCACCGCGGAAATTCATTGCATGGCGAAAAGCCACTTTCCCTTGTTAACGCTTACACATCGATTTTGCTGGTCCATTCTGGAATGCTCGATGGTTTGTTGTGATAGATTCATTCAGTACTTTTCCTTTTGTTGTCCGGATGTCTTCCACGACATCATCTGCCACCATCCAAGCGTTATCTGCTATCCTGTGCATTGAAGGTCTTCCACAGACAATTGTTTCCGACAATGGCCCACAATTCATGTCCGCAGAATTTCAGTCATTCTGCAAGGCAAATGGTATTCAACATCTGACGTCCGCGCCGTTTCGCCACAGTCAAACGGTGCCGCTGAACGATTGGTTAGGACTTTCAAGTCACAGATGTTGAAGTTGAAAGAGTCGCATTCTCGGGAGGACGCGTATTGCTCTTTTTGTCCTCGTATCGCTCTCAGCCCCGAGATGGTCGCTCGCCGGCCGAGTTGCTCCACGGTTGCCATCATCGAACCTCGATGTCTTTGCTACATCCGCCGCATCCGCTTCCTATGCAGCGGCAGTCACCTGCTTTGGCCCCAGGCGACGTTGTCTACTACCGCCACTATCGAGGTTGACGGCGTTGGCTCGAAGGGCGCATTCTTCGCTGCCTCGGACGCGCTATGTATGGTTCTGGGGGGCTCTGGTGAGGTGCGCCGGCATCTCAGTCAGCTGCGCCTCTGTCGTCGTACGGGATCTGCCGCTCGCCGTCTGCTTTCAGCGACGGTGCCATCCGGTCAGCGCCCCGGCGACCCATCTAATGGCTCGCCTCGACCCCAGGTGTTACCGACGCTGCCTTCCATTTGGCCCCATGGTGACGCGCCGCCGCCGCCGCCTGTTCTCCCGTCGGCGCCGCCCGCAGTGGACGCGTCGCTGCAGCCGCCGGGCGCACCCCTGGGTCACGCGCCGCCGATCGCTCCCCGGGACCAGTTGTTCTCCGCCATGGAACTCTTGCCCGCTCCGGGCAGGTCTAGTCTAGAGAGACTCCCTAGCACTCGCTCAGTTGTACAGCCGACATTGCTAGCGATGGTTCACTGTCTACATACGCTCTCATTTGCAGAGACGACAGTTTAGCATAGCCTTCAGCTACGTCATTTGCTACGACCTAGCAAGGCGCCATATTCAGTTACTATAATTACTTCAAGAATGTATTCTGAACAGATAATATTGTGAATCACGTACCTTCAAGAGCGACGTTTATCATTAATGGATTAAAGTTAAGTATCAAACTAATTACGTCCGCTTTCTGAATTCTCATTCCTTATCATGTTCCAGACCTCACGTCAGTATATTTCTTCCCTCCTCACGCCAGCCTGCGTGAGCTAAAACGCGTGCATTTCGGCCTCCACTCGTAACACGGTGTTGGCTCTCCTACTAACACAAAACTAATAATGAACAAGGAATTCAGGTTAACGACTAGGAATATCACAGTTATCGAATTATCGTAGCCAAGATAGACGTAAAGCCACGATCTACTAACTACAGAGGTAATGAAAAGATTGAAAGGAAGTACGGTGAGCTATAAAGCGTATTCAGAACATTTAGGACGACGGAAGTTTAATGTGATTGGGGACTGGAATTTGGTAGTGCCAAATGAAGAGAACGAAAATTAGCAGGAGTACGTCTACTTGGGAAAAGGAACAAAATGGGAATCCGTATGTTAAAATTTTGCACAGGGCACATTTTTATCACTGTTAATATATTTAGAAAACAGGTTTTAAACTGCAAAACATTTTCAGGTGCAGATGTGGCTGACCATAATTTATTAGTTACGAAATGTAGATTATAACTGACGAGAATGCAGAAACGTACGACAGTAAGGAGATGGGACCTAGATAAGTTGAAACGACCAGAGATTGTTGAGACTGTCAAGGAGAACGAAAGGAAAGACTCACTGAAAAACGGACAAGAAATGCTATAGAAGAGACAAGAGAAAATAACTAGGCAAAAACAAAAAAGTCCAGAAGAAATTCGTTATTAACGCAAGAATTATTAAGTTTGGTTGATGTGAGTGGAAAATATAAAAATTCAGCAACAGAAAGAGGCAAAATGGATTAGCGACAGCCAAAAAAGACGAGATTTGCGGGTAGTGCCAAGATGCGAATCAAGAATGTCTACAGCAAACAGGCAAAGCAGTAAAAGCACACATGGCTGTGGGAGAAATGGATCTGCATAGTAAAATTTGGAGATAAGAGAAGCAGTAGTGTGAGCATCAAGAGCTTCGTTGCTAAGCCGGCACTAAGCTATGAAAAGAAGTTGAAAGAAGAACTATATAAATAAAACGAACTTGATGACAGTATGCTGGAAATGAAAGACTAAGTTGATGAAGATGAGTTAGTTGATTTGAGAAAAAATTTAAAAAAGCACCAAAACACACAGGCCGTAACATGGCGCCTAGAGTAGACGAAATTCTTTAAGAATTATTCAAATCCTTGGAAGAATCAAATATGACAAAACTACTCCATTTGCTCTACGGGATATTTGAGACGAGGGAAAGACCACTACACTTCAAGAAGAAAGTAATAATCCCAATGCTAAATAAGTCAGATGCTGACAGGCGTGAGTATCACCTAACAAAAACTGTAATAAGTCATTGTTATAAGTACTAACGCGATCCATCTACAGAAGCATGGGACGCCTGGAGTGAGCCAACCTAGCGGAAGATCTGTCTGGGTTCCGGAGGAATGTAGGAATACATTAACAACTAAAGTATTTGCGTCAGAATGAACGTATCTGTATGAAATTTTTATTACAGGACCATTACGTATCTCTCAGTGTGCTAGTGAGTGTTGTTTTTCTGCAGAGCTCTGGAAACATGGTCGAGATGTCACCGTAGACGTCATAATAGAATGCAGACGTCTTAACTGTAAATGCAAGTGAGGAATTTCCATAAAATGCTGAGAGCAGTATGAATGACTGCAGAAAGGCACAGTGAAGAAAAGCAAGATGATCACATGTCATAACAGGACGTTCTATAATATCAGTGCTGAACGCCACGTCAAAGACACTTTTGAAGTTGTCCACAGGTTCACCAACATCGTAGCCAGCGTTCTGTCACTACATTGGTCTATATAGTTCTGCATATAACTGATTGTAAATGACAGAATTCATTATCATGATAAAGAATCTTCATACAGTTTTGGCTGCATGTTCCTGGAACGTAGTTTAAGAAAGTCTGTTATTCTCTTGTCACATATTTTATATTGCCTGAAGAAATACACGTCCAGAGATTGTGCATGTTTTTTAGTGTAATAATTTTTAAAACTACATCTTTTCCTCCAGAGGCTTCCAGTACTACTAGTTAATCCTTATGTCCGGACAAGGAGTCACGCAGTATTAGTGACTTTGTCAGCAAATGGGGATACAAAACTGACAGAAAAAACGGCTGCAGATGTTTTTTCGTCATTTTCTCGTTCACACTTGCATCTACGAACACATTTGGAGGGCACCAGCTTCCTAATTATCTCGACACACTGAGTCCTTGGAAAAATGTATAGAGTTTATGTACAAATCGTCTATCCAGTGATATAGCAACATCGATCGAGCAGCACTGTTTATGGATTGCAACGTCGAGACAGTGTTTCTCTCCAATTTCGTGATAGCGTTCTTTCTGCAGAAAGTTGGTAGTTGAACTGACTCTGATCACAGTTTCATATACGTAGAACCCAGATGGGTGTTTTCCGTCGTGATATGCGCATTAACTCCAGCAACAAATGTTCGAGCTCTTTGAATAATCTCTTCTTCGTCATCCTTATCATTTCATGCTTGGAGCATAGTTTACACGGCATGATGCTATACTGGACTCCTTTTTCAAATTAGCAATAAATCCTAGTGGCGCTATAAAGCTTGTACACCCAGGTTTCTGGCTAGGTTCAATTCCCAATGTTGTAAATGCCAATAATGAACGAAAGAACCGCATTCTCATGCTTCATCAAGCTTTGCCATTACACGCTGCTTGATGATATTGAACGACAACGTACGATTTCATTTGAAAATTGTATTGCCTTCTCTTTTCTTTGTCATGTGTTACAGTACGCTTTTATTATTGCTTTCAGCCATCAGTTTAGAATATCATTTGAGGAGCTTGTCATATGTATTTGATAATCATGTATGTTCTCTAGTGTGTTGTTGTCAAACACCGTAATGACACTTAGGGCTTGAAACTTCTTATCATCAGAAGGTTGGGATTCACTTTCACTTCTTCCATCGCCTCTTCTCGAACTTGCCGTATCACTACTGCTTGCAGTGAGGTGTTTGTCATTTTCATCTCCAGCACCATAATGAAATGTTATTGTTACAAAGGTGTCTGTTTCTAACCGGTACTAATATTTCTGCATTATAATAGTTCTTACCAAAAGACATGCAACTGATTCATGTTCTACACCAGTATCATCTTCACGAAGAAGAGTTCGTCGTAACTTCATCTCAGCCAATCACAATACATTAGCAGGGTTGATTACTAATAGGCGAACCATCTGACGCTTCACTTCACAGATAACATCACAAAATGCAACTTCACATACACGTTGCACCGACTCTACTGGTCTCAACTGGAGTAGTGGCAGCCAGAGATAGAATTCGGCGTAGCATACTCAGTGGTCTCTAATGGACGACTGCAGAGGTTTGCAGATGAACGAATATCACCGGTCCAGTGAGGGACCTTTAAATGATTCCTCACGGAATTGTAGTGTAAATGTGTTTGTTCGAGCCTAAATACTTTCCTTGTAAGCATAATCGACCAGCAACTTATTTTAGAATATCGGATGAAGGAAGGAAAAGCAATATGTATCCCATGATCACAATTCGTCAAAATTGTGGAATTATCAGGGATGAAATACAGGAAACGAAATGTTATCCACGACTTGTATGAAAATCAGACTGTAGTTCTAAGAGTCGAAGGACGTGAAAGAGAGGCAGTAGGTTATTAACAAGGATGAGAGAGAGGATTGTAGCCTATCACCCATATTTTCCAGTCTGTATATTGAACTAGAATTAAATAAAGGAAGACCAAATTTGGAGAAGGTATTTAGGTTCAAGGAAAAGAAATTAAAAAGAAAAACTGAAGTTTAATGTCGACATTTTGATTGTCAGAGAGAACAAAGAACTTATGAGACCTGCTGACTGAAATGGAGAAAGTATTTGTGCAGAGCGTAAAGTTATATGAAACTCAAATATGGCCGAGAAACAGCCCAGACAAGAAGAGAATAGAAATGTGGAGCTACAGAAGATTAAATGGGTACATAGAGTTAGAAATGAAGAGGTACTGAATCTAAATGGAGAGAAAAGATATTTCTGGTACAACTTGACTAACAGATAAGATACATCACGAGTCATGAAGGATAAAGTGAAACTATATGGTTCTGGAGACTTTTTCAAGAGTCATACATCTATGATGTATATATACAACCTGAAGCGACGAAATAAAATTTGTACCAAGGTCAGGATTCGAACGCGGCTATCCCCCTCACTTTTTTTTACTTCCCGCTTATCGCGAGCGGTCGCCTTACCATTTGCATATTTTTGTGTTTTTTTTTACTTCCCACTTATCGCGAGCGATCGCCTTACCGTTCGACTTTTTTATTTATTTATTTTTTATAGCCGCGAAAGCATGGAATGAGATGCAATCCTTTCACTACGTCTCCCAGTTCCAGGCATATGTTGGAATTTGGTGTCCGGTCAGCGGCGGAAAGAACACAGTTGAAACCACCAGCAAGAATGGTGTTCTCGTTTGCGGGATTGATTAACTTAACTTTACTTTCCAGAAAGAAGGTACATCTATCCAGTTTGGCTTGCGAACTGGACGGAGCCTGAATATTAATAAGCTGAGCTGTGTCTGTTTCGACAGAAATTCCTCTTCCACTTGTTAATTTTTTAACATCTCTAGATATAATTCCGTCCTTGAGTAACGCTGCAGTGCCGCTTTCACATCCTCTATTGAGGATATCATTGTATCCTGGGATATGTTCCACTCTGTCTGTACACACTTCTTGCAACATGACTATGTCTATATCGAAAGCATATATAAAATCTCGTAGGCGTTCAATTTTCGTCAAACTAGTGATTCTGTTAGTGTTAACTGTAGCTATACTATACGATTGTAAATCACTGCTACTACACATTTCTGTCAGGCTTCGACTCACAGCTGGGTGTTAATAGAAATTGTCTTCCATGTCTGCATCAAACCTCTGAGCTTCAATGTATCGCGTCCGCCACTGTGTGTTGCCAGCGGATTACACTCCTCCATATCTTCATGCTAAGGTGTTGTCGTGTGGTGTTGCAGACACGTCCATACTGTTAGGAGCAAGATTGTCAGTACGACTATCACTGTTTTGTGCCAACAATCGCAGATTCGTTGCTTTGCGGTTTCTTACGAATCATTTATCCAGAGATGGTAGATTCAGCGTCTGCTGCTTGCGATGTGGGTCTCGTGTTTGACGGAGTCCCACTCCTCCGATTCCTTCGTGCCTTGTCTTCAGGTGTTGTTGTCATTGCTTGGTTTTGAATACCTGCTTCCTCCTCCTATGTCGCTGCATGGTTGGCCTTCCATGTTCATTTTTCCCATTATGGTGTTTGTGGATTCCTCTAATTTTCCTATTCCTGGGTTCTAACAGTACTGCCGTTCGTGATTTCCTCGGCATCTGTAAATGTTCTTCCTGGCTGTCCGATAGCCTGTCATGTAACTTCTGTCGTATGTGCTTCGCTTTTTCTCTCAAGGTGGGGGCACTTTTTCAGCTCCATGATGAGCAATCCTGCGTTTTTGTTTTCATTGGTGGAGCTTGCTATCGTTTTGTCGTTTGTCATCTGTGTTTCGATTTCACGTGAAGACTGCTTTTCATTGTTTGCAGCTATGGTCGTACTATCTTTGCTTGCGCTGTTGTGCACCATATCTGCCTCGCTGCCTCGTTTAGTGCCACAGGGATGAGCTGAGTAGTAGGACTACCTGTGTATGGTCTCTCTCTGCATTGTTACCAAATTTATTCAAGACGGCGGCGATGACGTCGTCTAAGATGGCGGCGTGTGGAATTGGCAACAGTGCATGATGTCATTCAAGATGATGGATTTTGGCGGGAAAATAGGTCAATTGGGCTATGTTCAATAACCTAACCCCCAGACAAATGGTGGGAAATTTGAATTTTGGCGGGAAAATAGGTCAATTGTGCTACCTCCACTAACATGACCCTCCAGAAAAAATTGGCTCGAAAGTCAAATTTCAACAATATAGTGGCGGCAAAACTGTACTTGTCTTTGTTATTATTCATTATCATTTATTATCATTCATTATCAGTTAACATCATTTATTATCATTTGTTATTATTTATATCATGCACGTGTGTAAGCAGTCCAACTGGCTTAGTTCATATCTCAGCCACCAGGGAGCGCCGCCGTGACGTCATTCAAGATGGCGGATTTTGGCGGGAAGAAAGCCAATTGGGTTACATCCACTCAACCATCGTTATGACCTTAAATGCTCCTCACATTCAGTCTTTGCTGAGCTGTCGTTGTCAAACCATTGCCATGTGTTCGATCATCGAGATGAATGTGGGTGACAGAGTAGCTTTCAGTAGCTGAATTACATGTAGACATTCGAGGGAGGAGAGATATTAACCATCACGAATTCACTCTCCCACAATTCAAGAGACGTCCAGTTGATGTCAATTCGCTTCAGTCTAAACATATTCGTATACTCTGTATATACCATTGAAGACCATATTGTAGAATGTGTTCTATCGATGAGTTATTGGTGTTTGATCACGATGAGTTTAACAGCTGTGTAGTTTTCAAGCTTACAGCCGAGGACTGCCTCATAGTTTCCTACATGTAGAATGGAAGCGCTCATTAATGCTCGAACATGTGGACAAAAATACTGTCCTCCACATAAATTCTTTGCAGCGAGATGCTACAAAAATTTTTTACCCATCTCATGGAAACATCTGCTACTGTTGCCACTGCTTGCATTTTATAAAGCCTACAAATAAGCTCCCAGCCCAGAAGAGACGACTGCCTCTCATCCAGCAGTGCGAAGAACTGATCTAGTTCACGAGTTCACCGCTAGAGTACACTTCGACAGGTCACGTGGTCACATCATTCAGCCAATAGGAGCACAGCATCATGATGATGTAGGTGGCTTGTATATAAGGAGAACTCAGCAGCTCCTCGATCTCTGTTCCAGTCAGTCAGTCAGAATGATGCGTCACTTGCTGCAGCAAAATAGGAGGAAGAAGCGGCAGAAAAGTAAGTCCGAAAATTATTATTATTATTATTATTATTTCTGTGCCAACGGCATATTATGCTTATGAATATTCGTCTTTGTCCTGTAGCTGCACCCGTGACGTCAGCATCAGCAGGTTCCAACCTGTCCCAGTCCACACACGTGAAGACCTCGGACTCGTCCATGCAGGATCCTGTAGCGCAGCTTCTCAGCATGCTGGTGCAGGATAGCGAGGTGTTAATGTCGGTGAAGGAGGCTACACTTGACAGAGCTTCACAGTACTGGGCTCCTTCGTATGCACCATCCACTGATCATCGGCCAAGAGACTTGCCGCCATCAGTGCAAGAACAGCAGGTTAACCGCGCTGGTGGGGACGTCGTCGATGAGAAGATACCGACCACCAGTGCACCTCTACCTTTACTATTCGCCTCAAGCTATGAGTTAACAATTAGTGCTTCAAAACATCTTCATGTAGGACATGAAATTTCACAATATGGTAGCCTGTCAACTGTTTTAGTGTTGAAAAATGTGCTCAAAAATATTAAAGTGAAATTTTCTGACTACGAGTGGCATGGACTGTGTTGTGTAAAAACACAGATCAAGAAACCTATGACTACCGAATATTATCCATCCCAATCCTACTAGGACATGTACTGCGGCACTCTAACTGTAAGTATTCTATCAATGTGTGATGATGCTACACTAAGAGTTAAAAGTGCAGACGGTTATAGTATTTTCATGCAGCACTCGACTGTTGATAACTTGTTCAATGAAGACATGGCTATAACTATTAAGATAGAGAGACTAAGTAGATGGTGTCCATATGTTCAAGCAGTATACAGTGATATAATTAAATGGCTTCACACATGTAGCATACATATAGAAGATATAGAACATTGTTTTAATACCTGTATAACACCAGTGCCCAAGTCTTGTGCTACACCTCGAATAGGTGCTGAAAATGTTGAAGACAAATTCACTGATGGAATACCAGACTACTGCAATGCACCAATAACATTACAAGATATACGTGCTGAATTTGAAGTGTACAAAAAGCAGCTATTTCCCAAATACTGTACTTCTGCTGCATCGTTTAAAAAAGAATCAAGTAATTTTTTCTCATGCTGATCATATTTGTAAATATTTTAATAAATAAATATATTTATAATATTACATTTGTGTTTGTGTTTTTATTTGTCAAGACAAAATGTCACCTACGTTAATCTATATGACACCCTTCCCTTTAAATATACAACTTGGAATTCATTCTATCGTGTAGCTGTTGTAGCTCAGTTGGTATGGTGACTACGCTATACTGGCTACACACACATATTGTTTATCATATAAAAGCCTACTGCACGCCAGGACCTAGCACAGTAGGTATCATGGTAGGCTGGGTGAAACAACCTTGCCGCAGAGACTTTGTTGAAGGTGACTGGTCCTGTGGTGATGACCAAGACCAGAAGACCAATAAGAATAGACCACTCCTTCCTGACAGCATACGAGCGATAATTGTAGACCCTTCCAACTGTGATAAGACAAATGTCCTCATGGCTCTGTTAATGAACATAGACGGAGCACCTTTTCGTCTTCTCCAAAACACTCTTTCAGCCCAAGTACCAGTTACTGAGGAAAATTTTAGATGGAGTAGATGGTGTAACGTGCAGAGCATTCAGTGAAAGCGACGACATCCCCCCACCTGAAGAGGCAAAGCCCAACACTGTCTTCATATTTAACGACGTCGCTGTTGAAAAGCAAGATCAAATATTTCTGCTTTGGCCGTCATATGGGTGTTGATGTATTATATCTGAGTCAGACGTATTCCAGGATCCCAAAACAGTTGGTGAGGGATAACGCCAACTTCATTATAGCATTCAAACAAGACAATCTCAATTTCAAGCACATTTACCATACTCACGTAGGGACCGACATGTCATACAATGAATTTGTAAATATATGCGCTGATTGTTGGAACCACTCACAATACGGGTTTCCCGTTATCGATAAAACTCGCAAACTGAATTACGGTAGGTATAGCCAGAACTTGCAAGACTTTCTCCATAATATATAAACGTGCAAAATAGCTTAGTGCGTCAGTTGATACTACAGCATGGACAAATACGCACGCATGGCGCACGCTCAGTCTGAGAGGTTAGGTGTGTAGAGACAGAATGCTCGCATGTACACCGATATCAAATTTCTCAATCTTGAGGCGAGATTCGTTAAGGCTGTAAGGGAATTAAAGGACACTCAAAAACTTCTTGCGATTAACCAAAACCGGATAGAGAATAGAATTAGCGCAACTGAGTTGTTATTGAAGAAGGTAGTGTAGGAAACAAGAAAAAGAAGAACAACAAAGGATATACAGGGTTATTACAAATGATTGAAGAGATTTCACAGCTCTACAATAACTTTATTATTTGAGATATTTTCACAATGCTTTGCACACACATACAAAAACTCAAAAAGTTTTTTTAGGCATTCACAAATGTTCGATATGTGCCCCTTTAGTGATTCGGCAGACATCAAGCCGATAATCAAGTTCCTCCCACACTCAGCGCAGCATGTCCCCATCAATGAGTTCGAAAGCATCGTTAATGCGAGCTCGCAGTTCTGGCACGTTTCTTGGTAGAGGAGGTTAAACACTGAATCTTTCACATAACCCCACAGAAAGAAATCGCATGGGGTTAAGTCGGGAGAGCGTGGAGGCCATGACACGAATTGCTGATCATAATCTCCACCACGAACGATCCATCGGTTTTCCAATCTCCTGTTTAAGAAATGCCGAACATCATGATGGAAGTGCAGTGGAGCACCATCCTGTTGAAAGATGAAGTCGACGCTGTCGGTCTCCAGTTGTGGCATGAGCCAATTTTCCAGAATGTCCAGATACATGTGTCCTGAAACATTTTTTTCGCAGAAGAAAAAGGGGCCGTAAACGTTAAACCGTGAGATTGCACAAAAGACGTTAACTTTTGGTGAATTGCGAATTTGCTGCATGAATGCGTGAGGATTCTCTACCGCCCAGATTCGCACATTGTGTCTGTTCACTTCACCATTAAGAAAAAATGTTGCTTCATCACTGAAAACAAGTTTCGCACTGAATGCGTCCTCTTCCATGAGCTGTTGCAACCGCGCCGAAAATTCAAAGCGTTTGACTTTGTCATCGGGTGTCAGGGCTTGTAGCAATTGTAAACGGTAAGGCTTCTGCTTTAGTCTTTTCCGTAAGATTTTCCAAACGGTCGGTTGTGGTACGTTTAGCTCCCTGCTTGCTTTATTCGTCGACTTCCGCGGGCTACGCGTGAAACTTGCCCGCACGCGTTCAACCGTTTCTTCGCTCACTGCAGGCCGACTCGTTGATTTCCCCTTACAGAGGCATCCAGAAGCTTTAAACTGCGCATACCATCGCCGAATGGAGTTAGCAGTTGGTGGATCTTTGTCGAACTTCGTCCTGAAGTGTCGTTGCACTGTTATTACTGACTGATGTGAGTGCATTTCAAGCACGACATACGCTTTCTCGGCTGCTGTCGCCATTTTGTATCACTGCGCTCTCGAGCGCTCTGGCGGCAGAAACCTGAAGTGCGGCTTCAGCCGAACAAAACTTTATGAGTTTTTCTACGTATCTGTAGTGTGTCGTGACCATATGTCAATGAATGGAGCTACAGTGAATTTATGAAATCGCTTCAATCATTTGTAATAGCCCTGTATAAAACCACGTGATATTCAGAGCTCTGATTAGTATCCTTCGAGATGTCGACAAAGCATAAAGTCATTCAGGCGCGCAAAGCAGTTCGACATAAATTACGTTTGCTTAAGTTGGGACATATCGATTGCGAGTAAACACTAAAAGAAACTTTTAAACCTGTTACCGAATCTATCACCAAGATGGCTTCGCGTGATAATGATCCAATAGCAGAATTCACCTACCAGTATCTACCCGTTAAGATAGAACATTTGGTGTTAGCAGGGAGATACCGTACATGCTAGGCTCTCAAACTATAAGTTTATCCGTTAGCACAATACGCATCGGGGATACAGAGTTTAAAAGAACACCTGGCTTAATGAACCTAATCTTCCTAAGGCCATCAAAAAACTTAAAATATTCTGCCGATGATCGCAAAGTCTATCGTGAAATCCTTCACTTGACTGATCTGTTAAAAATCCTGATGGAACACCGAGAAAGCTGGAAAACTCTAAATACACGACCATTATACAACCTTTACTGAATGAACAACCTAAAAGCATTGGTGAAGGTGTAGACTTCCAACATAAATGAGTGAGCAGTATATACATATATTACGATGACCCAGATGAACTAATAGACAGACTTCGACTGTTGATGGCTTCAACTGCTGCGGGCAATACAGCTCAATCGAATGAGGTTGTTTCGATGAACTCTGAGCTTAGAGAGAGAAGTATCATCGAATAAGTATGGAGACAGTAGTTCGAGAACTGCTCAAGTCAGCACGCAAAACATACTCTCGCAGGCATGTCATGATTAAAAGGTTGGATGACTTGTGGCAAGCTGATCTTGTAGGTATGAGTCAATATTCACATGATAATAATGGATTCAAATGCATTTTAATGGTAATTGATACATACTCTAAATTCGAATGGGCATTACCTGTGAAAACTACAGCTGGTAGAGATGTTGCTTCGGCGTTTGAGCGTCTGCTGCAGACAGGAACGAATCGATGCCCGGACAATCTTCAAACCGATCACGCTGGCGAGTTTTTCAATGAGCATTTCAGGACTGCTATGGAGCGGTACAGGATACATGACTACTCTATGTTTATCCATCTGAAAGCTAGCATCGTGGAGCGTTTGAACAGTACAGTCAAAGCTCAAATGTGGATGCGGTTTAATCTTCGGGTGCGTACAAGTGGCTAGATATCCTCCCACAGATAATTGCACGGTATAATCGAACCAAACATAGTACAATAAAAATGAGACCGATCGATGTTCGCGATAATTCACTCATGGACGCAGTATATTTCTGCATTAAAACGCTGGACTGTCGCAAACAGAGGTTCAATGTAGGTGACTCAGTACGTATTTCAAAACAGAAGACAGAGTTCGAGAAATCGTACTTACCAAACTGGTCTACGGAGATATTCGCAGTATCACTACACTACACTCAGCTGGCGGCTACACGGGTAGCGGAGGCAGTGTGGCGTGGACTGGGCGGTTTTTTAGGTTAGAAGGCCTCGGGAAAGTACGGGGTGGGCTGCAATCTCAAAGAGTGCATGGCAAATACAAGACGTGCTTGGATCAAGGAACAGTCGGAATTGTAGTTGTAAATCGTTGTGGTAGTGCTGGGAAAGTCCCTGAGCTTCAAGTGCTAATAGAAAGCACAGAAGCTGAAATCGTTATAGGTACAGAAACCTGGCTGAAGCCTGAAATACGTTCTGCAGAAATTTTTACGAAGTCTCAGACGATGTTGAGGAAAGATAGATTAGGCATAATTGGTGGTGGAGTGTTTGTGTCTGTCAGTAGTGGTTTATCTTGTAGTGAAGTCGAAGTAAATACTCCGTGCGAATTGGTATGGGTGGAGGTTATACTTAACAGCCGAACTAAGTTAATAATTGGCTCCTTCTGCTGACCCCCAGACTCCGATGATATAGTTGCTGAACAGTTCAGAGAAAATTTGAGTCTCGAAACAAATAAATACCCCACTCATACGGTTATAGTTCGTGGGGACTTCAACCTTCCCTCGATATGTTGGCAAAAATACTTGTTCAAAACCGGTGGTAGACTGAAAACATCTTCCGAGATTGTCCTAAATGCTTTCTCCGAAAATTATTTCAAGCAATTAGTCCACGAACCCAAGCGAATTGTAAATGGTTGCGAAAACACACTTGACCTCTTAGCCACAAACAATCCAGAGCTAATAGAGAGCATCATGACTGATACAGGGATTAGTGATCACAAGGTCGTTGTAGCTAGGCTCAATACCGTTTCTTCCAAATCCACCAGAAACAAACGCAAAATAATTTTATTTAAAAAAGCGGATAAAGTGCCACTAGAAGCCTTCCTAAGAGACAATCTCCATTCCTTCCGAACTGACTATGCAAATGTAGACGAGATGTGGCTCAAATTCAAAGATATAGTAGCAACAGCAATCGAGAGATTCATACCTCATAAATTGGTAAGAGATGGAACTGATCCCCAATGGTACACAAAATAGGTCCGAACGCTGTTGCAGAGGCAACGGAAAAAGCATGCGAAGTTCAGAAGAACGCGAAATCCCGAAGATTGGCTAAAATTTACAGACGCACGAAATTTGGCACGGACTTCAATGCGAGATGCCTTTAATAGGTTCCACAACGAAACATTGTCTCGAAATTTGGTAGAAAATCCGAAGAAATTCTGGTCGTATGTAAAGTACACAAGCAGCAAGACGCAGTCAATACCTTCGCTGCGCAATGCCGATGGTACTGTTACTGACGACTGTGCCGCTAAAGCGGAGTTATTGAACACAGTTTTCTGAAATTCCTTCACCAGGGAAGACGAATGGAATATTCCAGAATTTGAAACACGAACAGCTGCTAGCATGAGTTTCTTAAAAGTAGATACCTTAGGGGTTGCGAAGCAACTCAAATCGCTTGATACGGGCAAGTCAGGTCCAGATTGTATACCGATTAGGTTCCTTTCAGATTACGCTTATACAATAGCTCCCTACTTAGCAATCATATACAACCGCTCACTCACAGATAGATCTGTACCTATAGATTGGAAAATTGCGCAGGTCGCACCAGTATTTAAGAAGGGTAGTAGGAGTAATCCATCGAACTACAGACCTATATCATTGACGTCGGTTTGCAGTAGGGTTTTGGAGCATATACTGTATTTAAACATTATGAATCACCTCGAAGGGAACGATCTATTGATACGTAATCAGCATGGTTTCAGAAAACATCGTTCTTGTGCAACGCAGCTAGCTCTTTATTCGCACGAAGTAATGGCCGCTATCTACAGGGGATCTCAAGTTGATTCCGTATTTCTAGATTTCCGGAAAGCTTTTGACACCGTTCCTGACAAGCGACTTCTAATCAAGCTGCGGGCCTACGGGGTGTCGTCTCAGTCGTGCGACTGGATTCGTGATTTCCCGTCAGGAAGGTCACAGTTCGTAGTAATAGACGGCAAATCATCGAGTAAAACTGGAGTGATATCAGGTGTTCCCCAGGGAAGCGTCCTGGGACCTCTGCTGTTCCTGATCTATATAAATAACCTGGGTGACAGTCTGAGCAGTTCTCTTAGGTTGTTCGCAGATGATGCTGTAATTTACCGTCTAGTAAGGTCATCCGAAGACCAGTATCAGTTGCAAAGCGATTTAGAAAATATTGTTGTATGGTGTGGCAGGTGGCAGTTGACTCTAAATAAGGAAAAGTGTGAGGTGATCCACATGAGTTCCAAAAGAAATCCATTGGAATTCGATTGCTCGATAAATAGTACAATTCTCAAGGCTGTCAATTCAACTAAGTACCTGGGTGTAAAAAATACGAACAACTTCAGTTGGAAAGACCACATAGATAATATTGTGGGGAAGGCGAGCCAAAGATTGCGTTTCATTGGCAGGACACTTAGAAGATGCAACAAGTCCACTAAAGAGACAGCTTACACTACACTCATTCGTCCTCTGTTAGAATATTGCTGCGTGGTGTGGGATCCTTACCAGGTGGGATTGACGGAGGACATCGAAAGGGTGCAAGAAAGGGCAGCTCGTTTTGTATTATCACGTAATAGGGGAGAGAGTGTGGCAGATATGATACGCGAGTTAGGATGGAAGTCATTAAAGCAAAGACGTTTTTCGTCGCGGCAAGATCTATTTACGAAATTTCAGTCACCAACTTTCTCTTCCGAATGCGAAAATATTTTGTTGAGACCAACCTACATTGGTAGGAATGACCATCAAAATAAAATAAGAGAATTCAGAGCTCGAACAAAAAGGTTTAGGTGTTCGTTTTTCCCGAGCGCTGTTCGGGAGTGGAATGGTAGGGAGATAGTATGATTATGGTTCGATGAACCCTCTGCCAAGCACTTAAATGTGAATTGCAGAGTAATCATGTAGATGTAGATGTAGATCCAAAGTGCAGAGAACAAACCCTAGGACGTATATCTTAAAAGACGGCAAGGGTGAAGAAACTGCAGGATGCTTTTACATGGAGGAATTGCAGAAGAGTTCTGAACCAGATGTATTTCTCATCGAACTCGTGATAAGACGTCGCGGGAATACAGCACTAGTTAAATCGTTAGGATTTCCATCATCAGAAAACAGTTGGATTGACGCTGACAAGTTGGTATATAACAGGGAGCCTAGACCTCTCTCCTCAGTAGCGTACCATGCACGATAGGAGGCATATCGTAATAAGAGGTGGAGGTGGTGTTCTCGACAAATTGCCTGTTGAATTACACATCCCTGGATATAACTTCTGTGGGCCTGGAACAATGCTTCAGAAACGCCTGGCACGTGGTGATAAAGGCGTTAACCTACTAGATGAAGCCTGCCTTGAGCACGACCTCGCATACGCTGCAAATAAGGATCTCTCAGCACGCCACTTCGCCGACCAAATACTAGCAGATAAAGCCAAGAAAATAAGACGACGAAAAGATCTCGTAATAGGCCAACGCGTTGCTGCATTCGTAGTCGATAAAGCAATGCGTGGAAAAATTAAGATGGGCTTGGGGGTGATGAATTTCAAACGAATTATGAAAGCAGCACGAACAGCTTTGAGGGCGAAGAACAATAAGAACAAGCCCGGTTGTCTGAAAAACTGTATTCTCTCTTTGATGTGTGCAGCTAAACGTGTGTTGAACGGTGGGATCAAGAAGAAGAACAAGAAGAACAAGAATAACAAGACTTCAATTAAACCACCTAGGGTCCTACCACTACCAAAGACTACAGGTGGAATTATCCCATTCCTCGTTCCAGCCCTTGCAGCCCTGTCCGCTGTAGGTTCGCTTTCAGGCGGGGCCGCAGCTGTCGCCAAATCGGTGGAAAACGCGCGGAATGCACAGACCCAACTAGAGGAAGCCAAAAGACATAATCACGCTGTGGAGGCAGCGGCCATTGGAAAAGGTCTTTACTTGAAACCATACAGGAAAGGACTAGGTCTTTTCATTAATAAAAAAAAGTCCGTTAGTTGTCCTACCTGACCGAGCGCTCACAAATAAAGATCTAGTTAAAATTGTTAAAGAAAAACTTCACATTCCCTCATTCCGAGGGGTCTTTATGCGTGATACATTAGAGAAGACCATGTGGCGGACTAACGAGTGCAGAATTGTAAATTTAGATGTTGCTGATGGTCCAGGGACCCATTGGGTGGCGTATATTAAGAAAAGTGCAAATACAGTGCAGTATTTCGATTCATTCGGGGATTTACAGCTACCTGAAGAATTACAACGCTACTTCACCAGGAAAAGACGAGTCTTCTACAATTTCCGGCGATATCAGGACTTTAACACATACCTGTGTGGGCATCTCTGCGTTATGTTCCTCATTACAGCGATGGAGAACCCCCGGAATGCGCGCTTATTTAGACCGAGAAGTCCCGAATGTGCGCTTTCTCCTATCCTCGTCAGAGCAGGTGTGCGGTATATAAGAGAGCTGTCATTGAACGGATGACCATCATTTGAAGTTTAGATGCAATGTCGTACACTCTGACATTAAAAGAGTGAGGATCAGTATTACGTGAAAATTACTTTTCACCTTAACGCAGTTCGTGGTCTTGCGGTAGCGTTCTCGCTTCCCGCGCACGGGGTCCCGGGTTCGATTCGCGGCGGGGTCAGGGATTTTCTCTACCTCGTGATGACTGGTTGTTGTGTGGCGACAACTAAAAAGGACTTGCAATAGGGCGGCCGAACTCCCCCGCAAGGGGCCTCCCGGCCAACAATGCCATACGATCATTTCATTTTTTTTTTTTTTTTTACTTTCCACCGATTGATTTAAGTGCAGGGTGTAGAGTATTGGGCTAATTGGTCGAGAGACGTGTAACAGCATTCCAAATATCACAAAGAGCAACAATAAACTTCATCTAGAAGTTGATGGCTGGAAGGAGATTCTACAAATACAACCTGGTGCCTACGATATTGATGATTTCAATTAAGTCTTAAAACAGTCAGGAAAAGGTATTGAACTACGGGCAAACATTAATACCCTTAAATCCGAAATACGGACAGAGAGTGCTACGATTGACTTTACACAGAAAGACTCAATACGGCCACTACTAGGTTTTGCAAAGGATCGTGTTTTGGTGAAGGACGCCAGTAAATTTTACGCATCGGATCAAGCTGTAGATATACTTCCAGTGAGCACAATCCACGTTGAGTGTAATATTGCCACAAACTCATACCTGAACGATAAGTTGATTCACCCAATTTACGGATTCTTTCCCACAGTCGGTACAGGGTATAAAATAGTTCAAGCCCCCAGAAACTCTGTATATCTCCCGATGACAGTTCAGACATTGGACTACCTAGAAATGCATATTGTGGACCAGAATAATCAGCTTGTTAACTTTAGAGGAGAAGAGATCATTGTACGCCTGCATCTAAGGCGAGATGGGAATAAGGTATAAAGCTAGCACACCAAGCTCAAAACCCATCAGTGCATTACCGCAGGACAAGGTGGTAACACGCCTTAATTACGAATTCCTCATTTCAGCAGGTTTAAAACCGCAGAATGACGTCGCTCAACATAACTCAGTCAGAATAGTACAATGAGCGAATTATATGTCATGAATACCACTCACACAAACCCTACACTTGAAGCACATTTAACAAAAATGATGAAATTAGGATTGTTATCCAGCATCAGGACGCGGTAACACTACCTTGCAAGAGCTTCCTGTCTCTGGCTCCACATTTAAGAAAGCTGACAGGTCTGCGGTAGCTCTCTCGAAGGTTACTCGAAATGCTGTAGCATTCCTGTTTCAAGAGATATGTTAGGAACTCAACGGACTCGAAATCGACCGCACACGCAATGTCGCTATTACGCCAACCCTTAAGATGTACGTTTCAGCCTCACCCTCTGATTCAAACAGCTTGGAAAATGCTGGGTGGTTCATAGATGCGCCAGATGGTGAGGGGGGACACAACCGATTTACCGTGTGCGTACCACTAAAAATGCTTTTGGGTTATTTTGAGGATATGCAGCGAATAATTATCAACGCTAAACAGGAAATTATTTTGGTGCGGAGTGCAAGTGATGCGAATTCATTCTCTCAAACTGCTGCAGAGAATGTTCAAATCACGATTAGTAGCATAGCATGGAAAATGCCTCACATCACCGTTGCCGATGAGGAGAGCTTCAAGCTCTTAAAAGTTCTGAAGACTTATGCCCAGCACAAGCTGAGTCCCTTTCCTACCAATCTCCAGGACGAGGAGGTGGCGATCGGATATCTTAGGTTAATGGAGGTAGCCCAAGTGCCCTTTTTTCCCGCCATTTTCTTAGGTTAGTAGAGATAGCCCAATTGACATATCTTCCCTCCAAAATTCAAACTTGGTGCCAGTTCCTAAGATGAGGTGGCTGTCGGATGATTTAGGCTAGTGGAGGTAGCCCGAGTGACCATCTTCCCACGATTTTCTTAGGTTAGAAGAGATAACCATGGTGTGATGCATTATCCTGTTGGAATTTGAACTTCCCGCCATTTTTCTGGTGGAGGGGAGAGGAGGGGCTTAGGTTATTGGAGGTAGCTCAATTGACCTATATTCCCGCCAAAATCCACCATCTTGAATGACTTCATCGTCGCCATCTTGGATGACGTTATATATTGTTGCCAAGTCTACATGCCGCCATCTTCGATGACGTCATCAGGGCCATCTTGGATACATCTAGCAACAATGCCGAGTGGGATAGAACATAGGTTGTCCCAATACTCACATCTATGCCTTTTACAGCACACAATTCCATTTTTATTGTATATTGTTCAACTGTACTACTGAGAATTATATCGAGTATACCAGATTTCCCAGGTCTCTCTCTGAGGGAAACATCAGACGGACAACGAGCTCTGCAATGACACAGCATCTCATTAATTTTATTGTGAGGTTGACTTCAGAAGTACTTCAGGAATATATTCCATTCAGTTCCTCAAATGCTTCACGTAGCGGCTCAAACCGTTACTTACACGTCTTTCTGCCCTGGTGCCATTATCATTAACCGGGTAGTCCTCTTAGGAAATTTCTAAAAACTTATTTTGTTTGCTTAAAATGTTCTCTTGGCTGTCTACTTTGTGACAGTGTACGAGATCTGTACAAAAATTTCCGGAACTTTGTCCACAAAATTTTTCTACGTTTACCTTTTAGTCTTTGTGCATGGTCTCATTCGAAATACTCTCCTCCACAATTGACACTACTCCCAGGACCGTTTCCACTTCGTGAAGCAGACTTGGTACGCAACTTTGCTGGATCGCGCGAAGCGCCGTCTGCGAATTTTCTGTTATCTCGTCTATCGTTGCAAATCTTTGTCCTTTCAAAGGGCTTTCAACTTTGGAAATAAAAAAATGTCTGCAGGGGCAGGTCTGGAGAGTACAGTGGATGAGGCAGCACAGTGATTTCGTTTTTTGTGCAATAGTCACGCACCAACATGGATGAATGTGCGGGAGCGTTATCGTCATGCAAGAGCAATGAATTTTCTCCCCACATTTCAGGCCGTTTCCTTCTCACGTTTTCTCGCAGACGTCGCAACACGTCCCTATAGTACCATCGATTAACAGTTTGTACCTGTGGCACGAATTCATGATGAAGTAATTCTTCAAAGTCAAAGAAAACTATCAGCATGGCCTTGACATTTGACCTGATCTGACGAGCTTTTTTTTGGTCTTGGGGATTCTTTCCCGACCCATTCTGAAGATTGAACCTTGGTCTGAACATCATAACCGTAGATTGACGTCTTATCATCAGTTACGATTCTCTTAACTAACATCTCGTTCTCATTTGCGCGATCCAAAAGCTCTTCACAGATTGCGAGGCGAAAGGTCTTTCTTGTCTTCGCTCATGGGCGAACTTGACGGCAAGACGATGCGTTCCAAGATGCTGTCATGATTTCACGACATGACCCAACAGAAATGTTAAGTTCTTCTGCAATCTCTATGACATTCAGTCTTCGATTGACACGCACAGTTTCGTTGACGTTCCTGACATGAGCGTCGTCGGTAGACGTCGAAGGGAGACTTGAACAAGGGTCATCTTTAACTTCCGTCCAGCCATTTCTAAACGGTGTGAACCATTCGTAACAGCGAGTACGGTTTAAGTACTTATCACCGTAGGTTTCCTGCATCATTTGGTGTGTCTGTGTAAATGTTTTCTAGAGTTTGATGGAAAATTTAATGCAGACGCGTTGCTCCTCTGACTCTGTTATTTTGAACTTCGCAAACTGTGCGACACGACATTCTGCTCAATACAACAGACATATAAAAAAAAGTCCGGCGATTCCACATTAAGCACAGGCGTGAGCAAGGATGCCAAGCGCATTTTGCTCCAACACACCATTGGCGAGAAATAAATAATGTTTGGAATTTTTTTAACAGACCTCGTATATCCCAGGTTCGCCAGAATCTCCGAAAAACATTCACAGGAGGAAAAGTCAGCATTACGGCCAATGTGGCAGCATGTAATCTAGACTGCGGCCTAACGGACGGTATGGGAAAGTATCAAACTTGAGATCGGACCAGCCTGTTGCAGCATCTGCACGAAAGTGCACGAAAAGCGTTTCGAGTAAGCAGAGCAGCGAATGATACAAGGTGCCAAAGAGGCTAGAAGGACCACCATGGCCAGGAATAAGATGGAGGAGGACCTCATTTTGGATCTGGGAGGATTTCTGTATGGTACAGGGGTCACCGTCTAGAGGTATGTTTAACTTAACTACAAAAAATATAACCAAAAATCCTAAACACGTTTTTTCGAGACGGCGTTTTTCAACTCGGCGGAAAACTTAACTTGAGAACGGTCCATATTATTTTGGTCAGAATTTTACAACGACATTCTAAACCGAATTCCCTAACAGCAGACGTAGCCGTTTTGTGATATCTTCTAAACTCTATTTTCGGTGCACGCTTTTGTCTCTAAATTTCGGGCGAAGAAAATGACATTTTCCAGAATGAGATTTTCATTCTGCAGCAAAGTGTGCGTTGATATGAAACTTCCTGGCAGATTAAAATTGTGTGCTGGACTGAGACTCTAACTCGGGACATTTGCCTTTCGAGTTCGAGTCTCGGTCCAGCACACAATTGTAATCTGCCAGGAAGTTTCAAATGACATTTTGTTCAACACGGTACCATTTTGTTGTAATTTAATATTTTTCAAGTATCATAGGCATTCTGATAGAAATCATATTGCCGACCGGAGTGGCCGAGCGGTTCTAGGCGCTACAGTCTGGAACCGCGCGACCGCTAAGTTCGCAGATTCGAATCCTGCCTCGGGCATGGATGTGTGTGACGTCCTTAGGTTAGTTAGGTTTAAGTAGTTCTAAGTTCTAGGGGACTGATGATCTTAGAAGTTAAGTCCCATAGTGCTCAGAGCCATTTGAACCATTTTTGAAAACATATTGAAAATTAATTATAAAAAATTACTTTGTTATAGGTCCAACAAGTGGACTTCGTAAATTCCCGCCGATGATCGATGTTCTGGCTACAACGCGTCCTTCCACATGGTGCAGCGGTTACAGGGAGCGATGGATGTAGACACAAAAATGACTGCTAAAACACAATAGTGTAAGGAATAAAACTATATCATCAGATTTAGCATTAAGTTTTATTTTACTTGAAAAATCACGAAAATCAGCTATTTTTCATGCGTTCAAAGATAACTAACCCCCTTACAACGAATAATTTTCGGTACCTGGTAAGTTCCTGTCTCACACTTAGTTCTCCCACATACGGCTCATCCCAACAAATTTGACCATAAATTGGTCTCCTGGTAAACTCCCGTTAAAATTAAAATTGCCATCAATGAGTATATTTCAGAATCGCTAGCGAAGGATACATTTTTTCTTTCATCTTATTCATTTGTGTGGTGAACAATTTTCCTAGCAATTTCAGGAGCGCAAAATTTCTTGAATGATTCACATACGTTGGTTAGTTTCCCAGCAGTAGTTATTCACGGACCATTGGCAAAATCCTTTTTACATTGACTTGGAGCTTCTGCAGGATACACCATACGAGAACTTGTAACATACTTATTTGGAGCTTTACCTGCGTGGTTTGTTTCTTCATTGTCCTTCGTTTCTTCTTTATTTGAACCCTATGTAACTTCTGTGTGATCCGACTCTAAATCACTGAACTCTGGCAACTCGTAGTCTACTATACGTTCAGTAAGAATTTGTGCCTCGTTCCAGTGTTTATAATTCATTACAGAAAATCTTCCTCACAAGAAACACATTTGCCTTACTGCGATAACATTCCAATAGTAATGGTTAGTCTATAAATCAACGATGAAAATGAAACTCAACAATTAGACTCTTCAGCACTGCACCATAAAACTGACGTTCAAGTCTGGCAAATGAAATTTACACAGATGTATGGTCACAGGTAGTATCAATCCAGGGCAAAATATTCCCTTGAGCGTAAGGTTGTGTGTTTCAATTTTTAAAATTTTGACAAGATAAATGTACATTATAGTACTTTATAAGGTGAAAGGCAAGTAGAAGAAGGGCCCTAAAAGCTGAAGGATATTTGTTTCGATTTTTCAATAAAAGAAAAATTTACAGGCAATTTTTGTCCGTGCTTGGTGATTCTAGGGTTAAAATGGAGAATTTAAGGTATCTTTACTGATTTTTTTGATCTGGGAGCTTACAGCTCGTTAAGAGAAGAACTAAAAAGAAGACAAAGTGTCTAGGTCTCCAGCGAGATTGGACTAGGAGCTAAAACATCTTACAAAGCGCCCAAGTTTCCACATAGCTAGTTAGCCAGTGCTGCTGCCAGAACACTCTCTTTGCAGTGATGCTCGTTAACACAGATAGTTCACAATATAAAAAATAAGATTACTCGTAGACTCTGCAAAGAATGACCTTACTGGAATCAAATCATAAATTTCATAACTCAGTATTACACCTTAAGTGAGAATCATTCAGATTATTTATTCAAAATAGCAAGAAAATATCATGTGAACTTTACAGGATTTTGTGACTTTTACGAGCTCCTAAACAGGAGCAAATTGTATAAGTTCATTTGTGTGCTTTGATAGTTTAGTTTCTTGAGTTTCTGCTAATTAATTTAATATCTAATAGTCACAGTTATCGCGTTTTCATTTGCGTCAGAAGGTAAACTGATTTTATGACATATTACAAGTTCCGAATCAGGGGCGAATTATTTAGTTTCACCTGAGAGCTTCGGAAGTTGGGTATTTGAATCTCTGCATATTAATCTAATTTATTAGACACAGTTCCTGTGTTTACGTCAGCGTCTACAGTAATCAGTTTATCAGGATAGTTTAGTTTTCCACGGTCTTTAGAATGGACAGGGACTGTGATTGTTGTATGCAAATGCGAGGCGAGTTGGTGACACTTCGCTCTCATCTCCAGGCTGTGATGTCTTTGGTTACACAGCTTGAAGCTGCAGTCGATGGGCACCACTGTTGTGGCTGGCCGTGGGGATGCAACGGACGTCCAGCACGTCCTAGTGCTCCGATCGGACCTCACCAGTGGCCAGCCCAGTTACTGCTTGCACTGAGATTGACCCCTCACCTGTTGTCGAGTGGGAGGTCACCCTGGGGCACAACAGGCGGCGAAAGGCTTCTCAGGGGCCACGCGAATGGCCTCCCCGTTCAGTCTGACAAACAGGTTTCAGCTGCTGTCTGTGACTGACACTGTAGCTTAGCCAGATGCAGTCACCTGTCCTGTTTCAGAAGAAACCTCTCAGCCTGGAAGATCCGGGCAATCACAGGGGGTGGGGTTATTGATAGTTGGGAGCTCCAATGTTAGTCGCGTTATGGGGCCCCGTTAGAGACATGACAACCAAGGAGGGGAAGAAATTTGCACTCCATGTGCGCACCGGGTGGAGTCATTCCAGACATGGAACGGGTCCTTCCGGATGCCATGAAGAGCACAGAGTGCAGTAAACTGCAAGTGGTGGCTCACGTCGGTACCAATGATGTGTGTCATTTTGTATCGGAAGAGATTCTCTCTGGTTTCGAGCGGCTAACAGAAGTGGTAACGGCTGCCAGTCTTGCTTTCGAGATGTAAGCAGAGCTGACCATTTGCAGCATAGGCGACAGGACCGATTGCGGACCTCTGGTACGGAGCCGAGTGGAGGGTCTGAATCAGAGGCTCAGACGGTTCTGCGACCGTGTAGGCTGCAGATTCCTCGACTTGCGCCATAGGGTGGATGGGTTTTGGATTCCGCTGAATAGCTCAGGAGTTCACTACACGCAGGGCGGCTACACGGGTAGCAGGGACTGTGTGGCGTGGATTGGGCGTTTTTTTTATGTTAGAGGGTCTCGGGAAAACACAAAACGGGCTTCAGTCGCAAAGGGTGTAGGAAGTACACAGGAAGAACGTAGATACAAGAACTATCGGTATAACAGTTGTAAACTGTCGTAGCTATCTTGCGAAAGTACCAGAGCTCCACGCGCTGATAGAAACCACTGATGCTCAAATCGTTATAGGCACTGAAAGCTGGCTAAAGCCGGAGATAAGTTCAACCGAATTTTTTCCGAATAACTTAATGGTGTTTCGAAAGGACAGGCTGAACACATTTAGTGGTGGCGTGTTTGTTGCTGTTAGAAGTAGTTTATCTTGTCGCGAAATTGAAGTAGATAGTTCCTGTGAATTTGTACTGGCAGAAGTCATTCTTGGCAACCGGAATAAAATAATCACTGGAACCTTTTACCGACCTCCCAATTCAGATAATACAATTACTGAAAGATTCAAAGAAAACTTGAGTTTGATTTCAAACACATACGCAACTCACAGAATTATAAATGGAGATGACTTTAATTTACCCTCGATATGTTGGCGAAAATACATGTTTAATTCCGGAGGTACGCATAAAACATCATCCGAAATTGTCCTAAACGCATTCTCTGAAAATTATTTCGAGCAGTTAGTTCATGAGCCCATGATAATAGTAAACGGTTGTGCAAACGCACTTGACCTCTTAGCAACAAATAATACTGAGTTAATAACGAGCATCCAAACGGATACAGGGATTAGTGAACACAAGGTTGTCGTAGCGAGACTGAATACTGTAACCCCCAAATCCTCCAAAAATAAACGAAAAATGTACCTAGTCTCCACTCCGGCCAAATTATCGATGTAAGTTTAGACCAGATGAGGCTTGAATTCAAAGAAATAGTATCTGCAGTAATTGGGAGATATATACCAAATCTGCAGCATTTGAGAGATTTATACCAACTAAATTAACAGACGACCGAGCTGATCCTCCTTGGTACACAAAACGAGTCAGAAAACTGGTGCAGAAACAACGAACGGAACATGCCACATTTAAACAGACGCAAAACCTCCAAGATTGGCGATCTTTTACAGAAGCTCGAAATTTAGCCCTGAATTCAATGCGAGATGCTAGTTCCCACAACGAAACTTTGTCTCGAAACCTTGCAGAAACTCCAGAGAGATTCTGGTCCTATGTGAAGTATGCTAGCGGTAAGACACAATCAATGCCTTCTCTGCGCCATAGCAATGGAGATACTATTGAATGGTTCGAATGGCTCTGAGCACTATGGGACTTAACAGCTCAGGACATCAGTCCCCTAGAACTTAGAACTACTTAAACCTAACTAACCTAAGGACATCACAAACATCCATGCCCGAGGCAGGATTCGAACATGCGACCGTAGCGGTCGCACGGTTCCAGACTGAAGCGCCTAGAACCGCTCGGCCGCTCAGGCCGGCAGATACTATTGAAGACAGTGCTGCCAAAGCAAAGTTACTAAACACAGCCTTCCGAAAGTCCTTGACCAAAGAAGACGAAGTAAATATTCCAGAATTCGAATCGAGAACAGCTGCCAAAATGAATAACGTAGAAGTAGATATCCTCGCAGTAGTGAAGCAACATAAATCACTTAATAAAAGCAAATCTTCTGGTTCAGACTTTACACCAGTTAGGTTCTTTTCAGAAAGGCAGTAGGAGTAATCTACTAAATTACAGGCCCATATCATTAACATCGATATGCAGCAGGATTTTTGAACATATAGTGTGTTCGAACGTTCTGATTTCTTCGAAGAAAACGGCCTATTGACACACAGTCAATACGGATTTAGAAAACATCGTTCTTCTGAAACACAACTGGCTCTTTATCCGCACGAAGTTTGCGTGCTATTGACAAGGGATTTCAAATTGATTCCGTATTTATGGATTTCCGGAAGGCGTTTGACACTGTACCACACAAGCGGCTCGTAGTGAAATTGCGTGCTTATGGAATATCGTCTCACCTATGTGACTGTGAGAGGTCAAAGTTCGTAGTAACTAATGGGAAGTCATCGAGTAAAACAGAAGTGATTTCTGGCGATCCCAATGGTAGTATTATAGGCCCTTTGCTGTTCCTTATCTGTATAAACGATTTGGGAGACAACCTGAGCAGCCTTCTTCGGTTGTTTGCAGACGACGCTGTCGTTTATTGACTAGTGAAGTCATCAGAAGATCAAAGCAAACTGAAAACGATTGAGAAAAAATATCTGTATGGTGCGCGAGTTGGCAATTGACCCTAAATAACGAAAAGTGTGAGTGCTAATAGGAATCCGTTAAACTTCGGTTACACGTTAAATCAGTACAATGTAAAGGCCGTAAATTCAACTAAGTACCTAGGAATTACAATTACGAACAACTTAAATTAGAAGAAACTCATAGAAAATGTTGTGGTGAAGGCTAACCAAAGACTGGTTTTTATTGGCAGCACACTTAGAAAACGTAATAGGTCTACTAAGGAAACTGCCTACACTACGCTTGTCTGTCCTCTTTTGGAATACTGCTGCACGGTGTGGGATCCTTATCAGATAGGATTGACGGAGTACATCTTAATAGTTCAAAGAAGGGCAGCACGTTTTGTATTTTCGCGGAATAGGGAAGAGAGTGTCACTGAAATGATACAGGATTTGGGATGGACATCACTAAAACACAGGCGTTTTTTGTTGCGGAGGAATCTGCTCACGAAATTCCAGTCACCAGCTTTCTCCTCTTAATGCGATAATATTTTGTTGACGCCGACCTATTTAGGGAGAAACGATCACCATGATGAAATCAGGGGAATCAGAGCTCGCACGGAAAGATATAGATGTTCGTTCTTTCCGCGCCCTATACGAGATTCGAATAATAGAGAATTGTGAAGGTGGTTCGATAAACTCCCTGCCAGGCGCTTCAATGTGATTTCCAGAGTATCCATGTAGACGTAGATGTAGATTCTGAATCATCCCAGGAAGTAAACGGAGTGTCATGGAGTTGCCAAAGGTGTTCTACAACGTTGCCAAGTCACCATAACACTAGCAAACGCAAGGATAAGTTTGTACAGACGAAGATTTTCTTGAGTTGGGAAGCTCGTGCTTCGAAGATGCAGTTTCTTCAACTGTCGCTGCACTGAATGAGAGCAGAAATAACAAAAGTTTAGGCCAATGAGTTTTATTTGCATTTCTGTAACTATGATTTGGCCTAAAACGTAGTTACAAATAATGTCCAGATGCATCAATATCGACTCGAACATTATAAATAAACAAAAGGGGGAATCTATTGGGTTGAAATTGAGAAGCTATCACAGATATTTTTGTTTCTGTGTATTAAGCGTACTGCCAGCTAACAAGCTCATTCACCTGAAATGATTCGCTTTTTACTATCACCATATGCTTTAACATTATGAGTAAGTTACATTTATTTTTAATATTATTTCTGTCCTTAACAATGTTTCCATTGGCACTACAGTAGTAGGGAGATGGGGGCCTCGGTGCAATTTTGATATCAAATTGATATACAAATTAATTAAATTGATCAATTAAACACCCCTACCCCCACCCCTGACCCCCCCAGATGACGTCACGTGTTTTCCAGCTGCACATATGACACAGCCCCATCCTTCCCCTCGCCCCTCCCTCACCTCCATCCACCCTCCCAACCTACCCTATTGGCGGGAATTTCGAATTTTGGAGGGTAATTTTTTTTGTCTCAGGGCTGTACTGACATCCCTCCCCACCCCCCACCTGGGAATTGGTGGAAAATAAAAAAAATGGCAGTACCTTTTCTGGGACTCGAGCCCTGGTCCTCCTGGGTGGAAAGGCCAAGTGCACCCCCTTAACTCAATCAAACCACCAGGAATTGAAGGGGAAAATAAAAATGGTGGTGCCGTTTCCGGCACTGAACCCTGGTGCTCCTGGGTGGAAAGCCCACGTGCACCCCCAACACATGGAAACTGTAAGGATACGAGAGAGGAAGGTTAGGTTAGTGTACTTTATTTATTTTGGCCGGGAAACTGACGTAAAAATCGATCCTAATTACTTAATTAATCACAAAGCTCGAACCTAATTACACACCTATATGCATAGCGTCCATTTTCATTTACTTTTATGAGCGAAATCGGTATAGGGGTGCATTGGTCTAGGACAGTGCTAAGGGGTCTTTCAGTCTATAATTTTATCCTATGACTGCGAGAATGCTCTGTGACTCCCATCCGCATAGAGATAGATTGTAAGTTATGCACTATGCTTGAGGAGCTAGAAATATGTAGAACACTGTCTGGTATACTTTGATGATGTATATGATCGAGAATTATAGTTTTCTGCGAGAAGCAATGGATCAGAACGTGTTAATGTGAGTTACAGACCTCGAAGTCGTGGCGGGAAAAAACAAAATGTATGGCAGTGTACAAAGTGAGTTACAGAAAAAAAAGCAATGTTTCAAACAACGACACACAGTCACAGGGAGGGTCTCTTGCGACATGTTGTATAGCTTCGGGATATGGTCATCCACCTATGGTACGGGTCTCAGCAATGGATCAATACCTGTATATTTAATAGGATCGTTACATGTGCTCAATGCCGGCAAGCAGATAGTTCGTAATTTTTCTCTGCTGGATGTTACAGAATAACAATGATAGAATGTTTGGGTGATAGATGTGAATGGATCCTGGAGGACACGGATCTGCTTTGATGTTGAGTCTTCCTAAGCAAGAAACACCACCATATCTGTGCATACTGCCGTCGTGTTACAGGAGCAGGTTTCATTTGACACTGACCTTACACATCGTACACGGATGGTGGAGCTACAACTACATTTTCCTACTTCCACTGAGTGATCAAAACACGCCCCTATGGCATTAATTCACCTCACTCTGTTTCTAACCAGGTTGCAAATTGTGGAGGATATTGCTCTCTCCGACTTCTGGGTAAACTTGCTAAAGCTCATCTCGCTATCAACTGCAGCGTGTATTACAGTACATCGCTCAATATCAATGGCGACTTTCCAATCCCGACCGTTCACTTGGTACGTTGTTGATTACCGCGTAATGATTGACTGACACCACTCCATTGAGATGGAGGGAACCTAGAAATCTGCTACTTATCACTGTGGAACATGGTATTAAATGCAGAGATCATCACCTTAATACAGTCGTTTAGAAGCATTCCTCATTGCTACAGACTCGTCCTACTTACATATGCTGCGATACCCTACACATGTTTTTATTTTTATTTTTATTTTTTTCACCAATAAGATAAAAGTACCTCTTTTTATTTGTGCTACCTCATGCATGCTATGAACAGCACCTACTGGCGATGGTCAACACCAGAACAGTAATCATGTACAAGACTGCAAAATGAAAAAACGGAGCACCAAGACATCCGCTACACTTTCGATGGAAGATGAGATTAACTGTACAGGTGATCACCTTCGAATAGTTGTTGGAAGCGCTCTACAATACCGCAGACTCTTCCAGTTTCCGTATGTTGCGATGTCTTCCACATTTTTGTGAATGAGAAACATTGCGTCTGCATTTTATTTCTACCAGCCTGTGGTGTGGTAGTTGTACAGTTTACGCCATGCGATGTTCAGTTTTCTGTGAGAGCCAGAGGATCGAAATGTGTTAATATCGGTTTAGCAGCAGCTGACACGGGTCTTTAAGTCAGAAAAAACAAAGTGTATGGTGGTTTACACTGATTGGATGTGATACAAACGAAAAAAAAACAATGTATTAAACTGCTTATGAAGGAGCAATACAGCAATACTCTCATGTGATTGATAGTCTGATGGATATGGTCATCGTACAGTACAGGTGATGAAACTTTACTCTGGTCTGTGGAAATGACTTCGATCATGAACCACCTGCTCGAGTGAACTAATGCCTGACTATTTAATAGGATCGCCACATATGTTTCGGTGATAGACATGAATGCGCCCTGTGAGACACAGATCTCCTTCGGACTAGCTGTATGCAGTTTGGAGATGTGTCGCAAAATCTTCGTCCTCCCTCCATGCCATGTATGATGTGTAGCCTTCCTAATTTTTCCAACAAGAAACACCACCATAACTGTTTGCACTATCTCTCCTACTACCACGAGTCGCAGGGGAAAACTTCGTTTGCCGCTGGACTTAGACACTGTACACGGCTGGCGGAGGTATGATATCATGGTCCTATTTCTACCAAGTGGTCAACATGGGCTCCTGTCGCATTAACTCAGCTCGTCCTGTTTCCCTACAGCATGCAGAAGGTCTTAGATATAGCGCTCTCCGAATTCCATACAGGTCAGGCTTTAATTGGGCGATCACAAAGATTACGCTGCATGGATGTCGGGGGCATAGACTTAGATGCAGTTACAAGATGCAGAGGGACTGTCTAAAAAACAGCGCTGGAGTCTCTGTCGTATGGAATCCTTAGCAGATAAGATGGAAAAAAGGTGACTCACTTCGACATGTGATAGTGCCACGAATATGACTCATCAGAGGCTGTAATCATTAAAAGTTGTCTCTACAGGATCCAACGCAAGTAAGTGTTTGAATGGATAGACTTGATTCAAAATCGCTGACAGCATTTCTCCCAGAAATCATAACATTACCAGCGGCTTGTGGGTGTACTTGTAGACTCAAGACCGCTTTTTATTCAGGGTGATGGTAATGTGGTCGCGACGATCATGTTTTTAATAGCACGGTCTGTACGCGAAATGTATGTTCTGGGCTGTAGAATCCCTCTGTAGTCAGCTTCAGATGTCATTTCTCAATAGTGTTCCTTGAAAGGAAGATCGCATTCCCTCCACAGATTCCCATTTGACCTACCTGGTGACTGTAATCCGACTACAGGAAAAAAAATTATTTGCCATGCAAAGTGACTCTCACGATCAATTTAATTTCGAAATAACGAGGACATCCTGCGCTGATCGGTAGTTTTCTCATCAAAATAGTCGAAATGTTTTTCATTATTTTACGCAGGGATGTCAGTACAGCCCTGGGACAAAGAAATTCCCGCCAAAATTCGAAATTCCCACCAAAAGACGAAATTCCTGCCAATACTGTAGGTTAGGAGAGGGGTGGGGTTGCAGGGAGGGGAAATAGGGGGCTCGGGCACATGTGCAGCTGGGAAAACACGTCACTTCATCCGGGGGCGGTGGGGGTTGGGGATGTGGGTGGGGTGATGAATTGATCAATATAATTAATTTGCATATCAATTAGATATAGACATCATCCTATTACTCACTACCTTTAACTCTTAATAGAACAAATGTAATTACAACATAGTACTGATTTCAAAATTTGAACTCCATAAAATGTTTCGTAAGCTGCAAATAACATACACACATGTCAAACAAAGTTTTGCATCACTTCGCTTCCGAGAGTTCCGGAACTTGCACAGAAAATTGGAAAAGAGATCAACATAAACATCATTTCCGCCCTTTTATTGCTCATGAACACCACACATTGCATGTTGTACCACTATACAGCGAGACCTTCAGAGGTGGTGGTCCAGATTGCTATGCACACCGGTACCTGTAATACCCAATAGCACGTCCTGTTGCTTTGATCCATGCCTGTATTCGTCGTGGCATACAATCCACATGTTCATCAATGCACTGTTGCTCTAGATTGTTCCACTCCTCAACGGCGATTCGGCATAGATCCCTCAGAGTGGTTGGTGGGTCTCGTCATCCATAAACAGCCCTTTTCAGTCAATCCCTGGAATGTTCGATAGGGTTTATGTCTGGAGAACTTACTGGCTACTCTATTCGAGCGATATCGTTATCCTGAAGGAATTAATTTACAAGATGTGCACTATGTGGGCGCGAATTGTCGTCCATGAAGACGAATGGCTCGCCAGTACGCTGCCGATATTGTTAGACTATCGGTCGGAGGATGACATTCACGTATGGTACAGCGGTTATTTCACCTTCCATGACCACCAGTGGCCTATGTCGGCCCCACATAATGCCACCCCAAAACAGCAGGGAACCTCAACCATGCTGCTGCCGCTGGACAGTGTGTCTAAGGCGTTCGACCTGACCGGGTTGCCTCCAAACACGTCTCCGACGATTGTGTGGTAGAGGGCATATGCGACAGTCATCGGTGAAGAGAACCTGATGCCAATCCTGAGCGGTCCATTCGGCATGTTGTTGGGCCCATCTGTATCGCACTGCATGGTGTCGTGGTTACAAAGATGGACCTCACCATGGACGTCGGGAGTGAAGTTGCGCATCATGCAGCCCATTGCGCACAGTTTGAGTCATAACACGACGTCCTGTGGCTGCAGGAAAAGCACTATTCAACATAATCAAAATATCCACGGGTGTGCTGCCGGTCTATAGTGTCCAACGGGCACAATATTTCGGCGATCATACATGTCGCCATCATCAGGTGAACTGACGGACTGAGCTCCTGTGAACGTGCCGGCACGGAGATCCGTACGCTATGGCTGCTCAGAGGGAACTGGGTTCGGTCGCGGCGGCGGCCGATTTAAATACCCTCCGCCCGCGGCGCGCTCCCTCCGCCGTCCGCGCCCCGCGCCACGGTCGCGCGGTGGAACAGATTGCGACGGCGTCTGAGATGACGTCGGTGTGATGGCTCTGTCCGCCGTGGTCGTCACAACTATACGTTTGCTAGATTTACTCTTGATTAACCCAATCGCTGGTTCCCAAGCCTTGCTAAGATTCTAGCCACAGTCACGGTTTATGAGGTCGTCATTGGTGCGAATTTCGATGGCCTCTCTAACAACGCTGTCCCAGTATCTCGACGTCTGTACCAGAATCCTCGTGCGGTCATACTCCATGGCGTGATTTTCCGACAAACAATGTTCAGCGACCGCCGACTTGCCGACTTCGCCGAAATATTGTGCCCGTTGGACACTATAGACCGGCAGCACACCCGTGGATATTTTGATTATCAAATACGCCGGGAGAAACTCAAGAATCACATTATTCAACATGGTTGCGTTGCTGTCAGGGTTCCTGCGAGCCATAATCCGTAGGTAGCGGTCATCCACTGCAGTAGTAGCCCTTGGGGACCTGAGCGAGGCATGTCATCGACAGTCCCTATCTCTCTATATCTCCTCCATGTCCGAACAACATCACTTTGGTTCACTCCGAGACGCCTGGACACTTCTCTTGTTGAGAGCCCTTCCTGGCACAAAGTCTACAATGCGGTCGCGATCGAACCGCAGTATTGACCGTCTAGGCATGGTTGAACTACGACAACACGAGTCGTGTACCTCCTTCCTAGTGGAATGACTGGAACTGATCGGCTTTCGGACCCCCTCCGTCTAATAGGCGCTGCTCATGCATGGTTGTTTACATCTTTGCGCGGGTTAAGTGACAATTCTGTACAGTCAAAGGGACTGTGTCTGTGATACAATATCCACAGTCAACGTCTGTCTTCAGGAGTTCTGGTAACCGGGTGATGAAAAACTCTTTTTGATGTGTGTAGTTTCAAATCATAAAAAGCAAACTATGTAAGGAAATCTTGTGCAGTGACCGAAAATAGGACTCAAAAAGCTGTGAAAAAATTAAAGAAAGGAATCAGTGAGGTGCAAGCTTGATTCCGGCTACTGATAACGTGAAAGTAGTACTAGTTATGCGAATGTGCAACAAGTATCACAAACTGCTGACAGTAATGTGTCAAATATGTCATCCTTAAGTAAAACGTGCTCCTTGGGTATGACACAGGACGCCACCTAGGAAAAGACTGTATCGAGGTCAAAAGTGCATAATATATTACTAACGCATGATGTTTTTGGCAGCTATTATTGCACATAGGCTACTATTGCTTCATTGAAGTAAATTTCGTCGTAACGTTATCAAAGCAAGTTGTGACACATCTGCATTAGAGCAGTGCATATTTTTAGTCAGCCAAAGGAACGAGAAGTATCATCTGCTCGTAAAGATTACAGCATCTCTGTTGGTGATGCTTTATCAATAAAAGCAAAAAGTGCTTGATGAATGAGCTTTTCAATTTTCAGACAGCTTAAGACACTGAAACCAAAGAAACTGGAAGATATTCGTGTAGTTGGGCGAGGAACGGAATTTCTATGCAGCTCTTCGCAGTTGGCACATTATGCTCGTATTTTTTTCTTAGCTCTTTCACACTAACGACTCCTCTAGGCTATCAGAACATTCATGTGATAATTATTAGATTATAATGATGTCCCACGCAGAATCCACAACTACTCTCATGTTTTACGCCGCGAATTATCTATATTATCTGTTAGTATGGCAATGATAATGTTCTGGCAGCAGCACTGGCACGATAGCTTTGTGGAAACATGGCTGCTTCGTAAAGTGGAAGATGCTTTAGCTCCTCTTTCCAATCGCACTGGAAACCTAAACACTTTGTCATCTTTTTACCTCTTCTTTAACCGAGCTGCAAGCTTCCACATCGAAACTCAATAAGGATATCTTAACTTCTTCATCTCAAAGTCTTCTTGTAACCTCCATTTAGTACCCCTTGTATCTTAAGGTGAACAATATAAGAAACTTTGACATGGTAACCGTGTTAAAACTTATAGTTTTATGCTTTTACTGCGTAATTTTTTTTTGTTGTGATTATACAAGTTGACTGAATTACATGTGGCACTTACAAGGCAGACTCCCCATCGCACCCCCATCAGATATAGTGGTAAGATGGCCCGATGGATAGCCCGCCAAAAACTGAACACAGATCTAACATGAAAACAGGAAGGAGGTGTGCTCAACTGCGAAAAAAAAAAGCAAAATCGAAACTGTGAACGGCCCAAGCTCAATACTTCCAACATCGAAGATATTTGTCTAAGCATGGCGTAATGGTTCTTTGGTCATGGTCTTGGACTACGAAAATGGAAATCCGTGTTCAAATTTCCATTTTTTTCACATAATTATGAAATGTGCGTCCAGTTATTGACGTGTCAGCTCGCAGTATTCAGATTTGTGTCTGTGTCGTCGTGTATCGTCCGTTTGCAAAAGCGGGGTGTAAGGACCTCCAGACGTACATAATTCCAATTTGTTCTACACAAGTACCACACGTTATGACTCTAGTTCCATTTTGGAAGTTTTGATTCTTCAATTCCTTTGTTGTATCTTAGTTCACACCCGTTTATTCTTTGTTTTCATTCGTGTGAGAGGTCTATGCGGAAACTCCCCTGCTCTCACTATTCATCACATTTACTTGCGACGGTAAATATATTCTTACCACATGACTCATATTCTATCACCAATGTATATAGTATAACAGTTGACAAAACAACAGCAGGAAAACAGACACGGATAGTCCATGATTTTTTTTTTGGAAAAAGGTATGGGATACGAGCGAGATTTGAACACATATCTCCGGCATTGCAGTCTAATAGCGTGACAACACAACCGCGACGCCGTGAAGCTTGCAATTTGTTCGATGTTGCGATGTTTGAGCTTGGACTGTTCACACTTTCGATTTTGCTTCTTTTTTTATCAGTTCTGTACACCTTCTTCATGTTTCCATGCTTGATGTGTGTTCAGTTTTTGAAGGGCTATCCACTGGGCCATTTTACCACTAAATCTGAGGGGGGTGCGATGGGGAGTTTCCCTTCTGAGTAACTTGTTAACCCGATATGAGTACAACGAATTATTATTCCGGGAAAGTTTACGGAGCCACAGAGACATCTATCCAGACCATCACACACGAATTCCAAACTGTATCAGGATCCACTGCAAGTACTACCATAATACACGGCCTGTGGCGGAGTAGTTACACGATAATAACAGCCCTGTAATGGACTAGCCTGCACAGAGTCCTGACATGATTTCTATAGAACACCTCTGGGATGTTTTGGAACGCCGACTTCGTGCCAGGCCTCACCGACCGACATCGATACCTCTCCTCAGTGCAGCACTAAGTGAAGAATGGGCTGACACTCCCCAAGAAACATTCCAGCACCTGATTGAGCGTATGCCTGCCAGAGTGAAAGCTGTCATTACGGCTAAGGGTGGGCCAACATTCCAGCATTACCTGTGGAGGGAGGCACGAACGTTTAAGTCATTTTCAGCCAGGTGTCCAGATACTTTTGATCACATAGTGTAGGTTCCATACCCACGTTAAAACATGGTGTACCTTCGCTATTCGCTACCGACTGGAGGAGAATCGATGTAGATTAGGCAAAGACAGAAGCAGAATTCGTGGTAAGTTGAAACTCTGTCACAAGAGATTTAATTTTATAAATGAACCACTCGTCATGTAAGCTCGCAGGTCCTTTTTTCTTATTGTATTCCGAACCTGAGGTGTTTAAATTACTAGTGCTGGTCTGGGATTCAAACTCAAATCTCCCTTTCCGCAGGCATTGACTCTTTCGGGAGGATAGAGCACCATCGTTTAGTTGTTTCCCCAAAATTCCCAAGTCCTTAAGGCCTCTACGAAAGAAGTATATCTGGGTTCGAAACTTCGTCCGGCAAAAACTTTCCGTCATGTCATTTCAAGTAGTAGCATGTGCACAGCAAGCTACGGGTGATATATAATTTTGATTTTTAACGTCTCTTCGTCGGTTGCCAGTAATAATAACGATAAGCTATAAGTTTTCATTCCATAATTTCAGGGCCAATCATGCTACTCCTAGCTACCGTCGAGAAGTAATTCGATAGATAACATGTGTTTGGGTGTTTCAAAAACGATTATATACGCGGTGTTCGACTCGCAGTTAGCACAGAACTTTCCGTCACGTTATTTCGAGTTCAGATATGCACACATCTCACTACTGGCGAAATAAATCGTCATTTAACGTCGACTCGTCGCTATAAATCCACCGCGATAAGTCCAGGGTTCGAATTTCGGTAAGGCAAAACATTTCGCTTCGTCATTTCAGTTTCAGTCGTCTCACAACTTGTGAAAAATTCGATATCTAACATTTGATTGTGCTTAATTAACAACTCGCTCAACAGGAACTTTACGTCAATATATTTCAAGTGGAATATACACGCACTTTGTTACTTGTGGCTGAAATCATGATTCAGATCTTCCGTGGTTAGGTAATAGTGACAGTAGTTGCTGGATGGGGGTCCTGGGTGGCAGTCCAGTACAAAAATTTTTCTCCGTGTAATTTCGTTTTTAAACTTGCTTTTCAAATATCATTTACTGTAATAAATTTGAGTTTACAAGCGTTTTAGTTTCTGTTATCTGTAAGAAAGTGTTTCTGATATTTGCGTTATTGTGGTCTTAATTTGCATCATGATTGATTGCTTTACGAGCAGTGTTCTCTAGTGCTCTATTAAAGTTACGTTATGTAGGTTGCATATAAATCAGGTGGAACGTAATTCATGTCATTTGGATACTTTTGAGTTTGACAGTACGTCAGGTCACACGAGCCTTTTTCATGCATACAAAAAAGTAATTTTAGTCAAAATCTTTTATGTACTCAGTGATGTAACTGTTACAGCACCCGAAGTGCGACGTGCCCATGTGCGATTTGCAGGCTAGCCTGACTGTGGTGCCCTTGCCTGCTGTAGACTTTTGAGATTCACGTTTTTTTATCACTTGGCTGTGATGTCCTTCTGTTATAGTTTCAAATGAAGGGCTACTTGTGGACCAACTTCTGTCACTGGCTAAGCGAACCAGAGGTGATCATGTGCGCCAAATGGCACTCTATTCCACCACGCCAGGTGCTGATTGAGTATGACAATGACGAATGTAATATGGAAAGATTCGTTCTTGTTAGAGCCTTGACAGACGGATACGTCCAATCGTGATACTGTAAGCAGAACCGGGACTCGCCTGAAAATGGATGTGGTGCCACTTTTGTGTCCAATAGCGCTACCTATATGTAAACTTATTACTAAATTAAAAATTCCCCATCGCGTTTTTCTGCCTTTTCGTGGACATGTGCTCACTAACACGTGTGTGACTGGTTTTGATCTGTATACCTACCACAGTTGCGCAAGGACGCTCTGGGCGTGTTTTAGGAATCTGGTGTTGAACCTATGGCTTGCAAGGTAAGAAGACACCATCTCACATATGCAGGGTTCAGAAGAGTGCAGCAATACAGACAGTGATGTAATCAGGCAATGATCTCAATGTCGGTACCACTACATTTCTTGTAAAGGAAACGCTATCGCTAACAGAAATTAGTGCCCGGGTTCAGGCATAACTACATGTTAGCAATAAATGAAAATCTTAGATTTTCGTTATTAAGGTTTATTTTTACTCTACGTATGACATCCCGCTATAGCGACGTTAACAAAATTACGTAAAGGATGGTAAAATATCGATACTGGATATTCAAACTGTGAATCAAAATTCCTAAATGTTACAAGGTTCTTTGATGGTAAGATGTTTGATGTGCATGTCTGGGGGTCGATAAAATACAAACAAACTAAATACACTTTGGGCCAGAGATATCAATTACGCTACAATCCACAATGAAAATACCCAAAATTGAATGGGGGTCGGTAAAGAACAACCAAAAAGAAGTATACATTAAAACAATTCATAACTCTACAGTGGCTGATCAATCTTTTTCGTTAGATCGTTTCTGCTTCAATTAGACCCGACAATCGTGAATATGTTTAACTACAGGTCATGGTTGAATACACAAAAAAAAGTATAAACCAGGAGAGACGGAGACGACCGTAGTTCTGAGTGCCAATTGAATATCACTTGCCAGGGTGGCGCGAGTGCACTTGATTTTACCTTGTGTCAGCTGCAACAGCGGCTGCTGTCGGCGCGAGCTGTGAACCTGACAATCTACTCTAAATCTCTTTCGACTATTAAATACCAGTCGGATACATTTCCTACGTCTTCGGTGAATCCGGGACTCCTGGTTATTCCCTAGCTTAGTTAATTGGCATGGTACACGCTATTTGGTTGGAATAGCGCGTACGTCATTGGCCTCAAATCGCTCACAAGCATTAACTGTCAGAGCTCGGTGCGATTCTCCATGCTAGGAGACTTTGCAGTTTAACTCCTTATGAGTTAAGACGAGCATGTGAACAAGTGTTCGCAATCAGCGTGGGGCGAGTCGCCTTGCTCAAACACTCGACAATTTCTGCAAGAGAAGAGCCGATTACTCTGTCTGCAATGTGCCTGTATCAAAGCTGGTGACCACGCGTTTGCTTTCTGGCCGATCAGAGCGTTCGTACTTTCTTATAGCTCCACCCACTAGAGTTCTTGTAGCCTATCACAGGCACCGTTTTTTTCACAGGGCAGAGTTTAACTTTTGTTCGTAATACTGAGATAAACAGCTTTTTCTTTCATGCGAGTTTCTAATGCAGGTGACTAGAATGAGTCGCCTATGTTTTGTGTTGGGTTTTCTCCGGACATTTTATCTCCAGACGTTCTATCTAGCATCTCTCGCCATGTTCCTGTAAAAAGGCTTTCCGAAGCGTCGTCGTTAAAAGCAGGGGTGGCTTTTGCCGACGGCCTATGCAGTGGTGGCGGGCGTCTCATTGTGTCTGCTAGATGCCCCGTGGCTAACTGTGCCTGCCAACATGGGACGGGCATTGCCATCATAAAATTCTCTTTCCCTGAGAACTGCGTCTCGTAGCACAGGTCGAGGAAATTACTTGTGTGCAATTACTGGTGTGAGAGTTAGTGGTTTATATTCACGAAATGCTAGCTTGATGATTATATCAGCATTTTAATAACATTCGTTCAATTTCACGTAACTATGCCGTGTGACATATTGAGTTAACCGGAATTGTTTCAGGAATTCAGTGTAAGGTGTGTTATTTGTTTGACACCTTACAGCTCCGACTGAACTATCAAAGAACACCCCTCCCCCCAATCACACACAGATTTACTTCCCCCAGTACCTCATCTCCTATCTTCGAAACTTCACAAATGTCCTCCTGCAAAACTTGTGGGACTAGCACTGCTGCAAGAAAGGGTATTGCGGAGATACGATTTAGCCATAATTTGGAGGACTGTTTCCAGAATGAATATTCACTCTGCAGCGGAGTTTGCGCCGCTTTGAGAGTTCCTGGCGGTCCCGGTCATATCCTTAGGTTTGATTACTGATTTATTTATTAACAAATTTTATTGATCTTGCGTGACTATCCTTTCTCCCACGCTAAAAAACATAAATTTCCCAAAGAATTATCCTACCTTTAAAATAATTACAGTATAATGCTTAATTTAGTAAGTACTTCACTAAGAATTTGCAAACTGCATGTCCTGTCAGGTCGTAAACCATCTGGTCTTCAGACTCGTCCATTTAGCACTATTGCTCACCTGGCAGATCAAAATCAAGAGGAGGTGTCTCCCACACACAGCATGGCACTTTCGGACTAGAGACGTCATTGTCTGGCGAGATGCGTTCGTTCTTAACCGTGTCCTTGGGTTCCTCTCGAACAGACACATGACAGTGTCCGCACTATAACTCGATAAAAATTTAGAGGGGTTTTCTGGGAATTTAACATGTATGAAGATACTCTGAAATGGGACCCTTTTTATTAGAAAATCTATCATAACTAGCTACTGTCCTCCTTACCATTATTGTAGAACTTCACAATACTCTCGATTTTAGGAAAAGTATTACAACAGGGAAAAATCTGATATACAACCCAGCACCACTACTTAAAGATGAGTGGGGAGTAGTGTCAGGTGTACACTACATCATGATATGAGTCAATGGAGACAAGAAAAACATTCTTACATATGATAGTGCAACATTACCTGAGTATAATATTGTGAGACATATCTTTCTCGAGCTATGAACCTATGATTGGGATACCACTGGTTGCTAAAACTGTCAAATTTCAGGGATAAGACGTTTGTATGTGAAGGCAGAATAACCTACGAAAATGTGAATAAACGGGCCACGAAACGGGGTGCCATGCAACTTGTCTCAGTTTTGCGTCAGTTGCTCTAGTGACCATTTAGTGTGGACCGAGAACTGTCGTATGTATGCTGATGACCATATCAGGAACTCAAGGCAACCAAACTAATGCCTTGGGTTGAAGAAAGGGAGCCTCAGTGTTTGCTGTCTTTTTTACCTCTGTCCTCAAGGAAACTAGTGCAAAGCTACATAGTGATCACTAGTGATACTGACGTAAACATTACCTACAGTTGCAAATGTAGCTACCAAAAAACGTCCAAAGTTGGGAGTTATGAATTGTGGTGCCCACCACCAATGAAACAGAAGACAAGACGAACTAAAAAAGTATCCAGCATCATAGGCCCCAACAAATGGCAGCATTAACTCAACCTGTTTCACCTTCTAAAACGATAAAATAAAAGAGTGTACATAAAGGAAAACCATTCGCTTAGCAAATAAAACACGAAAACTTCGTAGGAGAATTCCGTTGTATCTGATGGAGTTGGATCCAAAATGATGATCGACATACGTACCCCAAGATCAACAAAACCTACACCACTTTTCTTGAGCATTTTGTATCCGTCACCTAGATAGAAAGATAAAGATTAACCTTACTGATAAAGTGATTCCCATTGTTCAGTGCTTCACCATAACGAGATAATCTCTGACAGTACTAGCACTGACACGGTCACTGGTGTTTAATTTGGTTGATCGTCCAGCCTTTGAAAGGACGTTCAGAAATCAGCAATACGTAATCAGGCGATTCTGAATCAGTTCTAAGGCATGTCTCGTTTGGTTGATTGTATCAGATTTAAGATTAATGACCTAGAGATGAAATAACTTGCCACCCAGGCTACTTCAGAGGTCAACAGTGACTTTAAGCTTGACTGAATACACGAAATCTAGTAGTAAGGATAACATTTATAAAATTGTATTTACTTGAACTTCACGGTTGTTTTGAGAAACTGTCCCATATTTTTACAAGAGATAGTACTGGTCATAAGTAGAAAATTAAGTCGTATAAACATATCTGCAAACTCAAACACTTGTTGAGGTGTGGGACATTTTACTTGTGTCGACAGTGGCCAATACTGGGTGTAGGCGTCCTTCCTTTTGATGGAAATTGATCACTCTGTTGATGACAATATTTGGTCTGTGCTTTGATCAACATTTCGACATATGGGGACCACGCTCACCAGATAATGTTCCTCATGCTGCGTTTTACTTACCTGGTAGCCCCTTGTTAGGAATTTCTTTGTATTAGTTCTCGTGATTTCTTGGTATCACGGGAGAGTCCTACGTTATTTTGATTTTGACATCCGCTACTTAGAGAAAATTTTGCTGAATACGAACGCTGAGTCATCTATTCTCTTTGTTCGAGCTGGATGTGACGTGATGTTGTATGTTCATCCCATACATACTAATCGTTTTAGCCATGTTTTCATGCTACCTTGCATGAGTCATTGTCTATCAAGTTGTACAGATTGCAAGTCATGATGCAGCTAAAATGCTGCGAAAGCGGCCGTGCCTACAAATAAAGGACACACAGCTAAAGCTGTCTTATCTTTCCAAAATCATTTCTTTTTGGTTGCGTTTGTCTCTATACCTGTCCTCTGGATGAGACGCTACTGTTACCTATACAAAGCATTCCGTTTTAGAGGTGTTGCTGGCATTAGAACAAGATCAGTGATTCCGTGGAGTATGGTCATCGTAAACAATGAAATACAGCCGTATTATTCCACACGGAAAACGGTTTTCCGCTATGGCCTGGCCAGTGGCGTTAATGGACAGGAATCTGTCACGTACGCGGAACGCATCATTCTGTTTGGGGAAAACAAGTCTTCAGGATGTTCCAGCGACTTGCAGATATGGGATCATTCGCAACAAGAAGAATCGCAACAGTCTTCATGCCGTTCGTAAGGCGGTTGGGGTTTATGTTTTGATCAGTACTATGTCCTATAATAATAAGGAACACTTTTTCTAATACCCTGTTTATAAAGATAGATCCAAGCAGAGGGTTACCATCAGAAAATCCGTACTTTTTCCTGATAACTTCTTCGAACTAAGACACAGAAGAATATGCATTCCGTAAGGTAGTGCAGAGGGTGGGACGCCATACTGCCGAAATTTCCATATCTACTCCTTCATACTACATTATATTACATCAGTACACCCATTGTTTTAGAACATCGAAGCAGCCTTTCAGCAGATACTAATTCAAGGAAAAGATGTATCATTAACCGTGGCTGCGTGTAGAGGAAGCATCGAAACAGCAATAAAGCGGTGAAAATACCAAACTACTCCTAGGTTACTAAGGGCGTAGGAGGGTGAGTGGGCCAACTCTCAGAAGGGAAACTGCCCATCGCACCCCTGTCAGATTCAGTAGTAAAATGGGCCAATGGATAGCCTGCCAAAAACTGAACACAGATCAAGTATTATAATAGGAAGAAGGTGTTCTGAACTGTGAAAAAAGAGGCAAAACAGAAACAGTGAATGGTCCAAGCTCAAGATCGGCAGCATCGTCCGAATTGTAAACTCGCAGCTTCGTGGATGTATAATTACGGTGCAGGATTTCAAAGCTGGAGATCCGTTTTCAAATCTCCCTCATGCCTTTTTTTCACAAGATTATGAACTTTCCGTCCGGCCATTGACGTGTCTGTTCTCCTTCTGCAGTGTTGACAACTGTCGTAATATACAATGGTCATAGAATAAGAGTCATACGATAAGAATATACACTCCTGGAAATTGAAATAAGAACACCGTGAATTCATTGTCCCAGGAAGGGGAAACTTTATTGACACATTCCTGGGGTCAGATACATCACATGATCACACTGACAGAACCACAAGCACATATACACAGGCAACAGAGCATGCACAATGTCGGCACTAGTACAGTGTATATCCACCTTTCGCAGCAATGCAGGCTGCTATTCTCCCATGGAGACGATCGTAGAGATGCTGGATGAAGTCCTGTGGAACGGCTTGCCATGCCATTTCCACCTGGCGCCTCAGCTGGACCAGCGTTCGTGCTGGACGTGCAGACCGCGTGAGACGACGCTTCATCCAGTCCCAAACATGCTCAATGGGGGACAGATCCGGAGATCTTGCTGGCCAGGGTAGTTGACTTACACCTTCTAGAGCACGTTGGGTGGCACGGGATACATGCGGACGTGCATTGTCCTGTTGGAACAGCAAGTTCCCTTGCCGGTCTAGGAATGGTAGAACGATGGGTTCGATGACGGTTTGGATGTACCGTGCACTATTCAGTGTCCCCTCGACGATCACCAGTGGTGTACGGCCAGTGTAGGAGATCGCTCCCCACACCATGATGCCGGGTGTTGGCCCTGTGTGCCTCGGTCGTATGCAGTCCTGATTGTGGCGCTCACCTGCACGGCGCCAAACACGCATACGACCATCATTGGCACCAAGGCAGAAGCGACTCTCATCGCTGAAGACGACACGTCTCCATTCGTCCCTCCATTCACGCCTGTCGCGACACCACTGGAGGCGGGCTGCACGATGTTGGGGCGTGAGCGGAAGACGGCCTAACGGTGTGCGGGACCGTAGCCCAGCTTCATGGAGACGGTTGCGAATGGTCCTCGCCGATACCCCAGGAGCAACAGTGTCCCTAATTTGCTGGGAAGTGGCGGTGCGGTCCCCTACGGCACTGCGTAGGATCCTACGGTCTTGGCGTGCATCCGTGCGTCGCTGCGGTCCGGTCCCAGGTCGACGGGCACGTGCACCTTCCGCCGACCACTGGCGACAACATCGATGTACTGTGGAGACCTCACGCCCCACGTGTTGAGCAATTCGGCGGTACATCCACCCGGCCTCCCGCATGCCTACTATACGCCCTCGCTCAAAGTCCGTCAACTGCACATACGGTTCACGTCCACGCTGTCGCGGCATGCTACCAGTGTTAAAGACTGCGATGGAGCTCCGTATGCCACGGCAAACTGGCTGACACTGACGGCGGCGGTGCACAAATGCTGCGGCCAACACCGCGGTTCCTGGTGTGTCCGCTGTGCCGTGCGTGTGATCATTGCTTGTACAGCCCTCTCGCAGTGTCCGGAGCAAGTATGGTGGGTCTGACACACCGGTGTCAATGTGTTCTTTTTTCCATTTCCAGGAGTGTATTACCATCGCAAGTAAATTGGTTCAAATGGCTCTAAGCATTATGGGACTTAACATCTGAGGTCATCAGTCTCCTAGACCTAGAATTACTTAAACCTAACTAACCTAAGGACATCACACACATCCACGCCCGAGGCAGGATTCGAACCTTCGACCGTAGCAGCAGCGTAGGTTCCGGACTGAAGCATCTAGATCCGCTCGGTCACAACGGCCGGCCGCAAGTAAATGTAATGAATAGTGAGAGCAGGCGAGATTCCGCATGTACCTCTCACAGAAATGAAAACAACAAATAAACAGGTGTGTACTACGTTACAACAAAGGAATTCAGAGCTATTGCATCTAGTACTTGTGTAGAACAAATAGGAGGTACGTGCTTGTGGAGGTCTCATCTTTAAACCTTGCTATTGCAAACGGACGTTACACCACGACGCACACACAAATTTGAATACAGCGAACAGACACGGTCGGTATTGCACATCTTGAACTTGTACCGTTCACTGTTTCGATTTTTTTTTTTTTCCCAATGCAGTACACCTTCTTCCTGTTTTCAAGTTTCTTCTGTGTTCAGTTTTTGACAGGCTATCCACTGGGTCAACTTACCACGATCACGATATCTGGTGTGGGTGTGTTTGAGGGGAGGGGGGGGGGGGCGTTTCCCTTGTCAGATTTTGATAATATTTCCAAGCGTTACAAAGACTGCCAACTTTCTTCAGCTATTCAGAAATGTGCTATCCTGTACCGACAATATCAATGAGTCACTCGTACAACTACATGAGCGTAACACATTGTGGGGATATGAAAAGGAGTGATCATACAGGATTTATTCCAATCCCATCCTGTGTGCACGCTGTATCAGCGCGAATCGGCCACCAGTAGTTTGTTCCGGGGATTTTTACAACTGATGTGCGGAATATTACTCTGCGCTGCTATGACTGATGACCCACAGCGCATGAGATAACCTGATGACTCAGTACCCGGGTGAAACACGTAATTTTTGAGCCAATAACTATTGTCTTTGTCAAACATAGGTAGACAGGAGGCAGATTTCCGTTTCTTGGCAAGATATTAGGAAAATGCAGTCAGACTTTAAAGGAAATTGCTTAAACGGTTCAAATGGCTCTAAGCACTATGGGACTTAACATCTGAGGTCATCAGTTTCCTAGACGTAGAACTACTTAAACCTAACTAAACTAAGGACATCACACACATCCATGCCCGAGGTAGGATTCGAACCTGCGACTGTAGCAGCAGCGAGGTTCCGGACTGAAACGCCTATAGCCGCTCGGCCACAGCAGCCGGCGAAATTGCTTAAATAAACACTCTTATGACCCATACCAAATGGATTAAGTGGAAATGTTGGACGTCTAGAAAGTAGCAAGAATATTTCCAGGTTTGTTTTATCCACACAAGAGCGTCGCGCAAATGCCGATAACGTGGACTATGCCGCGAAAGCTTACTTTCAAAACTTCAAGAACCGATATTGAGTGAGTACGCTAGCAAATAGCAATACACTACAACTTCTTACGAGACCCTCCCGTAGGGACCTCGAAGACAAGACTACATTAACTATATATGTGATTAGACTGTTCCATAAAACTTCGGGAGAACTACCAGATCGTGCGGTAGCGTTCTCGCTTCCCACGCCCGGGTTCCCGGGTTCGATTCCCGGTGGGATCAGGGATTTTCTCTGCCTCGTGATGGCTGGGTGTTGTGTGCTGTCCTTAGGTTAGTTAGGTTTAAGTAGTTCTAAGTTCTAGGGGACTGATGACCATAGCTGTTAAGTCCCATAGTGCTCAGAGCCATTTGAACTACCAGATGTCTGCAACTTCCTGCCACGGTACTTCGGCGCAGTGTCTTCTGGCCATCTTCAGGTGAATTACGGGGAAAATGCTCTAGCGCGTGTATTTAAGACCCCGCCGACACATGCGTGGTGTATTCAGTTGGCGCTACTCGAGTACTTCTGTTATAAGTCTGTGTGCCGCGCATTGCGCCCTCCGTGGTGGAAGCTTAGCACGATAAAATTGCACAGAACACCGGCTACGCAGAACACCAAGGTTTTCTATGACTGTATTCCAAGCAGAATTTAAATGGAAGCCGCCGTCTCGATTAATAAGGCGCCCAGTCGTATTTCACTGATTGATTGATGACGGAGCTCCATAGGTTTGACGTATGGGCCACAATATTTGTTTCATAGAATTTCATCAAATGATCAGTGGAAATACAATGTTCGACGATAGCGGACTCCTTGACCTGAAGGAGGTGAGTATGCCGTTGAAGTACTATGCGATCCTGCACAGTGTGCTTCGTTTGCCCTACATAAAATTTACAACATTCGCACGGAATCCTGTAAACACCTGCCTTGCGCGACTCTAAGATGTTGGTAGGAGGACGAATGATTACTTTAAATTTTATCTTCTTAATACCCTGCCTATTTTCGCTGAAACATTCTCAACATGTGGTAGATAAGCAGTCGTTTTGAAGACCTCATCCTCTTCTTTGTTCTGTCGTTTGTACCCCTGTAGTGCTCTCCATACTTGCTGAGACGAATGTCCATTCTTCAGGAACACAGTTTGCGCGTGTTCCAGTTCCATTTGCAAACTATCAGCATCACAGTGTCACATGAGAGTGTTAGCTCTGTAAGCGAAGTAAAGTGTGTAAGCAAAAGGTTAATGATAATTTCCTTGAAACAACAGGTTAATGACAATTTCCTTGACATGTGCAAAAAACGTGTACACTGCAATTAAAGCACATATTCCGGTCAACAAAGGAAATAAAACAAACCCAGGGAAATTAAATAAATCATGGGAGGTGAGGAAACTACAATCTTAAAATTCCACAAAATCATGATAAAATTCTAATGGGCAATTTTGAAGCAAAGCTAAGGAAAGAGAGAAAATTCGAGAAAACCATTGATGATTTCCCCGCATACAAATGGACTGATCAAAATTGAAAGAGACCAGCAAAAATATGTAGAAATTTAAGTCCCAGAATTAAGTCAACACATTTTAAGAAGAAAAACCACAAAAAAGTCATCATTCGACAAGGATATAGGCGAATTCCAAACTGATCATAATGCAATGTCGTATCCACATCACGAGAGATTTTAATTCTTCAAGTACACAAAGAGGAAATGTTGACAAAGGCGACTAGCTAACGCAACTGAATCTAAGTTTAAAGCCCCGAAAATCAACAAAAGGATCTCACTAAAGCTGATACTAGTAAAATACAAAACGCAAACACAAAACTGAGAATAACTCTAACACGAGATTATCAAAATTGCCCAAAAACAAACTCCTTTAAAAAAGGGGAAAAACATCCTTGGTGGACTGAACTCTGTAAACAAGCACTAAAATCTCGACACAAGGTATTCGAAATATTGAGTAGTAGCAAATCAGAAATGCATATAAAGTGCTTCTGGAAACTAGAAAAAGTTTCAGAATTAATTAGACAAACAAAACGACAATTTGAGAACAGCCAACTCGTGAAATTCAAGAAGCCTTCTAAAAAACAAAGCCAGGACTTCTATAAAACCTTTGAAACAAAACTAGATGGGTACCAACTCCAAAGTCTCACCTTTAAGAAAGTAACTTGGGCAGTTAACACTTAATAACCAAGAAAACTCCAGAGAGCTTCACAAATATTTAAAAAATTGTAAATTTCCCTGAGCCACAGAAAGATTTGCACCAGAAATTCCCATAAAACCAATCCAGATTGAGACGCAATAAATTGAGAGGAAACTGCTAGACAAATAAAAAGGTTATAACGAAGCATCTGACGAAGACGAAATTGTTGCAGAACTTCTGAAATCAGGTGGCAGAATTTACATTGATCATATGAAACATTTGGCAAACTGAGAAAATTCCGGGTGACTGAAGAACTACATTGATGAATTAACTACATAAAAAGGGAGACAGAACGAATGTTAACAATTGTAGAGGGATCTCTCTCCTTGTCACATAGAAAATTCTATTTCATTATCTTCGGAATCGAGCACAACAACTTCAATGCAAAATTGACGAGTATCAACCAGGTTTCAGACAAAATAGATCCTATTCAGAATAAATTTTACTTCTGGAACTAATTCTCAGGAATAAAAAATGTACATTAATAAATTAATTTGTACCTTCGTAGCTTTCAAAAAGTCCTATAACTCAGTGGGACATAAGTGTCTCCTCCAAATTCTGATAGAATAAATGTCTGGGTCCCAAAACCACCGGAACTTTTAGTGAAACGCAAAATGGTACTAGGTCTGAAATAAAATTCAAGGGAGAAATTTTGTAACATTTTGAAGTTAAAATAGGAATGAGACAACGCTATAGACTTTCTCTATTACTTTTCAACTGTGCGTTAAAAAGATAATCCAAAAACGTCGAAAACTAAATTCCGAACTTTAAGTTGAAGAATCAATAAAACTAGAAAATTTCTTAAAGCGTTTATTAACGACCGTGGCAACAGTTGCAGTATTTATATCAGGGGACAAATTTCAAAACTGGCAGGTTCATTTTCACTTGAGTTCGATTCTGACTCGGTAAGAGGAACGTATGGATTGTGGCATTCATCCTGCGTACATTTATGAAGTATGTAGAATGAAGGCTTTCACGACCGGGTGACATGGCTGTTGATATACTTTCTGGGATGTGAGGTCGTGGTCCAAGAACTTTTCTGCTCCTTACGTTTCGTCCAGGACTGCGCTGGACTTCCTCAGAGGCGCTGCTCCGCTGAGTCTTGCCGACAGACTGGTCGGGTGTCTGAGAGCGACTTATATATTGTGAGAAAGGGGGGCGTGGTTCGGGTGACACGTGATAAGCAGTGATAATCCATAGCAAAGATAAAGTTGACTATCGATTACCACCTTGTCAAAGATAAAAATTGTTAGCAATTTTGTAGAGCCACTGTCCATATATCGCTACGTTTCGTAGCCTCCTCTTTCCTATTAAAATTATCGTGATGTTTATAGATTTCGATAGCTTCTCTATAAAGCCGTGGATAGTAATTTAACGTTGTAGATAAAACTTCGGTATCCGAAAACTTCACTTGGTGGTTGCCTGGTTGAAGAGCATGTTCCGCTACAGCTGACTTTTCTATTTTTCCAAGTCGACAAAGACTTTTATGCTCTTTCAGTAGCGTGTTTACGCTTCTTTTGGTAGTACCAATGTAAACTTTACCACAGGTACATGGAATTTTATACACACCACATGTCGACAGGGGGGGGCGTTTATCCTTCACAGATCGTAGTACTTGACTTATTTTCTTTGTTGGTTTAAAGATCGGTTTTATGTCATGTTTTCGTAAAATCTTACCGATCCGATCTGTTACTTTTTTTAATAAAAGGGAGAACTACTGTATTTTTCTATCGTTGTGGTTCATTCTTATCTTTTGGGTTTCTGTTCCTTGGACGCAAAATTCTATTATCTCCTTTCTTGAGTAGCCATTTTTTTCAAAAGCCTGCTTCAGATGTTTCACTTCAGCATCCAAATGTTCAGGTGTACATATCCGTTCCGCTCGATCGATAAGACTTTTTATAACACCTCTTTTTTGTTGAGGATGATGATTAGAATTTTTATGTAAATATCTGTCCGTATGTGTTGCCTTCCGAAAAACTTTATATTCCAAGCTTCTATCGGGCTGTCTCATAACTAAGACATCCAAGAAAGATATTCTGTTTTCCTTTTCTATTTCCATGGTAAACTGTATTTTTGGGTGAATTTTATTTAGATAATCAAAGAAATCGTCCAAGGCCTTTCTGCCATGGGACCAAACCACAAATGTGTCATCTACATATCGATACCAACGAGATGGTTTGTTATTAGCTTTGTCTAGGGCTGATTGTTCAAATTTCTCCATATAAAGATTGGCAATCGCAGGGCCTAATGGATTACCCATTGCTACTCCATCAAGATGTTCATAAAATTCGTTATCCCACTGGAACTGACTTGATGTAAGACAATGTCTGAAAAGAACAGTCAAATCTTCTGGAAAAATATCCGCTATGAAAATCATAACTTCGTTAACAGGAATCATTTTGAATAAGGACACAATGTCAAAACTTAAGAATATATTCAGGGGCCAGAGTTAGTCCCTCTAGTTTTTCAATAAAATGACGCGAGTCTTTTATATATGAGTCAGTTTTTCCAATAAATGGTTGTAAACAAGTTGTTAAACATCTTGCTATTTCATAAGTAGGAGAATTGATGGCACTGACTATGGGTCTTAAAGGAAAATCTATTTTATGAATTTTAGGTACACCATACAATCGAGGACACATAGCTTCACTTTTCAATAAAGTTCTTTTATCTTCTTTTCGGATAGAGGTAGATGACTTAATCAAATTATTTGTTTTCCTAAGTACACTGGCTGTAGGATCCCTCGCAAGTTTTTTATACTGTCCTGACGTTAAAAGGTTCAAAATTTTCCTTCGGTAATCTTCTGTATTCATAACAACAGTAGCGTTCCCTTTATCTGCTGGAAGAACCACTATTTCTTCATCTGCATTCAAATCCTTAAGAGCCTTCCTCTCACCTTTTGCTAAATTACTTTCTAGAGGTCTGCTGTGGCTTAAAACTCTAGTGGTTTCAATTCGAATTGCATTCGCGGTTGCCTTAGGGATATTTCGGATACCTGCTTCTATATTCGCGATAATATCTTCAGGGGTTATAGCGTAATTTCCTCCTTTTGCAAGGACGGAAATCTCGTCTTGAGATAACACTTTCTTTGACTTGTTTATAACAGTATCAGTCATCATCGTATTACTTGTAGTTGTTACATTAGCTTGTAACTTTCCGAACTTTTTCTTATGTCTACTAGTAGTCATTTCTATCGTAGCTTCCGTAGTTGTAAACGTAAGATAATCAATTTTATTCCACAGGTCTATCTGTATCTTACAAGCTAAGAATAAATGAAGCTTCAGTAACTCACAGTCAACAGAATCCATTTCTCGTCTTGTGTAATGTATCGTTTCTAGAAGTAATGCTCTTTCTGTATAATCATAAATCCGGTGTACACGAGTTGTCCGGAACATCCTCTTCAGCTTTAAAAAGTTCGGTATAGAAGACGAGTCTCTACAACGTAACAAAAAAGTTAAAGTACAAATTAAATGTGCTCTCTTCTTACGTAAAAATTCCAGGCGTCTAACTGATTTTGAGAAATCCTCCCCGTAGAGTCTTCTGATTGTAGAATGAAGGCTTTCACGACCGGGTGACATGGCTGTTGATATACTTTCCGGGATGTGAGGTCGTGGTCCAAGAACTTTTCTGCTCCTTACGTTTCGTCCAGAACTGCGCTGGACTTCCTCAGAGGCGCTGCTCCGCTTAGTCTTGCCGACTGACTGGTCGGGTGTCTGAGAGCGACTTATATATTGTGAGAAAGAGGAGGCTACGAAACTTAGCGATATATGGAAAGAGGAGGCTACGAAACTTAGCGATATATGGACAATGGCTCTACAAAATTGCTAACAATTTTTATCTTTGACAAGGTGGTAATCGATAGTCTACCTTATCTTTTCTATGGATTATCACTGTTCATCAAGTGTCACCTGAACCACGCCCCCCTTTCTCACAATATATAAGTCGCTCTCAGACACCCGACCAGTCAGTCGGCAAGACTCAGCGGAGCAGCGCCTCTGAGGAAGTCCAGCCGATCCTGGACGAAACGTTAGGAGCAGAAAAGTTCTTGGACCACGACCTCACATCCCGGAAAGTATATCAACAGCTATGAAGTATGTGTAGCTACTTTCATGTTCATTATTAAAATCAGGCACTGTCAACGCCGCCTCAGTACGCCATGCTTAGAAATGAACCTGTAAGGTTTGAAACTAATCGCCTAATGTAAATACTGCAACTGTTGACAGAATCGTTAATAAACTCTTTAACAAATTTAATAAAGATTCTGGTTCTCTGTCAAAGAAACGTTGAAAATGCAAAAAAAAGTGAAAGGAAAAACCAATACAAGTACAGAGTACATAACTTTTTCAGACGGTCTGGCGATTCTACGCCACGATACTCAAACAAAATAAAAGCAAATGGATTTAAAAAAAAAACGAAGAGCAGTCCTCCAAATATCATATGAAGAAACAAAATACATATGCAGCAACAACCTGGCACCAAAAATTGTTAGAACTAAGTACGACAACATTGAGAGAGTTTCTAAGTTCAAATATTTATGCAAAGCCGCTTATGAAACTACCCTGGGAAATATTGGCTACGAAATTGATTGTAACAAAATTGAAACGGCTTTCAGGTTTACAGGAGAAATCTAGAACAAAGAGTGCATCTCAGAATACTCCAAATTGAGGCACTATAACATACTTATCAAATAAATTTATTGAAATTTAATCTCTAGAAAGCCAATGTCCCGACTGACTGACTCACTGACTCATCTTCGCCCAGCCCAAATCACTAAGGATAAAAACTTGAAATTTGCACAGCGTCTTGATCTTATACTTTAGCCGTAGTTTAAGAAAGGATTTTTCGAAATTCCATCTCTAAGGTAGTTAAATAGGGGATGAAATGTTTTTGAAAATATAGCGTATCGCCATTAAGGCAGATCTGAAGCCTGACCTACCAAAACTGGTGTTTGGTTTCACGGTAAGAAATAAAGAAATATTTGTTTCAGCATTTTTGGAAATTCCATGCCGATTGGTGTGAAATAAGGGATGAAAGGATTTTTGAAGATATATCGTTGCTAAAGAAGTATTGATGTATTTGTAATGCTACACCTATGAAAACTGAGATTTGACGTCTCGATTACAAATTTAAAAATTACGTGTTTCAGTAGTTTCGTAACGTCAATCCAAAGGGGAGACAATGGAAGATGAAATGTTTTATGAAATTATTTCATTATGGAAGCATTTTTAAAGGTAAATCGATAAAAATTTGAATTTCGCTTCTCGGATGAAATAAAAAATTTGTGTTTCAGTATTTTGGAAATTCAGCCACCTATAGGAATGAAAGGAAGATGGATGAGATTATTTCATTCTGAAAGCATTTCCAGAGCTAAATCAATGAAAATTTGTTTTTGGCATCTCTGTTATAAATTGAAAAATACGTGTTTCACTGTTTCTGGGAATTTAACCCCTAAATAGGGGATAAAATTTTTAAGGAAATATTTCGTCATATTAAAAAGTTTTTAAAGCAAAATCTATGATAACTGACATTTAACTTCTCGATTAGATAGAAAGAACTGTGTGTAAGAAGAGGAAGGTTTATATGAAAATATCACCACAAGAACGCAGAAGGCATGATAAACGAAAACCTACTACTCCAGGTACCAGAATCGTATTTTGTTCAGAAGTACATTCGGAAAAGACCATACTACTATGGCATTAATTAGCTTGAAAAGCTTAAAATTCATGAACAACATAAAAATTCCATTAAAGAAAAACAAACAGACCATAGTATGCACGGGCGCTAAGCCAGTTACGTATATAGACAGTTGATCCATCCCGGGAATCGAGAATCTCGACGATTTTGATATCGATACTGACAAGACCGCATCAAAATCTCTAACGTTCTTCAAGAGACTAGACTTACAAAATGAATCGTGAAGCGGAGTTCACTTTATACATGAAGAGAGGGGAGATTTAATAAAATATTTTTATTTACTTACTAAAACATGACTAGAACTTACATTATACTTTTTCATGCAGTAATACTACACTCCTGGAAATGGAAAAAAGAACTCATTTACACCGGTGTGTCAGACCCACCATACTTGCTCCGGACACTGCGAGAGGGCTGTACAAGCAATGATCACACGCACGGCACAGCGGACACACCAGGAACCGCGGTGTTGGCCGTCGAATGGCGCTAGCTGCGCAGCATTTGTGCACCGCCGCCGTCAGTGTCAGCCAGTTTGCCGTGGCATACGGAGCTCCATCGCAGTCTTTAACACTGGTAGCATGCCGCGACAGCGTGGACGTGAACCGTATGTGCAGTTGACGGACTTTGAGCGAGGGCGTATAGTAGGCATGCGGGAGGCCGGGTGGATGTACCGCCGAATTGCTCAACACGTGGGGCGTGAGGTCTCCACAGTACATCGATGTTGTCGCCAGTGGTCGGCGGAAGGTGCACGTGCCCGTCGACCTGGGACCGGACCGCAGCGACGCACGGATGCACGCCAAGACCGTAGGATCCTACGCAGTGCCGTAGGGGACCGCACCGCCACTTCCCAGCAAATTAGGGACACTGTTGCTCCTGGGGTATCGGCGAGGACCATTCGCAACCGTCTCCATGAAGCTGGGCTACGGTCCCGCACACCGTTAGGCCGTCTTCCGCTCACGCCCCAACATCGTGCAGCCCGCCTCCAGTGGTGTCGCGACAGGCGTGAATGGAGGGACGAATGGAGACGTGTCGTCTTCAGCGATGAGAGTCGCTTCTGCCTTGGTGCCAATGATGGTCGTATGCGTGTTTGGCGCCGTGCAGGTGAGCGCCACAATCAGGACTGCATACGACCGAGGCACACAGGGCCAACACCCGGCATCATGGTGTGGGGAGCGATCGCCTACACAGGCCGTACAACACTGGTGATCGTCGAGGGGACACTGAATAGTGCACGGTACATCCAAACCGTCATCGAACCCATCGTTCTACCATTCCTAGACCGGCAAGGGAACTTGCTGTTCCAACAGGACAATGCACGTCCGCATGTATCCCGTGCCACCCAACGTGCTCTAGAAGGTGTAAGTCAACTACCCTGGCCAGCAAGATCTCCGGATCTGTCCCCCATTGAGCATGTTTGGGACTGGATGAAGCGTCGTCTCACGCGGTCTGCACGTCCAGCACGAACGCTGGTCAAACTGAGGCGCCAGGTGGAAATGGCATGGCAAGCCGTTCCACAGGACTACATCCAGCATCTCTACGATCGTCTCCATGGGAGAATAGCAGCCTGCATTGCTGCGAAAGGTGGATGTACACTGTACTAGTGCCGACATTGTGCATGCTCTGTTGCCTGTGTCTATGTGCCTGTGGTTCTGTCAGTGTGATCATGTGATGTATCTGACCCCAGGAATGTGTCAATAAAGTTTCCCCTTCCTGGGACAATGAATTCATGGTGTTCTTATTTCAATTTCCAGGAGTGTATTTTTATTATGATTTTGACGGATGATGGATGCAATGTAAGTTCTAATGGCAAAAAAATATTTTTTATGATAAAATTAAAATTTATTGATTTTCGCATTTTTATCATACTTGTATCGCGAAATCTTGCGGCTTGCCAAATTTTATGCTTCTAAGTCAACGGGAAGTACCCAACAGTTATTGACGAGTGAGTTTGGGAGTATCAAAATATTTGACGTAAATGGACGTATCTTTTGATTACACTGACTGAGAAGCTTAAATGTTTTACTCCGCTAAGGGACGCAGTGTGCAACACAAATATGAAGCTGGTAGGTCTTCCGGTTCCTGTGTGTGTGTGTGTGTGTGTGTGTGTGTGTTTTGCCTACTGCCTACGGGTGCACAACGGCGAGGTTATCAGCGCCCTTACACACAGTAAAAGGACCGACAGTGGAAAAGGTACGAAAATGTGATCGCACACGCTAAGACAACAGGAAAGAATAAAAGGTGCTATACATGACACTGAAACACAAGAGCCCGTTCTGAGAAAATGAAAGTAGTGTGAAAGCTAAAACAAACGGCAGGAAGTGCCTTATGTTGTGGTCCAGTAGGCGCCAACCGGGGATATAATAACTATACTTTTTCTTCTGATATCCTAAGAACAGTGAGGTAATACGCCTTTAATCGCTGATTGTCCAGTACCATATCGTTAGTTTTCTCGGTATTTACATCTGTGGTTGTTGTAGTTGAGAAGTAGAACCGTGTTTTAACTCCGCCTATCAATTATTTTGTGTTGTAAATTCAGCGGCAGGACCTTTACCAGCTTGCAGTAACTATGGATGAATTTTCACTGTCGATAAACCATCTAAGTACAAGAATTACGTGACGTCGCCATTACCCAGTTTCCTGATTTGAAGAAAATGACTGCTTTAATGTGACTTAAATAGCCGTGTAAAGAACTTATTCCACGTATCAGGTTACCACCAGAGCTACACTATGTGATCTAAAGTATCCTGACACGTGGCTGAAAATGACGTAAAGACTCGTGCGCCCCTCCACTGGTAACGCTGGAATTCAATGTGGTGTTGGCCCACCCTTAGCGGTGATGACAGCCTCCACTCTCGCTGGCATACGTTCAACCAGGTGCTGTAACGTTTCTTGAGGAATGGCATGCGAGGTATCGATGTCGGTCGGTGACACCTGGCACGAAGTTGCCGTCCCAAAACATCCCAGAGGCGTTCTACGGGAATCATGTCAGGACTCAGGGCAGGCTAGTCCATTACAGGGCTGTTATTATCGTGTAACCACTTCGTCACAGGCCGTGCATTATGAACAGGTGCTGGATCGTTTTGAGAGATGCAGTCGCCATCCCCGAAATGCTCTTCAACAGTGGGAAGCAAGAAGGTGCTTAAAACATCAATGTAGTGCTACGCAAAACAACAAGGGGTGCAAGCCTTCTCCATGAAAAACACGACCACACCATAACACCACCGCCTCCGAATTTTACTGCTGGCATTACACACGCTGGCAGGTGACGTTCACCGGGCATTCGCCAAACCTACACCCTGCCATCGGATCGCCACATTGTGTACCGTGATTCGTCACTCCATACAACGTTTTTCCACTGTTCAGTCGTCCAATGTTTACGCTCCTTACACCAAGCGAGGCATCGTTTGTCATTTACCAGCGTGATGTGTGGCTAATGAGCAATCGTTCGACCATTGAATTAAAGTTTTCTCACCTCCCGCGTGACTTTCATAGTACTTGCAGTGGATCCTGATGCAGTATGGAATTCCTGTGTGATGGTCTGGATAGATGTTTGCCTGTTACATATTACTACCCTCTTCAACTGGCAGCGGTCTCTGTCAGTCAAAGACGAGGTCGGCCTGCACGCTTTTGTGCTGTACGTGTCCCTTCACGTTTCACTTCACTATCACATTGGAAACAGTGGACATAGTGATGTTTAGGAGTCTGGAAATCTCGGGTAGAGATGTATGATACAAGTGTCATCCAATCACCTGACCACGTTCGAAGTCCGTGAGTACTGCGGAGCCCTCCATTGTGCTCTCTCATGGGGTCGCTGATATGGAATATCTGGCAGTAGGTGCCAGCACAATGCACCTAATATGAAAAGCCTATGTTTTTGGGGGTGTCCGAATACTTTTGATCACATAGTGTACTTTACTCTGCAACACATAACAACGTAACAAAAAGTATTGTGTTCGGGGGGCGGGAGAGGGGGGGAGGATCTAAAACAGAGTGACCCCATCCATGTCAACCAGAACGAATTCCTAAAACGAAATCCAACTCGGGTTTCTCTTCTGCAAAGCATTCTATATCACACCAACCCTTATCAATAAAAGTGAGATCATATGGAGCAACAAACGAAAGTAGGGCCTGGAATGAAGGTTTTTTTGTAGGCTGGATGCAGCATTTATCCTGAATGAAGGTTCATCGACAAATGTACGAGGATGTGCTGAAAAGTAATTTTTTTATCATGGTTTTAGAGCGCAAAACTGCTACGGTCAATTGTGGCTGACGCGGCGGAGGTTCGAGTCCTCCCTCGGGCATGGGTGTGTGTGTTTGTCCTTCGGATAATTTAGGTTAAGTAGTGTGTAAGCTTCGGGACTGATGATGGCTCTGAGCACTATGGGACTCAACATCTTAGGTCATAAGTCCCCTAGAACTTAGAACTACTTAAACCTATCTAACCTAAGGACATCACACACACCCATACCCGAGGCAGAATTCGAACCTGCGACCGTAGCAGTCCCGCGGTTCCGGACTGCAGCGCCAGAACCGCTAGACCACCGCGGCCGGCTCGGGACTGATGACCTTAGCAGTTAAGTCCCATAAGACTTCACACACATTCGAACATTTTCTTTCTTTTTTTTTTTTTGCTACGGTCTTCTGTGACTTAGTGAACGGTAAAAAACCGAAATTAAAATCAGCAGCAATGGGAGCGAAACTCAAGAAGGAGGGAAACTACAAACGGAAGGAAATATTTTAAAATTGTTGTTGAAGGGGGTTGTTTTACTCGAAAGGACCTTTAAATGGCTGATGTTGTCTCACTAACACTGAAAATCAAGTACGCGATCGGCTGAGCGCGTGTCATCTGCCAAAAGGGAAGATATCAGGCGACAGCTGTAAACGATCGCATAGCGGATTAAAATAGGGGCACTGAAGTAAAAGGTGTCTCACCGTCCACGGTTGAGAGGACTGGAGACAAAACGAGGGAGGATCGCCACTTAAAAGATGTCGATGGCTAAAAAGACAGTGCCCAATCCAGAGTCTAGTTAAAATTACCTCCTCCCGACGACGACGCCGGAAGAAGAGGTCCAAGCACAGGGAAGAGGTTTTATGTCCCGTAATTTATTATCAGGAACTGCAGATCTATGTGTGTGCCATAAAAGAGCAATACGAAGACATAAAAGTCGCTCGGGGAGGTGCCTTGTCATGGTTCGCACGGCTCCACCCACCAGAGGTTGGAGTCCTCCCTCGGGCATGGGTCTGTATGTTGTTCTTAGCGTAAGTTAGTTTAGGCTAGATTAACTAGTGTATAGGCCTAGGGACCGATGACCTCAGCAGTTTGTTCCCATAGGAACTTACCACTACCGACGACATAAAACGCTCTGTAGATCGGTAAAGGGAACCATGCGAACAGTGGCCTATATCGGCTGCCTCGTTTCTGCTGATACCAACATGCCCTGGGATCCGGAGGAATGCCACAGAGATGCCCCCCAAGTGAAGCATGTGGAGGCAGTCCTGATTCAAGTGGACTGGAGGATGGGCAGTATAAAGACCTTGGAGACTGAGAAGAGAGCTGAGTGAATCCGAGCATATAATATACTGTATCCGCTTATGGCAACGGATGTATTGGACAGCCTGGAGAACAGCGTAAAGCTCCACAGTAGAAACCGAACACTGGTCGGTAAGCCGAAATCTAATAGGGGTGTCGCCAACAATATAGACACTTCCGTCATCAAAGGTGGCCTTTCAGCCGTCAGTAGCCGGCCAGTGTGGCCACGCGGTTAAAGGCGCTTCAGTCTGGAACCGCGCGACCGCTATGGTCGCAGGTTCGAATCCTGCCTCGCGCATGGATGTGTGTGATGTCCTTAGGTTAGTTAGGTTTAAGTAGTTCTAAGTTCTAGGGGACTCATGACCTCAGATGTTAAGTCCCATAGTGTTCAGAGCCATTTGAACCATTTGAAGCCAGCCGTCAGTATAAATAAATGTGGAATCCTCCATTTGTGCACATAGAGCAGCAAATGCCAGACGATAAACTATAGGGGGGTGGGGGAGGGTACTATCCTTGGGAAGCTGACAAAGGTCACAGAGAAGGCAGGTCCGGGGGCAAAGCCAAGGTGGCGCCATACTCCACTTGTAAAGAAAGTTTTAGGAAATGGGAAGGAAAGGGAATGTAGCAGTTGACAGAAACGGACTCCTGGTGGTAGTAGAGAGGAAGGACGGCCTGCATACCCTAAATCCAATGAGGCATCGAAAAAAAAGGGCATGGGTCGGATGAGCAGGCATGGAAGACAGATGACTAGTGTATCGCCTCAGCGGAGGTTCATCAGTCTCAGCGTAAAGGTTCTCCATGGCGCTGGTAAAAAGCTCCAGACGTTAAACGCAATCCACCGTGGTGGACAGAGTCTAGACGCCAAAGAATAGACGCCCACGCGGAGGAGTAAACTATGCTTCCATAGTCCAATTTAGAGCGCACTAAGGCGCGATATAGGCGAAGGAGGACCACCCGGTCTGCTCCCCAGGAGGTACCACTCAGAACAGATAGGATGTTGAGGGATCACAGACAGCGAGATGAAAGATATGAAACGTGGGAACACCAGCACAGTTTTCTGTCAAACATAAGTCCCAAGAATTTGGCAACGTCCGCTAACGGAAGGTCAAAAGGACCTAGATGTACGGAAGGCGGATAAAACGCCATACGACGCCAAAAATTTACACATACGGTCTTATTGGGAGAAAATCGGAAGCCGGTTTCGATTCTCCATGAGTGGAGGCGATCGAAACATCCTTGAAGACGTCATTCAAGAAGGCTGGTCCGTTGAGAGCTGTAGTAAATCTTAAAAGATGGAGCCCGGAACATTGGGAAGGAGACAATCCATAATTGGATTTATGGCGATGGCAAATAGTACAACACTTAGCACTGAGCCCTGGGGCACCCCGTTTTCTTGGAAGAAAGTACGGGAGAGAGTAGTGTTCACCCGCACCTTAAATGCGCCCTCTGTCATAAATTCACAGATGAAAAGTGGTAGCCAACCTCGAAATCCACAAGAGAACAGTGTGCAAAGGATGCCTGACCTCCAACGGGTATCGTATGCACTCCATATCGAAAAATATAGCTACCGTTTGGCGTTTCCGAAGAAAATTGTTCATGATATAGGTGGAGAGCGCAACAAGATGGTCAACTGCGGAACGATTATTTCGGAAACCGCACTGGGCAGGTGTTAAAAGGTTTCGGGACTCCAGCCACCAGCCTAAACGGCAATTTACCATACGCTCGAAAACCTTACATACACTACTCGTGATAGAGAGATTGAGCAATGGCTAGAGGGGAGATGTTTGTACTCTCCAGGTTTCAGAACAAGAATGACGATAGCTTCCCGCCATCTTATGGGAAACGTACTGTCGTTCCAAATTCGATTATAATGGTGAAGGAGTTAACGCAGACTAAGGTATGATAAATGTTGCAACATTTGGACATGGATGCCATCCAGTCCTGGGGAGGAACAGCGAGAGGATGAGAGGGCGTGTTGGAGTTCCCGCATAGAAAAAACGGTGTTATATCTTTAGCGATTTTGAGAAGAGAAAGCAAGAGGTCCCACTTTCGCTACCAGTTTCTTCGGGAGAAAGGCTGGTGGATAATTTGAAGAGCTCGAAATCTCAGCAAAGTGTTGGCCCAATGAGTTAGAAATTGCGATTGGGTCCACTAAAGTATCTTGAGCGACAGTTAGCCCAGAGATCGGTGAGAAATTAGATGTGCCGGATAACTGTCGAATTCGACTCCAAACTACAGAAAAGGGAGTGGAGGTGTTAAAGGAGCTGGTAAAGATGTCCCAGCTTGCCTTCTTGCTATCGCGTATGATGCGACGGCATCGCGCACATAACTACTTATAGCAGATACAGTTGGCCAATGTAGGATGATGGTGGAAAACGCGAGGAGCACATCTCTGCTTACATATTGCGTCACGGTACGCAAACTGGGGGTCGCCAGGGCAAAGGGGAGGTACTAGGTATTGAACGTTCTACGACTGTAAGAATAACTCTCATAACGTGAGTGATGCTAGGAAACTGATGGCCATCAAATGTTGCTAGAGAGGAGAAAAGTGTCCAGTCAGCTTGGGAAAACTTCCAGTATATTGGGCGCATAGGTGGCAGTTGTGGCTAGAATCGAAGGGCACATGGAAAACGGTCACTCAAGTGTGCATCAGGAAGAGCAAACCATTTGAAGCACCGAGATAGCTGAACAGTACCGACCGAAAGGTCCAAATGAGAGTAGGTTAACGTGGAGGCAGACAAAAAAAGTAGGTTCCCCAGTGTTGAGGCAAACAAGATCCGCTTGTGGAAGAGGTCAATCAATAGGGGGCTTCTCCGACAAGGACGCGGTGATCCCCAAAGCGGGTGGTGGGCGTTGAAGTCCTCAACAAGCAAATAGATGGGTGGTAGCTGACCAAGGAGATGAACGAGATCGGCTCTTGCCAGTGGATGATGAAATGTATACGGTACAAGGAGAGAAGGTGTATCCAGAAAGGAAAAGATGTACAGAGACAGCTTGGAAAGAACTGTGTAAGGGGATCGGGTGACAATGGACAGTATCATGGAGAAGAATCATAAGTCCTCCATGTGCCAGAGCGCCATCAACAGAGGGGAGATCAAACTGGACTGATTAGAAATGTGGAAAGACTAAGCGATCATAGGGATGTAGCTTTGTTTCTTGAAGACAGAAGATGACTGGGGAGTAGGATCGTAAGAGGATCGACAGTTCATCCCAATTGGAACGAATTCCGCAGGTATTCTAATGGATAACTGACATACAGTGGAAAGAAAGGAGAAAAATCTCACCACGGTTCCTGTCAACTCGACGACTGCTGAGAGCCGATGGCTGATGGCATGGTACTGCATTCAGCCAGAGGCAGAAAATCGAGATCCATTGGCTGTTTGGGGGCAGCTCCTGCCGCCAGTGATTGGCTGGTTGATCGGCAGCCACTGGTGCATCTTGGTGGCATGGAAGACGACCGAGGGTGGCTACTGCTGGGTGGCACTATAGAAGTGACGCCCCATGGCGGAGAAGGAGAGAAACTTCGTTTTTTATGAGTCTTCTTGGGAACAGGTCGTTGAGATAAGGGAGTTGATGGTAATGAGGTCTGGGTACATACAAAATATTTACGAGTAGGCTCTTTATTGGAAGTCCAGGCGTCCGATTTTGGGGCCCATGATTTAGCAGGAGCCGATGAAGGTTGAGCCCTAGAGTTAGTGGGTGATATTGCGGAGGTTGAACGGGTGATCTTTGGGCTGGCCGTTCTGATGACCAAGTCGCTAGAGGTGAGATCGCAGATCTGCGTGGCTACCTCCTTAGTAAGTCGAGGAAAGGCGAGGAGAGTGCTTTATTTACCTGCTGGGAGCACAGTTGGCTTTCTACTGGTGAATAACTTACGAGCAGCAAAGGCAGATAGCTTTTCCTTCACTCAGACTTCCTGAATAATTCGTTCATCTTTAAAAATAGGTAAGTCTCTAGAGGAAGCAGCGTGGTCGCCCATACAGTTGATGGAGGTGGACAATCACCCTAATGGGCATCCCTGCCACAGTAAACGCATTTTCCCGTATTGGAACACGACTGGCTGGTATGATTAAACCGCTGACACCGATAGCAACGCGTAGGAATTAAACTAAGGTACGAGCATATGGGATTGGTTCCCAAATATGTGAGTGGCTCGAAGACTTCTTAAGTAATAGAACCCAGTAGGTTATCCTCGATGGTGAGTGTTCATCGGAGGTTAGGGTATCATCTGGAGTGCCCCAGGGAAGTGTGGTAGGTCCACTGTTGTTTTTTATCTACATAAATGATCTTTTGGAGAGGGTGGATAGCCATGTGCGGCTGTTTGCTGATGATGCTGTGGTGTACGGGAATGTGTCGTCGTTGAGTGACTGTAGGGGGATACAAGATGACTTGGACAGGATTTGTGATTGGTGTAAAGAATGGCAGCTAACTCTAAATATAGATAAATGTAAATTAATGCAGATGAATAGGAAAAAGAACCCCGTAATGTTTGAATACTCCATTAGTAGTGTAGCGCTTGACATTTTTGGAACACAACCTACGACCAGCTTAGAGACAGAAATGATGACACTTTCTGCAGGACATGACCATCATTTTGCAGGACAATGCTCAAGCAAGTACAGTGCAAGATGTTACTGATTTGTTTGACTGATGGGGCTGCTAAGTGCTATACCACCTACTGCGCTCCCCTGACTTAAGCCCTCGTAAGTTCAACTCAATTTGAAGGAAACACTTCATGGCATTCGCTTCAGAACGTCTACAAATTCGTCGGGCAATAGACCGCGCCGCTCGAACTGTCAACACAACTGGCACTGCTGAGAGTATCCTACGACTTCCACATCGCTGGCAACGGGTTATACACAATGCTGGTGACTACTTTGAAGGTCAATAAAGCTTTGAAACAAGTATCTATTTTGTACGAAATGTAAATAAATAGTTGGCACTATTAAAGTTCCAACCCTTGTAGTCCCGACTTGGCCCCATCCGAATTTTATCTGTTGCCCAAACTAAAAGAATACCTCCGAGGAATTCACTTTGATAGTGATGAGGTGGTGCAAGTAGAGGCGATGTTGTTGCTCCAGCAATAAAACAAAACATTCTACAGTGACAGTGTCAACAAACTGGTCCCTCGTTGGGCGAAATATGTTAGCCACTAGGGTACTATGTTGAGAAATACATATTTAGCCACGAAGGATAAAGATGTACAATGTCAATAAAGTTCGTTTTATTTTAAACTTATTTTAAACTATTTTCACATAAAAAATTCGGAGGCATTACTTTTCAACACGCCCCCGCGGAAGTAACTTCAGGCGTCCCGCTGGTAAGTGTGATGGGACCCTTCATGTTTATGTTACGTTTTAATGACGTTCTGTAAGTATACGAACTGCAATGATCTCATAGGCCCACTCGTAGGTAATGCCGGCAGCGACTTTAACTCCGTACATTAATGGAAATATACAATAAGTCTGCGAAGGAGATGGCTTACAAAACACACGTACGACTCATCCTGTTCTATTATACACGAGTGTGGGACTCTTGCCCAATGGGACTATCGGAGGCTACTGAACGCATAGAAAGAATGGGGAACGTATGGTCACAGTTTGTTTGGCCCATGGGAGAATGTCATAGACATTCATGAAAGCCTTAATTGGCAGACGCATGAAGGCTGACCCGTGAGAGCCTATAAGGTTTCGAGAAGAAGCATTCACTCTTCTTGCGCGAATGGAATGGGTGTAAGGCTTAATTGGTGGCAGAACAGGACGTTTCTTCTGCTATGCACGTCATAGTAGTTCGCAGAGTATAGATGTAGACGCAGATGTTACGAAAAAGAATGATCCACATCAGCGCACGGCCAAACGAGAGTCTCCTCGGGCCAGCGCTGTGCCAGAGGAGTGAGCACGTGTGACGCCTTCGAGCGCCTGTGGGTGTGCGCGCGAAATAATGGGCCTGCGCTGTTTGGAGGCCGAGGTCGCCGGCTGCAGCTTCCCCTCGCGTGGAGTGCGGGAGACTGCACGTGCGGCCGAGGTCAGGCGGGGGGTCCTGGCAAGAGGAGCTAAGTCAGGGGGAAATAAAAACTGCTTTCTCTGTCTTCCTTACACGGGATAACTTAAAGTACAATCGGCTCTCCATAACTCCAAGTTCAAGGGAGCTAACTAAAAGTTCGAATAATGCAGCAATTCAAAGCGAGTTTGACTAATCGAGGTGGAATCGAGACATAGTCGAAATAAGACTATAACGTAAAAGACTGTAATGTAGTTTCAACAACGTCTGTGTTCCTTTACAAAGGAAGTCAGAAAGTAACGACTAGAACTCTAAACTAATTTTTTTACCAGTTCATTATTTTAAAAATCTAGTTTAATTCATTTTTCCATGCTGAACGAATTCTGTCGTCAACGCTCGCATTTTCGGCACAAATATTTTCAAAATGGAGTTATGTTTTTGTTTAATACAGTAATTAGTGAGACAGTACTCGCTTGCGGCGAGATCCTCGGTACCCCGACTAACAGCAAAGACTTAGGCTTTTTTGTCCCCTACACTTCAATAAGAATTTTTGAGAAGCGGAAACTCACCTGGCCATATCTGCTTTCTCCCTCCTTACGATGCTTTTCAGCGATTTTGTCTCGCTGCTTCGGGAATGTCGATCACAGAATCCCGAAACCTTTCTTTACACCCTACTTGTTTTAGTCTACATTCCACGAGCTCAATAAGCCGCCCCTTTCTGGCAAATGTTGAAGACTTATACTTCTTTGAAGTCATTTTTAAAACTGATTTATATAAGGCGGTAAGTTAAGCGTTGTTGAAAAATGAAGGGGTGTCGCAAAGAGTTGAATGGCGAAAGAATTATGTGAACAGTGAACGAAACAATTCGAATTACCGTCTATTAGATAGCCGCTGTCTGTCACGAATATCGATTCAATTACTCAAGTGTACGAAAACAGATAGGGCCTTTCAGATTTATCAATGTTTTTGCGAAGGTTTTGACAACAAGTTCGATTTATCGAAAAATTCGCTTTATCGAGGTTCGAATCAGGAATAGTTGATTGTATTTACAAGTACCTATTTCATCTTGCCGAACGAGGTGGCGCATTGGTTAGCACATTGGATTCGCAACCACGAGGACGGCAGGTCAAATCCGAGGCTGGTCATCCAGATTCAGGAAGCCCGCCACGCTACCACCTGGTAAAGAAAAAGAAAAAAGAAGTTGTGAAGACAAAGGCAAAAAAAAAAAAATCTGGTGGTGGAAAACAAGGGTCGGTAGAGCATTTGCTGAAAGAAAGTCCGCCCTGAGTGCTGCACAACCTTCACTCGGAGGCTGGAATGCGCCAACATGCCATTCGATGTACCTCGATTGAGTACGGCAAGGAAGTAGCTGCGTGGCGCCGGCACACTACCGACTATTTCTGCGTCCTTCTCCGCGACCTAGACGTCCAGCAGCCCACCCCTGAAATCCAGATGGAACGCAGCAGGATTAAGGCACAAATCGTGACGCTAACACGCCGTAGACAGCAGGGGCCGGTGAGGACCAGACGTCAAGATTCGTCGGAATAGGAACACCCCACCTTGCATCATATCGCCTCCGATGGGAAACAATGACGACAACGACTCGTCACGGAGATCTACACCTGTCGCATCCAGCACGTCACTTGTCAGGCCGAAATTGTCAATGACTCTGTAGGCCACTACCGCAAAATGTACCAGCAGCAGCCTACAAACAACTGTGCTCAGGAGATCGTGTTACCAAACGTCACACGCGCCCTCTCCAGCGATCAGGTGGACCAGCTGACGTATCCGGTTACGTGCGACGAGGTCCACGATGCTATCAACAAAGATGCTTTGAATAATTCGCCTCGCGTTGACGGATTGCCGACAGAATTTTATCGCACCTTCCTTGCGCTAATGGCGTCGCGGTGAACGAAAATGTTCCACAATCTGTTGACGACGGACAACGACGAACCGCCAGCCTTTGTCATGCGAACTGTAATACCCATTCACAAACCTATACCGGCAGCGTCGACAGCATATAACTGCCCCATAACTCTCTTTAACGCAGTCTATAAGACTTTTGCACGACTCCTGGCGACGCGACGCGCTGTCGTTAGATACTCCCTTTCAATCTATCCCCGGAACACGCATCTCCTGGTGGCTCAGTTAATATACAAACTGCCACAGGGGAACGTCGCGATTTAATCGCACTGGCAGTGGCGTGCACTCTCTGCGCCGCAGTGAGTGCCATTGATTTTCACAGCGCATTCGACAAGGTGTAGCACTGTTTTCTATTCTCCGCAACGAGCCGAATGGTTTTTCCACCTCCCTTAATTGCTATCGTCCGGCAACTGTACGGCAGCGCCCAATCTATTCAGGTCAATGACCGTATAGCGGGACCAGTGACCATATGTCGCTCCATGTAGCAGGGCTGCCCACTTTCGACACTGCTCTTTGCCATAACTCTGGAGCCACTCATTGGGAGCCTGACGACCCACATTTTTTACTCTGCGACAGTACACTTTTCGTTGTCATGCGTATGACGCAGACCGAAACATAGATGGTACTCGATTTGATATCAAAATACGGAACTGCAGCGGGCAGTACTATGAATGTGGTTCAATCCTCGACGATGCTCATTAGACACGGCCTCTCACACGACGACTTAAGCGCCCCTTAAGTCCATAAGAACCTACGATACCCCGGTATCATTTTCGCCTTCACCATGGGTCGCTCTGCTGCCATCAGTTTTCGGCGTACTCCCCAACTTATCCACACGGCAGTGCGACAAAGTTTTCTCCACCGATTCGATTATTTACAACTTGTTGAATACATTGATCAACATGTGGCCTCCAAGATGGTCTGCATCGCACAGGTATTCCCAGTGTCGTCAACTACTGGATGCAGCCTCCAGGCCACGTCCGGATACTTTCTTACGGCCTGTAAGCTCTTTAAGGTCCGTTACGAAACGCTCGTCCTCCCACCATGAGCAAGAGGCCTCTGCCTTGTCAATATGCGGCTCCGAGCGGCGTCTTCGTCCGTGCCGTCCATGTACAAACACTGGAACAGGGGAGACTCCCTTATGTGCAGCGTGCCGGGGGCCACACCACTGACCATCTGGTGCACATTTCTGATTTCATCGTTCACTTCAGTTTCGCTCACACTCACTTACCCAGCGCTTACCTACCTCGAACCGAGGATTTCTACACCCCACGGCTTCCTTGCCTATCCTGCAACAATGTCGAACTCAAACATCCATCTACGCTGTGGCCCAAGGTTTGCCATCATGTCCACTAGTCCTTCCATCCATCCAACGTCCAGTCAACGTGGTATCATGTCGCAAGTGAAAAATTCGCCACAAATCGACGTCTTCACACAATAGGACTGTCGGACACTCCGCTTTGTACAATTCGCCACCTCCTGGATGACGATGCCCTCCACTTGACTTGTGCTGCCACCAGTGACGTCTGGAACTGAGTCGACAGTTTGTCCTTCAGACTCGATTGACCCGTGGGCTTTATCCATCCTAGGGTATCCCCGCCACCAAAAATCATGCTATTGTATGGGTCAAAGGATGGATGATTACTTACCTGTATACTGGTGACGGTAAATCACGCTTTGACTTCTGGCAGTACTTGAAAACTGCCCACAAAGAAATCGAGCGTGGACCGCGCCACCGCAACTTCTTTGCCAAATACCTCCGCCCGATTTTGGCGTTATCCTCACTCAGCTGGATGGTGCCACAAGCGTACAACACTCCCGCCTCTCCGCCTGCTGACGTCTGAGATTCTCCACGTTACATTTCTATGTCGTACCCCACAGCAGCGTAGGCACATGCACACCAGCGCTTTTCTTTTATAAGTTTTACCAGACCATGCTGGTCATTCTCCCAACTCTACTGTGCCCTACTCCTGGGCTTCCGCCCTCCCTCTTTGTCTACGGCGTCTCACCTCTTAGCTTACTTTTTGTTCTTCCTTTCCATTGCCTTCACATCTTGTTAATAAAGCCCTGACAACCCTGTCTCCACTGACTCGAAGCTGACCCTACCACCTGGTAAAGAAAAAGAAAAAAAGAAATTGTGAAGACAAAGGCAAAAAAATTCTGGTGGTGGAAAACAAGGGTCTGTAGAGCATTTGCTAAAAGAAAATCCGGTCATCCGAATTGTGGTTTTTTAAATTTCCCTAAATCGTTCCAGGCAAATGTCGGCATGGTTACTTTGAGAAGGGCACAACCGATTCCCTTCCTCAGCCTTTCATGATCCGAACTGTCGACGGGACGTTAAAACTCTGATCTTCCTTCCTTCTTGGGCACCTTCGGAGTAACATTTATGTAAGAATAGTAATTTTAGTTTCCTCAGTGTAGTAAAAACTTGAAAGTAAAATACTGATATTCGTTTCATAAATTCAAACACCTTTTCCTTGTTCCAAAATATTTATTTAAGTATTTAACGTCAGACGCGTTTCGCCTTTATTATTAAAGGCATCTTCATTGAATATTTTAGATCTCGAACAATACTTCTTTGTTCTTACTTATGATACTTATAGATTTGAAATTGTTCACATTATAATTTTCACATGAACAAAATGTTATTTATAGTTACTCGATTCTGCTGCCTATATCTGCGTTTTCTTTCATCTAGTCGAAGGTCGGAGGACACTCTGCCACTTCATTTATGAAAAATATACAAGGTATTTCAGCTTAGCGAGCTACACAATCACTTCAACAGTATAGTAGTAGTTTGTTAGTTCTTCAAGGGAACATTCTTTCATATATGAGGTGGAAGTGTGTCCTCTACCCCGTGACCAGGTCAGAGGAGACGCGATTTTGGAAGGACAAGCGAGAAACTGTAAGCAGCATTTTACTAGCGTAAAAATTATGATTTCAACTGATTCCAATCTGTATCACATTTAAAAATAAAGCTATATTACTGCAGGAAAGATCTACTGGTGATGCGCCACTAATTGACTCTCCTGTCCCTGTTCCATTCACGAATGGTGGGCGGGAAGAATGAATGGCGTCAAACTTCTCTCTCAGTTCTAATTTGTCGAATTTCTTGTAGTGATTACTCGCGAAAGATATGTGGGGGGAAGTAAAATGTTGTCTGACTCTCCCCGGAAAGCACTCTCGCTGAATTTCAATGCTAAACATCTCTGTGATGCACAAAACCTTTCTTGTAGCCTTGTAGAGTCTGCCACTTGAGTTTGTTTAACACCTTGGTGACACTCTCTTGCCGAATAATCTTATTCCGGCCCCTGCTTTTCCTACTGTTGTCATTCCATTTAAAGTCGCACCGGATGGTTACTCCTAGGTATTTTACGGTAGATACTTTTTCCAGAAATTTATCATCAATAATGGTGTAGTTGTATAGTAGTTAATTTCTTCTCCTATGTAATAGTAATATGCTGAGGGTCAACTGGCAATCCCTGTCTTTTGCCTATCAATACTGCCGTCTGACGTTCCTGCCTTCTTGTAGACAACCCCATCTATTGCGAACAGCGTTATAGACATTCCGACATCTCCTACTAGATCATTTAAATAACGGTCCTACCACACTTCCTTGGAAATCTCCTGAAATTACCTTTACATCCCTCGATTTTGTCCCTTTAAGAGCTATGTGTTGAGTTCTGTCTGCAAGGAAGTCTCGAATCCAGTCAGAAATCTGGTCCGATACAAGGTAAGCCCGTATATTTTTAGTAAACAGTAATGCGGGACAATATCTAACGTCTTCCTGAAACAAAGGAATATGGGATCGGCCTGAGCGCCGATGTCTACTGCAATGTAGTCAAAGCTCAGTTTCGCAAGATTTGTGTTTTTGGAATCTATGTTGATTTTCGTTCTCTAGAAACGTCAGTAGAGGGACAAGGTTCGTGCCAGCACACGTTGCATTGTTGCCAAATTTATTCAAGATGGTGGCGATGACGTCATCAAAGATGGCGATATGTAGACTTGGCAACAGCGCATGACGTCATCCAAGATGGCGGATTTGGCGGGAGAATAGTCCAATTGTGCTACGTCCACTAACCTAACCTCAAGAAAAAATGGTGGGAAGTTTGAATTTTTGGCAGGAAAATAGTCCAATTGTGCTACGTCCACTAACCTAAGCCTCCAGAAGAAAAAAAAAGACGGGAAGTTTGAATCCCAACAGGATAATGCATGCAAAGACCGTACTTGTCTTTATTATTGTTATTGATTATCATTCATTAACTTTCATTATTATTTATTATTGTTTATTATCATTCATTATCATTTATTATCATTTATTATTATTTATTATTATTTATTATTATTGACCTGCCTCCACTAGAAATTCCCTCCAAATTCAAATTCCAACATGATAATGGCTGCAAAACCTTACTTTTGTTTATTATTCATTATCATTCATTATCATTTATTAATATTCGTTATCATTCACTGTTATTTATTATCATTCATTATTATTCATTATCATTCATTATCATTTATTATCATTCATTATCATTTATTATTATTATTATTTGTTATTATAGGCCTACATCCACTAGAAAATTGCGCCAAATTCAAATTCGAACACGATATTCTCTCGAAAACTGTACTTCTATGTATTATTATCACTTTTTATTTATTCAAGATGTCCGATTTTCTCGGTGAGAAAGCCATTCTCCTTACATCCATAACAAAAATCTATCACAAGTTCAAATCCCAACACCATAATTGATCACATGTACGAGCTTTCTCCGTCACTTATCTTTTTTCACTGGTAGCCTATCATAATCGTGTAAAATAATAAACTGCACTTATAGTATTGTAATTCAAGTCCTTTGATTTTACAGGGGTAGGGACTGAAGACTTTATTTCAAGCAGTACGGTCATCACTTGTTCTCCAACACAGTCAGCACACACATCTTTGATATCATAGTGCAGTCACCATGACGTCCGCACTCCAACTGCATTAGTTCAAATCCTCCCACGTCGTAAACATGTTTTCGCTAGACAGACTGGAACTTGTCGAGTTTGACATCACAGTGGCCCCTTGTCCACTCACTACGTGCATTCGTCTCCTCCGCACGTTTCCCACCAAAATTGTCTGCCTCGGAGCTGAATCACACAACGGTTGACCGTTCACCGCCACACTTTTAGCGCCACGTTCAAACCTGTCGATGCCAACCACTCACCATCCACAACGTGTCCCTGTGCGAGCGGGAACGCAGTGCTACACTTTTGGCGGCAAAGTCTGCTCGACAGTGGAATCTGTCATGGCTATATAACAGCACGTTTGGACCACACTAGAACGCCAGCTAATTGACTCACTCTCGCGCGTGTAATAACTGTACAATCCCTGCGCCGCCGCTTCGCTTACGTCACACACCCTCAATACACATGACGGACATAGAGTTCTTTAAATACCTGGAAAATGACTCTTTATTTCAGACATTGCGGACATGCAGGTGTGTTCCAGCTGACTTCTCCATGCTCACACATCGAAACTTCAGAGTGCAGCTGATGTACGCGTGGTAGGCTGAGCCCGTTCTATCGGCAGCTCCCTGGCCGGCTGATGTCATATGACCAGTGTGCCTGCACACCCCCACGGCCAGCGCACCAGGTAGGCAGTGGCGAGCGGTGCCTCAGGGCCCCGCCACAAACGGTCAGCCGCGCTTGTCTCAGAGTCCAACTACGTAAACATCTTTCCACGACTGCGAGCACTTAACGCCGGACACAATGGAACCTGTCGACCGCATGCCAGACAAAGGATATGTTTGGCGCCACAGTTTGACTGACAGTGGAATCCACCATGACCGTTTAACAGCGCGTTCGCTCATCGCGAGAATGCTCGCTAATTCTGTCTCACCATCCCGCTATATTAAATAATTGAATTTACAATTTCATATACGTATGCAAACGTGTTCGACTCCCTAATTTGAACTACTTTTCGAGGATCAGACAGCCACCTCCTCATCCTAGGAACCAGCACCAAGTTTGAAATCTGCCAATAAACAAAGCTCACTTGCGCTTCTGCCACCAACCTAAGAAAATTGTTTCAAACTAAGCCACCAGCACTCAACCTCTTCCTACACGTTTCTGGTAAATGGACTCACCCTGCACTAGGTCCGCGGATGGAGGAAGTAATTTACTTTATTTAGGAATGGAGTATATGTATCACACCGACATGCCCCACATCATATAGACATGCAAAACACTCCTACATAACTCATTTATGATGTTCTAGACACACGCTTGCTAATTGTAAACAGTTAAAAATAACTGATAGCACATCATACAGCCGGCCGGTGTGGCCGTGCGGTTCTAGGCACTTCAGTCTGGAACCGCATGACAGCTACGGTCGCAGGTTCGAATCCAACCTCGGGCATGGATAAATAATGCAAAACATTTACCTCCAAATAGCCAAACAACTGCTAATTTTCGGAAATAATTTAAGTGCATAGGCTGATGGAAGGAGGAACGAGTGTACTTCATTTATTTGCGACAAATCTTTTTGAAACTTTAACGTCTCGTAGGTTTCGATATGTAACGCTCACATAAGGCAGTTTTGAACTCCTGTAGTGCACTACACTTGGCAACACAACCACACCCATCAAGATATTCATTCCAATCCAGACCTGTAACTCCTCTACAGATAAATTCGTCCAGTTATTTGTCTACTCACTCACATTCTGACCAGATTGCCGTTATTGCGCAAAAACAGCTCAGACTGCGCTGTGCTGCTTGGGGAAGTAAGGAAGGGCTGCACTCTATTTATTTGGAGCCCTTTTATTTAGTCGTGGAATATATTTGTCACAAAACACCCGCACTGATCCGACTGTGGTCATCTGACACAGGCCACAAACACGTAAACAACGCCTAATTTCACCACACGATAGCAAACAGCTCTTCAATAATGCAGTACACACTATCAGCAGACGAGCTGCAAATGGCTCTGAGCACTATGGGACTTAACATCTTAGGTCATTAGTCCCCTAGAACTTAGAACTACTTAAACCTAACTAACCTAAGGACATCACACAACACCCAGCCATCACGAGGCAGAGAAAATCCCTGACCCCGCCGGGAATCGAACCCGGGAACCCGGGAGTGGGAAGCGAGAACGCTACCGCACGACCACGAGATGCGGGCAGCAGACGAGCTCTGTACTCTTAAACTCTCCAAATAAGCACCGCACAGTGCCCAGACATGCTCGCAAAATAGTGCAATAGACGCGCCCATACACCCTCAGCTGCCAAACCGACCAAACGTCTCTGCTCGGCATCCCCCAAACATGACCTCAACACAGACGCATTCGCACCTAACACCGGAGAAATTGATATCGCCTATGCGCCTTAGATTACGCTCCAAGGCAGGTCGCGCGCTCGTGCGTTCGGCGGGGAAGGGAGTTCCAGAGTCTCCAGCCAAGTTCAGCTTCCGAGCGCTCATGACAGCCGACACATGTGAAAGCTGCATATACATTCTCATGTATATCGCCGGTGTCTCAGGTCTGGCTCTGCCTTCACGTCTATTGTCAGAATAGCTCATGGCTCGTTGACACACACGATTAACGCGGCCGGGAAAACATTTACTACTCGCATGCAACCGAGATGGTGACGGGAAAACTAATCACTCTGATCTGCGCTGCAGGCGCGTGTAATCATTGCGAACACTCTATTTATTTTTTCGAACAACTTATTTAACCATACAGTGTATCTATCACGCTATCACAAAACACCGACCCAGATGTGCCATGGGCCATGTTGCACAGCCCACAGACACGCACCCAATCATAATTTCAGTACACACCATAGCAAACTGCTACTAAACAATACGCTCAGTACCCATAAACTATCGTAATAACGCATAGCAAAGCCTGCAGATCCGCTCGCAAAATAACTCAGCAGACATGCGCAGGTACCCCCCCCCCCCCCCTCCGCACCCTGCCCACAGGATCGTGAAGTCACCCATCCGTCTGATTTCAGACCTTGCACAGCTGTTGCTCGGTTTCCGCAAGCGTTAGTTGGTGCGGTCAACGCACTTGTCAGCGGTCAAAGCACACACATATGTCCGTCCAGGACCGCAATCCATCAAACCCCGAGCCGCTACCATCAAACGCGGGTGAAAGTCAACTTTATATCAACGTAGCATAATTATCAAACTGCAGCCTTCATACGCTGGATACATCATAGCAGCACATGTCTTTACCTCCTATGACCCTGTAGCACACCTGTAGTGCACTACTGGAGCTCAGAAACTGCCTTATGTGAGCGTTACATATCGAAACCTAAGCCGACACATGTGAAAGCTGCATATACATTCTCATGTATATCGCCGGCGTCTCAGGTCTGGATCTGCCTTCACGTCTATTGTCAGAATAGCTCATGGCTCGTTGACACACACGATTAACGCGGCCGGGAAAACCTAAGAGAAGTAAAAGTTTCAAAAATATTTGTCGCAAATAAATAAAGTACACTCGTTCCTCCTTCCATCAGCCTAGGCACTTAAATTATTTCCGAAAATTAGCAGCTGTTTGGCTATTTGGAGGTAAATGTTTTGCATTATATACGAGCGGTTCGCATGTCTGTACGCTGTGCTATGATTTACTTTTAACTGTTTACAATTAGCAAGCGTGTGTCTAGAACATTATAAATGATTTATGTAGGAGTGTTTTGCAGGTCTGTATGATGTGGGACATGTAAGTGTGATACATATACTCCATTCCTAAATAAAGTAAATTAGTTCCTCCAGCCATGGACGTAGCGCAGGGTGAGTCCGTTTACCAGAAACGTGTAGAAGAGGTTGAGTGCTGGTGGCTTAGTTTGAAACAATTTTCTTAGGTGCAAGTGCTTTGTTTATTGGCAGATTTCAAACTTGGCGCTGGTTCCTAGGAGGAGGAGGTGGCTGTCTGGTCCACAAAAAGTAGTTGAAATTAGGGAGTTGAACACGTTTGCACACGTGTATGAAATTGTAAATTCAATTATTTAATATAGCGGGGTGGTGAGAGTGAATTAGCGAGCGTTCTCGCGACAAGCAAACGCGCTGTTAAACTGTCATGGTGGATTCCACTATCAGTCACACTCTGGTGCCAAACGTATCCTTTGTCCGGCACGCAGTCGACAGGTTCCATTGTGTCCAGCGTTAAGTGCTCGCAGTCGTGGAAAGATGTTTACGTAGTCGGACTCTGAGACAAGCGCGGCTGACCGTTTGTGGCGGGGCCCTGAGGCACCGCTCGCCACTGCCTACCTGGTGCGCTGGCCGTGGGGGTGTGCGCGCACACTGGTCACTTGACATCAGCAGGCCAGGGAGCTGCTGATGGAATGGGCTCAGCCGGCCACGCGTACGTCAGCTGCGCTCTGGAGTTTCGATGTGTGAGCATGGAGCAGTCAGTGGAACACTCCTGACACTCCTGCATGACCGTAATGTCTGAAATAAAGAGTCATTTTCCAGGTATTTACAGAAGGCTATGTCCTTCGCGTGTATGGAGGATGTGTGACGTAAGCGAGGCGGCGGCACAGCAATTGTACAGTTATTATGCTCGTGAGAGCGAGTCAATTATCAGGCATTCTAGTGTGGTACAAACGTGCTGTTATACAGTCATGGCTGATTTCACTGTCGAGCAAACTTTGCCGCCAAAAGTGTAGCACTGCGTTATTGCTCACACAGGGACACATGGTGGATGGTGAGTGGTTGGCATCGACAGGTTTGAACCTGGCACTGAAAGTGTGTCAGCAAATGGCCAACCGTTGTGTGATTCAGCTCCAAGGCAGACAGTTTTGGTGGGAAACGTGCGGAGGCGACGAATGCACGTGGTGAGCGGACAAGGGGCCACTGTGATGTCAAACTCGACATGTTCTAGCATGTCCAACGAAAACATGTTTACGACGTGGGAGCGATCGCTGGGCTCGCCACCCGTGCTAGTGGCCGGCCGCTTCATGTGACAGGCGTAGGCAGTGTCTCCACGCGCTGCACAGGGGGTGGCGAGGATTTGAACTAATTCAGTTGGACCGCGGACGTCGTGGTGACTGCACTGTGATATCAAAGATGTGTGTGCTGACTGTGTTGGAGAACAAGTGATGACCGTACTGCTTGAAATAAAGTCTTCAGTCCCTTCCCCCTGCAAAATCAAAGGACGTGAATTACGTTATTATAAGTGCAGTTTACTATTTGATGCGATTATGATAGGCTACCAGTGAAAAAAGAAAAGTGACGGAGAAAGCTCGTACATGTGATCAATTATGGTGTTGGGATTTGAACTTGTGATAGATTTTTGTTATGGATATAAGGAGAATGGCTCTCTCACCGAGAAAATCGGACATCTTGAATAAATAATAAATGTAATAATACATAGAAGTACAGTTTTCGACAGAATATCGTGTTGGAATTTGAATTTGGCGCAATTTTCTAGTGGATGTAGGCCTATAATAACAAATAATAATAATAATAATAATAAACGATAATGAATGATAAAAATGATAATGAATGATAATGAATAATAATGAATGATAATAAATAACAGTGAATGATAATGAATGTTAATAAATGATAATGAATAATAAACAAAAGTAAGGTTTTGCAGCCATTATCATGTTGGAATTTGAATTTGGAAGGAATTTCTAGTGGAGGCAGGTCAATAATAATAAATAATAATAAATGAGGATAAATAATAATATATGATAATAAATGATAATGAATGAAAATAAAATCATAAATAATAATGAAAGTTAATGAATGATAATCAATAATAATAATAAAGACAAGTACGGTCTTTGCATGCATTATTCTGTTGGAATTCAAACTTCCCGCCATTTTTTTTCTTCTGGAGGCTTAGGTTAGTGGACGTAGCACAACTGGACTATTTTCCCGCCAAAATACAAACTTCCCGCCATTTTTTCTTGAGGTTAGGTTAGTGGATGTAGCACAACTGGACTATTGGCTGGCTCTGAGCACTATGGGACTTAACATCTATGGTCATCAGTCCTCTAGAACTTAGAACTACTTAAACCTAACTAACCTAAGGACAGAACACAACACCCAGCCATCACGAGGCAGAGAAAATCCCTGACCCTACCGGGAATCGAACCCAGGAACCCGGGCGTGGGAAGCAAGAATGCTACCGCACGACCACGAGATGCGGGCAACTGGACTATTCTCTCGCCAAAATCCTCCATCTTGGATGACGTCATGCACTGTTGCCAAGTCTACATGCCGCCATCTTGGGTGACGTCATCGCAGGCCATCTTGAATACATTTGGCAACAGTGAAATGTGCGTTGGCACGAACCTTGTCCCTCTACTAACGTCATAATACGTAATCGCAAAACATGATCCGTAATTTTACAACCGAGTCACATCAGCTATAGAGGCCCATAATTATGTGCATCTGTCCTTCGACCATTCTTGAAAAAGCGAAAAGACGTATGGCGCACTGCCGTTGGCGAGCAGTTCAAGGCGCTTCAGTCTGGAACCGCGCTACCGCTACGGTCGCAGGTTCGAATCCTGCCTCGGGCATGGATGTGTGTGATGTCCTTAGGTTAGCTAGGTTTGAGTAGTTCTAAGTTCTAGAGGACTGATGACCTCAGATGTTAAGTCCCATAGGGCTCAGAGCTATTTTTTCGAAAGACGTACGCTTTTCTCCAATCGCTATGTATGCTTTGACATATGATAAACTGCTGCCAGAAGGGGAGCATGTTCTTTCTTATAATCTCAGTAGAATGTCAGTGATATTTCACCTGGTCCAATGCATTTCCACTACTAAGCGATTGTGACTGCTTTTCTGCTACGAAAGCACTTATCTTAGTATCTCCCATTTTGGCGTACGTACAGTGTTTGGAGGAATGACCATATTACGATCTTCCTCGGTGAAAAAAATTTGGAAGAACGAATTCAGCATTTCGGACGTCTTTCTGTCATCTTCTGTTTCGGTACCAGTATAATCACTGAGTGACAGAATTAATAATTTCCATCCGTTTAGTGACTTTACGTCAGACCCAAATCTCTTAAGGTTTTTAGTCTGACTGGTTGGCAAAATTTTACTTTCAAAGTTATTGAACACTTCTCTCATTGCTCGTTTTACGGTCATTTTTGCTTCGTTCAGCTTTTGCTTGTCAGGTAAGTTTTGACTTTCCTTGAATGTGTGATGAAACTCTCTTTTTTTACATAGCAGTTTTCTAACACGGCTATTAAACCACCGAGGGTCTTTCGCATCCCTTACGACATTGCTCGGGACAAACTTGTCTAAGCCATATTCAACAGTATTTTTGATTTTTTTTTCCATTTGTGCTTCACATCTTTGCTCTTAGCAGCGCATATTTGATGTTGACTTCTCGAGCTTCAACTAGTCAACCCTTCTGAATGGCTGGATGGATGCGACCCTAATACTAATTTGCATGAAGTAAGTCTCAGTCAAGTAATTTAATGAGTGACTAATAGTTAAATCAACTATGCTATTAGTGAATTACAGGGATGATATCTCCCAGACTGGTATTAGATTACATTCAAGTAAAAATCTCGTATGGAGGTCAAATAACATATGAAAAATCAACTAATAAAATCAGACAACTCTGAGGGAGCCAAATTAGAATTTGGACAGGTTGCATAAGAAACATTACAAACACAATTTAGTATCCAATTAAGGCCTTGGTTTGTTACAAGGAGGGTTTTGTCTCATCTGCATGCACATGCACGTTCATCCCATAATACGCGAAGAATATAAAGATAAATTTGTATACACCAGAAAAAGCATGATTGTTCAGGAAAACTTTAGCTTAACTGATCAACCACGTGGTCGGTAGCTTGCGTACAAAATTTCCACCTTGGGGGTATAAAACATACAGAAATATATAGGATCAAACCATAGTCTCATTCGATCCGAAAAGCAAATTAAAGTTTAACGAATAGTAAGGTTGAGCTGAAGGCTCTCCATGTGACGGAAGTTCACAGTTTAGCTTGCCAACACAAAGAAATGCAGAACTCTCGAATTTAATTTAAAATTAAAACACGGAGAAAAAATTGTAGCCCAACAGACGGATAAAACACACACACACACACACACACACACACACACACACACACACACACACAAGGCATTCACGCTTTTAGGTTTACACTAACTGAAGCAAGGGTTGGGTTCAACAAAGCACTCTACCACCACTAAACAGTGGTAGGACAAAGAATCCACTTAATTAACTGAAATACTAATAAGTTCTCGCGTTACGTAACTGAAATAAATACACTAGTGTGATTTACCAGGATCATACTTCAACCCTAACCAAAACCCTTACATATTCCAACTACTTAAGCTTACATTATAAGAAATGGCCAGAGCAGACAGCCTCACCTTCCGACGTCCCAGCGAACGTTGTTGTTCTACGCTACCAGACCGAGGTCTCCAGGGAGAAGCGAAAATAGACAGAGGCAATTTACTGATAAACCAAAACATTGTGAAGACTGCCCACCGCTGCGTTGGGTGCCGCCTGGTGGCGTTGCGGGCACGTGACGTGGTAAAAAAACTATGTAAGCGCAGCAGACACAGACGGGGGATCACTCTAGCGAAAATATGGGCTGCAAATGGGGAAATCCATTGAGACAAGCGACTTTGACAAATGGCATATTGTTATAACGCAGAGCCTGTAAACGAGTATCGCGGAGACGATGAAGCTGGTCAAATGTTGACGTGTTACTGTCGTGAGCATCTACGGAAAGAGGTAGAAGGACGGTAGAACTACCCCTAGAAGCTAAATGGTTAGAGGTCCACGATTCTTCACAGAACGTGTTGTTCTGAGGCTTGTCTGCTCTGTTACGTACGGCAGATAGTGATCTGTGGCATCCCTGCCAAAAGAGCTGAATTCTGGTGCACTCATAAGTGTTTCGGAGCACATCGTTCATCGTAAATTGTTGAACATGGAGCTTCGCAGCAGACCACCCCTATGTGTTCACATGTTGACCCAACGACATTGTCGAGTACGATTGCAGTGGGCACGGGATTCGACCGTCCATCAATGGAAACGTGTCGGCTCTTCGGGTGAGTCACATTTTTGTTACACTAGGTCGCTTGTCTTCTCCACGAACGCCGTCAGCGAGGTGAACGGTGACTTAAAATGAGTAGCGCGCTACGGATGGAGGCTGGTGGAAGCAGTATTATGCTATGGGAGGCATTCTCCTGCGCTTGTGTGGGACCTGCGGTTGTAGTCGAAGACAGCTGCGAACCACTTGCAGCCCTTCATGCTTGATGTCTTCGCCGACAGCGATGTCATCTTTCAGTAGTATAGTTGTCCATTTAAATGTGAACCTTTTTATGTTACACTTTACCGTGTCTGTTACTCACATTAAATGAAACTACAAGTTTATTGTTACCAGCTACTGTTTATTTATCTCCAAGACGCGTTTCAAAGGTTTAAACCTCCATCATCAGGTGGATTTACATTTGTTAGTATCACATGTATCTGTGTGCGTGTGCGCTCGTGTGTGTGTGTGTGTGTGTGTGTGTGTGTGTGTTGTGTTACGATTTTTTGGAGGACCTTATGGCACTGACTAGTGCAGAAACAAAACACCATTTCAGAACATGGTTTTGGGTTTTTTGACAAGAAACTAAACCTATATCTAATGGTAAAAATAAATAAGTTAACTGTAGTACCCCCAGTGGTCACATGTTCCTTTCACTGTCGTAACACATCACATGTATACTTGTAAACATATGTGGTATCTGTAAACTACACTCCTGGAAATTGAAATAAGAACACCGTGAATTCATTGTCCCAGGAAGGGGAAACTTTATTGACACATTCCTGGGGTCAGATACATCACATGATCGCACTGACAGAGCCACAGGCACATAGACACAGGCAACAAAGCATGCACAATGTCGGCACTAGTACAGTGTATATCCACCTTTCACAGCAATGCAGGCTGCTATTCTCCCATGGAGACGATCGTAGAGATGCTGGATGTAGTCCTGTGGAACGGCTTGCCATGCCATTTCCACCTGGCGCCTCAGTTGGACCAGCGTTCGTGCTGGACGTGCAGACCGCGTGAGACGACGCTTCATCCAGTCCCAAACATGCTCAATGGGGGACAGATCCGGAGATCTTGCTGGCCAGGGTAGTTGACTTACACCTTCTAGAGCACGTTGGGTGGCACGGGATACATGCGGACGTGCATTGTCCTGTTGGAACAGCAAGTTCCCTTGCCGGTCTAGGAATGGTAGAACGATGGGTTCGATGACGGTTTGGATGTACCGTGCACTATTCAGTGTCCCCTCGACGATCACCAGTGGTGTACGGCCAGTGTAGGAGATCGCTCCCCACACCATGATGCCGGGTGTTGGCCCTGTGTGCCTCAGTCGTATGCAGTCCTGATTGTGGCGCTCACCTGCACGGAGCCAAACACGCATACGACCATCATTGGCACCAAGGCAGAAGCGACTCTCATCGCTGAAGACGACACGTCTCCATTCGTCCCTCCATTCACGCCTGTCGCGACACCACTGGAGGCGGGCTGCACGATGTTGGGGCGTGAGCGGAAGACGGCCTAACGGTGTGCGGGACCGTAGTCCAGCTTCATGGAGACGGTTGCGAATGGTCCTCGCCGATACCCCAGGAGCAACAGTGTCCCTAATTTGCTGGGAAGTGGCGGTGCGGTCCCCTACGGCACTGCGTAGGATCCTACGGTCTTGGCGTGCATCCGTGCGTCGCTGCGGTCCGGTCCCAGGTCGACGGGCACGTGCACCTTCCGCCGACCACTGGCGACAACATCGATGTACTGTGGAGACCTCACGCCCCACGTGTTGAGCAATTCGGCGGTACGTCCACCCGGCCTCCCGCATGCCCACTATACGCCCTCGCTCAAAGTCCGTCAACTGCACATACGGTTCACGTCCACGCTGTCGCGGCATGCTACCAGTGTTAAAGACTGCGATGGAGCTCCGTATGCCACGGCAAACTGGCTGACACTGACGGCGGCGGTGCACAAATGCTGCGCAGCTAGCGCCATTCAACGGCCAACACCGCGGTTCCTGGTGTGTCCGCTGTGCCGTGCGTGTGATCATTGCTTGTACAGCCCTCTCGCAGTGTCCGGAGCAAGTATGGTGGGTCTGACACACCGGTGTCAATGTGTTCTTTTTTCCATTTCCAGGAGTGTATTATGTACAAGGATCATATAGCAGAAGAGAAACATCATCACAAAGTACAAAGAATATAGACCCTACGTCATAGCAACGTTATTACAGAATAAGTTTTAAAGGATTTTGGAGATCTTTGTTTTGAGGTGTTGAATCCATGCGTGAGGATAACTATTTCAGGTGGTATATAAATCCGATTTTGTCAAGTTTATATAGCTTTAACTTCATACTCATTTACATAATCAGGTGACATGTTGCAAAATTTAAATACAAAATTATGTTGGCTACCTTGCCAAAATTATACATAAAAAATAAATTTGACTGTGATTCACAGATAGAAATGAAAGGCTGGAGGCAGAGGGTGGAAGAGAAACAGGAAGTAAGAGGGAGAGGAGGAAGAGGGAGTGGGTGATTGGATGAAAGCAAACTTTCTGAAGCAGGGGATCCAAATCACTCTTTCCACCCCCTCTCTCTCTCTTACTTTCTCTTTCTCTTCCCCTCCCTCTGCCACTAGCGTTTCATTCCTATATGTGAATCGGAATCCAAATAATTTTACCACTGTAGACAACATAATTATTGTATTTAAAGTTTGCAACATGTTACCAGATTATATAAACGAGTATGAAGTAAAAACTATATATAAACTTGACAAAATCAGATTTATATACCACCTGAAATAGTTACTGCAATGTATTTATTCAACACCTCGAAAAAAAAGGATCTCCAAAATCCTTCAAAATTTATTCTGTAATAACGTTGTTATGATACGCAGGGTGAGTCACTAACTATTGCCACCTAGAATAACTCCAAAAGTATGATAGGAGCTGAAAAGTTTGTGGGACAAAAATTGCATGGGACAACGGGGGCCATTATATGACGTTGGTTTTTTGTTGCTAGGTGGGGTCGCGTCAGAGATATGAAGGTCAACTTTGTTTTTTTAAATGGCGTGCTATGATTTGGTACTTATTTCCTGATAGCGGCTATCGTGACGAATCCAACGATGTGTAACAGTACGGTCTTTGAAGGTCAACTAAGGTCACAAAGGTGGCACAAACGTCCATTTACAGGAGGTTTTCGATGTGTTGACCATTGGTATCAGTGCACTACTGCAATCTTCTTATCATGGAGTGAGTGGCAGTCCTTATCACTTCGACACTTTTCGAAGCACATGCTCTAACAATTGTCTCTTGCATATCTTCAGGTGTAGTTGGAACGTCTTTATAAAAGATGTCTTTTACTAATCCAGACAAGAAAAGATCCAGAGGCGTCAAGTCTGGCGAATGAGCCGGCCATTCACATCTCCTCCGTGTCCAATCCAACGATTTGTGAATTGCTACTCCAAACCAACTCTAGCCATCAGCGAAAAATGTGCTGGACACCCATCACGTTGACAGCTCATTCTGTTCCTTGTTCCTAAAGGTATTTCTTCCAATAACAGACCCAATGTTTCTTGTAGGGATGTGGTGTACTTTCTACCATTAAGATTTCCTTTGATGACATTGTTGTTGTTGTGGTCTTCAGTCCTGAGACTGGTTTGATGCACCTCCCCATGCTACTCTATCCTGTGCTAGCTTCTTTATCTCCCAGTACCTACTGCAACCTACATCTGCTTAGTGTATTCATATCTTGGTCTCCCTCTACGATTTTTACCCTCCACGCTGCCCTCCAATGCTAAATTTGTGATCCCCTGATGCCTCAGAACATGTCCTACCAACCGGTCCCTTCTTCTTGTCAAGTTGTGCCACAAACTCATCTTCTCCCCAATTCTATTCAATACCTCCTCATTAGTTATGTGATCTACCCATCTAATCTTCAGCATTCTTCTGTAGCACCGCATTTCGAAAGCTTCTATTCTCTTCTTGTCCAGACTACTTATCATCCATGTTTCACTTCCATACATGGCTGCACTCTATACAAATACTTTCAGAAACGACTTCCTGACGCTTAAATCTATACTCAATGCTAAGAAATTTGTCTTCTTCAGAAACGCTTTCCTTGCGATTGCCAGTCTACATTTTATATCCTCTCTACTTCGGCCATTATCAGCTATTTTGCTCCCCAACTAGCAAAGCTCCTTTACGTCTTTAAGTGTCTCATTTCCTTGTCTAATTCCCTCAGCATCACCCGACTTAATTCGATTACATTCCATTATCCTCGTTTTGCTTTTGTTGATGTTCATCTTATATCCACCTTTCAACACACTGTCCATTCCGTTCAACTGCTCTTCCAAGTCCTTTGCTGTCTCTGACAGAATTGCAATGTCATCGGCGAACCTCAAAGTTTTTATTTCTTCTCCATGGATTTTAATACCTATTCCTAATTTTTCTTTTGTTTCCTTTAGTACTTGCTTAATATACAGATTGAATAACATCGGGGAGAGGCTACAACCCTGTCTCACTCCCTTCCCAACCACTGCTTCCCTTTCGTGCCCCTCGACTCTTATAACTGCCATCTGGTTTCTGTACAAATTGTAGATAGCCTTTCGCTCCCTGTATCGTACCCCTGCCACCTTTAGAATTTGACAGAGAATGTTCCAGTCAACATTATCAAAAGCTTTCTTTAAGTCTACAAATGCTAGAAACGTAGGTTTGCCTTTCCTTAATATTTCTTCTAAGATAAGTCGTAAGGTCAGTATTGCCTCACGTGTTCCAACATTTCTACGGAATCCAAACTGATCTTCCCCGAGATCAGCTTCTACCAGTTTTTCCATTCGTCTGTAAAGAATTCGCGTTAGTATTTTGCAGCAGTGACTTATTAAACTAATAGTTCGATAATTTTCACATCTGTCAACACCTGCTTTCTTTGGGATTGGAATTACTGTATTCTTCTTGAAGTCTGAGGGTATTTTGCCTGTCTCATGCGTCTTACTCACCAGTTGGTAGAGTTTTGTCAGGACTGGCTCTCCCAAGGCCGTCAGTAGTTCTCATGGTATGTTGTCTACTGCCGGGGCCTTGTTTCGACTCAGGTCTTTCAGTGCTCTGTCAAACTCTTCACGCGGTATCGTATCTACCATTTCATCTTCATCTACCTCCTCTTCCATTTCCATAATATTGTCCTCAAGTACATCGCCCTTGTATAGACGCTCTATATACTCCTTCCACCTTTCTGCTTTCCATTCTTTGCTTAGAACTGGGTTTCCGTCAGAGCTCTTGATATTCATACAAGTGGCTCTCTTTTCTCCAAAGGTTTCTTTAATTTTCCTGTAGGCAGTATCTATCTTGCTCCTAGTGAGATAAGCCTCTACATCCCTGCTTAGCCATTTTGCAGTTTCTGTCGATCTCATTTTTGAGACGTTTGTATTTCGTTTTGCCTGCTTCTTTTACTGCATTTTTTATTTTCTCCTTTCATCAATTAAATTCAATATTTCTTCTGTTACCCAAGGATTTCTACCAGCCCTCGTCTTTTTACCTACTTGATTCTATGCTGCCTTCACTACTTCATCCCTCAGAGCTACCCATTCTTCTTCTACTGTATTTCTATCCCCCATTCCTGTCAATCGTTCCCTTATGCTCTCCCTGAAACTCTGTACAACCTCTGGTTCTTTCAGTTTATCCAGGTCCCATCTCCTTGAATTCCCACCTTTTTGCAGTTTGTTCAGTTTTAATCTACAGTTCATAACCAACAGATTGTGGTCAGAGTCCACATCTGCCCCTGGGAATGCCTTACAATTTAAAACCTGGTTCCTAAATCTCTGTCTTACGATTATATAATCTATCTGATATCTTTTAGTATCTCCAGGATTCTTCCATGTGTACAACCTTCTATCATGATTCTTGAACCATGTGTTAGCTATGATTAAGTTATGCTCTGTGCAAAATTCTACCAGACGGCTTCCTCTTTCATTTATTTCTCCCAATCCATATTCACCTACTATGTTTCCTTCTCTCCTTTTTCCCACTCTTGAATTCCAGTCACCCATGACTATTAAATTTTCATCTCCCTTTACTACCTGAATAATTTCTTTTGTCTCATCATATATTTCATCAATTTCTTCATCATCTGCAGAGCTAGTTGGCATATAGACTAGTACTACTGTAGTAGGCGTGGGCTTCATGTCTATCTTGGCCACAATAATGCGTTCACTATGCTGTTTGCAGTAGCTTACCCACACTCTGATTTTTTTATTCATTATTAAATCTACTCATGCATTACCCCTATTTGATTTTGTATTTATAACCCTGTATTCACCTGACCAAAAGTCTTGTTCCTGCTGCCACCAAACTTCACTAATTCCCATTATCTCTAACTTTAACTTATCCATTTCCCTTTTTAAATTTTCTAACCTACCTGCCCGATTAAGGGATCTGACATTCCACGCTCCGATCCGTAGGACGCCAGTTTTCTTTCTCCTGATAACGATGTCCTCTTGAGTAGTCCCCGCCTGGAGATCCAAATGGGGGACTATTTTACCTCCGGAATATTTTACCCAAGAGGACGCCATCATCATTTAACCATACAGTAAAACTGCATGCCCTCGGGAAAAATGACTGCTGTAGTTTCCCCTTGCTTTCAGCCGTTCGCAGTACCAGCACATCAAGGCTGTTTTGGTTAGTGTTACAAGGCCAGATCAGTCAATCATCCAGACTGTTGCCCCTGCAACTACTGAGAAGGCTGCTGCCCCTCTTCAGGAACCACACATTTGTCTGGCCTCTCAACAGATACCCCTCCGTTGTGGTTGCACCTGTGGTACAGCTATCTGTATCGCTGAGGCACGCAAGCCTCCCCACCAATGGCAAGGTCCATGGTTCATGGGGGGGGGGGGGTTTGATGACATAGGGCCCTATAATTCTGTCCTCCAGAATCCCACACCATACATTCACTGACCAGGGTTTTTGGTGAGCAACTTTCCGCAGCCAATACGGACTTTCAGTTGTCAAATAATGCCTGTTATGCAAATAAACATTTCCATGGTTTGTGAACGTAGCGTCATCAGAAAATAAAATTGAATTAATAAATGTGTGTCATCCCTCTGAATCTGAAGTTAAGCCCATAGGAAGAATTCAGTGTGATGCATACAATTCATACCAGTTAATTCTTGGTGGAGACTGATATGATAAGGGCGATACTTATGATGGTGCAGAACACAAACAACACTACTCTGGCTAATGCCAGGTTCCCTTACGATTTCACAGGATCTCGAACCACAGTGACAATAGTACCTATTTCCATTTCCTCATTAGTAACTTTCCTTTGCCGGATGTGTTTACAGGGCATTAAAGATCCAGTTGTTCTCAATGTATGACACACATATTTAAATGTACGACATGTAGGGTGAGTACGTTGAGGACATCTTTCAGCATATAACTCTTTAGCTCATACTGAATTTCATTGGCATTCTCCATAAATGAGAAGCATATTGGGTTGTTCTTTGAAGGAATACATCATTCACATTTGCTCAGTTCTATGATACTAGTCTTACCATTCCAATTAGCGTTGTACTGGGATACTGTTGAATGGTGCTAAAATGTCAATGGCATGATACATGGATACACCATATTTGGCGAATATATACTCTTTGCACAATATACGAGAGAGAATTGTCAGAGCATATGCTCCGATAAGTGCAAACATAAATAGTAATACCACTCAATTCACGATAAGAAGACTGCAGGACTACATTGATACCATTGGTCATCACTTCGAACACCTTCTGTAAATGGATGTTCATGCCACCTTTCTGACCTTCATTGACCTTCAAAGATCTTGCTGTTACACATCATTGGATTTGTCTTGATAGCTGCTATCAGAAAATAAGTACCAAACTATAGCATCCCATTTAAGGAAACAAAGTTGACTTTGATATCTCAGACGCGACCTCTACCAGCAACAAAAAACCAATGTCATATTATGGCCCACGTTGTCCCATGCAACATTTGTCCCACAAATGTTTTAGCCACTATCATACTTTCAGAGTTATTCTAGGTGGCAATAGTTAGTGAATCACCCTGTATATAAAAAGACTGAAGTTTTGGATACTATTAGTCCACTGAAGCCAGCGGAAAGCCACAAACTGTTTGAAGTAAAAGATATAGACTATGATGAACAAATGCTAAGTGATATCACCTCTGAGGTGAAAAACTAATGTTATTACTGTATGAAAAAATCATATGCTACATAATGTAAATTACATGTACATACCTTTGTATAAAATTCTCACGTTTTAAATTAATGTTCCACTGGTCAGCTGAGTCATTTTTTTTTTTTTTTTTTTTTATGCCTTTAAAGTGGAAAGAAGAGCTGTTACAATGTTGACCCATCTGGCAGGTCATCACTGTGACAAAACCAGCAACCTAAATTTCTCTATTGTAAGTAAAGATATCAATCCAAGTAAGAAGAAACTGTACAGACAGAGGCTGACTGTAAGTTATGCAGATATATATGAAAGAAAATTGAAACATAATAACATTTGACATGACCAAAAGCCATCAAATCTGTCAAAGCAACTACCTTCTATGGAGCTAAAAGTGGAACAGAGACCAAAATAAAGAGAGAAAATGTGGAAAAATGTGCTATGGATGGGAACTTCTTAGTAAGACATGTGGCATACAGGTATGATGTACCAAGAAGCTCACTTCACAATCATCTGAAAGATTTGAGATGTGTAGAAGAGATTAATTTCCAACTGCAGATGTGACAATTTTCACCAACGTTTTCTGGGAACTTTTCTAAACAAGCTTATGAAGGTGTTAAAAAACTGATAATCATCTGATGCCACTGAATGGAAAGGAGGTTTGAACATTAGCATCTGATGTAGCAGAACCTTTCACAATCTCTCAATTTTACTGAAGAGAAGGGAGTCTCAGGAAAAGACTTCTTTTATGGTTTCTGAAACAGATATCCAGATATTGAAAGTTTTATGAAAATGGTAGATTACCATTCATCTCATAGTGAAGATTTTGAGTCGTAGATAGGCATGACAAAAACCCTACCAAACATGTGAATTTCTAGCTGGAAGGCCTTCTTCTGAAATTGACAACATACACACATACATTCATGCAAACACAGCTCACATACACACGACCACTGTCTCTCAGCCAGAAACAGTGGTCATGTGCATGTGAGCTGCATTTGCGTGATTTCTGTTGTGCCTTTCTGTGACTCAACCTCTATTTTATACATTGAGCAACTATACATCTTCCTCATAATATTGTTATTATTCCTTCCTGGATCTTACATTGTTTAATATCTAGATATTGTTTTAAATCCTACTCAATCATTTAGTGCTGCATGGACTCTTGGGTTCAGTAAATCACAAGTCCACCATTTCTCCAGTCAGCTTTATTACCTTTAAGAGAAATATGAATTCCCTCCCTCTCATATTGACAATGTTGATAAAACAGACTAACCAAATATGCATAAAAATAATAAAGTCATTTCAATAAAGGGATCAAGCATGAGCAAACTAACATCTGCAGAAAGGCATTGAAATATCACACTAACTTTATCAATGACTATTACTGGCCATTTTGTACCTCGTCTTCCACTTTTTCCTCAGAAGAAAATGAATAGGGATGGTTGCTTCATGATAGGAGCTCCACTGGAAAGTATTGTTGTTGCATGTAAGAGCAGTCAGATGGATGGGGTCATGCTCTAGCAATGGTTGCAGCATTTGGAACAGCATCTTCAGCACACCACATCATACCACTCTTAACTTATTGCAATTGGAGATAACATTTCATAATTCATTTAGGACTGTATCTGGAACTGCAGATTTAACATTGATGAGAAGAAATCCTGTGACTATAATCACTGATTTGATACCACTGCACTTCTGGATGAAACCTTTAGCAAACAAGCTATGTTTTCATAGTATAAAACTGGTTCAAATGCTCAGGATTGTCTCCTTTCCACCATGAAATGGCTGCCAACTTTGATTTTTTATCATCATTTATGAAAGACATCACACAAGAAGAGTATAATAAAAAAAATTCTGAACCAGCCTTTAGCAGCCCTTGCTTCATCACCAGTACTCTCCACCAGTCGTATATTGCCTGCAACTGAACAGCTGCCTTCAGCCAGTGTGACAGAGTTATTACAATACATGTCACCACTTTCTGTCACACCAAAGGCAATTGCTTCATAATCCAGAGTCATAAAACACAAATAATTATAGAACTGGCAGAAAAGTAAAAAAAAAAAAAAAAAAAAATTAAAATGTAAAGGCACTAAAATTATGTTGAAGAGGAAAAATATTCAATGAATCTGTGAAGATCATGGAAAGGATACTGAACACGTGAAGATGGGCTCATGGAGATCCTGTTTATATTGATTCTTCTACAGGTATTTATAAATATTGTGATGTTTGTAAGGCTGAGAAGTAATTGGCGCACCACTGAACATTATGTCCAAGGGACTACACATTCTTGTGTTACCAAAAAACTTAAGCCAAAGTCTCAGTATCATTCATTAAAATTATTTGTGATTGCACATTTTTAATTATTTGATGAAACAGAAGTAAAAACGAAATACATCTTTACTGTATTCTTATTTTCAATTAATTTAAATATCTGTGGCTACCAAACCTTCACCTAAGTAACTCTCATTATTTGGTCTTTATTCAGTGAAATCTGTACAGAATAATATTGTGTGGTAAAATAATAGAAAATAGTTGGAGTATAAACATTGAGGTTAGGCTCATGTTCTGTTTTTCCTGTTTGGTTTTTGTCTGTAATGTCTCTTTGGGGTTGGTTGTCACAAAATTTCAGTGATGTTTGTCACATGTGCCACTCTATGTCAGCAGATCTTTAGTAGTTTTTATCAAATGTTTCAGGTGAAGATAGTGAGAATCATAAGAAAGTCAAACCAAAGAGAAGTTGCTCCACACACCATATTAACAGCAGTGAGGAGAATAAAAAAAGGCAATAGTACGAATTCATAATGTTGTGGCTGATCATCAACTCGAACAAGATATTGTAAGGAAATTTCCTAAGATGAAACTGATATTGAAAAGAGATCGAACAGAAGTTGGAAGTTACTAAAATGTAGACTTTCATGGCTGGAAATATCATGTCCATTATAATTATCCGGGCTGTTATGCCGTGGTCGGTTGATGAATACTGTGGTGATTCCCAATGTTTCGTCTCCGACTGCGAAGATGTGTACCACCTGTCCACTACTGGGTGATGGCAACGACAATCGACGGCAATGGACAGCGGCCAATTGCGCTGACGTTTTCAAAACACGTGACGTAACGCCGCGGCACGAGGGCGCGCGGACACGGAATTTAGCGGCAGTCAGTAGCAAGCCAGTGTGTGTGTTGGACCTTCCAACAAGCTACGGACCCCCTTGAAGATGTCTCCCGCAGTTGGAGATGAAACGTTGGGAATCACCACAGAATTCATCAACCGACCACGGCTTAACAGCCTGGATAATTATAATGGACAAAAGTTGGAAGGTCAAACCATTTTCTGAGTAGCATGCTGTTTTCTAAGTATGGTGGGAAGGAATTAAAGCAATACATTGTTCTAGCAGCTGACATTTACTACAGGTTAACACCAAAAAAACCAAGACTTTGGCTTTTGATCTTTGTGTTTCTAATCTTGGCAGCCAAATGGTCCTGCTGGAGATGATTGGTTTAATGGTTTTGTAAGGAATGCAGTGGGTGTATTTTTAAAAAAGATAAGCAACCAACAGTTTAGCATACGCTTCTAGTTTCAAACAGAAAATGTGACTTTTATAAAAGGATAGTAGCTACTCACCGTATCACACAGATGCTGGGTCGCAGAAATACACACACACACACACACACACACACACACACACACACACACACACACACACACACACACACACAGACAGACAGCCTCTGGCAGCTGAAGAAGTTTTTTGTTCAAATGTGATTTTTGTTCTTCAATACTTAGCAACAATTGTCAGAAGACATTATTTCCAACTCACAAAATTTTGTACATGGTTGAAATGGGTGTCACTTCAGAACAGAGGCCAGATGAGACTGTTACTCATAAAGTAGCTAAACAAATCAGTGGAATAGTTTCTGCTGCTGAAAGGAATACCCTCTATTCTAGTAACTTTAGCGTTTCCTCTGTCTTCTATTGGAAATCAAATCCCATCTTTTTTGTGTGTCCAAGACTCAAATAGCGTAAGTGCTGTACAAATACTCTGATTGGAGGCTTTGGTGGAACTCTAAATAAATCTAAGTGGATGCAAGAAGATTTTAGATCATTTCTACAAATACACAATGCACACCCAAGATACATGATTATCATGGATCATGGAAGGACTTAATTTTGTTAGATCCAGTGGCATCAACATGTTATTGTCCACCTCTCTCACACTGTTGACATGAGCTCCAGCCTCTTGATCACCCTGTGTATGGGCTGTTCAAGAAATATTTCCAACTTTTCTTGTGACAATAGAATGAGTAACCACCCATGTAGAACAATGGCAATTTACAGTATACCACAACTCATTTTTCATGCATATTCTCTTGCAGTGATTCCACTTAATATTTCTTTAGGATATCAGTGCACAGGAATACATCCATTAATTGGTGAACTACTCACAGATGTGGATTTTGCACTAAGTTATGTGACTGAAGCAGTTTATGAAGCAGCTTCCAGGGCAGACAAATAAATAGATTTCAGAGGTTTGAGACAACTCAAGTTGTAACACCTATTTTTGACCTATTTTTTATATGTATTGATATTTCTATATCAATTTGTAGTATTGGTTATGTATAATGTTATATCTGTCATGGAAATTCTTTGACAATGGTTACATATTTCAGTTATGTGAATTTTTAATGATGGTGCTTTAAATTATGCTTGTGAATTTAAATAACTACTGAAATGATTGTTATGTAATGTACTGTAAATAACTTGGTCCATAGTTAGGGAACATAGAGTTGAATGTAAAAGATATAGGGAAGCCCTACAGCTATGGAAGTAACCTGGTGAAGTGGAATATGTGTGGTTGGCACACAAGTGGCAACTCGTCCTTTGTGACGGGTAAGGAGTCTGCGCTGAGCAGTGCTGTGGTTAACACCTCATTAGCAGTAGCAGATCATTGTAGCTCATATTCCTGGAGTTTTGAGGCCTGAAGAGCTTCAGGGCAGTATTTGTGAGCCTTGGATGATGCATCTCGTGATGTCATTATCATGGCATGGTTTTTGGCCCTATAAAAGTATAATTCTGATGTCAAGAAGATATGTAACAGGGTGAGGCCAACAGTATTGTCACCACCAAATTAACAGCCACTGCAAATTGTGCCACCAGTCTTCCTCTAAATTGTTTATATTTGGCACTCTGTAAAGGGACTAGGTATTTATGAATTTTAATAGTTATCGTGGTGTTGCTAACAATTCTACCTTACACCCATGATTATCCCAACTCACAAACCCAGACAGGAGTCCTATCCTAGTGAATTAAATTCCACATGTCCTAATTTATTATAAGAAAGTGGCTGAACTTGAATTTAACGTTGTGGTGTCATTTGCACAGCCAGTTATATTTTTGAGTATGTCAAAATACTGCTTATGAAAGCACATTTGTTATTTAAAGAGTTATAGTTTGTTGTGTTTTACATAATTAATAATTAATGATAAAAATACTTACAGTTTCTCATATATACTGCTGTACTTTTGTTAATCAGCATGGTTCTTCAAACCATGAAAGTTTAAGGGTCCTCATGCACTATGCTACTTTGTTAATGAAGCAATGCATAGGCTCCTTCTGAGCCAGTTTAGTTTGATTTGCATTCTGTTTAGTTGAACTGAATTTAAGAAAGAACTATTTACTGTGTTATCTATTCTATTGTAACTTGGATAATGCACAGACATAGAGGCCCTGTACTAACTGATGAAGTTATAGGTTATGATTATTTGCGCACCCCCTGATTTAAAGTCAGAATAATTTCAAGCTTTTACCAGTTCAGTATTGCTACTAGCTCCATGTGTGTTGTAATTGGTTTTATAAACTGTTGCACCTAGTTAATTTAAGGTAGATGTTGTTGAGAGGCATATGTTACTGTTTACTATCTCATCGGCCATTTATCTGCAAAGTTAAGTTACTGTATTGTAGTATGAACAGTGTGTGTGTGTGTGTGTGTGTGTGTGTGTGTGTGTGTGTGTGTGTGTGTGTGTGCGCTTGCCATAAAATGCCTAATTAGGCTGGTGACCAATTTTAATATGTCATTTTACAACTTAAATTTGTGCTGGGAGAGCATCTATTCCTCCCACACTGTTTACTGTTGATTATACTTTGCTGGAGTGTTTTGGAAACGAATCCCTATTCCATTGTTCTGTTTCCATTGGATTATCTCATGGTCAAATTTCAAAAATTCCTCACAGAGGTATAACATTAGCATTGATTGCCATTTTAGGTGACCGGTGGTACCGTTACAAGGCGAACCTCAAACAAGCACATATGAATTAATCCCTTTAGCATAGACTGGCGACAGAAAAATGCAGGTATAAATAACTACCTAGAGAAAGATAAAGCTTTATTTTTAATTGGTTAATCTGTTAAAATGTCTAAGATCTACTCAAAATTTAAACTAAAGATATAAATGAAATGTCTCTTTAGAAAATCAACACCAAGTAACAAAATGCAAAAAATGATAAAGGAAAGAAAAAGCGGAAGCAACAAAAAACCACTGTTGGTGAGGAAGAGGATGACGGTGACAGTTTTTTTTTTCTTTAGCATGTCTTTCACCATTTTCCAGTAGCAAAGCTAAGGAAAAATGGTTTAGGTGTATATAATGCAGCAAGTTGGTTCGTTATTTACATACCTGTGCTCAAAAAAGCATTTGTCCATGGGATTATTGTGAGAGTACATTCAAATGTGACTAGACCAATAACTAACATTTTGTTAAATCTGTCACAGAAACTTACTATGACCCAACTTCCTTTTCCTGACGAGCGAAAAGCTGTTACGGCTCTGAACTTGTGAGAAAATGTAGTTACAGATACAGACTACGATGTACATGAATGACAGAAGAGGAACTACAAACACTTTCCCCATACAAATTAAAAAAAAAATGTACAACCTCCTCTGGTCAACCCAGCCAATCACCAGATACAGACATCTAAGCCAATACAAACCACTTGACACAGATTCTGTTGGAATCACATCATGGAGAGGAAGGGTGCCGCCTAAAATATAACTTTTACAGTAACACTGTGCCACTGCTCATTGTTCCAAATGAGTGAAGTTGTCACCATTGCATGCCAATGTTCATTGAAGTGTAGGCATCATGTCTTTTGGCATTTTCTTTCTTTCTGGTTCTCAAGTGATACCAAACAGCATATCCAGGGACTTGCTGCTTCACAATTGTTGAGAATCAGGGCCCCTTTCACATGGGACCAATCCACTGCTATATGGCATGTATTTTCTGTATTATAATATAATAAAATTACGTGTGAGAGAGCAAATGGCATGGAAGCAATATACAGAATTTGTTTGAGTGACTGCCATCTAGAGAAGCTATATCAACTGCCAGTGTAGAATTTCCATGCTGTTAATGGCATCCAATCACTGTTCTTTTACACATTATAAATTAGAATGTAAAACTGCTTGAGAGCCCATTTCTTCCCATGTCTTTAGCTCATTTCTTCTCAATAGTTATTACTCTTAACTGACTGAATTGTGATTGTTCAATTATGATATTTTGAAGATATAATAAAATATGTTGTCTTACATGTGTTCTTATTGAGTAATATAAAGTGAACCGTGATCCCTACTCTGAAGTCGGAGTTTTAATATCATCTTCTGTGTTATATGAAAATATCCAAATAGCCTTGACCAATTCAAATATAATTCAAATAATGAGCAAAAAAGAGATTTTGACATTAACTGTTTTGTTCCAACACCAATTAATTTTCTGTTGCATGCAATTTATGCAAGCATGTCTCAAGTGGAAAACATGAATCAATTTCTAAAAAAACACAAAGAATTGTTAATCTCCACCAAGCTGTGGTGGAATAAACAACTTTAAACAAGTGGAAATACACCTTCTCAGTGATGTTTTCTGTATCAAGCAGTAGTGTGCCTCACAATGCAGTGCAATTAATTTTTCAAAGCTGTGCAACAACAATTTCATTAGTTTGAATTTTAGAAATTTAGACAACAATCAGTGATGTGCTACACAATTGTTTTGCAAATCAGACTTCATGTGTCATTACTATTGCCTAATAATGTCATTAGTAATGCCAATATTATGAATATTACTGGTAGATTTGTCAAAGAAAACTAACTTCAGTGACTTTTCCTGTGATTGTGTGAGTAGCAAATGGTTAATTTAGAATCCAGAACAGATCAATGCATTGAGGAATCTTTGGATCTAGCATAGATATAGCAATAGCTAGTCCAGCTCAGGATATTTTAAATGCTTTATTGCCAACATTAGATGCTACCATGAATCAGCAGAATGAACTTATGACTCAACAAAGTTCTTTTGCAGCTGAGATTACTGGACCTGAAAACTAGCCAAGTACTATCATGACCGACATTATGGGACTTTTGACTCATCAAGGAGCTATAGCACAAAAACAAGATGAAATGATTCAAAAGCAGGATGCTATATAGCAGAAGTTACTGAGATTGCAAAGAGACTAGAAAAAATTACAAAACATTTAATGGATGAAATTAATATATGAAGGCATACAACATAGGCTCGTTTACCAGAAATCATTCAGGAATGTGATACAGGATTTGGGGATGTTTGGAAAAGAACACAACAAATTGTTGAACACAGTTCATTGTGTAAGAAGTGAAATGGAATATCTTACTATTGGACAAAAATAGATGATTGATAAGCAATCGAATTTGCTACATAATACAATAGTAGATGAATTTATTACTTGGTCTGCAGCAAATGATGTACAGCTCAAGTAAATTAGTTGACACAAAAGTAATAGAATAAATAGGAAATCTCTGTAGAAGATGGCAACATAAAAACAAAGATGAATACTTCAGTGGGAAGGGAATTACTGAAGGTTAATGAAAAATGTAACCAGGAGTGTTCATGTTGGTGAAACTTAGTCAACTACCAACTTGAAGAAATGGAAAAAGATCTAGCAGGTGTGAAAGAAATTGCCAGGATGACACATATGTTTGGGTTCTCAAAGAACTTTTATGCAGAACCAATGCATGGAAAATTACCATGTATGCAGCCCGATTCATTACCTAACGTATTACTGAACATAACATATTTTGCTGATGTGAAATTAGAAGAAATATAATTAGACATCACCAATTCCACACTTTTATTCTGATTAAAACTGTGCATTTAATCATGTTCATAAAAGAATTCCAAGGGTTTCAGCCATAGTTGTGGTAAGAATGCACAAGAAATAGTATTTGTGATAAGATTATACAAGGTGATGTATGTTGCTGAATATTACTCAAACTGGTATGATTCTGAATATGCTTTTATATCCAAACACCAGTCCATAACTATGTAGGGAAGATTATGCAGGGAAGTTTTTAACCCTGACCCCTTCAAAGCACATAGGAAAATTTAAGAAAATAATCTGAGTAATACTTGAATAAAATATCACTTTACAATTCAATCCCAAAACCTTTCCAATAGCAAACCTGTCATTGAACCCTGTCTTGAACAGTTCAGACCACAATTCCAACTTGATCCACAACCACTACCTCAAAATCATCCCTCACCAACCTTACAAGACTGCCTCACATCCAGCATTGCTTCACAACCCTTCCTCAGGTCCCTACAACATGACCCTATTCTGCAGAACTCAAGGCTCTGTTTTTTGTAAAAGCTGATAACTCCATCATTATTCTTCCAACAGAAAAAGGATCTACTACTGTGGTACTTGACTGACAGGTGTATGTTACTGAAGGTCTATGCCAGTTGTCTGGCACCTCTACATACAGCATCTGCCATCAAGATCTTATCCCTGTGATTCAAAATAACTTGCAGTTCCTTGTTAAAACCTCAGGATCCTCACAGGGACTAATACCTGCATCCACAGAACTTCTTACCCCCAACCAAACCATGCACCCCCACATTTTACCTTCTTCCTTAGATAGACAAAGCCAGTTGTCCCAGCTATCCTATAGTTGCTGGCTTCAAAGAACCCACCGAACATATATCTGCCATAGTTGATTAGTAGCTGCAACTCATAGTACAAAGACTTCCCTCCTAAACTAAAGACATCAACAATATCTAGATCATCAGACATCCATGCCCATCCTACTCCCACCACACACCTTACTTGTCACAACTAATGCCATCTCCCTCTATACCAAAATGCACCATGTGCATGGTCTGTCTGCTTCTGAACATTTCCTCATTCAGAGTCCACCTGATTCCAAACCTATGACATTCTTCCTGCTCACCTTAATCAACTTTATACTTACCAGCAACTACTTCACCTCTGAGGGGCAACCATACAATCAGATTAAGGGTACAGCCATAGAAACCAGGATGGCTCCTTCTTATGCCAACCTTTCATGCATTGATTGGAGAGGGATTTCCTGCAATTAATAAGCCTCCAGCCCCTGGTTTAGTTTATATACATAGATGACATATTTTCCATATGGATTCATAGTGAGGCTGACCTGTTAAAATTCATGTAATCTCTAATTACTGTCTCCCAATTAAATTTCACATGTTCCTATTCCAAACCCCAAGCCACTTTCCTTGATGTTGATCTCACCCTCATCAAAGCCCAGATACACATTTCTGTCAATATTGAATTACTAACAAACAACAATACTTACATATTGTCAGATGCCATCCTTTCCATGTCAAATGTTCCCTTCCATACAGTGTAGGCATTCAAGACAAACATATTTGTTCAGATGCAGACTCCTTCACAGCAGTACACCACTATTCTCACCTCAGCCTTAGCTGGATGTAATTACCCCACCAGTCTAGTTCAAAAGCAGATTTCCCAGGTCATCACATCCAATCCTGATGCTCCTGATCCCTCCAAAAAACAACTTTGGAGCACACCACTTGTCACTCAGTATTATCCTGGTCTTGAATGTATTAATCACCTACATTGACAAGACCATGACTTCCTAAAATCGTGCTCTGAAATGAGATCCATTCTGTCTGAGATCTTGTCTGCCACACCTAGAATAGGTTTTTGTTGCTCTCCAAATCCCTGTAAGATCCTTGTCAGACCCTATGCATCTTCTGCACCCATCTCCCTGTCCTATAGCTCCTACCACTGGGACTGTCCCTGCTGCAAGACTTGCCCTATGCACCCTCCTGCCACCAACTATACCAGACCTGTAACTGGCAAAACATTTACTATCAAGTAGATAACTACCTGTGAAACATACATCATATTCCAGTTGTTGTGTAAACACTGGCCTTTTACATTGGCATGACTACCACCAATTCTGCAGTTAGGATGAATGAGCATAGGCAGAGGACATATATCAGCAACACACAATATTCTGTTGCAGAGCATGCTCTACAACATCAGTTGTGACCACAGTACATGTTTCACCACATGCACCATTTGGATTCTGTAGTGTGCAAACTGTAAGATCGTTACACACACCATCAGATTATTTGACTTGTCGCTCTAACAAAGTAAGCGAGTGTCAGCAATATGTCTCGTGGTCTTATCGTGCCGTGTTTATCTTCTGCCGTTAGGTCAGATGATAGAAATGCCACTTGCACGTTTAGAGTAGCAGATTGATGGTGACCAACTTTAAACAGAACTTGATTAATTTTCACACACATTTATTAAAAAAATAAAAAGCATAGATCTTGCGTAACTGGATTCTGGATGCTATTTGCAATTGACAATCTGAAGTTCCTTTGGTCTTGGTATGTTAATCTTATTCTCACATATCTCTGATACTTGGCAAAGTGACTATACATTTCTCTTCATGGCTATGTAAAGGAATATGATAATCTTATTAGGCGTAGACTGAAACTTGACTATAGACTGGTACAGACAAATGTAGAGTAATGCAGACTAATGCAGACAAATGCAGACTAATGCAGACTAATGCAGACTAATGCAGACTAATGCAGACAAATGCAGACAAATGCAGAGTAATGCAGACAAATGCAGACTAATGCAGACAAATGCAGACTGACTGATCGGAGGTCTGTACAATAATACCTCGAGCGTTCAGGTGTCACTGCGCGAGTGTGATCCGTGAGGAGAAAAGGTTCTACATTAGCAGCAATCTCATTGGCTGCATGATATATTAATACGTGGATCGGCAGAAGTAGAATTTGGTCCGTCTCTCAGACAGCGCCATCTCGTAGTGCAGAGATGGACGAGAGCTGCGCCTGCGCTGTTGTGCTTAGCGGGGCGCACTCTAGTGGGAAAGCTGTGTATGCGCTGACTACGTGGAACTATGTACACAACAGATTCTTCCCCCAGACACCAGTTTCTCAGCATTCTGCAGGTGGGCACCAACAATATGTCCTCAGTTCTCACTACCCACCTGGCCTTAATTCACATTAATGTCTTCCATCTCAGATTTTCTTCACTGTAACTACTCCTTTCTTCACTCCATTTTAGTTCTCTGGATCTTTCATTTTCTGACCTGTCTATTTTCTGCCATCCCTGTCCCCATCCCATCTCTGTTATATACAATACACTCAGCTTTTTACTCTTATTAACTCAGGCATGATGTTTTAGCAGTAACCTCTTTCATGCATATTACCTTATCTTCCACATCAAAGCTCTCTGGTTTTTGAAAATCGTCTGGTACAGTCCCAAATAATCAGTCTTTCCTTCTCATCCTGTCAGGTAAGTCTCCCCTAACCCAGGGGTCTAGGTGACTTTTTCCAACTCCACCCATTTTCCTAAACTTCTCCAGTTTCTTTCTCTTTGTCCCTCTTCCTTCTCGTTCAACCCTTCTCCCAGAAGAAGGAGCCACTGGCTCCAAAAGTTTTCATAAGTAAAATCTTTTTTATATGTGTGTTCTCGATTTTTTATCTATCCAATGACAGCATAAGCTGTCAGACTATCCCAAACTGTGTTGCAGGCTGTTAAACATGCTGTGATGGAAGACATACCTACTATAGTGACAACAGACATGGGTGATGCAGCAAGTGTTATTACCCAAGGCCTGTTTGAAAAATCATGTCAGATGATTAACCTGCCCTATTTGTTATAGGATCACAGTAGCTATAGGCACAGCACACAATTTCAGATAATGAAATGGCAGACCTGTGCCCTGCTGGTGCTAGGAAATGTAGCAATGAAAGGCATGTTGCTCATAGTAAATGCATTAATCACAGGATGCCTAATACAAATTCATTTCTCATGTGACAAGAAGGCTGTAGTAGATGCCTACATGGGCAAAATGATATATTAAGTTAATAAATGTAGAGCACAGTCTCATCTCATCGAGACCAATCTTGGCCATGGTGAAATTGCCACCCAATCAAATCAGAGTTCATCAACATAGAAAATAACAAAACATGACACCAGCATTCCAAAATACTTACTCAACTGAATACTGAACAGCAAATTAAATTGAAGTTATGAGAATCTCAGTGTTTCACTAAAATTCAGAGAAAAGGTTTAGTTAATATACATTAACAACAGACCCTGAAAAACCGCTAGAAAATGCAAATTCAAGAAACAAATACCATTGAAATAGTGTTACTTACAAGAAAAGCAAGGAAAGTCATCACACTGATGAAGTCAAAAATGAAAATAAAGAATTTCTTATTATTGATGATTCTATGCTGTAAAACTTCATCGTGCCAAATTCAAAGATCGACGTATGTCCAGGAATCAGGACAAAGCAACTAAACAAACATTTAAATAACATTTAAAACTCAAAAGAAGAAGCTTCACAAATTTCTCCAAAAAACTACAAGGGCGTGTTCATTCACGTAGGAAGGAATTCTCTTCACAGCTCCAGTGAAGAAGACCTCACCAATGAAACACAAAACTTAATTTGACCAGCAAGAAGCTTATACATGACTTCAAAAATTGTTATAGTGGTGTAATATACAGCAGGTCAGTAAGTTATAAATATGTAAACAGGGTAAATAGTAATACCAGGGAGCATTGTAATGATCTTGGAGCAATATTTATAGACCCAAACAAGTAACAAATGCCTGGGGATAGGTGGCCTTCATCTAAACAGGCTAGGCTCCAAATTGCTTAGTAAAATATTTATTGATGTATGCCACATCTTAAAAAGTACTAAAAACGGAAACAAATAAGCAGAGAGGGGGTAAATAAATCTGGAACCATGTACAGGGTTATTACAAATGATTGAAGCGATTTCACAGCTCTACAATAACTTTATTATTTGAGATATTTTCACAATGCTTTGCACACACATACAAAAACTCAAAAAGTTTTTTAGGCATTCACAAATGTTTGATATGTGCCCCTTTAGTGATTCGGCAGACATCAAGCCAATAATCAAGTTCCGCCCACACTCGGCGCAGCATGTCCCCATCAATGAGTTCGAAAGCATCGTTGATGCGAGCTCGCAGTTCTGGCACGTTTCTTGGTAGAGGAGGTTTAAACACTGAATCTTTCACATAACCCCACAGAAAGAAATCGCATGGGGTTAAGTCGGGAGAGCGTGGAGCCCATGACATTAATTGCTGATCATGATCTCCACCACGACCGATCCATCGGTTTTCCAATCTCCTGTTTAAGAAATGTCGAACATCATGATGGAAGTGCGGTGGAGGACCATCCTGTTGAAAGATGAAGTTGGCGCTGTCGGTCTGCAGTTGTGGCATGAGCCAATTTATTTGTCGACTTCCGCGGGCTACGCGTGAAACTTGCCCGCACGCGTTCAACCGTTTCTTCGCTCACTGCAGGCCGACCCGTTGATTTCCCCCTACAGAGGCATCCAGAAGCTTTAAACTGCGCATACCATCGTCGAATGGAGTTAGCAGTTGGTGGATCTTTGTTGAATTTTGTCCTGAAGTGTCGTTGCACTTTTATGACTGACTGATGTGAGTGCATTTCAAGCACAACATACGCTTTCTCGGCTCCTGTCGCCATTTTGTCTCACTGCACTCTCGAGCACTCTGGCGGCAGAATCCTGAAGTGCAGCTTCAGCCGAACAAAAGTTTATGAGTTTTTCTACGTATCTGTAGTGTGTTGTGACCATATGTCAATGAATGGTGCTACAGTGAATTTATGGAATCGCTTCAATCATTTGTAATAGCCCTGTATATTATGCATTACAATATAAATGGTCTAAACTCTAACTCCTTGAATAGCACATATAAAATAGATGAATTACAAATATTTCTGTCTGAATGCAAATATGTAAAAATTTTATGTCTGAGCAAACATTGGTTGATGAAAGACACTCTAAAATTTCTAAATAAAATCCAAAACTTCACTGTAGCTGCTAGCTACTGCAGACAAAATAAATCACATGGAGGCTCATGTATACTTGTTCATTCTAACATAACATTTAAAATAAGGAATGAGATTGATCATTTGAATGAAGAATGTAGCTTTGAAAGTTGCTGTGTAGAACTTGTACACCTAGGTATTATTGTAATTTCAATTTACAGAATCCCAGGAAATCAAATAATGAACCACTTCCTATACAAATTAGAAAATATGCTCGAAAGCCTAATTAAAGAAAAAAAGAAAAAAGTAGTAATAGCAGTTGACTTCAACATCAATGTCTTACGTGAATGCCATGAAGCTGAAAAATTCACTGATCTAATAAAAAAATCCAGCTTCAAACTAAACTTCTTAGAATACACCAGAGAAAATGCCCAGTCAGCAACCAGCATTGATAACGTTCTGACAAATTATGTGTTTGAAGACATTCATAAATTTTGCTTAGATATAGGAATGTCTGATTATAAAGCACTGTTTATTGAACTGACAAAAACAAACACAGAAACCTCACCTAAAAATAAGCCTAAGTACTATAAAAGAAATTTCAGCTCAGAAAACTGTAATCCAGGACAGATTAAAAGAGACCGACTGGCAATGTAACAAGAACAAGTCAATTAATAAAAACTTTCAAAAATTTGTAAACAGCTTCCTTCTTGTATTCAATGAAACCTTTCCACCTAAATGTGCCAACACCAAAGTGACAAGTAAACTAACTTGGATAACAGAAGGAATAAAAATTTCTAGTGGTAGGAAACAGCAGATGCACAAAGAACTGAAATATAACCAAGATCTAACTTTTATTGAATATGTGAAGTATTATAAAAATGTTTCCAAAAATGTTGTAAAGGCAGCAAACAAATGTTTAACAGCAATCTAATCTCAGATCATGAGAATAAAACAAAAGCATTGTGGTCTGTTGTTAAATCAGAATTGGGCGCTAAAGTCAGCAGCCATGAAATTTGTAAAATAAAGCATGAAAACACCACCATTGTAAATCCTGATCAAATATCAGAAGACTTCAGTGAATTCTGTATCAATGTGACAAAATCAAACGTCAATGTTACAATGAAATTACAATGAAATGAACACCATTAGCTGCTTACAAGCGTTGACATACGTCAACGGGGACAAATGAATATGTGTGTGCCAACCGGGACTCGAACCTGGGATCTCCTGCTTACATGGTACATGCTCTATCCATCTGAGCCACCAAGGAAACAGAGGATAGTGCAACTGCAGGGATTGATCTCTGGCACGCCTCCCATGAAACCCACATTCTCAACGTATTGTCCTGCACTTCATTCGTAGTGTCCCGCCCATTATACTCATTACTCGCGTCGCGTCGCTGATTCCCGTAAGAGTTCGGTCACTGTTTGTGCATTCACACAGAAGAAGAAGATGGTCAAGTGGCTGGTGAGCCTTAACTATATATACACTAAGATGGTATCTGTTCTTTCCGACATGTCCGAAAGAACAGATACCATCGGTGACCATGCAGTTCATTAGAATGAAATTACAATGAAATGAACACCTTTAGCTGCTTACAGGCGTTGATGTAGTGTGGGACAATACATTGAGAATGTGGGTTTCGCAGGAGGCGTGCCAGAGATAAATCCCTGCAGTCACACTATCCTCTGTGTCCTCGGTGGCTCACATGGATTGAGCGTCTGCCATGTAAACAGGAGATCCCGGGTTCGAGTCCCTGTCAGGGCAGACATTTTCATCTGTCCCTGTTGACATATGTCAATGCCTGTAAGCAGCTAAGGGTGTTCATTTCATTGTAATTTCATTCTAACAAGCTGCATGGTCACCGATGATATCTGTTCTTTCGGACATCCCAGGATATATATATATATAACACTTCTGGAAACTGAAATAAGAACGCTGTGAATTCATTGTCCCAGGAAGGGGAAACTTTATTGACACATTCTTGGGGTCAAATACATCACATGATCACACTGACAGAACCACAGGCACATAGACACAGGCAACAGAGCATGCACAATGTCGGCACTAGTACAGTGTATATCCACCTTTCGCAGCAATGCAGGCTGCTATTCTCCCATGGAGACGATCATAGAGATGCTGGATGTAGTCCTGTGGAACGGCTTGCCATGCCATTTCCACCTGGTGCCTCAGTTGGACCAGCGTTCGTGCTGGACGTGCAGACCGCGTGAGACGACGCTTCATCCAGTCCCAAACATGCTCAATGGGGGACAGATCCAGAGATCTTGCTGGCCAGGGTAGTTGACCTTACACCTTCTAGAGCACGTTGGGTGGCACGGGATACATGCGGACGTGCATTGTCCTGTTGGAACAGCAAGTTCCCTTGCCGGTCTAGGAATGGTAGAACGATGGGTTCGATGACGGTTTGGATGTACCGTGCACTATTCAGTGTCCCCTCGACGATCACCAGTGGTGTACGGCCAGTGTAGGAGATCGCTCCCCACACCATGATGCCGGGTGTTGGCCCTGTGTGCCTCAGTTGTATGCAGTCCTGATTGTGGCGCTCACCTGCACGGCGCCAAACACGCATACGACCATCATTGGCACCAAGGCAGAAGCGACTCTCATCGCTGAAGACGACATGTCTCCATTCGTCCCTCCATTCACGCCTGTCGCGACACCACTGCAGGCGGGCTGCACAATGTTGGGGCGTGAGTGGAAGACGGCCTAACGGTGTGCGGGACCGTAGCCCAGCTTCATGGAGACGGTTGCGAATGGTCCTCGCCGATACCCCAGGAGCAACAGTGTCTCTAATTTGCTGGGAAGTGGCGGTGCTGTCCCCTACGGCACTGCGTAGGATCCTACGGTCTTGGCGTGCATCCGTGCGTCGCTGCGGTCCGGTCCCAGGTCGACGGGCACGTGCACCTTCCGCCGACCACTGGCGACAACATCGATGTACTGTGGAGACCTCACGCCCCACGTGTTGAGCAATTCGGTGGTACGTCCACCCGGCCTCCCGCATGCCCACTATACGCCCTCGCTCAAAGTCCGTCAACTGCACATACGGTTCACGTCCACGCTGTCGCGGCATGCTACCAGTGTTAAAGACTGCGATGGAGCTCCGTATGCCACGGCAAACTGGCTGACACTGACGGCGGCGGTGCACAAATGCTGCGCAGCTAGCGCCATTCGACGGCCAACAGCGCAGTTCCTGGTGTGTCCGCTGTGCCGTGCGTGTGATCATTGCTTGTACAGCCCTCTCACAGTGTCCGGAGCAAGTATGGTGGGTCTGACACACCGGTGTCAATGTGTTCTTTTTTCCATTTCCAGGAGTGTATATGGTCAATGTTACAAATTACAGTGAAAAGGTATGTCCATATGGGCTTGAATGAAAAAATATATCTCCCATGAAATTTAGAAATAATACAATGAAAGAATTAGAAGACATTATATTATCACTAAAAAATAAAAATTTGGTGGGTTGGGATGGGATACCTGTGAAAGTAATTAAATCAGTGTACAAAATAGTAAGTCCTCCACTAGCTGAATTAATCAACAAATCAGTTGAAGAAGGTTGTTTTCCAGAATAATTAAAATAAGTGGAAATAAAACCACTTTTTAAGAAAGAGTCAAGAGAAGATATGGGGAATTATCGTCCTATCTCCATCCTTCCAGTGCTGTCAAAAATGTTCAAGAAAGTAGGTGCTATCCAAATCCAAAACTTTATTGTATCACAGGGGATTATTTTGTGCAATCAGTTTGGGAAACATACAACAGATGCCATAATTAATTTCATTAAAAAAATCAGCACAGCTCTAGACAAAAACAGTAAACTAGCCAGGATTTTCTGTGACCTGACAAAGTCTATCGATTCTGTAAATCATTCCTTGCTAATCCACAAACTAGAAAAATATGGGATTAAGGCTGCAGTACTTCAATGGCTTACTTCTTACTTATCAAATAGAAAACAAAGAAAATCATCTCTTCAAATGATGTAAACTACCATTCAGACTGGAAAACAATAATGCAGGGTTTTCCGAAAGGTTTGATCCTCAGTCCAATTCCCTTTCTATTGTATGTCAACGATTTTCCATTAAACATAAATTCACCATCCATTCTGTTTGCTGATGACATGTCTGTCTTGATAGAAAGCGAAGAAACAGAAACAATTCCTGAGAGAGTCACTGGTACATTAGACAGGCTAGAGTCATGGTTCCAGTTAAATGGTCTGAAGCTTAGCATATCAAAAACAAACTTGATTCAGTTCAAAACCAAACAGTCAAAAGACCAGGAAATTAGTATAAGTCATAAAAGTGAAGAATTAACAGAAGTGCATTCTGCCAAATTTCTAGGTCTACACCTCGATAAGAATTTAAACTGGAACACACATATTGAGTACCTGTGCAACAAACTGGGTAGCTTTGCATATGCCATGCATATGTTATCAAGTGCTAATAACATGTCCACTTGCAAAGTAGCATATCTAAGTTACTTTGAATCAGTGATAAGATATGGCATTATTTTATGGGGAGCTCCAATAATATATCTCGTGTACTGAAGCTCCAGAAGAAAATTATCAGAAATATGTGCACTGCACAGCAAAGAGAATCATGTCATCCATTATTACAGAAACTAAAAATTTTGATTGTCCCCTCCCTAAACATATACGAGCTAATGATATTTTTACACAACAAACCGGAATTGTTCATTAAAAACCAATTCGATCATCCATACAGTGCAAGGAATAAAGATAATTTTATGCTTCCTGCCCATAGATTGAAATTATATACTCAGACCCCACAATATATGGGCTCATGCCCCTGTACTGTCTACAACAAACTTAACTGCAAAAACATTCTAAACATGGAACTAGGGATACTAAAAAAGAAGTTACATGAAATTCTTCTACACAAATGTTATTACTCATTAGAAGAGTTCATGTTAGATGAACTGATTATTTTAGCAGAATCCAACCACAAATTAGCATTATAATGTGAAAAAAAAATCCGTTATCAAGAAAGATATTTACCTTTGCTGGAAAATAAGAAAATATAGATACTGCTACATAGACTAAATATAGTTTTAAAAATTAATATTAGATTCTAGTTTGTAATTTTTGATGTGTCTCCTGTACCATAATCACATGATATGTAAATGTATGTTATGAGACTAATAAATCACAATTCACAATTCAAAGTATTTGAAGAAAAATCTAGTATCATCTGAATATTCTACCACATTAACTATTGTGTCTACCTTTCTGCTGATTCCTTGTTTGAAACAGACAGCTGTAGCAAAAGAGGTACAGATGATGATAGATTGGAAAGTCATTCAACTATCAAACAGCCAATTTTCTAACCTCTTGTTAGCTGCAGCTAAAGCTGGGAGAAGTATTATGCTGGTACTGTCCACGAGGGAAATTAATAAATAATAATCCTGTGAGGAACTGACCAGAAAATTTAGATTAAGAAATCCAATGGATCCAAGGGATCAAGTACTTCATTTCCATTAGTTTGACTGTGTCATACTGGCAGATACTTCTAGACAGATCCTCTCTAAAGTACCCTGCTTTTATTTTTAGAGGTCATAGCTACTAGTTTAGCATGACATCATTTACTCTCAGAGTGAATGGTGGTGTGGTTATAGCAGCACTAGACTATGTATTAGGCCTGGAATTACTGAAAAGAATTTCTTTATATGTGAGTGATTTGTTGACTGCCACACAAACTTGGGAAGAGCATGTGAAGATGTTAGAGAAAGTTTTATATTAATTTCAGCAAAATAATGTTATGGGCAATTTCAAAAAATGAAATAAATTTCTTGGGACACATTATTATGCATCAAGGTGTCCTAACTGACACAACAAAAAATACAATCAGTTCATTACTTTCCAGTATCCCAGACAAAAAAGCAATTAAAAGTATCTTTAGAGTTAGCCAACTTCTGGTGTAATTTCATTCCAGACCAATTATTAAATGCAGAACCATTACTAAACTTATTACACAAACAGATATCATAGATTTGGTCAGAAGTGTGCCAATCTGTTTTCAGTAAAGTCAAAGATGCACTAACTAATTCACAATTGTATCATCTGGACATAGGATTTTTGACTGAAAACTGATGCTTCATCTACGAGGTTGGGAGCTTGTCCCTTCCAAATCAGAGGTATTTATGGTAGATGAATTTTCTGTACAATACCATTTGCAAATCAGCCTGCACATCCACTGAATTAGAAGTTCTTACAATTATGTGCACTTTTAGGAAATTCCATCACTGTTTTGTTGGTAATCGCAATGAAGTATATTGTGATAACCAACCTTTAAGCTTTCTTCTTGATTGCAAATTATTGCACGCAAGACTAGTTCAGTTCAAGAATATGATTTTGAAATAGTTTACATAAAGGAAGAGAAAGATGTAGTAACTTGGGATCTGAGGGACAAAGTCTTACAGATGCAAGATAACATTTACCATCAGCATTAAATATCTGCAGTTACATGCGTCATCTCCAAGATAGAGACCTCAGGTGGAGAGAAATTGGAATACAATTTACACTTAACCCCACTGAGGCACTAGTTAGATACTATGTGCTTTATAATTATGTATTATTTTATTGCTGTTTCACACAGTATGATAACTGGTGTAATTGAATTCCATAGGACAGACTGGAGGACCTAATCTTGTGCACCCACAGAGCATTGGGGATCCTGGAGAGGCTAAATCTGCTGAGAAAATAAATGCCTATTGCTACTTTCCTTACCTCCAAGGGAGAGTACAATGGATTATCCAGAAATGTCCACTGTGTCAAAATGTTAAACCTTCAAAACATGGCTCCAAAGGTGAGCTACACCTAACAATACCAAGAAACTCCAGAAAATTCTTGCCACTGACTTTAGGTGGGCCCCTTCCCTGGGCTTGTGCAACTGTTAAACATATTATTGCAATATGAGAGCAATCTTCCAAATACATCAAATTACATATCTTGTAGTGCACTGACAATATGACAGACTATTGAAAATTACATCCCACATGTTGGCAAGCAAGAAGCAAACATTTCTCATAATGCACAAAACTTTACTAGCATAAAATGGAAACAGTTCCAGCATGCCTATGATATCAAACAGACACTAATATCATGGTACCATCCTGGAAGTAAACCAAGAGAAAGAGAGCTTTAAAAGTTGGGTAGATTACTGAGAACTTTCTGCTTGAAACAACAGACTCTATGGCCAAATTACTTTGCATTATTTTAAGGATATTTTAATAATCTACTTCATACCTCTATAGTATGTCTTTCTTGTCTCTTGTTTTCATCCTCTTCACCTTTTGCTGAATATATGTGGAAGCATCCTCACCTGCACAAAGAACATTCTGTATAAGAATAGATATATATAGAATAGTTAAATGTGAACAGAAACAGATAAAAACATTTCTGAAATACATTTATTTTAATACTACAAATATAGTGTGTGTGTATGTGTGTCATTAAAATCCGAACAGAAACAGACCGAAGCATTGCTGTAAGACATTTATTGGCAGAAATAACTTTTGCTTGGGTAGCTCAGTCAGCAGAGCCCATGCATGTGAAAAGCAAATGTCCCCAGAGGAAATTCCAGTCCTACACACAGTTTTAATCTGCCAGCAGTTTTCACATCAGAGCACACTCCACTGAAGAGTGAAATATTTACCACGGGAACATCATTTGCCACAGCTTCAGAAGCCACTAGTATTTAACACTCAAGGAAAAAAAAAAAAAAACATGAATCTGAATATCTATTATAAAGTTGTTTATAATCAACAAAGAGATGTAAATGAGTATAATGTTATTACCTAGCCAGTGTTTCATGCACCGAATCTGTGCATGAATGCAGTGTTGCCTGGTCCAACATGCTGCTGGCATTTGTTACAAGACAAAGACATGTTCTGTGTAATGGTATTTTTTAGTAGTGTACTTTTACTTACTTATGAGTTTATTTGTGACAAAAATAAAATATCTAAATTATTTCAGGTGTATAACAAACAATTCATAAAAATTAAAGTAGTGCACCTGTAATACAGCTGATGGGTTAAAAAACCAAATATGTAACAGAAATGTGATTAAAACGTAATTACATTTTAAATAATAAAATCTTAGAAGTACACTGGAGATAAAGAACATGTTGTGTGACATAATTGCTAGTACTGAATGTTTTAATTTTACAAAATGCATATCTTAATAATTACTAGGACATTCTGTTCTAGTGTGTGCTTGTGGGGTTCTGAAGGAGCAGAGAGGGGGATGGAGGGGTGGGGGCATGGAAAGGCAGCTGTAAGACTTTAGACACAACAGGCATACCTGTAGAACTTTAAACTCTCATCTCTCCTTAGTTGCTCAAGAAGAGACCAAAAAACACCAGCTTCAAATATTTTCCTGATTGAGTAACTCACAATTAAATAAAGCAAAATAGAAAAAAAGAAAACATGCTGAGTAGTCTACTGTACCTCACTAATGAAGTTAATGGTGTGTAAACTGTGTCAAATGTGCCCTGTAGGAATTCCATCATAGAAGCGTATCTTGTGAATATACAGGAAAGAGCCAAGAGTTACCAGAAAAAAGACAGAACATGATACCAAAGGGGGAGCCAATAATTATAATATAGAACTAGAAGTATAGAACTACAAGATAGTTTGATAGACAGGGGGAGGGGGGGGGGGAGGGTTGAAGGATGTCACAGAGTGGGAATCTCATGGAAGTGGAGGAAACCAAGAAGAGATTTATGTGACAGATCTTATGCTGTAGAGAAAGTTTTTTACAATTGTGCTTCTTAGATGTTGTACACATTCAAATCACTCACTAGATGCACCAAGCACTCATTTTAATCTGAAGTTTAGTGATCATTACGAACCCACAGAAAGCTGAACATTGGTTGTAAGTCAGCTATGGGCTACCAGTTCCATTTGAAGGACACTAACTGTCACTGGTGAACTGAAGAGGTCAGCAAAGAAAAGTTATTTTTTGTGTCCAGACATTAATAGACAGGACGAGCCTACCTTCAGAAAGTATCTGACCTGGCCATGAAGTTCCTATCTTGAATAATTTTGTTTGACAAGTAGTTCATTTTTCAGGTGTCTCCCACACAAAATGACCTTTTTTCATGGTTCATTTGATTCTATTCTTGTGTACATTATAAAATATATTATGGTACAAGGCTCTAGCAAATACAGGAAGTATGGATACATATTAAAGCTGGTTGTGGGACCTTGACTTTTCAGTACAGACTGTCTAATCTGTACAGTTGGCAATCAGCAGGTGATGTTTGAAGTGATCACTATCAAATATCTACAGATGCCCATCGTTGAATACTGGCCCATATTCTGACTGGACCAGTGGTGGGAATCTTCCAACAAATTGTGCATGGGGCCTGAAGATGGCATAATATATCACTGAAACTGTTTTCTTAATAAAATAACAATTTGGAAATTTAGGTGCTTGATTTGACATACTTTACATGGAGAAAAATGTTATTTGGAAATTGTACAGATGCCACACTGCAGTTATAAGTGTTAAAAGGCACAAAAGGGAACAGTGTTTGGGAAATAAGTGAGAGAGGACTGGAGTTTATCCACAATGCTATTCAGAAGTTTAAAAAGGAGATGAAAGAATAACATTGAGGTTTGTGAATGAATTTTAATTGTGTCAGAGACAGCAACCAAGTTGGAACAGCAGTTAAACAGAGTGGATATCATCTATAAGAGAGATTATAAGATGAACACCAAAAGTGAAACAAGTGTAATGGAACGTAGTTCAATTAAATGAAGTGATTCTGATGGAATTAGACATATGAACCAAGACATTATTGTACAATAGGATACCATAAAAATAATATGTGGTATTCTCCCTTGTTTGTATTTTAGACAACTGACTAAGGTGTTAGGTATTTTATCTATAGATTCACAGTACAAGTTTTCTCTTCCCCAAATTTGTTGTACATGATCCAAAAGAGTTCATATGTAATACTGATATTTTTATCAGTCTTATAACTGGTTTGATGTTCCCCACCATGAGCTCCTCTCCTATCCCAACTACTTCACCTCACAGTATAACTCACTCAATTATTTTCTGGACATGTTCCAATCTCTGCCTTCTCCTAAGGTTCTTACCTCTATAGCTCCCTCAAGTATGATGGAAGTTACTTCTTGATCTCTTAACACATGACCTATCATTTTGTCCCTTCCTATCATTGTTTCTGTGGTGAAACTCTTCATTTATTATCATATCAGTTCACTGAATTTTCAACATTCCTATGTAGAACAACATCTCAAACACTTTGATTCTCTCCTTTTCTGGTTTTCCCACAATACTTAATTGACTTCTATAGAATTCTGTGTTCCTTCTAAATTTACAACCCCCATCTCCTCCCAACTACCCTGACTCCCACAGTTTTTTTAAGACTTATGAAGAAATGTTAACTGTGTCTCCAGCGTTATTTGATTGCATGTCTCCCAATACTTTGTTTAACTCTTAATCTTCATTGGCTCACCTATGACTTGTAATTCTTCTTGTACCATGTCATCAGACAAATCCTACCCCACATAGATGCCTTAATGTGTTCTTTCCAGCTATCAGCTCACTCCTCTGAGTTTAACAGTGGAATTACTTTTGCACTCTTAATGTTAGTTCCTTTGGTTATGTTTTCACCAAGGGTTGCCTTGACTTTTTTATTTGCTGAATAGTCCTACCAATGGCCATTTCATATTTGATTTCTCCATATTTTTCTGCACCCATTTCACTTTGTCCTCTCTGATTCCCTATTTATTTTACACTTAAGTGACTTATATTGTTGTATTCCTGTCTCTTACTGCACATTTTTGTACTTCCTTACCTTACAAATCAATTTAAGCATTTCTTCTGTAACACAATGTTTCTTTAGAGTTACCTTGCACATACTTAAATTTGTCTGTCCAACTTCTGTGATTGTCCTTTTCAGATAAATCCCTTCCTCTTCAACTGACCTGCCTATTGCAGTATTCATTACAAAACTATTTACTGCTTCAGAGAACTTCAAACACACATCATTCTTTTAAGTACCCCACTTCCTTCACCACTTACAGTTCTGGATAATTCTCTTAAACTTCAGTCTATTCATCATCATTACTAAATTGTGATATGAATCTATATCTGCTCCTGGGTACATCTTGCAATCCAAAACCCGACTATGCAAAATATCTCAAAATGATGTAATCCAGCTAGAATCTTCTCATGCCCCTAGGACTTTTACTAATATACCTCATCCTCTAGTAATTTTCAAACAGCATATTCATAAATAATAACTAAACCTTTTAGAAAAATTGAATTTGTGTTTTTTACTTTGTCACTCCTTTTGCCGAGTTCATATTGTTTTACAACTCTGCCTTCTATTACATCACCTACTACAGCATTCCAATCACTCATGATAATTAGATTTCCATCTTCCTTACATAAATATTTTGTCATATACTTTCTCTCTCTCTCTCTGTCATCAGATTGTGACATTGGCAGATATACCTGAACCATCACCATTAGCTTCTTTGCTGTTGATTCTGATGAGAATAATCTTATTATAGAACTGTTCACTGTACTGACCTGCACAGATCCACACCCATAGTCTGGGTAAGCAGTTCTAGAGTACACCACACAAGTCAGCAGATGCAGCTAGAAGTTCAACAACGGTCTGAGGTTGCCACTCATGGATGTACACAGAGCCTCTCATCCATGCAGTCTACTGGCTAGCTGACAGCTTTTAGAGATAGGACTGGCCAGCTGTAACTGAGTCACATTTACCTTGACATGCGTGTTACCTCACTTTTATAGTGCACCTCTCCATTGTTAGTGTCTCTATCATAACAAGTTGTGTTCTAGACTTAATAAAGTTTGTTGTTTCTGTCATCACATAGTCTTGTCTTGCAGGATTAGAACATTCACAGTGACTCATTCTCTGCACTACATTTCTACTCATGACCAATTCATCTTACCAGAAATGCTTATTTTCTTCCTATTTCACTTCACTGACCCCAACTACATCTAGATTGAGCATTCAAATTTCCTTTACAGATTTTCTAGCTTCCTTACCACAGTCGGAGTCCTGACATTCCATGCTTTGACTCACAGAATTATAGGAATTCACTAGATATTCATGTATTGTGACAAATTCATTTTGGCCAGGGGATCTTTGGGATTATCGGACTGCCTCTGCTTCTTGGCTTTAGATCTTTGTCATGAATTATTACAACTTCCTCCTTGAAAATGGACAATGAAACTATTTGACAACATATTAGTTGGAAAGGTATTTATTGCTATAACTACAAGGAATGACAGTATCTCAACAGAAGTATTGCACAGTGGTTTATGACACAGATCAATCCTCACTTCTGTCTTGTTTAATTTAAATGTGTGTGATATATCTCCAATACAGGCCACATACCTATGCAGATGACTGGTCAACATCTATACAACACAGAAGTTTGAAACAACTTCTGATCTAGACATCTTCAGCCAATACATCCATAAAGGAAGGTTACAATCTAACACAAGTAAAACTGAAGTTGCATGTTTTCACCTGTCTAACAGACTGCCACACAGAGCCCTTGATGTCTGTTTTCAGAGAGACAGACTATCACAACATACATCCAAAATATCTTGGGACATTGACACTTTCTTTCGAGTAGCACTTAACACTAACACTTAGAAAGCTCAAAATCACAAACAACATTCTGATCAAGCTGTGTAGTCTAGTTGGGCAGCATCAGCAAACATTCTTCACTCAACAGCAGAGTACATCTACTGTGTGTCCATCTAGCAGAATAGTCCATATGTGAAAAAGATATATGTACAACTTAACCAAACCATGTCCACTGTCAGTAGGTGTATACAATCTATTTCCACACATTGGTTAGCTATATTGTGTCACATTCCACCTCCTTATGTAAGATGGAAATGTGCACTACTGCACATATGCCACATGACTGTTGGTAACATCAAATTTCACATTGAAATATGGAATGATATATTCCCTGCGAATCAAAAACAATTAAGATCAGGACATATCTTTTTTATCATGGCCAGGCTTATTACAGAAAATGAATTTAATGCTACTGATAAATGGAAATGCTGCTGCCAACAAAAGTGTTCTCTGCCTAGCCTGAAACTGTCATGCACCCAGAAGAAAACCCCTGGAATTGACAAGCTTTGAGCAATTGATGGATTTGAATGGCACATGGAAGACGTGTACGCAGGTTCCACAAGTGAGGCAAATCTTCATTACCATCTTGGGACTGTGGTGTGTGATAGCAGATAGTTGGTCATGTGCTATCAACATGTCCCACAAGGGCCTACGAGGGTCATTTTGAAGAATTGGTGACAGTGATGGTTAGTGTGGTGAACTGTATAATAGAGCTCAGTATTCCCTTACACCTATTGCCATTTGTATCATGTTACACTTGAGAGTTGTGTTGAAATGTTGATATGTAGTAGTTTAGTAATATTTATATCAATAAAAAGTAATCAAGTTTGTCTGAAACATTTTTTTAAACCATTGACAGATGGCGTTGAAATCGAGAAAAATTAAAATTGGGGAACAACTCCAATTTATTTAGAATGATCCAAGAAGGACGCATCAAATCATTACAAAATGTGTACCAATTGTTTCATTACGCCAAATTAAGCTGTTTTTTTTACAAAATGTATCCTACCTGCTACTGTTTTTGAGGGAGAGAGGTGGAATGATATTAAAATCTCATTAGGGAACTCTTCACAATTGCGTTACTCACCCGACTGTGGCACTGCCATGGCCAAACTGTGAACTATGGCTCAGTATAAAGGTCAGTGCAATGCAATCAGACATCACTTCACTTTCAGATTGTGAACCATAAATATCAACTGACAAAAGTAAATTATTGTTTACTGAAACATGGCTCACTATCGTTCCACAGAGATTGTTGATATGATGTTAATTTTAGGTGAATGCCATAACAATTACACTGCAGCTGTGCAATTGTATGTTTCCCAAGCAGGCAACATCCAAGTGAAAACAACTGTATGTTTCCCAAGCAGACGACATCCAAGTGAAGACATTATTTGGCACTCAACAAGCTTGAAATGGGTACATGCACTGTCCACCTTGTCATCACGAATACAATGAAAATGACACTTGTACCCTTACTGCTCTCGCCTGTGTTCAACTGGATCCCAAAATGAGTAGTCTTGTGATTCAGAGACAAATTGGAATACCAAAATCAACTGTTTTGAGGATTTTGGAGACACATAAATATCATGTGTATCGTATCATACTGACACAGGCATTAACGCAGAAAGATATGCAGATATGTGTGCATTTCTGCCAATGGGCCTTGGAAATGATAAGAGGTGACAATGATTTTTTAGATACTTTATGTTCACCAATGAAGCCATATTAAAAAACAATGGTGAATTAAATCATCATGGTTGTCATTATTGGTCATCTGTTGTTCCACATTGGCACAGATCCACTGACAATGAACACAAATGGTGTGGAATTTTAAGCAGTTATTTGATAGGACCATATTTTTTTGACCAAAATGTTATTAGGGAATCTTATTTACAATTTATCCATGATGATTTGTTGGAGCTAATGGAAGATGTTGATTTAGAAATTAGGTAATGAATGTGGTTCCAACAGGATGGAGCAGCTCCCGTTTATGCTAAAAATGTGTGGAAAGTTTCAAATTTATGGTACCCTGGTCAGTGGATAGGACATGGCAGACTAAATTCAGAGGCTTCCACATTCACCAGACCTAACATCTCCAGATTTTTTCTTGTGGGGTTATTTAAAAAATGTTGTTTATGAAAGACAGCCGACAACCTGAAAGGATATTCAGGAATGCATTCGAAGAGTGTGTGCAGCCTTACCAAGGGATGTGCTGCTCAAAACTGTGGACATCTTTTGCAGACAATTGACTTTGTACAGTGAAGCAAATGGGGATAATTTTGAACAATTTCTTCGTGTCTAATCTCATTAATTAAGCACCCCAAATTGTGAGAGGCATGTGGTCTCACACTAATGAGGCACCCCAACATGTGAGAGGCAAGGGGACTCACACCAATGAAACACCCCATGGGAACATCATTCTACTACATCCATGTCATTGTTCCTGGGTAATGATAAAAGTAGGATATAGTACATTTTGTACAGAAACAGCTTAATTTGGCATAATGAAAGAATTGGTGCACATTTTTTATCGATTTGATGTGTCTTTCCCAGATAATTCTAAACAAATCAGAGTTCTTCCCCAATTTTACTTTTTTCTCGATTTCAGTGCCATCTGTCAATAGTTTTAAAAAAATCTTTCAGCTAAAACTTTATTACTTTTTTATGGAGAATCTGAATCTGCAATAAAAAATGAGTGTTTCCATTTAAGATTTAAAAGTTGCCCCCTGCCCCAACCAAGGGGGTGGGGGCTGGAGGTCACATGTTGTATCATTTGATGTCCCCCTTTGAGCTTATGAACTTGTCTTACCCACTATTTTTATCTGATGTATAGTTTTTGAGATAACCTCATCCAAAAATTCAGATGGACCACCCTGTATCTAAAATTTCATTGAAAATCTGTTAATGTATGCCTTACAATAAACTGGTTATTCCACATTTTTCTCATAGTTACCTTCCCTTGGCAAACTGAAATGAGAGGCTAATCCAGAATGTATTGCCAATGGTAAGTTCAGTATGAACTGCAAAAATAATTAGCTTCAGCAAAAACAACAAATTAAATTAAGTACCTTCATTCTTTCTCCACTCCAAAGAGTATAGTTTCCAGAATCAAGGTACACCCTTGCACAACCTCCTCTTTATCCCATCAGGCACTCTTGAAAATATAAATAAAGACATATCAATAATTACCATCAACACTCAGATCTTATCTAAACTGTAAAATGAAGTTCTGCTTTGCAGCACACAGAGACAAAAAGGAACACAAGGTTCCATTTAGCAATAGAAAGAGGGGTGTTGCAGAAAAGATTACACATGAATTACATCAACCAGAACTTCATACAAAGAAAGCACAGCAAGACTTTCTAGTCAGCTCATCCACCAATTTCACATGTTTGTTAATAGCAGAACAGGTGTGAGTAATCTGTAAAGAATAAATAAAGAAGTAATTAGTCATCTCATGTCAAATCTTTTCACTTAAAAAGTTACCTGCCGAAATCACTCCTTACTTGAAACAACAAAACAATAGTGACACATGCCAAATGGGGAACGCAGATCAATCCTCGATACCACTGGCACTAGGAGGGCAGCAATAAACCCACATTTTATATAATAATAATAATAATAATAATAATAATAATAATAATTATTATTATTATTATTATTATTATTATTATTATCATCATCATCATAATCTTCATCTACTTTATAACACTGATATTTTTAAATATTTGCTTTTTTTGTTTTGTCCACATTTTGTGTCCTCTTTGGTTTGAATACAGATTTATGTTTTATTAAGCTTGCTAGCATCTATACTTCATTTTAAAATTGAACTTGCTCTCCCACCAGTGTTTTGTTTCTGCCAGTAGAAGACAAAATTCAGTGGACATTTGAGAAGAAGAATTTGGACTATTATATACATCCCACAAAAAGCTACAAAATTGTGGAGTACAATTAAACTGATTACTATGTACCAAGTAAGACTAAAGAAACATGGCTTAGGTGTGGCTGGTTCTCCAGAAGCATGTGTGTGTGTGTGTGTGTGTGTGTGTGTGTGTGTGTGTGTGTGTGTGTGTGTGTGTGTGTGTGTGTGATGTTAAAAAAGTTCAAGATACTCACAAAAGTAAAGTGAAAAATAATGTTAGTATATTTCATCAAAATATTGGGGGATTGAAGAATAAAATTGATGAGCTTCTGCTTTGTTTAGAAGATATAGAAACTGAGAATGTAATAGATTTACTACGCCTGTCTGAGCATCACATTGTCACTGATATGCAAAAGGTTAGCATCAATGGGTACAAATTAGCCACACATGTAAGTAGAGATAATATGATGAGACGAGGAGTTGCCATATATGTCAAAAGCTACCACAGTGTAAAAAATTTAGAAACTAAAAATTTTTTTGTAGAGCAGCATATGGAAGCATGTGCCACTGAACTAAAACTAAATGATGGCACTTTCATAATTGTAACAGTGTATAGACCCCCCTCAGGGAATTTCCCGCTATTTCTGGGAAACTTGGATGCTTTGTTGTGCTATCTGTCAGACAGGGGGAAGCAAATTATAATTTGTGGGGATTTCAGTGTTGATTCCCTGATAGAGTGTAACAGGGAGAATGACCTTGTAGTATTATTCAGTTCTTTCAATTTGAGCTCTGTCATTGATTTTCCTACTCAGATAACAAAGAACAGCAGGACATTGATAGATAACTTTTTTATAGACCAAGATAAGTTTAAGGACATAAATGCTTATCCTGTTGAGAATGGTCTTTCAGATCATGGTGCACAGCTAGTTACAGTACATGACATAGCCCCATGCAGTATATCAAATCAGAATTTCAAAGCAGTGCATTCATTTAACAAAATGCTATTGATATCGCCCTCGTAAGAGGAAACATAAAAGGGGACATAAGCCCACTTTGGAATGCAAACCACACACCTATAAGAAAACACATCCCAATGAACATAGTCATACAAAGTGATTGGAAGGCAAGAGAGAACCAAGAGAAGAGACTGCTCTCAAGGAGACTGGATCCAAGGAAAGTGGAAGAATACCACGACCAGATAGAACAAATTGAGTCCTTAATCGACAACTCAAAAGTAGAGGAGGCAGCACTTGAACTGGAGAAACTCTTAAAGCAAGCAACTACCCCCAGGAAAGTGAGGAGAGCTAAACCATGGTTCGATCAAGAGTGTTATCAGCAAAGAAAAGAAGTACTCCAAGCCTTACACCGACTAAAAACGGACACAGATAATCACTCACTACTACAAACATATGCTGAGAAAAGAAGATCCTACAAAACACTAACAAGGGAGAAGAGAATGGCACACAGGGAAGAAGAGGGAAGAAGACTAGCTGACGAAGCCAGGAGAGACCCATTCATTGCAATCCGCCCCCAAAAGCAGGCACAGTCACACTATATAAGCATGGAAGAATGGACGAGACATTTCAAAGACATTCTCAACAAAGATTGTAGAGAAGGAGCACAGGTAGCAAGTCAAGAGCTCACACCACAAGAGATGGCAGCCTGGTCCCCACTCACTCCGAATGAGGTCCAAAACATCATTGAATCAACAAAAAGGAAGAAAGCAGCAGGACCGGACATGCTTTACAACGAATACCTTAAAGACACAGCCCATCTGCTAGCACCAACCTGGACAAAACTTTATAACAAATGCATTGAAACAGCAAAAATCCCAGGCCAGTGGAGAAAATCAATAGTAAGGGTAATGTACAAAGGGAAGGGCAACCAAAAGGACACAAACAAATACAGAGGAATAGCCTTGGAAAACAACCCTTTTAAGGTATTCACAAAACTAATCACAAGAAGAATAAGACACACTTTGGAAGACCACCTCCCAGAATCTCAATTCGGGTTCAGGGAAAAAAGATCCACTATCACAGCAGTGGAGCTGCTTTTAAAAAACATATGGGAAACCATCGATAAGAAGCAAAAATATTATGCTGTATTCATAGACTTCACAAAGGCCTTCGATCTCCTCAACCAATCATTAGTAAAAAGGATGCTCGATGAAACTCTGGGAAGAGACAGCGTCTGGATGAGGATTATAAACTCCATAAACGAATGGAATGAGATAAGGATCTCGGACAACCTCGACCTGTCTGAACCAATAAGGCAAACAAACGGAGTACTCCAAGGAGACCCACTAAGCCCGCTCCTGTTCATTCTGGCAGCAAAGGACATTGTGGAAATCGCTCATGATGAAGATGTTGAAGCATATGCCTATGCGGACGACATCGTGATAGGCTCAAAAAACTTAAAGAAACTACAGGAGACTATAGAAGACATGGAAAAATGGTGTAGAAAACACAAGTTTGTAATCAACACCGACAAAACGAAAATGATGGTATTCAGACCAGGAGGGCAAATCCCAAAAACGACAAGAATTGCACTACAAGGAAAGGAAATATCTATCACAAAAGATTACAAATATCTAGGGTTAACATTCCAGCCATCCGCAAAGTGCTTCACTAAACACACAACAGAGAAAGTGACGCAGGCCATCAGAGCGATAAACGAAATAAGTTCCATCAGAACACTAAATCTAGACACAGCTATGACACTCTTCAAATCAAAAATAATACCAATACTGGCTTATGGGATAGAAATCATATGGATACACCTAAATGAAAAGAACTTAGAAACATTGGAAAGAGTAAAAGCAACCTATATCAAAAGAGCATTAGGGGTAGCAAAAACCACAAGATCAAGATTAGTCTACCTTCTCGCCCAAGAATCTTTCCTCATCGAGGATCTAAGGACAATGTTCTTACTTCCCAACACATCAGCATTGGAGAACCTACTAAGATCACTACTCAAGAAAAGAGAGGAAGTACCAACGGAATTCTATGGATCTGGGGCCATGATCAACCGCACTTGGACAGCAGCAAATTTTGAGATGAGACACGTACTTACAAGACTCGCAGTACACGGATTCCACCATGAAATTTGTGCAAATACAGCATACCACGAACCGTCAAACCTTTGCAAGTGTACACTATGTAGGCAGTCTTGTGAGAGATACCATATAGTAAAATGCAACAGGAGGACCAGATCAATTAGAGACTATGCAATAAATGGTTCCAATGATAATCTGTTATAATACCTGCACTGAATGTAATCTACTAAGAATTATGCAGACACTCAATACATCCTTGTAATTCACTCTCAAATGTTTGTAATCTAATGTAAAACTATAATGGCTATTCTGCTGCAATAAATTGTTCATTTAACAATACAAATATTGCAAACTTTAGGGAAAGCCTACAGCAGCTAGACTGGGATGAAGTGTATAAGGAACCTGATGCAAACTTGAAATATAACTTATTTCATGATACATTTTTAAGGGTGTTTGAAAATTGTTTTCCCAAGAAAATAGTTAAACATAATTCCAAGAAAACATACAAAAAACCTTGGCTAACTAAAGGAATAAGAATATCTTGCAACCGTAAAAGAGAACTGTATCTAACAGCAAGATGGAGTACTGACCCCAAAATTGTTCAATATTATAAAAACTATTGTGCAGTACTAAGAAAAGTTATTAAAAAGTCCAGAAGCATGTGTATCATGTCTGAGATCAGTAACTCTGATAATAAAATTAAAGCAATTTGGAATATTATTGAAAGGGAAACAGGGCAACCAAGAGCACAGGAAGACTTTAGTGCCATAAAACTGAATGACAAGTGTACTAACAAACAATCAGAAATTGAAAATATTTTCAATAATAATTTTTTAAATGTTGTGGAGAAAATAGGATCTAGATCTTCACTAGAAGATGTGCAGTTTGAAACAACTGTATTTCCACCAACCTCTACCTCTGAAATCAGTAAAATAATAAACTCACTGAAAAGTAAAAGCTCTTACGGAATTGATGGCATTTTGAGCAAGGTACTTAAAGCTTGTTCCCCACAGATAAGTAGGATTCTCAGCCATGTATGTAATAGCTCTTTGGAGCAGGGTGTTTTCCCCGATAGACTGAAATATGCCATTGTAAAACCATTGCATAAAAAGGGGGATACGTCGGATGTCAACAACTACCGCCCAATCTCTCTTCTGACACCTCTATCAAAACTTTTTGAGAAAGTAATGTATTCAAGAGTAGCCTCCCATATTTTTAAAAATAAAGTAGTAACAAAACGTCAGTTTGGTTTTCAGAAAGGCTTTTCAACAGAAAATGCTATATACACTTTCACTGATCAAATATTAAATGCTCTGAATAACCGGACATCACCCATTGGTATTTTTTTGTGATCTCCCAAAGGCCTTTGATTGTGTAAATCATGGAATTCTTTTAGATAAGCTACATCATTATGGTTTGAGGGGGGCAGTGCACAAATGGTTTAATTCATACTTAACTGGAAGAATGCAGAAAGTTGAAATAAGTGGTTCATGTAATGTTAAAACAACAGCTGATTCCTCAAACTGGGGGCTATCAAGTACGGGGTCCCACAGGGTTCGGTCTTAGGTCCTTTACTGTTTTTGATATACATTAATGACTTACCATTCCACATTGATGAAGATGCAAAGTTAGTTCTTCTTGCTGATGATACAAGTATAGTAATAACATCCAAAAACCAAGAACTAAGTGATGTAATTGTAAATGATGTTTTTCACAAAATTATTAAGTATTTCTCAGCAAATGGACTCTCTTTAAATTTTGATAAAACACAGCATATACAGTTCTGTACAGTAAATGGCACAACTCCAGTAATAAATATAGACTTTGAACAGAAGTCTATAGCTAAGGTAGAATTTTCAAAATTTTTAGGTGTGTCCATTGATGATAGGTTAAACTGGAAGCAACACATTGATGGTCTGCTGAAACGTCTGAGTTCAGCTACGTATGCTATTAGGGTTATTGCAAATTTTGGTGATAAGAGTCTCAGTAAATTAGCTTACTATGCCTACTTTCATTCACTGCTTTCGTATGGCATCATATTCTGGAGTAGTTCATCATTGGGTAGAAAAGTATTCATTGCTCAAAAACGTGTAATCAGAATAATTGCTGGAGCCCACCCACAGTCATCCTGCAGACATATATTTAAGGATCTAGGGATCCTCACAGTATATATATTCACTTACGAAATTTGTTGTTAATAATCCAACCCAGTTCAAAAGTAATAGCAGTGTGCAAAGCTATAACACCAGGAGAAAGGATGATCTTCACTATGTGGTGTTAAATCTGACTTTGGCACAGAAAGGGGTAAATTATGCCGCCACAAAAGTCTTTGGTCACCTACCAAACAGCATCAAAAGCCTGACAGATAGCCAACCAACATTTAAAAATAAATTAAAAGAATTTCTAGATGACAACTCCTTCTACTCATTGGCTGAATTTTTGGATATAAATTAAAGGAAAAAAAAACAACTTAAACATTAGTGTCATGCAATATTTTGTGTAATGTAATATCTTGTACAGACATCTTTTGTTAACCTGACACGTTCCACATCATTACGAAGTGTCGTATTCATGATATATGGAGCAAGTATTAATCTAATCTAATCTAATCTCTAATCTGTGTGTGTGTGTGTGTGATTTGATGATGAGGAGAGATAAAGAAAGAGGATGAAGTATGGTACCGATTCATAACTTACTCCTCTCAAATAGTACTGACAGGGCTACCAAGCTTTAGGGCCCCATCTGACAGATGAATCACTATCAACAATGTACTCATTCCTCACACTGTAACACACTGTGAAGAGGTTTGGAATTTAATCTGGGACAGTGACTGAAAAAACTGATGATCAGGATATTTATGCCAACATTTCTTCTCTCCATGGTGCTCAAACACTGGAAGTGAAAATTTCATACACCACCAGGATTCAAGTTGGTTTCTCTGAATTGAGCAGCACCACACAGCACAAGTGTACTCAATGATGAAGGGAAGTCTGACTAGCTGTCAGATTGCACAAAAAATTCTCACCTCTGAAGAGTACCTAAGGAATATTGCCCCTCTATAATAGCTGCTTCTGATATATACAACCAGAGGCGAGTAAAATGAAGCACCACAAAGGAATTACCTGAATGGGACAGAAATCAGTAGATTTGATGTACATATACAGATAAATAACTGATTACAATTTTAGAAAAATTGTATGATTTATCCCAGAAAAAGAGCTTCACAAATTGAGTAAGTCAGTAATGCATTGGTCCAACTGGCCCTTACAGAAGGAGTTTTCAGCTTGTTATTGGCTGATAGAGATGTTGAATATCCTACTGAGGGATACCATGCCAAAATCTGGCCAAGTGGTGTGTTTGGTCATCAAAATCCCAAGATGGTTTGAGTGCTGTGCCCATAATGCTCCAAACACACTCAAGTCAGAAGAGGTCCAGCGATCTTGCTGGGCAAGGTAATGTTTGCCAAGCATGAAGCATGCAGTAGAAACTCTTGCTATGTATGAGCAGGCGTTATATTGATGAAACGTAAGCCCATAATGGCTTTCAACAAAATGGGGCATTGAATATTGTTGTGTACCACTGTGCTGTAAGGGTGCCGTGGATGACAATGGAAGGGGTCCTACTATGAACAGGAATAGCATACCAGACCACTACTGGTTGCTGGGCTATATGGCTAGTGACAGTCAAATTAGTATATCACTGCTCCCTTCACCATTTCCTGACACGTCTTCTACCTGTAATATTATTGACTGGAGTAGAATTGTCTTCAGGGATGAGTCCTGGTTTGAAGTGAGCCCCTATGACCAGGGTGTATTATGACATACATGATCAGCAGACACAGTGAGTCTTGTTTGTGCTACAACATAGACTGCTTCCATTATTTTGAGAAGATTTCTTTCAAGCAGGCCAAGAATGAATGCCATTCTGCAAGCCTTAATCATCACCTTTAAGATCTTATAATGGACAGTATCTTCAGGAAAATGGATCACACCTAACCATAAAAAAAAACCAGCCATGGTCTATGTGGGACCATGGTTAATCATAACAATAGTGTAACATTTAGGACCTGTCTATTCCACATGGCCTACCACTGAGGAACTTATGGCACAATCTTCATTTGAAGCCACACATGTCTCTGGCTAAACTTAACTGCCTTAAGTTAAAGTATCATTTAGAACCATGACATGTCTTGCCTTTGAGGGAAACATTCCACTTGGGAAAAATATATATAAAAAACAAAGATGCTGTAACTTACCAAATGAGAAAGCGATGGTATGTCGATAGACACAATAAAAAATACACAAATTTCAACCGATTTTATTAGATCTTGAAGTAATGCACATAAAAATTTTAACATTTTCAGCTGGTGTAGAATATATTAAAAAATATCCCTAATTTTTTTATATAGAAAGCTGTGGATTGCTGTGTTAAAGAGGTCAAATTATGTGTTTGTATTGGTCATGTCCAGAAGAGGATGGGCACCAGGTTGAGGAAGTTGAAACAAAGTTTGAGAGTAAAGAAACTTTCTGATGCTAAAATCATAAGAAGCAGGCTGACAGACAAAATGTTTGATGAACTACAGCGCTATTATGGGATGGCCATTAGAAATAATACTGAGGATTTGTTGAAAATGAAGCAGGCAGTATATGCTATCTTCTTCCACAGACTGTCAACTGATGAAAAACCAGTACACCACCTTAGCCCTCCTGGACCTGATTAATGGTGCAATTACCGCAATGGCCAGTACTCAAACAGTTCATACAGCCATAAAAATTCCATCCCAGCAGCACTCATGGATATAATAAAACCCATTAAGAGAGACCTGGCAAATCTTGAATTACCAAAGAAGTGTGAGCATAGTCAGACTCAAAATCTCAATGAGTCATTCAATAATCTTATATGGACTTGTTTACCAAAAAATGTATTTGTTGGAATGAATACACTAAAGTAGGGGGCCAGTGATGTTGTTATTTCTTTTAATGATGGCAACATTGGTAGGATGAAAGTGCTACAGCATATGGAAATTAATCCTGGAGCAAACTGCATTAGAGAACTCGAATGGGTGGACAAGATTTGCATTGATAAAGCAGAGTATGCAGCACAGTTGGCCACTAAGGAGTCCAGAAAGAAGAAAAGAAGAAAAAACTTGGAAAAAAATCAAGAGTATGATATACGGTATGGTGCAGGGTGCTTCTGTATGACCAAAAAAAAAAAATTACCATATTTTAAGCGAATTAGTGTATTTTGAAACCTTAGAAGTCATTCCTGAAAATTTACATTTTCTGTTGCATTTTTCCCTAAATCTCAGAAACCACTTTGAGTAGAGTATTCAAATTTTCAGGGAGTAATGACATATGTATCCTGAGCCGACTAAACCATAAGAAGAACATAATGTTATGTACAATTAAAATTATTTAGGATAATGTACAAGACAAGTACACAAAATTTTAATCATGTAATTAAAAAATTGTATTTCCGAAAGCAGTGGCTTAAATGCAATTATTGTAGTTCAGTAGATTTAGAACATACAGTTTAATGTCCTATAAAAGTTCCATGTCAATAGCTACAGTGGTTCCTGAAATACAGGATAGGCCATTCCAACTCCCCTTTTGCACATTCCTCAGGTCTTACAACATATAACTGCAAGTAACATTCTGTAGATACCAGTTTGGAGGACATGCTAAAAACTGAAAAATCGCCAACAAATTCAGAGCAATGGTTTGGACATCTTTATGTGCACGTATCCTGTGTATTATAAAAGCAAATGGCATCACACTCAAACCACTCCCCAGATGGGCACCATTTTTCAGAAGAAAGTTGTTGGAAAGGTATATTTTATGAAAGGATATTGACAGCCATGAGATTCTGTATAATATTCATAACTGCTCATAAAAACCTATTTGTGATACTATCCTCAAATTTCTATCTCTGAGTAACAGACTTATCAGACATTGTGCCAGTAGGCAGAACACATTTAGGCAATTTTTGTGTTGGCAGCTCTAGTTTTGTAAGGTTGTTAACAGTTTAGTGGTACCTGTTGAACACACAATGGAAGCACACAATTGCATCAGAAACACATATTTCATGGAAAACAATTAAGATGGGCTGCTTGGCAACCTGCACTACTGACAGCACAGTGAGCAGCCATCATCTGTATACCACCGTACTTAAATGTGGTATGGGTAACACAAAGACAGACAGACTGACCATCAAATGACAATACCGACTTGAAAGTTTTGCCAGTTCATCATCAGCATGTAGACTGGTCATATTGACCCTTGTGGCCGAGATTTAGAGACACTGTTATCTATACTGAGAAACATTCGATGACAGTTCTATTGAGGCTCAGCACTGCTCACATACTTGCTAAACACTGCAAGTCATTGCAGACTAATGTACCATGAACAGAGTTACCTGTCTCTTTACTGTCGTGAGAGCACTTCTCAGATGTCAGTATTTCACCCAGGAGAAAGAACAGAGTGAAGCAACTCGGGCAACAGCTTTAAATCTCCAAACATATTGAGCTCCTGCCCCAACTGTACATCACTACAGTATGATCAGTTAGAGAGTGATAAGCTGGACCCTAATCCCCACATTTTTAACTACTTCTCATTTGGTGGCAATAAATTGCAGAATTTTAAGTATCTGAAGGTACATTAGTGGGAGAGGGAGCTGAGTTACACAACATCAAACAGGATATTGTTTAATAACTGAGATGTTCCCAACAACTCACATTTATATATGGATGACAACCATAACATAGGCCAAATTCAGGAACAGATCCCTGGGAACTGGTGTGTTGCTAGAGGAGGCCAAAATGCACGCGTTAAGCTCACGCAGACTGGCGTGAGGTCTGGAACAGTAAAGTAGTTGAGTCTAGTAAGAAAAGAACGTAGTTGCTGGAATACTTAACTTTAATCCATAATTGGTGTACATCGCTCTTGACGGTACTTGTTTTAATATCTCAATATAAACTGGTAATGGCGCCTTGCTAGGTCGTAGCAAATGATGTAGCTGAAGGCTATGCTAACTATCGACTCGGCAAATAAGAGCGTATTTGTCAGTGTAGCTTCGCTAGCAAAGTCAGCTGTACAACTGGGGCGAGTGCTAGGAAGTGTCTCTAGACCTGCCGTGTGACGGCGCTCGGTCTGCAATCACTGACAGTGGCGACATCCGGGTCCGATGTATACTAGCGGACCGCGGCCGATTTAAAGGCTACCACCTAGCAAGTGTGGTGTCTGGCGGTGACACCACAGGAACTACCCACCTCTGGGACATATGACACGCAGTTGCCAGAAGAGTTCATTGGCACCTATGGATCATCTGGATCCCTCAGACACAGAACTAGTTAGAAAACCTCCTCTTCAGCATATAGTCATGTCCCACTACCCTTCTAAATTTAACCTTCCATCAGGATAACCTCCATTTTCCTACACAATATATTTCACCGAAAGTAAAGTGCACACAAGACTATTACAAAAATATGAGAAAATAGCTGAATAGTACTTAAATTAAGGAGTGGAAATATTAGTACTGCTGACAGACAAATATTACTATCCTAGCTTTCTGAACCATTACTTCTTTCCTCAGGGATGGGACTTGCAGAGTTTGGGAAGGTTGGAAACGTGGGTCAGTCAAATGAGGACAACCTGTTATGAACATGATGAGACAAAAGACAAAGAGGGTAGAAAAAGGAAGGGGGTTGTTGTCAGAGAGAGTACATCACAGGAAGTACATTGGTAACCAGTGTGCCTGATTCACTACAGAGATGATGACAGAGTGAGAAGTAATAATGGATTATGTGTGAGAGAGAGAGTAGTGCATCTACAAATGAAGAGAAAAATAGAGACAAAAGGTGGGGAGGGAGAAGAGCAAAGCCAAAAAAGTGAAAGTAATAAAGAAAATAATGAGACATAATAAAAAGGAAAAATGTGTAAAATACAATTAACAGATGATAATGAAAATGATTGCACAAATATGTTAACAGAGGTTAAGTCTTGTAAGATATCAGTATGTAGGAGTGTGTTGGAAGGTAAGTTTCCACTTCCAGAGGCCAGGGAAACTTATCAGGTAGGAGGATCTGTGACAGCACATGAGCTGTTTGGATTGACCCACTAGGTAACAGTTTTTACAGGCTCCAGAGATGATAACTCTTTCTCCCACACATCTTTGAATCCCTACAGGTTAGCTTCCATTAGTACTTCCCCTTTTTTATGTTCATCATCATATCCATTGCATCTCATTATTTCCTTTACTGTTCTAGCTTTTTTATTTTCAGTCTGCCCTCCCTTTCTCTATCTAATTCTTCCCCCCACCCCCACCCCCCCACCCCCCACCCCCTCCTCCATTTCTTAATTGTATTACTCTTTCTTCTTCTTCCTCTTAATCTGTTTTCTTTTTTTAAGCAGTGGAGCTCATATCACTGTGTATATAAAGAAAGCTACAAAATCAAAAAAATTACAGCAGTCATACTTTTATGGGTAAATATGACCTATCCAGAGTATAAGACAATGGAAAATGAAGGTATTGTATTTTCTACCTATCATAAAGATGACACATTGAGTTGCAGACAAGCAGAATGAAGAGAGTTACTCATTTTGGGTTTGGCCAAAGCCTTCTTCAGAAAACAAAACACATATTCGCACAAGCAAGCACACATCATCTACACACTACCACTGTCTCTGGCTGCTCCAGCAACAATGCAACAGTCACACTGATTGAAAATAGCAATACAGAATGGGGCACAAAAGGGGTAGAAATAGCAGTGTACAGGTTTGGTGAGAGAACAGCACTGTCTGACAGAGCAGGCAGAGTCTAGATGGCAGCAGGACAGTGCTTCCACGGACACTATCTGGATGCTGTGGGGGAGCAAGTGGGGAAGGATTTGGGAGTAAAGAGGAATGGGGACAGAGAGGAGCAGAGAGGGGATCAAAGAATGGTGGGTCATTGGCAGAGAGCAGCACACAGTGAAGGTGAGGGGGGACAAATAGGGAGGTGGTGTGGGACAGATGCAGCAAAAACTGTTGATAGATTGTGTGGGAGCAACAGGTTATAGTAGATTGAGGCCAACATAATTTTGTGCGTGGAGAAAGTGTTGAAAGGATAACTAGAATCTGTACAGTTCAGGACAGGTGGTGTTGGAGGGGATGATCCAGATGGCCCAAGTTATGAAGCAACCACATAAATCAATCACATTGTATTCTGTTGCATGTTGTTCAACATGGTGAGCCACATAGCTCTTGGCCACAGTTCATCAGTGGCCATTCATACTGGCTGACAGCTGATTGATAGTCCTTCGAATATAAAAAGCTATGCAATGAGTGCAGCAGAATTGGTATCTAACAAAGCTGATTTCACATGTGGCCTGGCCTCTGATTGGTTGGAAAAATCCTGTGACAGGACTGGAACTGGAAGCATTGTTTTGGTGGATTGGACAGGTTTTACACCTAGGTCTCCCATGGAGATACTATAATCATGGAGAGGTGATGAGATTGGGAGTATCAAAGGGTTGAAGTAGGATGTTGTGGAAGTTTTGTGGGAATGGAACTCTACTTTAGGAGGGGCGGGAAGGATGTCTGTTAGAATGTCTACATCTATCATCATGCCCTGAAATGAGGTACTTCCTACCCAAAATCCTTCCTACTCATCCTAAAATGATGTTCCATTACCAACTCTACCTCTGCAACATCTTAGTCCATCACTATGCCACCCCCAATCCCAGTCCTTTCCACAGGGGTCATAGCCCTGTGAAAGACCTAGGTGCCAAACCTACCCTATCCAACCACCAAGCACTTCCAATTCCAGTATTAACACAGGCTGATGCCCCCCCCCCCCCATCCTCCCCCTTCCCCCCAATCAGAGGGCAGCCACATGTGGAAATAGCCTTATTACATATCAGCTCTGATGCAATCATTGCACAGATTTTTATATTGATAAGATTACCAACCAGCTGTCAACCAAGATGAATGTCCACTGCCAAACCATGGCAAAGAGCTAAGTGGACCACCCTGTGAACAACATCCAGCTGAGTGTAACATGTTTGATTTACGTGGCTGCTTCATAACTTAGACCTCATACACGCTCCCCGTCCCCCACCGTCTACCATCAGTCTTTCTTAACTGAGCACTGAGTTTTACAAGAGAATCTCCACTTCTGGAATTATCCCAGTGTTTCCTCTTCTGAAGAAGGATTTGATCAAAAATCATTATGTGCAACTGTCATTTTGGTGTAGACTTTCCATCACTGGACTACCTCATATGTAACTAAAACTTTTTTTTCTAAATTTCACTAACACTTATCTTCCCAATCATACTGTAATTTCTGGAGGAGACTTCAAACATCCAGAAATCATTTGATAAAATCATCATTTTGTAAGTTGTCAGTGGGACACCACATCCTATGAAACACCACTAAGAGCCCACTCATGATGTAGATATATATTTGACTAGATAGCATTACACAGCTCTGACCTTTTTGTCACTACAACTGATTCAAATTCATGGAGTCTCAAATCCTAAAGTACTAAGGTCAGCAAGAACTAGCAGGAAGCTCTACATATCCAATAAACTAGATAAAGCGGCTGTTGTGTCAAATCCCCAAGAGGATCTCAAGAGAATTACCTCTGGGCTGGAGCACGTAGAAAGACTTTGGCTGATGTTTGGAAGGAAAGTCAACCACGCACTGAATATATATGTAACTAGTAGAACCATTCTCAATGGAGGGACCCTTTATGGTATGCAGTCACTGTAGGAAAACATCTAAAGAAACAGTTTGCTGCATAAAATATCTGAAACAATGCTCAGGGCTAGAAATAGAGAGGTACTGCCTTCAAAAACAGTCATAGCTGAAGCTTACAGAAAAATCTCCCACAAAACCAACATAAATTCTGCTCATCCATGAACACTATCAGTGGCACCAATATTAGTATCCAGAGACCGATGGATGACACAGGAATGGAAACTGGGGTAATAAAGCAAAGTAAAATAAAACTCCAGGACCCAGTGGAATCCTTGTAAGAACCTATACAGAATTTGTATCTGAGTTAGCTCCTGTTTTAGCTGTTATTTACTGTACATCCCTCAAACAAAACACGTGTGACCAGTTAGTGAAAGAAAGCACAGGTCAAATGTGCCTTGAGAAGGGCAGCAGTAGTGACCTACAAAACTTATATCCAATCTACCAACATCCATCTGTTCTAGAATTCTGAACTCAAACATAATGATGTATCTGAAAGAGAATGTCCTCCTCCATATCAAACAGCATCCATATAGTGACTGTGCTAACATCAATTTCTCCTTTTGTTACATGATATCCTGAAAGCCAGGGACCACGGAAATCCTGTGGATGCAGTATATCTTGAGTTCTGAAAACCATCTGACTCTCTACCGCATTAATGTTTGTTAACAGAGTAATGACTGTATAGGATATCAAACAAAATTCATTTCTGCATTGATGATATTTAGATAGGAAAGGAGGAAGACAGCTGCACAAATATCCAGACATATCTTGATAAGATTTCAAAGTGGAGCAACAACTGGTAACTTGTAATGAATGTTCAGAAATGTAAAATTGTGCATTGCATGAAACAAAAAATGGCATACTATGACTACAACAGTCATTGCAGGAAACGGGAATCAGTTAATCCATGCAAATATATGAGTGTAGCAGTTTCTTGGGATATCAAATGGAATGCACACAAGGCTTAATCATAGGTATGACAGATGGCAGATGTCACTTCACTGGGAGTATACTAGGAAAATGGAATCAGTTTGCAAAGGAGACTGTGTTCAATTGATTTATCTATTCCATGTTCAGATACTGCTCATGTGTGTGGCACCATGCCAGGACTAACATACAATATGGAATGTATACGAATAACATTAGCATAATTTTTTTCAGGTTAGTCTAACTCATGGGAGAGAGTCACATATATGTTGGAAAATCTAAATTGGTATGCTTTGAGATAGATATCATCCACCCTATGAAAGTCTTCTTATGAAGTTTTGAGGCCCATTCTTCAGCTCCCTATGTATCACAACAGCGGGGACTGCAGAGACAAGATTAGTTTAATTAACACAGAGGCATTCAAATGGTCATTCTTTCTGCTTGTCAGACATGATTTGAATGGGAAGAAAACTTAATGTTACAATGCTAAATTTCCTCTGCCATGCATATCACAGCAATTTCAAGATTATTTAAAATTGCAAATAAAAGTTTCCATTTCAGTTGCAGTTTTTATTTTAGGAGCAACTCCCAACTGAACAGGCCATATATGATGCCAATTTCACTCACTTTGTATTAAAATGTCTGAATGAGATAAATTAATTTGCAGTGATTATACTTCTATCTTAATCTGTATCTGAATGAGGCATGAGCTATTTGCAGAAGTACGGAAAACTGGTAGAACCTGACCTCATAGATTACCAGTCTGATTCTGGAGAAATGTAGATACACATGAGACAAAACTGACCCTAAGACATGTATTAGACTATAGGGAAATGAAAGGTAAACCTATGTTTGTAGCATTTCTAGACTAAGAGAAAGCTTTTGATAATACTGATGGGAAGAGTCTCTTTAAAATTCTGAAGGTAGCACCAGCAAAATACAGGGAGCTAAGGGCTATAGCCAAGGGGCAGGACAGAGAAACAGTGGTTGAGAAGGGAGTGAGACAGGGCTGTAGCCTATCCCTGACATCATTCAATCTGTACACTGCACAAGCAGTAAAGGAAACCAAAGAAAAATTTGGAGTAGGAATTGAAGTTCACTGAGAATAAATAAAATCTTTGAGGTTTGCCAGTGACATTGTAATTCAGTCAGAGAGAGAGAGCAAAGCACGTGGAAGAGCATCTGAACAGAATGTACAGTGTCTTGAAAGAAAGATATAAGCTGAACATCAACGAAAGCAACAGGTGATGCTGAGAGAATTAGATTAGGTTATGACCTACTTAAAGCAGTAGATGAATTTTGCTACTTTGGTGGCAAAATAAATGATGATGGAGAGGACATAAAATGTAGACTTGCAATAACAAGAAAATCATTTCTGAAGAAAAGAAATTTGTTAACATTGAACACAGATTTAAGTGTTATGAAGTCTTTTCTGAAAGTATTTGTCTGGAGGGTAGCCATGTATGGAAGTGGAACATGGACAATAAACAGTTTGAACAAAAAGAGACTAGAAGCTTTTGAATTGTGGTGCTACAGAAGAATGTTGAAGTCTAGATGGGTAGATCAGGTAACTCATGAGGTGGTACTGAATAGATTTGGTGAGACAACAAATTTGTGGCACAACTTGACCAAAAGAAGAGGTTAGTTGATAGGACACATTCTGAGACTCCAAGGGGTCACCAAAGAGAGAGAGAGAGAGAGAGAGACAGAGAGAGAGAGAGAGAGAGAGAGACAGAGAGAGAGAGAGAGAGAGAGAGAGAGAGAGAGAGAGAGAGAGGGGGGGGGGTGGTGGTAAAATCTTAGAGGAGGGCCAAATGATGAATACAGTAAGAAAATTCAGAAGGATGTAGGTTGCAGAAGTTACTCAGAAATGAAGAGGCTCACACAGAATATAGTATCACATGCAGCTGCAGTAACCAGTTTTCAGACTGAAGACCACAACAACAAGATCGCCATAATGAGGCACTGGGATGCTTTTGAGGTACAATGAGTAAGTGGTTCACTTGTCAGTTAACTGAAAGAAAGCACAGTAATGTGTTAGATAGAAGAAGTTTCATCATGACAGTATCTTGAGTTGATTGGGGACAAATTACTAATGTTGTTCAATAGAACTGAACTCCAGAACCACTCTGGTTCTTGTTCCATATAACTGATCTCCCATTTTACACTGGCAAAGCAGAAAAGTACTCTTTTTGTATGATGCAAGCATCATAATGCAAGCTGCAACAACAGGTGCAATAAATGAAATGTTATGTCTCATTAACTGAATCTTGGTAAAGAGTATATCACGTAACTTATGAAAGATACAGTTCATTCAGTTCTGTAAAAATAAAGGCACATCATTTCAGTGAAGAGTACAGTACATCAGGCAAGAGAACCTGCAAAGCTGGTTGCTCAAAATTCCTGAGTGCACTTGCTGGTTGTGACTTTAACTGGAAATCACATGTAGATGTTGTCAAACCCCTGTCTTCAGTGACTTAGCTCTCTGTGTCATTTCAGGTTTTGGTGATGGAAGCATTACAAAATTAGCTTACTTTACATACTTCCATTAACTGATGCTGAATGAAATAATTTTCTGGGACAATTCCACACAATACACAAGGTATTCCACAGAAATGTGCAGTAAGAATATTATGTGGTGTAACTGCCTCTATCGGTGAGATGGCTAATGCACATCTGTGTAGTGGAACTTAACTCTGAGGTATGCTGGTTTGAATCCTGGCAGTGGAGAAAATTTTTGCTCTTAGTGTTTGGCCAACAAGGGCAGAAGAGGTGGTGGCATGAAAGTTTTGCACACACATATTTGTGCTAAATTCCTACATTAAATTCCAAACACTGTCACCATCACCACTACACAATGCAAACATGACACCATATTATGCATATTTCCATTACACTCACCTACAATCTATAAATCCAATACTGACACAGCTCCCACATACCAACAAAGAAAGATGTCAGTATGCATGGAGGAGAAACACCCTTTCAGACAGGCAGCTGAAACCAGTCTATGGGATATCCACAGAACATACAATAAGGAGGAATTTACATAACACCATTGTGGATAACAAGGAGATGTAAGAGGCAGTCACTGAATGTTACAACAAATGTACACACACTGTAATATGCCACCTATGTAACAATCTACTGGCTGAAAACCTTTGTCTGCTATAATATCAGTATGTCAATGAATCTGGACTGCCATTATGGGGTCCTATTAAAACCTAGAATACAACATTATACTATATTAAGCAGGTGTATTCCATTTAGCTAGCAGCCCAGGTGACTTTAACACACCATGAAAATTAGAATCATGGAAAGAGAGAACACTAACTTTCATGGAGGAACAACATTAAGTAAACTAAATCATACCAAGGAACAGGGCTATTTGCTGCAGATGTGAAAGGTAAACTGTACCCAAAAACAGGATAATGTGTTACATATTTGCAACATATTTTCCTGTTTTGAGGTATGAGTTAGTTTACTTATTGTTATTCCAGCACTATACTGTCACTCCAGCACTACACATTAGAACTGGGGCATACACATTTTTGTGGATAATTATTTTATTGGACTAATAATGCAAGCTGGGTCATGACTTGATTCCAGTAATTATATATTTTGATTCCAGTGACTACATGTTTCATTACAGCTTCATCATAGCTTTGGGATTATTGATTTTCTACATGATTGAGTGTCCTCTTATATACAGATTTGAACCTGAAATGCAACTATAAGTGCTTTGAAATTAGTAGTGCCTAATAATTTTACAGGTGAAGCCCATTTATTTCTCAACATGCTAAAACAAGTCCAAAAATGAAGAATGATGTGGGAGCCCATCTGTCTGAAGGACCACGAAGTGGGTAACCTGGCACTCAACAATTGAGGTGATAGTGGAAAAAGTGGAAATCACTAACAGTTCAGTTTTCAACATGTTGTATGGTGTTTTGAATATGACAAAAATTGGAATCTACAGGACTTCACAACTACTCACATCCACTTAAGAAACCCACTGAACTGATGCAGCAGTTGATATATTGCAGCTGTGTTTGGCTAACACAGATGACTTCTTTAGCCATTTAATCACAGTGAATGAGTCTGAGCATATTTACATACATCTACATACACAACACCACTAAAGCAGGAAAAAATCCAAACATCATCAAATAATTTGATGCTGTGTGTTCTTTGGAACTGCCTGTGGTGCTAACAGATTGCAATGATGAGGGGAAAATCTCCACAGGAACATAATGGAAAAATCTCCAGGTGAGATAATTAGAGGAGGCTGTCAAGATGAAGTGTCACTAGAGGCTGTCTGAGGGCATAATTTTGTTCCACGACAATGTCCTAGTTCATTCTGTACAGAACATACATGCTGCTTCGTTGGCCTATCAGATCTTGTCACATCCACATGCTCTATCCAGTAATTTTTTCTCTGACAAAGAATCCACTGGGTGGCAGCCTTTTTCCAAATGACATTTAATCAATTTTTAAGGTGGAACATTTTCTGAACAATCAAAATCCAGACTTCTACAGCTGAGATATCTGTCACATCATTTGTAATTGGAAAAATTATGTTGCATTAACTCTTGTGTCTATACCAAAAAATTATACTTTGTTCTGTAACTGGGTTACCAGGATAACACAAGGAATTTATTGTACTGACACAATAGGAAACAACCAGCCCTGTGTATATACAAAATCATTGCAATGATGTTGCACAACATTATATGAACTATTATGATGTAAAGTTTGCTATAGAGAACCTTATCTCTGGATTCTCATGGATGATACACAAGGATTCTTTGAATGTGAATACAGCAGATTAAGCTATGAAGTAAAAATGATTATATTAGGAAGTGACTGTGTTCTGTTGATCCAGAAGAGAATGAAACTGCAGATGTCAGTTGAGAAGATTCTACAGACAAATGGATTCGAAGTAAGGAAGATGCTGCAGCTTCAGATGTTGAAGATGCTATTTATGCTTCTAGTGATAATGAAGTCAAATGAGACACAAACAATAATAGTAGCAATGACAATGACAGAGCTGATGAAAACAGTGAAGCTACTGTGTCTTCTGTAGACATTCTATGTGGCAAAGATAGAAAAGAAGGGCATAAGGAAGCTTCTGGAAAACGAAAATTGCTGAAGCATAATATTTTGTGGGAAACAGATTGCCCGACACATGCAACAAAAATTCTTTTTATAAAAGATACCCTTGAGATTACGTTTACAGACAAAATGCTTCATATACTGATATGTGAAGACAATAGGAAGACAAAGTTGATATTGCCAAATTATAATCAATTGTGAAGAAGCAATGAAAATGTGGAAGCCATTTACAACTAAAGAATTTTATGCATCTCTTGGTATTCTGACCATGGCTGGAGTAAGGTTCTCCAACAGTGAGCATACAAAGGAAATGTGGAAAAAAAAAAAATCCTTTCTCGTTGTATTGTGCAAGCTTATCCTTCAACAGGTTTTGAAAGGTAGGAAAATTTACTAGATTTGTCAGTGTGAACACTAGAAGATAATATATTCCTACCAATTGCCTTACTGCTTATGATGTAGCTTTTTCCTTAGAAATGAAAGACAAGATATACTAAACACTCGCCCTCAAAGCTAACCAAATATTGCTTGAAGGATCAGTGGGTTTGTGATTGAGAAAATTCTTACTCAATAACTGACCAACTTTATAGAGGTAAAGCTGCTTCTGCAAGAGAAACTAATGAGAGCTACAGGGTAATACAAGATTTATGCTACCATTTCAAATATACCAGAAAAATATGGTCACTGACAATTTTTCCATGACTCTGCAATTAGCAAGGTTGTTGACGATTTGGAATATGACCATAATTGATACTGTAAAAATAAACAATTCCTATATACCCCAAGAACTGCAACCTTCCTCTTAATGCTGAGAAATGCTATCTATATTTGGATTCAGTGAAGATAACACTTCTCTGCATCAAAACATCCAAACAAGAAGAAAGCAGTTCTAAAGTTATCAATAACACATTATGATGCACTGCATCCATTTCTGGCTCTCTTTCAAAGCCAGATGTTGTACATTATTACAAAAGCACAAATGGGGCACTGGTAATATGGACAAGTTGTGTTCTCAGTACAGTGTGAAAAGGAAAACACAGAGATGGCCCCCAGCATTTCTTACACCAATATCCATATTGTTTGCTTATCAGCATACATTATTTACACAGGAAGCAATTTTCAAACAAAAAAATATGACTCATAGACCCAAACTCTTCCTACTGGACCTGAGAAAATAATTGACAATACCTTCCATTATCTCTGTGTCATCAAATTCTAATTGCTTGAGAAAATTTTCCATGAAATCAGATATTGAGTGCATGGTAATAGGACTTCTGACACTGCTTCCTGAGTGAGTGGAGACTCAGCCAAAATGATATGCTTCTGGATAGCTGAAAAATAAAAGGAAAACAAGAGAACGTTTCAAGAAATGCAAAAACCCAATACGTAGTGAGCATTGCATTATGACAACACTGTGTGGGGCTCTGTGAACAAATAATAATTCCAAGTTTATCTTTCTAGTGCAACAAGCAGTAAGCTTTAGTAGCTATATAATATTATGCAATTGCTGTATTCTGAACACATTTATGACTAGAACTGCTGTATTACCATTTGGTCACCTCATAAGTAATGAAACTACTACTATATTACATTTGCAAACTTTACACCTGCTCAGATGGAATTATGTTGGTACTTGTGTAACCCAAATGGTATTAGAGAGTGCACTATATTCCTGTCCATCATAAATTCTCTTCTTGGAATGTATTTAAATTATGCTTTTATTATGACATTTATGTATGTGTCAATGACGAATAACCTAAGGTTTGTGTATACTAGCTTTAATACACTTGATAAATTGTGCTTCTAGTTACAAAGGTTGCCCAGGTTACACAGTTAGCCCACTTTGGACACAAGGGTTTATATATAGTATATAAGTGACTAACACCATGAAGTTACATAGTTTTGAGGGAATAATCAGAAGTTCACAACTACTCCTCATATCATGCTTTCTTACAAATGGCATATTCTATAAGTTGGTGTCCATGTTTTGTGATACATTTTACATGTTATGATTGCAACTGTTCCTTATTCTTTCATCACAAAAAATGCTGCCATTAAACTTGACAGCACAAATTTACTGGTTTCATTTCTCAACAGCTTTTTGAATCACCTGTCTTGCACAGTTCATATTAGGGATTTGAAACTGTGTGTTCTTCATAGCTTACAAAATCTTGTTGTGTGAACAGTGTTGTCCAGTCTTTTCATTTGTGTTCCTCCATTTTTGGGACAGAGCCAATCAAAGTACCCACATAAAAAATTGTTTTGCAGTATACAATCAAAAACTAATTAGTTTTATCTACTTGTAATGTTTACAGTTTAACTACTAGTGTTTGCTTTAAACAGCATATCACACTTGGCAAGTAAACTTTTCAGTTTCAGTATGAGGATTATTCTTAATTACACTTTAGACCCTAACCTTGACTATAGAAATCGAAACAGAACTTGTTGCCCTATTAGTTTGGTATTTTAGCAGCCATTTCAGTCGTTGTCTGCACCACTTCATTCCTCAAATGTGTGAGACGTTGAGCTTGCTCAAGAAATAGCTCAGCAGTAGTAACATTATTCTTGTCAATAGAATAACTGAAAATTAGCAATATTATACAGTGTTTGGCAATACTATTCCCATGTACTTCCTGGAATAGCAGAGAATTATCCTGCTAAATTCATTTGTCGTTAATCTTGTCACTTTGTGTAACTATTCTCAATGATTTTAAGTTAAAGTGCTACTAAATTTATGTTTTTGAGTCCAGGAGAGTTATTTGAAACAAAACTTAGTACTAGTTTCATTTTTAATGTTGCATATCTCTCTTGGCTTTCACTATGGTTATGAGAAGGAGCACATGCTGCAGGGGCTCACGAGCTGGAGTTAACATTTTCACTTTGTGAAGAGAATGGTGTTTCAGCAGTCTGTTTCAGATTCATTGGAGATTTAGTATGAAACTTCCTGGCAGATTAAAACTGTGTTCTGGACCAAGACTCGAACTCGGGACCTTTTCCTTTCGCGGGCAAGTGCTCAAGTTCGAGTCTCGGTGTGACACACAGTTTTAATCTGCAAGGAAGTTTCATATTAGCGCACACTCCATTATAGAGTGAAAATTTCATTCCAGAGATTTAGTATACTTTTCTTGCTTTTTACTAATTCTCTGACTGAGTTACAACCAACCAGATAAAAAACAACTAGGAAAATCTGCCGATGTAACAGTAGCTTTTCATGAATGTACAGCTTGACTGATTAATGTGTGGCTTCAAATAATTTATCAACTGGGTATGCATCTACATCAATTATCAGATATCCATACTTCTGTGATAATCTTAAAATGCTTCTCGAGTATGAGAAGCAAATAGATGTAGATGACCACTTCAAGGTCAGAAGTGCATATGAATTCTCACCTCAGGTCCAGCTGAAAAGCTAGACTGATTATAAGAAAGAGTGTTTCAGAATTTGGTTGCAGATGAAGAACTAGTTTGGGGGGGGGGGGGGGGGGATGTACATAAAGAGTAACTAAATGAACATATCTGCAGTCTCAACCACCTTGGTGGACAGCTTTCTTCCCATGCTTCCAGTGTCAATGTTTCAGTTGTAGGAAAGTAATTATTGTTAATCTATTTTCTTTATAGGCATGTTTGACAACTATAAAGGTGGCCAATGTGACCACTTGCCAGGCTGCCAGGTTTATGTGATGGGTCAGGTAGAGATGAATAGTGAGGTGGATGGAGATTATGAATAAGAAGTGTAGGCAGAGGAGATATAGATGGTGGAGAGTCTGATGTGGACAGGGGAAGAGAGAGAGAGAGAGAGAAGATATAGATGGTGGAGAGTCTGATGTGGACAGGGGAAGAGAGAGAGAGAGAGAGAGAGAGAGAGAGAGAGAGAGAGAGAGAGAGAGACAAGGAAATGAACAGAGATGGGGAAGGAAGAGATGGACATGTCAGGGGCAGGTAGGATAGACAGGGGGGCAGGGACCAGATGCAGACAGGGAGAGAGAGAGAGAGAAGGAAGTGGACAGAGCTGGAGAGGAGATGACAGACAGAGGAAAGGGTGGAGGAGGTGGACAGAGGGAAGAAGGAGGAGATGGACAGAGGAGGAAGGAGGAGATGGATTTATAGGGGTGGGAGTGTAAGGTGGACAAAAATGGAGGAGAAACAGATAGACACAGGGGGGGCGGAGGGTGGTGATGTGTGCAATGTAAGTGCCAAATGCATATGTGACCAGAGCCACAGGAAAAAGGCTGGATTATGTATAAAAATTTACTTTTCCCCACAGCTTCACCTACATATGCCTTTGACACATATTTCATGCATTTCATCCTCCCTCCCCTCTCTGTCCATCTCATCCTTCCCCCATCTCTCTGTGCAGAAGACATGGAGTTTTATTTATTCCAATTGGTAACTGTAAATGAAATAATGTGAACTGTCTTTCCAGTGCCATACCAAGGATATGTCACTCTCCTTCGAGACTGCAGTGTAGAAATTACAAGCTATTCGCAGGAAGAATTATGCAAATGGAAGCACGCATTTTTAGGTACATCATCAACATCGCATTTGTGTGATATAAAGAAAGAGTGTTGGAGTGTGTGTGGGGCCACTTCTACATGTGCCTCCCCCACACAATTAAGTGATGTATATTTGTCCTTAGGTCAACGGCAATGCCTCAGTGTTTCTGGAGCTATGTTGACTACCAGTGGTTTGTGTATGTTGTTCCTTGCACTTTGAAGTACAGTGGCATGTACAATGTGCACAGCTGTGAGGAATGAGTGAAATTTATAATGCTCCATTGGAACCAATAAAGGAAAATTGTCTGTGTGCACTTACCTTAGACATACATCTTGTCACAGCAGTGTAAGATGAATATTGACAAATGCAGTGTGCAGGATGCTGCTGCCTCATGAGCCTGCTTCAAGACATTACATGAGGTGAATTTATGAACAGCTTTACGGAAGTGTCTCAGTGTTGCTACAGCTCTGTTGATAGCTATCATTATGAGTACTTTGCAATTTAAAGCTGTCCAAAGTGTTCCAAACTGAAAAGGCTTTCCTTACACTGGACTGACAACTGGGTCTGTACCATTCTGAAGCATCACAGTAAGCTTATTTGAACAAGTTTCCTTTATGTGCGATTATTTATTTACCTGGATTTGTTTTAAGATAGTGTATTTGAATGAGACAGAGGGCATTCCATTAGTCTGTGCTACAGTGTCCTGTCTTGAGGAAAAGTGGCAGTACAGTCAATTGGTCCATTGTAGAACTGCCATACAGCTGTAAAACTAAGTTTATGTAATGCCCGATCAGATAGATTGACACTGTTTATGATCTGTTGTGTTACATACAGCAATTTTAACAAAAGGTGCAACATACCTCTGTTCTCAAGACACTTTTTATTCTCTCTCTCACACACACACATGCACACATATAATGCGCACACACACACACACACACACACACACACACACACACACACAAGTAATCACAGGAATTCTACACATGATGACAGTGCATCCTCTTATATTTTCAGCTCTCAGTTCAACTAAACTGTCTTTCTTCCTTCTGTTGCGATGCAGGCTGTGCCTTTTCTACCCCTATCTGCTAATAGCACCAACTGGTACAGCTGAAATTTGAGCCCTAACCAAATCAGCAGCAACTCCATCAGTTCCCAGTTAACTCCCTGAAGGCTCTTTCATCTAGAATGGATTGTGCCATGATAACCTCTACAAAACTCTCATTTTGTTTCTGATATTGCTGCACCTAGTGTAGCCACATGACTGCAGACTATACACACATCAAAGAAAGTTTTGCAACATCCCAGTTCCCAGAAGTCTTGAAGATTGATGTTGACTGTGGATACTGTATCACAGACACAGTACCTTTGACTGTTTAGAGATGTCACTAAACCCATCTAAAGATGTAAACAACCATGCATGAGCAGTGCCTATTAGATGGAGGGGGTCCGACAGCCGATCAGTACCAGTCATTCCACAAGGAAGGAGGTACATGGCTCGTGTTGTCTGTAGTTCACCCATGCCTAGATGGTCAGTACCATGGTTTGATCACATCTGCATTGTTATGTTGTGCTAGGAAGGGCTCTAAACAATGGAAGTGACCAGACACCTCGGAGTGAACCAAAACAATATTGTTCAGATTTGGAGGAGATGCAGAGAGACAGGAACTGTCAATGACACGCCTCACTCGGCTGACCAAGGGCTACCACTGCCATGGATGAATGCTACCTATCGATTATGGCTCAGAGGAACCCTGACAGCAACGCCACCATGTTGAATAATGCTTTCTGTGCAGCCACAGGACGTTGTGTTCTGACTCAAATTGTGCGCAATAGGCTGCATGATGCACAACTTCACTTCTGACGTCCAGGGTGAGGTTCATCTTTGCTACTACAACACCATGCAGTGGGGTACAGATATACCCAACAACATGTCCAATGGAGTGCTCAGGATTGGCATCATGTTCTCTTCACCAATGAGTGTCAACCAGAAAATTGTCAGAGACATGTTGGGAGGCAACCCGGTCAGGCTGAACACCCTAGACACACTGTCCAGTGACTGCTGCAAGGCGAAGTTCTCTGCTGTTTTGGGTTGGCATTATGTGGGGCCAATATATGCTGCTGGTGCTCATGGAAGGTGCCATAATGACTGTACAATACGCGAATTACATTCTCTGACTGATAGTGCAACCATATTGGCAGCATAATGGTGAGGCACTCATCTTCATGGATGACAATTCGCGTCCTTATCATGCACATCTTGTGAATGACTTCCTTCAAGTTAACAAAATCGCTTGACTAGAGTGACCAGCATGTTCTCCAGACATGACCCCTATCAAATGTGCCTGGAATAGATTAAAAAGTGCTGTTTGTGGATGACATGACCCACCAACCACTCTGAGGGATCTACGCTGAATCATCATTGAGGAGTGGGACAATCTGGAGCAACAGTACCTTGATGAACTTGTGGATAGTATGCCATGACAAATACAGGCATGCATCAATGCAAGAGGATGTGCTACTAGGTATTAGAGGTACTAGTGTGTACAGCAATCCGTAACACCACCTCTGAAGGTCTTGCTGTATGGAGGTACAACATGCAGTGTAATCTGAATATCCCAACTACAGTTTATTCTACAACTGTACTCTCTCACAGCTGCTATCTAACAGCAAGATGTAGCTTTTTCTACTCACCTCATTTCTGACATGCCTGATAATAAGAATTTAATAATATGCTGCACACTACTTCCTTCTAGAACTGAATAAGGCTCCTCCGCTTGAACAGGTAACAGGCTGTATTCATTATTTAGCTCAACAGTAATTGAAGTGTCCAAACTAATCCTTTCTTGATTCTGCTTTCCTCCTAACAGCACTAATTAAATTTTTGCTGCCTCAATCTGAGCTTAAAGTGCATAAATCTTTGCCTTTTGATCTGTGATTTTCATGTCTTTTACACATAACCTACATAGCCCTGGACAAGTCTCACTAGGAATCTTCTCCTGTCCCACAACTGTTGTTCTAGCATCCAAAAGAGTTATGTGGTTGTGTTGCCTGAGGAGTGAGATCTCAGGTTACAGTTGGTACCTCACAACAGCATCACGAGCGAAAGATAGGCACTGCCAGATGAAGGCACAAGTGAGAATTGTCAGTGATACACATCTTTCTGTGATATACAATATCAGAAATCTTGAAAAAGTTCTTTCATTTGATGAAAGTGTATGACATGGGAGATCAAAGATATCAGCCAGTGGCAAGGCCTATACATATACTGAGAAACATATTGAAGACTCAATGTAGTAATTCAAGTAAAAGCGAATAAATAACTTATGGGACACTTGAATCACCTGAAAGAGTTCCTATGATTACAGAATGATGGAGCCAAACCTGGCAAGCATAACAGAATTAAAAATGGAAAATCTAGGATGTAATGTAACAATATTATGAAAAGGAAAGTTGCTACTCACCATATAATGGAGATGCTGTGTCACACATATGCACAACAAAATGACAGTCACAACATAAGCTTTTGGTCAACAAGGTCATCAAAAATAGATGGCTGACACACACACACACACACACACACACACACACACACACACACACACATACGACCGCATCCTCTGGCAGCCGAAGCCACCACACAGTGAGCTGCAGCAGCAGTGCATGATGGAAGTGGCAACTGGGTGAGCATAAGGAGGGGGCTGGGCTGGTGTCGGGTGGTGAGGGATGGCAGGGTAGAGGGGAGGACAATGAAGTGCTGCAGGGGAGCATGCTAGGACAAGGCGGAGTGACAGTGGGGAAGCTAGATGCAGTCGGGAGTTAAGATGGTAGGCAGGAGGAGGTGGGGGAGGGGAGAGGGGAGGGTGTAGCAAAAATGGGGAGAAGTAAAAGACTGGATGCATTGGCGTAATCAGGGCTGTGTAGTGCTGGAATGGTGACAGGGAAGAGGCTGAATGGGTGAGAAAAGTGACTATCGAATGTTGACACCAGGAGGGTTACAGGTACATAGGACATATTGCAGAGAGCGTTCCCACCTGCCCAGTTCAGAAAAGCTGGTGTTGGTGGGAAGAATCCATATGGCATACGCTGTGAAACTGTCATTGAAATGAAGGATGTCAAATGGGGCAGTGTGCTCAGCAACAGGTTGGTCCACTTGTTTCTTGGGCACAGTTTGTCAGTGGCCATTCATGCAGACAGACAGGTTGTTGGTTGTCATGCCCACATAGAATGCAGCATATTGGTTGCAGCTTAGCTTGTAGATTACAAAACTAATTTCACAGGTAGCCCTGCCTTTTATGGTGTTGGTGATGTCTGTGACTGGACTGGAGTAGTTGGAGGTGGGAGGATGTATGGCACAGGTCTTGAATCTAGGTATGGGTCATGAGGGAAGGGGTTGGAAGTAGGTGTTGTGTAGGGAAGGATGAGTAAATTGTTTAGGTTCAGTGGACAGTGGAATACCATTGTGGGAGGGATTTGAAGAACAGTAGGTAGGGTATTTCTCATTTCAGGGCGCAATGAGGGGTAGTCTAAGCCCTGATGGAGAATGTAATTCAGTTGTTCTAGTTCTGGGTGGTACTGAGTTATGAGGGGAATGCTCCTCCATGGCCAGACAGTGAGACTTTGTGGGGTTGTGGGAGACTGGAAAGATAAGCCACAGGAGATTTGTTTTTGTACAATGGTGGTAGGATAATTACGGCCTGTGAAATCTTCAGTGAGACCCTTGGTATATTTTGAGAGGGACCGCATGTCACTGCAGATGTGATTACCACGGGTGCCTAGGTAGTATAGAAGGGACTTCTTGGTGTCGAACAGGTGCCAGCCGTTGATTTGGAATTGCATGTGGTTAGTATGTTTGATGTGGACAGAGGTACTGACATAGCCATCTTTTGAGGAGGAGGTCAACATCCAGGAAGGTGGTTTGTTGAGTAGAGTAGGACCAGGTCAAGGAAGTGGGAGAGAAGATGCCAGCAATGAATCTGAACCAGGTTAGATGTTAATGATTCTGGGTGTTTCGGAAGGATTCCTATAGATGGGCCATGAAGAGGTTGGCAAAGGTGTGGTTGGTGCCATGTGAGTGCCTATAGCCATATCCCATATTTGTTTGTATGTAATGCCTTCAAAGGAGAAGTAATTGTGGATGAGGATATAGTTGGTCATGTCGACTAGAAAGGAGGTTGTTTGTTTGGAATCCATCAGTCATTGGTAAAGGTAGTGTTCAACAGTGGTAAGGCCACAGGCATTAGGAATGTTAGCGTAAAGGGAGGTGACATAAACAGTGATAAGCAGGGCACCATACAGTAAAGAGTCAGGAACTATGGGGAGTCAGTGGAGGAAATGGTTGCTATTTTTTATGTGGGAGGGTGAGTTCCAGGTAATAGGCTGAACATGTTGGTCTACAAGAGCAGAGATCCTCTCAGTTGGGGGCACAGTAACTGTCCACTACGGGTTGTCCCGGGTGGTTGGTTTTATGGACTTTAGGAAGTGTGTAGAAAGTGGAAGTGAGGGGAGTGGTAGGGATGAGCAGAGGGATGGATAGCGTGTAGAGGTTCTGGGATGGGCTGAAGGATTTGAGGAGAGATTTGAGATCCTGCTGGCTTTCTGGAATGGGTTCACTGTTGCAAGGTTTGTAGGTGGATGTACCTCACAGCTGGTGGAGTCCTTCTGCCAGCTAATCCTTACGGTTCAAAACATCAGTGGTGGAGCCTTTATCAGAAGGTAGGACCATAAGGTTAGGATTAGTTCTTAGATGGTGAACTGTGGTTCTTTCTGTGGATGTAAGGTTAGTTTGCATGGTGAGTGATTTGGAGAATGACAAGGTTTGATGTTAAGAAATCCTGGAAAGTTAACAGGGGTGATTTGGAGGCAGTGGGGGTGGATAATGGATGGATGGAGGAGTGAACTGAGTCAGGCAGGGTTCAACATTGGTCTCTGGTTGAGTCTGATTGGTAGTGTTTGTGGCGAAAAATTGTTTCCACTGTAGGGGCTGGGAGAAGGAGAGAAGGTTTTTAACAAGTCCTGCATGATTGAATTTGGGAGTGGGGTAACAGGTGAGGTCTTTGGAAGGGACTGATACTTGTGGGTGGCTAAGGCTTCTGGAGGAAAGGCTTATGACTGTGTTTTGGGACTGTTTACACTCTGGATTCTGTGAGGTGGTGGGAGGTAGTTTTGAAGGGTGTGGTAAATGTAGTAGGTCTGCGAGACAGGGTTTGTCAGATGTGAGGGGATGTAGGGGAGATTTGGAGGTTGTTCTTGAGGTGTTGGACAATGGTACTCCAAAGCAGGAGTAGAAAATAAGCAGGTTGGAGAGTTTTCTGATGTGATGTTGTGCATTTTGCTCTAGTTCTTGGAGGCATATTACCCAGAACCTATCCTCCTATGTAAATGATGCCACCATTTCCTCCACCGACTCTCCACAGTTACTATCTCTTTACCACACAGTGACCTGCTTATCACTACTGATGTCATCTCCCTTTATACTGACATCCATAATGCCCATGTCCTTACCACTGTTGAACACTATCTTCCTCAATGACCAGTGGATTCCAAGCCAACAACCTCCCTCCTTGTCACCATGCCCAACTATATCCTCATCCACAATTACTTCTCCATTGAAGGCATTACCTACAAACAATTCTGGGATATAACAACTATGGGCACCCACATGCCACTACCATATGCTAACCTTTTCATGGGCCATCTAGAGGAATCCTTTATAAACACCCAGAATCCTTAACCACTCACCTCATTCAGATTCATTGATGACATCTTTGCAATCTGGATTGAGGGAGAAGACACCCTATCCATATTCCTCCAGAACCTCAAAAGACTTTCCCATATTTGCTTCACCTGGTCCTACTTAACCCAACAAACCACCTTCCTAGATGCTGACCTCCTCCTCAAAGATGGCTACATCACTACCTCTGTCCATATTAGACCTACTAACCACATGCAATACCTCCAATTCGATAGCTGCCACCAATTACACAACAAGTAATCCAATACGTACATTCTAGCCACCCATGGTCATCGCATCACGAGTGATGAGTGCTCCCTCCTAAAATATACCAAGGGTCTCATTGAGACCATCACAGACCATTAATTATCCTCCCACCCTTGTTCAAAAACAAATCTCCTATTATACCTCCTCTTTCAGTTTCCCACAAACCCCCCCCCTCTCCAAAATCTCACTGTCAGACCACAGAGGAGCATTCCCCTCGTAACTCAGTACCATGCAGGACTGGAGCAACTGAATTACATTCTCCACCAGGGTTTAGACTCCCTCTCATCATGCCCTGAAATGAGAAAACCATACATCCTCCCACCTCCAATTACTCCAGTCTAGTCACAAACATCACCTACATCTACATCTACATCCATACTCCGCAAGCCGCCTGGCGGTGTGTGGCGGAGGGTACCTTCAGTACCTCTATTGGTTCTCCCTTCTATTCCAGTCTCATATTGTTCGTGGAAAGAAGGATTGTCGGTATGCCTCTGTGTGGGCTCTAATCTCTCTGATTTTATCCTCATGGTCTCTTCGCGAGATATACATAGGAGGGAGCAATATACTGCTTGACTCTTCGGTGAAGGTATGTTCTCGAAACTTTGACAAAAGCCCGTACCGAGCTACTGAGCGTCTCTCCTGCAGAGTCTTCCACTGGAGTTTATCTGTCATCTCCGTAACGCTTTCGCAATACTAAATGATCCTGTAACGAAGTGCGCTGCTCTCCGTTGGATCTTCTCTATGTCTTGTATCAACCCTATCTGGTACGGATCCCACACTGCTGAGCAGTATTCAAGCAGTGGGCGAACAAGCATACTGTAACCTACTTCCTTTGTTTTCGGATTGCATTTCCTTAGGATTCTTCCAATGCATCTCAGTCTGGCATCTGCTTTACCGACAATCAACATTATATGATCATTCCATTTTAAATCACTCCTAATGCATACTCCCAGATAATTTATGGTATTAACTGCTTCCAGTTGCTGACCTGCTATTTTGTAGCTAAATGATAAAGGATCTATCTTTCTGTGTATTCGCAGCACATTACACTTGTCTACATTGAGATTCAGTTGCCATTCCCTGCACCATGCGTCAATTCGCTGCAGATCCTCCTGCATTTCAGTACAATTTTCCATTGTTACAACCTACCCCATCCAAGGCAGGACTACCTGTGAAATTAGTTATGTAATCTACAAGTTAAGCTGCAACCAATGTGGGCATGATAACCAACAATATGTCTGTCTGCATGAATGGCCACTGACAAACTGTGCCCAAGAAACAAGTGGACCACCCTGTTGCTGAGCACGCTGCTTCATATGACATCCTTCATTTCAATGACAGCTTCACAGCGTATGCCATACGGATTCTTCTCACCAGCTTTTCTGAACTGGACAGGTGGGAACGCTCCCTGCAAATGTCCTATGTACCTGTAATCCTCTTGGTGTCAACCTTTGGTAGTCACTTTTCTCACCCATCCAGCCTCTTCCCTATCTCCATTCCCGCACTACTCAGCCCTCATTATACCAATGCACCCAGTATTTTCACTTCTCCCAATTTTTGCTAACCTCCCCCTGCCCCAACCCACTTCCTCTGCCCACGGTCTTAACTCCCGAGTGCATCTAGCTGCCCTACTGTCTCTCCGCCTCATCCTAGCATGCTCCCCTGCAGCACTTCACTGTCCTCCACCCCTACCCTACTATCCCTCACCACCCTGAGCAAGCCCCCTCCTTACACCCACCCAGTTGTCATGTCCACCATGCACTGCTGCTGCTCGCTGTGTGGCTACAGCTGCCAGCAGCTGCAGTTATGTGTGTGTGTGTGTGTGTGTGTGTGTGTGTGTGTGTGTGTGTGTGTGTGTGTGTGTGATCAATTTTTGACAAAGACCTTGTTGGCCATAAGCTTACATTGTGACAGTTGTTTTGTTGTGCATATCTGCGACTCAGCATCTCCACTATATGGTGAGTAGTAGCTTTCTTTTTCATAATATTGTTACATAATAGAATTAAGGCTTACTTTGCTCCAAATAGTGGAGTATCATCCAGATCCACAACTTATTGAAGTCCATTCATCCCCATGATTACACTGTGGTAGTAGATGGGGAGTCAGTGTTTATAGCGTGATATAGAGAGTCCTAAGTAATTATAATTTGAATAAGGCATACTTGTGAAGAGAGCTGTAGAATCTTGGCCAAGAACCATTGTACTTAACATGGATACCTTTGAATGTACTAGTGTACAACATACCTTACAACAGCACTGAGAAAAAAGAGTGAAGTCTCAAAATCTAATTATGCAATTGGACCAACATGTGCAAAAATTAAGAAATCAGGGGGCAGTGAATTTTCTTGGATGGATACATTGAATTCTATTTGGAATTCTAGGTGAAGATGATGCATCTTAATTTAAAGCAAAGATTGGGGTATTAGAAGTGGAACAAAATCAGTTAGCTGCAGAAAAATGATCCTGTCAGAGGACACAAGGGCAAATATGGTCCTTTTTAACAGACAGACTGAAAAATGGGGTATCACCAGCCTCATTACACTTTGCTCACCACATTTAAAAAATTTGGCATGTGAACATATTCATGGCTTTTCAACATGCATCTTACCTCTCACTCCCACAAGATCTCCTATCTGTAATCGCTTACACTCACTAGCCATCACTGTTAAGTTGCTCACACATGTCATCTCCCACTAGGCTACTCTATCCCTCATTCAGTGACAACACTTGTCTTTATCTCTCTGTCTCTCTGTCACTGTGTCCTGTGTCATTACCACTGTTTCTTTCATTTTGTCCTAGTACTACTGTCTCCTCTCACTGTCATTATCTCCTTCTGGCACTCTTACTGATACTATCTCATTCATTCCTTCCCTCTGCTGCTGTCTTCTCACTATCATTAATCCTCTCTTCTTTGCTGCCATTATCATAGACTGTCTGTCATTATCACTAGCTCTCACTCATACCAATTTATTCTTCTCATTATTCCTTTCCCACAGGCAGTTTCTTCCATTATTTTTTAAGAACTATTCTGTCACTATCAAATGTGTTCCACTGCCACTGTGTCCCCCTGTTTCTCTCACACTACCATTGTCTCCTTTGCTCTTTCTATACCACAACCAATGTATACTATCCTCCATTATTTCTTACTTTTCCACCATTTTGAAGCTGGTTCCTCATATGACAAGATCTTCATGGGTCAGTAAAATTTTGAGATTTTATTTAAGTGACATTGAAATACCACAAAGCTAATTTTACACCTTAGTCCAGAATATATATGCATGAAAGGTTTGCATGTGCTCAAGTAATACAACGTGGAGTTTCAGAACCCTTCTGATGGTAACAGACACTTTGCATCAAACTTCTCCATGCTACTTCACTTCATAGACTATGTTTTTGCCTCACATCACATTCTATGTGCATATTTTATGTGCACAGGGAGGGTAACTTTGAATGCCTCTATCTTGGAAATGTGTAAAGATACCTAGAAAATTTTCAAGGTTGCTCAGGTACAGAATCTTAAGGAATGTATCACAGAAATTACAGCCTTTTGCTGTGCATAACCATCTTGGAATCCATGGCTCAGATGTGATACCTAAAATCCTAGTTTATGGGGTATTTCTTGATAATGAACAATGATGTATGAAAACAGGAAGATGGCATTTCTAGAAAAATGCATAGAGAGTATATTCTTAAAAGCTGAGCAATTTCCCCTGTTTCATTATTTAGATATCTGCTGCTGATGTCAAAAAAAATGTTGAAACTATTTCTCTCAGGTCTTTGTAAGAACTGCCCATGAACTAAATGGTGCTTTCATAAGCTCCTTAAGGCACACTGTAGACCACATCTAACACAAAAACAACCAACCTATTTGTTCCAGTTGCCTAAGCTGGACGATGTGTGTAATATTGAAAAACTGACCCTGTGGCATAGGACAGTTACAGTAAGAGGATCGTTCTATTGGGCAAAAAAATGGTCCCCAGCCCAAGGGCAATGCAAAACACTTGACCCTACCTTTCTGTCACCAATAGACCCCAAACTATGAGCCCCGGAAAAATCCCATTTTTGTGCATTTCTGAATGTATTGGTAGGACATGCTGCCATGTGTGTTCCAGATTAGGTAGACCGGCAAACAGATAATGACAGCAAGAGCCAAATTAACATATGTCAGTTATACAGATAGCCTTATAGAAAGAAGAGACCAGATTGTTAGGCAAGGACTGAAAAGGCACAGTCAGGATATAATACAATTCATAAACCATCACTGACCAAATGCTGCCAAGAGCTGTTACACTGACAACCACTGAAGTGTAGTTGAATCAGATGACACAAATCTTTAGCACACTGGAAAATGAGTATGACCTCCTAATTACAGCAACTGTAAATGTTCAAAAGGTTATTTTAGAACCACATTTAATTAATCCCATTCCAGTAGCTAAATATTTCGAATTGATGAAGGATGACATTTGAGACAAAGCAAAAGAACTTGCACGGGACAATGGTTACCTTTTGCCTACAAAAATTGATCTTTATGTATCCACTGCTAGCAATATTCTAAACTCCGTATTAAATATTTCTGTGGTAGGCAAGGGTGTGTTTTATTTATACAAAATTTTGTCAATCTCTGTTGAAGTGGATGATAAGAAACAGCAATTTGTTATTATACCTACATGGATACTATGCAAATCACATTTAAGTGCATGGCAGTGGGTTTGTCAAACAACCTCCACAATCCTTTATTATTCCTATCTCGTATAGCGCGCAGAAAAAACGAACACGTATATATTTCTGTGCAAACACCGATTTCCCTTATTTTATTGTGATGATCATTTCTCCCTATCTAGTTTGGCATCAACAAAACATTTTCACATTTGGAGGAGGAAGTTGATGATTGAAATATTGCGAGAAGATTATACTGCAAAAAAGAAGGAAACAAAAAATTTCAGTGACACTCTCTTTCCTATTTCACAATACAAAATCTGCTGCCTTTCTTTGAACTATCTCGATGTAATATGCTAATCCTATCTCATAAGTATCCCACACTGCACAGCAGTATTATAAAAGTGGATGGACAAGCGTAGTGTAACCAGTCTCTTTAATAGATCTGTTACACCTGTCCCGCCAATAAAATGCAGACTCTGGTTAGCCTTCCCCATAATATTTTCTATGTGTTGCTTTCAATTTGAGTTGTTCATAATTGTAATTCCTAGGTATTTAAGAGAATTTATGGTCTTTAGATTTGAGTGATTTGTCATGTAACTGAAGATTAATGGATTCCTTTTAGCACTTATGTCAATGAACACACACTTTTCGTTATTTAGGGTCAGTTTCCAATTTTTGCACCATACAGATATCTTTTCTAAATTGTTTTGCAATTTGTTTTGATCTTCTGATGTTTTTACTAGTTGATAAATGACAGCATTACCTGTCTCTGATTGGAACCTTTGCTTGGAGTGCAGTAGTTGTTTCCGATGAACCACTGCAGCTTGTAACGGAACATATTAAAGGCTTTACTGTACCGAAGTATGCGATACCCTCCAAATTCAACCAGTTTAACGAGTATTTATGATTATAGAAAAGTTATTGTATATGTTAACAATGATTGCATAACATGTCTCCATAAACAGTCAACCCATTAAATTATACTGAATAACTGACCCACACAAAAGTTAATATCACTTGATCACTGATACAGCAAATGTCATCATGTAAAAACACTAAGTTCATCTTAAATAATTAATATGAAGTACGAAAAATAGTGGCCAGCTTAGATATTTCGTATCTCCTTAAATAAAAATCACCCAGTGAAACCTATTTGTTCACTAGGAGCGTTTTTACTCAGTATTCATGTAATCAATCCTATTTTAGACGAAAACCAATGTAATTCTTAATAATTCATGTTATTTACTTATTTATGCAAATTAGATAAGTCAATTGACAAACTTCTAAAAAACGGCCTTTTTGTAACAAAGAATTATTCTGTCAAGTCAACAAATCTGTCTGTCATTTTAATAACATGTTAAATTATGTCACTCGATGCAAATTAATAACTTTTCTGCACAAATTATGATAACAGATGTACATGTGACTTATAAACTATATCTCTTTTTAGTAGTTCTTTGACAATGTTATAAATACAAGCAGCAAGAAGGGTCGGGAGGCAGTCGGAATGTCACTTTGGTAAAGTGTGTTTGTGTGTTATTGTTTGAGGTGGATAAACAATGCAAAGAACATGTAAAGGAAGTACTACTTTGTGTTGTGTCATGGTCTTTGGTGGACAGTGGAATTAAGATGGCCACCAGAGTAATAAATATTTGAAGTTTACATATTTGTTGGTTTCGCTCGTTCTTTATCATCAAAAGCATATAAAAAACACGGGACCTCATGTTTTTAACCCTAGACAACCAGATTTAGAGCCAGCATCAGCATCGAGACACAGCAGCGATCCAGCAAGTGGCAGCGATTACCACAACACAATGCATTTTAATGGCGCCAACCTAACATCAAGTGCTAACAAGCTCCGTAAATGGGAGTGAAATAGTGCGATTATAGCAATTAGCAATATCTACGATTAGGCGACCATTACAAGCTGGACTGAGACACTTGTACCTTCACATTGACGGTTAAACACAGGAAATGCATCGGGATTGAATAAATAGGACACCATGCCGGTTTCTGTGCAGGGGAGTAACGCTGCGAACGGTCTGTGCTTGGAACCTTTCCTGGAAATCCAGTAGCAGTTTCCGTCGCACAACTGCAGGTTTAGTGTAACCCTTGGACCTTCACAATGACGATCAAACACAGAAATTGCATCGGGATTGAATACAACAGGCACCGTACCAACGACTGTCCAGGCGAGTAATGCTTCAAAAGGTCTGTGCTTGGAACCTTTCCTGGGTGTCAGTAGTAATATCCAATGCACCACTGCAGGTTTACTGTAACCCTTGGACCTTCGCATTGATGATGAAATAAGCACATTGCATCGGGACTGAATACAACAGGCACCATGCCGTCTTCTGTCCAGGGGACATACGCTGCAAACGGGCTGTGATTGGAACCATTGCTTGGGATGCAGTATTAGTTTCCGACGCACCACTGCAGGTTCACTGTAACCCTTGGACCTTCACATTGATGATGAAACAGAGAAGTTGCATCGGGATTCACTACAACAGGTTCTATGTCTGGGAGTCCACTAGTAATTTTCTATGCACAACTTCTGGTTTACTGTATCCTTTGGACCTTCTCATTGACAATGAAACACAGAATTTGCATCCGGTATATATACAAGAGGCACCATACCGACTTATGCCCAGGGATGCAACGCCTCAAACTTACTGTTCTTGTAAACTTTCCTGCGAGTCCAATAGTAGTTTCCGATGCACCTCTGCTGGTTTACTGCGATCTTTGGTCGTTCACATTGACGATGAATCACAGGAATTACATAGGGACTGAATACAACAGGCACTATGCCGACTTCTGTCCAGGCGAGTAACGTCTCATCAAACGGACTGTGCTTAGAAACATTCGTGGGTCTCCAGCAGTAGTTATCGAATCGCTGCTGCAGGTTCACTATAACCCTTAAACCCTCACATTGACGTTGAAATACAGAAATTGCCTCGGGATTGAATACATAAGGCTTCATGACGTCTTCTGTCCAGGATAGTAACGCTACAAACGGTTTGTGCTTGGCACCTTTCCTGGCAGTCCAGTAGCAGTTTCCGATGCACCACTGCTGGTTTAGTGCTCAGAGCCATTTGAATCATGAAACACAGAATTGCATCGGGACTGAATACAACAGGCACTATGCAAACTTCTGTCCAGGAGAGTAACTCTTCAAACGTTCTGTGCTTGGAACCATTCCTGGGTCTCCAGTAGTAGTTTTCGATCCACAGCTGCAGGTTCACTATAACCTGCGGGCCTTTACATTGACGCTGAAACACGGACATTGGATCGGTGCTGAATACAACATGCACCATGACGTCTTCTGTCCAGGGGAATAACGCTACGAACGGTCTGTGACTGAAACTTAAGTTTGGAGTGCAGTAGTTGTTTGCGATTCACCACTGCAGGTTTACTGTAACCATTGCACCTGCACATTGATGATGAAACACTGAGAATGCATCGGGATTGAGTACAAAAAGCAACATGCCGACTTGTTTCCAGGCGAGTAACGCTTCAAACGGTGTGTGCTTGGAACCTTCCCTGGGAGTCCAGTAGTAATTTATGATGCACCACTGCAGGTAAACTGTAACACTTGGCCCACCACATCGACAATGAAACACAGAAGTTACATCGGGATTGAATACAACAGGTACTATGCCAACTTCTGTTCAGGTGAGTAACGCTTCAAAAGCTCTGTGACTTTCACCTTTCCTGGGAGTGCACTAGTAATTTTCGATGCACCACTGCCGGTTTACTGTAACCCTTGGTTGGACCTTCAAATTGACAATGAAACACATAAATTTAATCGGGTTTGAATACATCAGGCACCATGCGGACTTATAACCAGGGGAGTAACGTTTCCAACTTACTGTTCTTTGAAACTCACTTGGGAGGCCAATAGTAGTTTCTGCTCCACCACTGCATGTTTACTGCAACCATTGGTCCTTCACCGTGACGATGAAAAACTGGAATTGCATCGGGATTGAATGCAATAGGCACTATGCCGACTTCTGTCCAGGAGAGTAACTGTTCCAACGGTCTGTTCTTCGAACCATTCCTGGCGCTCCAGTAGTAATTACCGATGCACTGATGCAGGTTTACTGTAACCCTTGGAACTTCACATTGACGATGAAACACAGAAATTGCATCGGGACTGCATACAGCAGGCACCCTGCCGTCTTCTGTCCAGGGTAGTAACGCTTCGAACGATCTATAGTTTGAACATTACCTCTCAGTCCAGTAGTAGTTTTCGATGCACAACTGAAGGTTTACTGTAACCCCAGGAGTTTCACATTAACGATGAAACACCGAAATTGTATCGGGATTGAATACAACAGGAATCATGCTATCTTCTGTCCTGGACAGTATGGCTATAAACGAAATGTGATTTGATCCTTCGCTATGAGTGCAGTAGTTATTTCCAATGAACCACTGCGGGTTTACTGTAACCCTTGGACCTTCATATTGACGATGAAAGACAGAAATCGCATTGGGATTGAATACAGCAGGCAGCATTCCGACTTGTGTTCAAAGGAGTACCGTTTCAAACTTAATGTGCTTTGAACCTTTCCTGGGACTCTAGTATTAGTTTCAGATGCACCACTGTAGCTTGACTGTAACCGTTAGAGCTTCACATTAACGATGAAAAACAGAAAATGCATCATGATTCAATACAGCAGGCACCATGCCGACTTCAGTCCAGAGGAGTAACGATTCATAATTTAGAACATTTCTGGGAGTCCAATAGTAGTTTCTGATGCACCACTGCAGGATTACTGCAACCTTTGGTCCTTCACATTGACTATGAAACCCAGAATGGCATGGGGATTGAATACAACAGACACTATGTCGTCTCCTGTCCAGGCGAGTAACTCCTCAGACGTTCTGTGCTTGGAACCATTCCTGGGACTCCAGTAGTAGTTTCTGATGCACCAATGCAGTTTTACACTAAGTCTTGGACCTTCATTTTGACAATGAAACACAAAAATTGCATCGGATTTAATACAACAAGAACCATGCTGAGTTCTCTCCAGGTGAGTAACGCTTCAAATGTTGTGCGCTTGGATCATTTCCTGGGAGTCCAGAAATAGTTTCTTATGCACCATCGCAGGTTTACCTGAGCCCTTGTACCTTCCCATTGACAATGATACACAGAAACTGCATCGGGAATGAATGCAACAGGCAGAATGCCGTCTTCTGTCTTGGGGAGTAATGCTTCAAACTTTCTGTCCTTAAACATTTCCTGGGAGTCCAGTAGTAGTTTTCCATGCACCACTGCCGGTTTACTGAAACCCTTGGACCTACGCGTTGATGATGAAACACATAATTTGCATCGGGATTGAATACAACAGGCACCATGCCGACTTTTGTCCAGGGGAGTAATGCTTCAAACGAACTATGCTTTGAACCTTAACTCGGAGTCCAGTAGGAGTTTCTGATGCACAACTTTAGATTTACTGTAGCCCTTGGACCTTCCCATTGATGACGAAACACTGAGATTGCATCGGGATTGTGTACAACAGGCACCATGCTGTCTTCTGTCCGGGGTAGTATCGCTGCCAACGGTATGACCTTGGAACCATTCCTCGGACTATATACTAGTTTCCGATGTACCACTGCCGTTTTACAGTAACCCTTGGACCTTCACATTGACAATGAAACACTGAAATTGCAACAGGATTTAACACAAAAGGGACCATGCCGACCTCTGTCCAGGGGAGTAACTCATCAACCGATCTATGCTTTGAACCTTCCCTCGAAGTCCATTAGAAGTTTCCGATCCACCACTGCAGGTTTACTGCAACGCTTGGACCTTCACATTGACGATGTAACACAGAAAATGCATTGGTATTGAGTTCAACATCCACTATGCCGACTTCAGTCCAGGCGAGAAACGCTTCTAGCGCTGTGTGATTGGAAGCTTTCCTCGGAGTCTAGTACTAGTTTCCGTTGTACTACTGCAGGTATTCTGTAACGCATGGAGCTTCACATTAACGATGAAACACAGGAATTGAATCGGGATTCAATACAACAGAAATCATGCCGTCTTCTGTTCAGGGTAGTATGGCTGCAAACGGACTGTGCTTAGAAATTTGCTGGGAGTGCAGTAGTTGTTTCTGATGCACCACTGTAGGTTTACAATAACCCTTGGACGTTCATATTGACGATGAACCACAGAAATTGCATCGGGATTGAATACAACAGAAATCGTGCCATCTACTGTCCAGGGCAGAATGGCTGAAAACGAACTGTACTTTGAACTTTTGTTTGGGGTGCAGTAGTTGTTTCCGATGAACCACTGCAGGTTTACTGTAACACTGGCCGGTGTCGCCAAATGGGTCTAGGCGCTTCAGTCTGGAACCGATCGACCGCCACGGTCGCAGGATCGAATCCTGCCTAGAGCATGGATATGTGTGATATCCTTAGGTTGGCTGGTTCAAGTAGTTCTAAGTTCTACATAACTGATGATCTCCGATATTAAGTGCCATAGTGCTCAGAGCCATTTTACTGTTAGCCTTGGATATTCGTATTGACGATGAAACACAGAAATAGCATCGGGATTGAACACAACAGGCAACATGCCGTCTTCTGTCCTGGGGTGTAATACTTCAGCCCGTCTGTGCATGATTCCCTTCCTGGGACTCCAGTAGTAGTTTCCAATGCACGGTTGCTGGTTTACCGTATCCCTTGGACCCTCCCATTGTCGATGAAACACAGAAATAGCATCGGGAATGAATAGGACAGGCACTACACCGACTTCTGTCCTGGCGGGTAACGCATCAAACGGCCTGTGCTTTGAAACTTTCCTGGGATTCCCGTAGGAGTTTCCGATGCACCACTGCATGTTTACTGTATCCCTTAGACCTACCCATTGACGATGAATCACAGAAATTGCATCGCGAATGAATACAACAGGCACTACACCTTCTTCTGTCCTGGCGAGTAAGTTTCAGACGGTCTGTGCTTGGAACCTTTCCTGGGTGTCCAGTAGTAGTTTCCGATACACCATTGCAGGTTTACTGTAACCCTTGGAGATTCACATTGACGATGAATCACAGAGAAATTGCATCGACATTGAATACAACAGGCAAGATGCCGTCTTCTATCCTGGGGAGTAATGCTTGAAACGGATCGTGAATAAATCCTTTCCTGGGAGTCCAGTAGTAGTTTCCAATGCAGCACTGCAGGTTTACTGTAACCACTGGATATTCACATTGACAATGAATCACAGAAATTGCATCGGAATTGAATACAACATGCAACATGCCGTCTTCTGTCCTGGGGATAAACGCTTCAAACAGTCCGTGCCTAAATCCTTTCCTGGGAATTAAGTAGTAGTTTCCGATGCACCATTGCAGGTTTGCTGTAACCCTTGGATATTCACATTGACGATGAATCACAGAAATTGCATCTGGATTCAATACAACATTTAACGTGCCGTCTTCTGTCCTGGGCAGTATTACTTCAAACTGTCCGTGCTTAAATCAACAAAAAAAGGATTTTCATGACTCAGCACTTTTTGACTTTACATTAAGTGCCGATTTCTCAGTCAAATATTAACCGATTTTAAAAATTCAAAGTACTAACATAATCTACATAAAAAGAGCTATCTAGAAAAAATATAATAAAATAAATTGGAAATCATTCAATAATTAAGATACTAAAATTTTCAGCTTTTATTTTTTCTATCTTTGTCTAAATGTTTCAGAAATGTAAGCAAGAAGTTAACACTTTTATAAATTTTTTAAGTTTCTCATTCATTTATACATAAGCAAATGTTAATAATTAAAAATTTTCAGTATTTAGTCCATGTTGTGCATCATATGTAAGATTCTTTTTACCATACATAATTACATAAGCAAGTGTATCATTTTGAATTTTATCATTAAAAGTTGCACAAAGTTCCATAGTAGTTTTCTGTGTAGCTCCAACATTCTTTCTGCTTGTCATATTGATTACACAAATTGGATAATTATTTATAAAACTAAGTGGACTAATATCAGTATCTGATTTTAGTAAAGTAATTCATTTAAAATCAAGAAATGCATCATATGCTTTAAGAAAATTATTTGGCCGATTAATATTCCACATTTCTTGAGGAGAAACTTCATTTCTACCATTTTTTAAATAAATATTCTGTAGTTTAACATGATCAAATAATGACGAATCAACTAATTGATTATATTTACGATGTGTTTGAAATGTAACAAATACAAAGTATGTCATATCATATTCTGTAGAGTTATAGTAATTTGTAATATCTAGTGTTTTTAGCAGATAAACCAGCAACGTCTTGTGTTTGAAGTTCATGAAAAGAAATAAGAATTTTCGGATTTTTAAGAACATTTAAAGTTGTTCAAGTTCATTATTTGGTTCATATTTCACAACTGGTACACAAAATTCCATAGATTCTATAATAATTTTACCTTCTTTAGGAAGAGTATCTTTTATTTCAATTCCAGCATCATTTTTATCAGATTAACGAAGAATTACGTCTCCAGAAGATGAACTACGTCTAAAAATTACAGTTAAATCTCCTTCCCACATAATTTCTTTATAATCTTTAAAAAATCCACCAAGTAATGATAATATATAAAGTATTTCATTTCTTTTACTATTTATTTTTATTGTATTAATTACATGTCCTTCTAAACTTATTTTGTTAGTAGCAGATGAAGTTAGATGAAGTAAAACGATGTTCAATTGTAGATAAAATACTATTTCCTTTCTTTATCGTTATAAAATCAAACAGTTTTGCTACATAATTATCAATTAATTTTTTGTTTGATTTTCCATCATAAGTTGGATAATCTGTGCCATCATTTCCAATAATACTAAAATTAATGGGTAATTGTGCATGATTTGGATGAAGCCAACCATCACCAATATTTATTTCAATTTCTGTATCTTTGTTAGGAACATTTAAATTATTTTTAGTTTTCTCAATCACAGGGAATGAATAGAATTGATAACTTTCAATTTTATTCATGATGCAGTCTAAGATTGTTTTTGCTGTTACTTATTTATTAGGGAAAAAGTTTATTAAGATATTTCTAAAACAACTGTTACAGTGGCACCATTAAAGTCAATTAAATTATCATTTTCATCAGTGATAGTAACTTCTAAATCTTGAATTGTATCAAAATTAGCAACATTTACAGGATATGTTTTTTCATAAATTACTGGTCCACCATATTCTGATGTTTAACATACATTCCATCAGCAAGACTAAAATTTATATTTATTAATTGAAAAGGAATTATTTTAGGAACATCTTTAGTTACAGCTTTTACATTATTGTTTTAGCAATTATTTATTTATTAGGGAAAAAATTTATTAAGATATTTCTAAAACAACTGTTACAGTGGCACCATTAAAGTCAATTAAATTATCATTTTCATCAGTTATAGTAAATTCTAAATCTTGAATTCTATCAAAATTAGGAACATTTATTGGATATGTTTTTTCATAAATTATTGGATCACCATATTTTGCATTATGTTTAAATGAAGCAAAAATATTAGTTTCTCTATGAAAATGATCATTATGTTTAACATACATTCCATCAGCAAGACTAAAATTTATATTTATTAATTGAAAAGGAATTATTTTGGGAACATCTTTAACTATAGCTTTTGCATTAGGTAAAATAATTTGATTTCTAAAACCAAGTAAACGTCCGATACCCTCTTCTATATCCATATATAATTTTACATCACTTTCAATAACAATTCTGTTTAAAATTTCATCTGATTTAATATGTTCATTTCGCTTTTTCGAATGAATAAGTTTTTCTGAATTTTTAAAACTATATTGACGTACAGGAATTTCTATCGTTTCTCCATCACAATAAAGTATATTATTTTTTGTTGTGATATTTGGTGTTAAGAAAGTTGAATAAAAACCAACTAGTGAAACATTAGTGTAACTAATCACGTATTGGAACAGTTAATCTTTTTCTACGTATTGAAGATTTAATACTACATTGAAAAAGGCGGATCATTTATTACTAAAAAAATAAAACAGATTGGGAACCTAAGGTAAGAATTCCAGAAAAGACGTCGAAAAACAAACATGGTAAACTGTTACTATATTCTATAAGATGGGCGATAATTGGACCAAGTGGTTGTGGGAACACAACATTAATGATTGATAATTATATTTTAGCTCCAGGATGGTTAAACTGGAATAAAATTAAACATTTATTTATTTATTCAAAAAGTTTAGATCAACCAAAATAACAAGAATTTATAAAACAATGTAACAAAATGAAGATAAAATTAATGAAAATATTGTTAGTTTTATTGAAAATAATGAAGAAATTATTCTTTTAGATGAAGGTGAAGATAATTCAGTGGTGGTATTCGATGATTTCATTTTAGAAAATCAAGATATTGTAAGAGAATAGATTGTTTTTAATCATATTTATCATGAATTTGTTGGTGGAGATTTAAGGTTGGTAAATTTTAAAGAAATGTGTAGCAAATGTTGGAATGATGAGTTTGGATTTTTCACAATAGATATGTCTAGAAAACCAAATGAAGGTAAATTTAGAAATAATATACAACATTTTAAAAAATCCTTAGCTTTTTTTATATATAATAAATGGACACTTTAAAAAATTATATTACGTATCTATAAGACCATGATGATGGAGTTTTACCTGAACATGTAAATGAATTTAAAGAAGCTATTCAATACTTAAAAAAATATGAAAAATCACAAAGTAGCATTAATTTATGGTCAACAACATCTAAATTGTTCATGGTCTAACGATAATGCTACATTTGGACTGGACACTTGTGGTTGTTATTATTATGATAAATGTATAAGTAATATACATTACCTTATTAATTTTTATAAACATCAACATAAAATAAACATAAACATAAAAATAACCATAAACATAAACATAAACACAAACATAAATGTAAACATAAACATAAACATTAAACGTTAAACATAAACATAAACATAAATATAACTAATGTTTTTTCTTCCTTAATTAATGTTCGGAAAGTATGATGAAAAAGTTGTTAAACAAGCTAAACAAAGTATAAAGAAAGCTGACGAATTAAAAGAACAATTTAAGCTTGGGAAAAAACAACCAACAACAGAATATGAAAAATATAAAAAGGAAGATCAACATGTTATTGATGTTATTTAAAAAGTAGAACAAGGTATTGAAGGATTAGGAGATTATGTTTTAAAAGCAATTGAAGAAAATTGAGAAGTTGAAAAAGAAATGATGCTATATCATCATCATAGATTTATCATCAATTAAACCATTAAAAGATTGGTCTGATGATATTCCTGATAAATATGATTATACATTAAGTGAATCAGAAATTCAAGATATATTAAATAAATATCAAGAAGAAAAAGAATCAAGTAGTCATCAAAATGAAAATAAAAAGATAAATGAAACCAGAGAGATTAATGTTAGTGAAAGGATGTTAAAGTACATTAATCATAGTGAAGATAAAGTTTTTTGTTTAAAACCTGTTTGCATGTTTAAATATGTTGGTAATTTACCTGTTGAATTCAGTGGAGATAAATTAAAAATTGGTGAAAAAACATATGAAGGTACAGATGATTTAATGAGACTTATAACAGAAAAACAAATTACTATAAATGATATGAAGGAGTATTATATTTTGATAATAATCCAAATAAAATAAGATCAATAAAAGGTAATAAACATAAATACTTAATAAAATAAATTGTTGATGATTATTTTCCAAACTTAAGAAGACAAACTATAGATTCTTCACATTTTAGTTTTCCAGAACTAAAAGGTAAAGGATTAATTAAAAAATATACAGATAAATCAATTGAATATGGTTGGATGAATGATGTTAGACAATTAATTGATAGATTAGCAGTAATTCATGGTGAAGAACTAGCTGGAAATAAGAATTATCATAATGAAAAAGTTAGTATTGCCCAAATGTTAACAAATAAATTTAGATGTTTCTTAATTGATAATCCAAAAGGAATTCTATATTTAATTAGATTTTTTAATAATCTTCCACATACATTTTGGAAAAGTGATAAGGATTAGTTAATTGGGTTTTAAATAATGTACAAATGCCTGAGATGCATTACCTGGGATATTATTACTATGGACCATTTACTAAACTTGAAGAAAGATTAGAACATGGTGATCCAGGAATAAATCCATTAGATGAAGCTTGTAAAAAACATGAAACTGCTTATAGAGATAATAAAGATTTAGAAAAAAGACATATAGCTGATAAAGAACTTCAATTAGCTGCAAAAGAAAGAACTAGTTTTAAAGAGAAAATTGCTGCAACAGCAGTTAGAGGAATAATATATGGAAAACGAAAATTGGATGTGGGAATTTGTGGATTATAAATTTAAAAAAATCTTTGTTAAATTTTTAACTATATAAATGAAAAACTTTACAATTGATTATACTTTGCTACCTAGTGGCAAAACAAAACCAATGTCAATTAAATTAAAGTTAAATAATGAACCATTAAGTGAAATTGAACCATTTTTAACAGAGGTTCAAAAAAGGAAAAAAGAAAAGAAAGTTGGTGGAAATTTACTTATTACATTGGGTATTCCTGTTGTTAAAAAAATTATTGAATATTTAACAAAAAAGAAAGATGGTAAGGGACTAACACAACATGAAGGCGGATTTTTACCACTATTATTAGCTGCATTACCATATTTTGCAACAATCTGTTCTTTAGCTGGTGGATCTGCAGCAATTGCAAATGCAGTCATAAACAAGAAGAAAGCTGATAAAGAAGTAGAAGAACAAAAAAGACATAACTTAGAAATGGAAAAGAAAGCTGGAACTGGAATAAGGAAAACAAAAAAAATTCGAAAAAGTAATTAATAAATATCCTAAGTAATTTTGATATAGAAAAATTCACTAAACAATTAAAATTCAAACACTTCTGTGGTGTATATATGATTGATGAATTAGTAAATATACCATTTAAAATTGAATGTGGTATTGCACATTTAGATACATCTGATAATCCTTGTACACATTGGATTTGTTATTATATAAATAAGAATATGTGCTCATTTATGTTTATTCGTTTAAAAAGTGTTATGTGAAAATTATAATTTTAATAATATTTTAGATGTAACATATGGACATTTTTGGAAATGAGGTCAAAACTGACGAGGAATCATCATATGATATAAGCTCATTGGAATCAAAAATTTAAAAAAATTAGAACCAAAACTAGATAATTTAATCAAACAATTGGAGAAAGAATTACGAGGCATTTTTAAAATAAGTAAAACGTTTGTTGATTTTAAATGTAGAAAAATAGTAGATATAAAAGATCCAGTAAATGGTTATGATTCTGCTACTAAACAATACTTAGAAAAGGAATATGTTACAAAACCAGAATATACAATCATTCTAACACAATTTAATAACTATGTCAACAATACACAATTTAATGAAAAAATTAATATGATTCATAAGAATTTTTTTACAAAAAAGAAAATATAAAACTCATTTTCAGATTATTTCTCAAAAACAGACTTAGAACAGTTAAGTTATCTTAAAGAAGACGTATGTGATAAACAAATAATTGAAATTACTTTTCCAACAGCTAATGAACTAAAAATGTATCAATTTGAATATCGTTTCAAACTTAAAAGAATTATTCTTCTTAGTAAACATACAAACGGATATTTAGACGTTGATGATTTTGATGTAACAATAAATGTAGCTAATAAGGATTATCAAATAAATAATAATAATCAATCAATAATGGCACACAAATGAAGCTTTTTATTTGTAGAATTAAAAGATTCTGTTAAATATTCTCTTAAAACTTTTCCAGTTGATTTAAAGTTAATTATATTTCATGAAATAATTTAAAATTTAATAAACTTTTTATCTATATAAATGGAAAATCATACCTCACATGACTATCACATTTATTGTTATAGTGGAAAAAGTTTACTGATACACATAATCCACATAGAGTAACAACTAAAATGGAAAGACTAAGAATTGAAGGTCTTTGTGCAGTTTGTAAATCTAGAAAGAGCAAATTTACTAGAAAAAAATTGGTAAGTACTGGTGAAAGCTTAAATAATATTAGTGAAAATATAATTAATGAATTACATAAACCAATGAGAAAGAATTTTCAGAGAAGAAATGTTGTTTCTTTTGGTATAGATGATTTATGGCAAGGTGATTTAGTTGAAATGGATTCAGGTAATTTAGAAGGAATTTCTAAAATAAACAAAGGATATAAATATTTATTAACTGTTATTGATGGTTTTTTAAATATGCATTTGCTGTTCCTACCAAAAGTAAAACAAGTAACAATATAGTTGATGCTTTTCAAAATTTTTTTATAGATATACGACCAAATAATTTACAAACAGATAATGCTAAAGAATTCTATAACAAAGAATTTAAAGAACTAATGGAGAAATGTAATATTAATCATCATTCAACTTTTTCAGAATTAAAAGCATCTGTTGTTGAACGTTTTAAGAGAACAGTTGAAGAAAAAATGTGGAAGAAATTTTCTTTGCAAGGAAATTGTAAATGGATAAATTTAATTAAAGAGCTAATTGATGAATATAATAACACGAAACATTCTACAATAAAAATCAAGCCAATAGAAGTAAATGAAAAAAATTTAAAAATAGGTAACATTATTTCTAGTGAAAAAGCTAGTCAATTGAAGAAAGATGATAAAGTTATGAATTAGTAAACATAATTTGATTTATTCAATTCTTGTAGTTGTTGTATACAATTATCTTTGTGATTTATTTGTTATTGATTAAGACATCTATCATCTCTTTTCTAATCTTATATTCACCATGTTTTTAACTGATGGAAAAACTTTGTGAGTAACCCATCTTTTATATTGTTTAGCTTGTACTTTTTTTATTTTAAAATTAAAGAATAGAGGCCACCATCATTGATAAAATTAGTAGATTTTTCATTGCCTTTTAATACTGTTGTGGGTTGGCAGGAGAGCCAATACCGGTTTGAGAGGAAGCCGAAAGGTACACATTTTAGCTCATGCAGGCTGGCGTGAGGTCTGGAACAGGACAAGGAAATTAGACTTACAAGGGAATGGTCAGACTTGTCATGCCGAAACATGTATTGATTTTTTTAGCACTGTTATTTAACTGTGCAAAAGGTCCGTCTGCAAAACTGTAGCTGCTGACATGAACTGGAAGTCCCTAAAAAAAAATCACGAACATGGCTGTGTTTCCTGCTTGGCGCTTGCAGTGACGGCTGGCCACCCCTGGAAATCGCGAGCGTTGTGCGCATGGTCGGGAAGAGCGGCCGTCTTACCGCGGCGTTCACTAAAGAGGAATATCGCTGCAAGGTTTTGGTGGAAAGGGGGAAAGAATATTCGTTTCTGTGGCATGCACGTCCTTTTAATTTCTGGTACGTATTTCGAAACATACCGTCCTGAAACTGGTTAGAGATACGAAAGATGTTCTGTACATGTTCATCTATACTCCGCAATCCACTTTACGGCGAACATTCAATCTCCCCTCACAGGTGATGGCGAACCCTGTAAATGTTTTGCTGCTTGCCATAGAGATATACCACAGACGCCAAATGACCCAATCAACAGAAAACAAGCGTGAAGACTATGTGTTGTGCGACATGGTTGTTAAACTTCTAGACGAGCATGTAAATGGTGCAGACATGTCGCTAGAAACAACTGGAACACTCGATATTGCAGACTGTGACTCTACAGACGGCGAAGACACCGACGAAAGTTGCACACGTGAAGACTCTTCGAGTGATAGTGCCGCGTACCATCATCAATTATCTCCGAAAGTAACACCAGCAACTACAGTTACCTTATCAGACAAAGAAAAAGCGGTGACGTATTGGTTGAACGAAAGTGGTAAGAAACGCCTACGTGTCAGTACTGTTCAAAATAAGTATCGCTTTGTCCGTTCTGAACGTGAATTGTATAGATGGAAAAAGCAAGTCGCTCGACGACGTAATAGTCGACTGGAAATTGTGACGGTGATAAATGCGCGACTTTTTGAGTTATTTACCGATGCCATACAACAGTCATTTGGTGTGAGCAATACAACTTTGAGTGATTGGGCGTTAGAGATTGCCAACGCGATAGGCGCTAAAGAATTTACAGCTTCTCAAAGTTGGATTAGTCGCTTCAAAAGATCAGATAAAATTGTGGCAAGAAAAATAACAAACTTTGTATCGAGAAACAGGTCGGAAAATGAAGTGACACAAATCGAAATGATAGAAGCTTTTCTTACGAATGCAAAAAATAAGATCGCTAGTTTTAGTGAATCATACGTGCACAATGCAGATCAGTCAGGTTTTCAAAAAGAAATGCGTGCGAAAAGAACACTGCCATTCAAACGGGAAAAACATATTGAAGCGATTGCACAGTCCACGACTGCACTGACCCATTCATACACTATAACGCCCATAGTTAGTCTGGATGGTTCATTGCTGCCTAAAATATATGTGTGTCTTTAAGAACCAACTTGACGTTTTGGACCACGTGTCAAAAGAACAATGTTCTACGTAAACAATCTTGTAGTAGACGCATCGAAGTCTGGAAAAATGGCAAACGAAAACGTTACACTTTTCATGCGTCATGCTTTTCTTCCGTTCTGCGGGAACAAATCTCTTCTCCTTCTAGATTCGTGGTCAGGTCATGAAAGGTCTGATTCATGAAAAAGCTGTATTTCGAGCCCACCCTGACAAAGAAGTAGAGATGTTTCAGATTCCACCAGGCACGACCAACGTAATTCAACCTTTAGACAGAGAATTTTTCCGCCAGTGGAAGGCATTTTGCAGAAAACTAACAGAGAAAATTATTGTGTGCTGATCACTGCAATTTCCTGTCTATCCCCGTGACAATATTCTAAAGCTGCAATCAGTAGTACATTATCAATTTTCCTCCCCACGATTTCAGAATTTGATTAAATATGCTTGGCACTCCTCGAAATATGCTGATATTAGGCCTGATTCATTGCTAACACCAGCCCAGTTTTGTCTACGGACATCTAACAACGTCTGTGATTCGCAGGGCTGTCATATGTCGTCTTTGCTTGTATGTCCTTGGTGCACAAAAAACCTATGTTTTGAACATTGTATCAATGTTTCGCATTTTTGCATTAATTACATGAAATAAAATTTGGACATGTTCTAAACCATATAATTATTTGTTCCTATTTGATAGATATTTGGAAAGAATGTCATAGATAACATATCAGCCATATTTGTCAACGAATGTTTAATTATCATACGATCGCTTTCACTGGAGGAATCAGCTCTCTCACCGCTGTGGCAAGAGAGCGGCGCGTAGCTAACGCCACCTTGTCCCTAGATGGCGTTGGTATAACGTAGCGAGAGAGGTCAGGGTTGTACAAGAGGCAGTTATAAGCATGGAAACCATGTGACAATAATGTCTTACTTCATAAAATTGTTTACAGACTTCCAGGTCATGTCAGCAGCTAAAATTCTGCATACAGACTTCTTGCAATGTTAACTCACAGTGGTAAAAAAAGCAACACAGGTTTCGACATGACAAGTCTGACCATTCCCTTGTTAGTAAAAAAAGGACTTAGCTGTTGGAATACTTAACTTTAATCCGTAAATGGTGAACATCGCTCTTGACAGTACATGTTTTACAGCATCAATAGTAACTGGTAATGGCGCCTTGCTAGGTCGGAGCAACTGACGTAGCTGAAGGCTATGCTAACTATCGTCTCGGCAAATGAGAGCGTATTTTATCAGTGAACCATCCCTAGCAAAGTTGGCTGTACAACTGGGGCGAGTGCTAGGAAGTCTCTCTAGACCTGCCGTGTGGCGGCGCTCGGTCTGCAATCACTGATAGTGGCGACACGCAGGTCCGACGTATACTAATGGACCGAGGCCGATTTAAAAGCTACCACCAAGCAAGTGTGGTGTCTGGCGGTGACACCACAAATACGTCTAAATTTGAAGGGTTTAAATGTTCTAATAATTTTTTATATCTTGATCAATATGCTTAAAAGCTCTATGTGTTTGACTATATTCTGAAAGTATAGCAACATCTTTGGCTTTAAACCATGGATTATTTTCTTCATCAATAATCATTAAAACATGTTTATTGTTGTATGTAAGCTTGTTGTTGATGTCTACAATCGATTCCTTTTAAGAGAAATATGTTTTATTAGTTTCACCAAAAATAAATAGTATTTGAAATTCGTAGTTTGTATTTATGATTAAATTAAATTAGAGAATATAAGTTTTTTATAAATCTAATAAAAATTATTTTCCTATAAATGGAGAACCAAAACGAAATGTAAATTAAACTAAAAGAAACTGATGTTCTAATTGAGGTATGTGAAAAAGATATTCGTTGTCCTATTTGTTTAAGTGATGAAAATATCAATTTGTCAAAACCAGCTGCAAGCATATTTTTCATAAAGAATGCATTGATGAATGGTTAAAGGAAAAAGAAAATTGTCCACTTTGTAGAAGTATTATAAAAAGATATATTAGCTGCACTTGATTCTTTACCAAAAACTGCAAGCTCTTTTGATCCTTTATTTGACAGAAATCGACAATTTAGAAATCAGTACTATGAATCTGATGATGTTTATGATGATGCTTATTGGTGATGATTAGTTTTAAAATAATTTATATGAATAATTAAAATTTAAAAAATTTACTTTGTTTACAATTCTAATAAATTTTCTTCTATATAAATGGAGCACGTTCAAATTCAACAAGATTGTTCTCCAAAAACAAAATTTTGTAAATATTGTAATACAGAGAAATCAATGGATAATTTCACTTTACAAAAGTATCCAAATATAGTTATAGAACTATATGTAGGCCATGTTTAAATAAATATCATGTGGAAAATTACAACAAAAATCGAATTCCTTGTGTATGTGGAAAAAGTGTTGCTAAATATCATTTTAACAAACATTTAAGACGTAATCCAAGTGAAGAACACACAAAATTGGAAAATGAAGAAAAATCTAAATCCATGATGAATAATGAAGAAGTTATAAGTGAAGAAAAAAAGAAATGTAAAATTTGTCAAGAAATGGAAGATTTAAATCGTTTTTATATAAATGCATAAAGATAAACATAATAATAATTGTAAGAAATGTACTTTAGAATATATTAAGAATAAGAAAGCCTTAACTTAAAATAATAACCCTCTATGATAAATTTTCTGTCCATCTATTAAATAATTATCATTTCATTAATAAAAATAATTTTTACAAATCTATTGAATTATTTTGTATTAAATAGAAATGCAAAATGGATAGATACACTGCTGCTCAATTAGATCAAATTGTTTAGCGACTACAACAACATACTTTTGCCAGACTTTGTGAATTTGTAAAGAAAATAATTTATGAGGGTATTCAAATTTACGTGAAGCTGATTTAATTAGATTTCTTATTAGTAATCGTTCAATTATTATTAGCAATCATCCAAATATATTTAGAAATAATACATCTGAAAATAATACAAATGTTGTTCAAAATATTACATCTGGAAATGATACAAAAAATGTTGCTGAAGTAAGTAAAAATATTGTTACTGAAGTAAGTAAAAATTATAAAAATGTTGTTAATATTTATATACCTGAACACAGTTATAAGACTGCGACAGCTGTCGCTGCAGAAGAAAGTGATAATCAAACAAATATTATTAAAAATAATAAAGCTGAATTTAGTGAAAATCTTTGGAAAAAGTTACCATTTTATGATATTTATAATGTTTTGCTAAGTAAAGAAGATAACCCATTAAAAGAAATATTTCCATTTTCTACGAATATATTTCAGAAACCAAGAGATAGAAAACAATTAAAGCTTACTTAGTTGAAAAAGCATTTACAGACAGATTACAAACTATAAATTTAGAAAATAATAAAGATATACTTGATCCTAATCATTTCTTAAATGCAGTAAAAACAAAAATTTGTAAAATTGTTAAAGTCTATTTGAAATACATCATGGTGTAAAGATAAATTTTAATTTATATTGTGAATATAAACTACAAACAAGGGAAATAAATGAAAAATATCAAGAATTTGGACAACAAATACCAAACTATACTATTTTCACAGAAAAATATTTTAATAAAAAATTCAAAATAGGTAAAACATATATTTTAGAAAATATATCTAATTTTCAAGCACAGGGATGTGGATGGTCATTAAATAGAATAATTGGCTTACAATTAGCAATTAACAAATATGTTCCACTAAGAGGATCATCTTGTATTGATTTACCAGATAATATTAAAAATAGAAAGACATGTGTTAATGTGAAAAATAATGATCAAAAATGTTTTTATGGTCTATTAAAATACCTTTCTTTCCTGTAGAAAAAAATGCTGAAAAAATAACAAAAGATAAAGATGGTCCTGATCTTGATAAAAAACTAGTTGATCATATTCCAAAAATAGAAAAAATAATTAATGTATCTATTAATGTTTATTCATTTTATGATGAAAATGAAAATTATCAAGTGTATAAAAATAACAAAATCAGAAAAAGAAAAACATGTAAAGCTACTTTATTTCAAGACAGATAATAATTAACATTATTGTAATATAAAAAATTTATCGAGACTAGTATCAAGTCAAATGACTAAACATACTGAAGTAAAATCTATTGGTGATTTCTGTTTACTACATTTTAATAGAAAAGAAAAATTAGATGAACATTGTTTAACTAATAATCCATTAACAGTTGGAATGCCAGGTGAAGGAGAATGTGTAAATTTTAAAAATTATCAATTTACACAAAAAGTTCCATTTGTAATTTATGCTGATTCTGGAAGTTTACTTTTAAAAATGGATAATTGTGAACCAAACCCAGAAACACCATATACAATGAAATATGAAAAACATGAACCAAGTGGATTTTCTTATTATATTAACTATATATACGGAAATTATAAAGATCCTGTTGTTTATAGAGGACCGAACTATCATAAAAAATTTATAGAATGTATAAGACAACAAGTTGAAGAAATTGGAAGAATTTATTCTGAAACTGAAGAAATGAAACCACTTACACTTGTTGAATACAATATGTTTCATAAATCTACAGTTTGTACACTATGTAAATGGCCTTATACAAAAAAGAATAATAATGTAAGTCATCATGATCATTTAACTGGAAAATATATTGCTCCGTTATGTAATATGTGTAATTTAAAACTAAAACAACCTGTTTTTGTACCTATTTATTTACATAATTTATCTGGTTATGATTCACGTTTTCTTGTAAAAGAACTTGGTTATGTTGGTAAAGAAATGGAACTAATACCAAATAATGAAAATAAATATATTACTTTTGGTAAACATACAATAACAGTAAAAATGAGATTTTTTGATACATTTAGATTTATCTCTTCTTTGCTTGATGAACTTTCATCAAATTTAAAGCAAAATCGATTAAAAAATATTAAAAAGTATGTCACTTCCGAAGTATTTAACTTAGTAATTAGAAAAGGTGTTTATCCATATGATTACATGGATTCTTGCAACAAATTTGAAGAAACTTCCTGGCAGATTAAAACTGTGTGCCCGACCGAGACTCGAACTCGGGACCTTTGCCTTTCGCGGGCAAGTGCTCTACCAACTGAGCTACCGAAGCACGACTCACGCCCGTTCTCACAGCTTTACTTCTGCCAGTATCTCGTTTGAAGAAACACAATTACCAACAAAGGATAAATTTTGTAGTGAATTAAATAATTGTGACATAAGTGATGAAGTTTATGAACATGCAAAATTAGTTTGCCAAAAATTCAATATTAAAAATTTTGGTGAATATCATGATTTATATCTTAAAACTAATGTATTATTGCTAAGTGACGTTTTTGAAAATTTTAGGAATTCATGTATAAATACATATAATTTAGATCCTTCTTCGTATTTTACTGTACCAGGTTTATCTTGGGATGCAGTCTGAAAAATTACTGATCAAAAACTTGAATTATTTCATAATTATTATATACTTCTAATGGTTGAAAAAGGAAGAAGTGGTGGAATTTCACAATGTTGTAAAAGATATGTAAATGGAAATAATAAATATTTAAAATATTATAATTACAAAGAAATATCTAATTATATAATATATCTAGATGCAAATAATTTATATGGTTATTCTATGAATCAATATTTACCATATGGTGGATTTAAATGGGAGGAATCAAATGATTTTAATTGTACAGTAGTAAGTGAAATGTCAAACAATGGTCAAAATGGTTATATATTTGAAGTAGATCTAGAATATCCAAAAGAATTGCATGATTTACATAAAGATTTACCGCTAGCTCCTGAATCAAAACTTGTTCCATGTACAAATGAATGTAAATTAATAACTACTTTAGATAAAAAGTGTAATTATAGAAATCTTAAACAATATTTATCTTTAGGAATGAAACTTACAAAAATACATAAAGTTTTAAAATTTAAACAATCTAGTTGGTGAAAGCAGTATATAGATTAAACACACAGTCAAGACCAAAAGCCACAAATGATTTTGAAAACGATTTCTATAAGTTAATGAATAATTCTGTATTTGGTAAAACAATGGAAAATATAAGATATAGACAAGATATTAAATTAGTTTCAGATAGTAAAGTATGTGATAAACTTGTAGCTAAGTCAAACTTTAAAAATATAACTATATTTACTGAAAATCTAGCTGTTATTCATATGAATAAAACTAAAATAATATTTAATAAACATATTTACGTCGGATTAAGTATACTTGATTAATGTAAAGAATTAATATGTGTTTTTCACTACAGAATTATGAAACCTAAATATGGAGAAAATATTGAATTATGTCATCAAGATACAGATAGGTATATTTACGATATTAAAACCAAAAATTTCTACAAACATATGAAATCAATGATTGATTATTTGGATACAAGTGATTATCCAACAGATAATATAAATAATATTCCACTAGTAAACAAGAAAGTTGTTGGTAAAACGAAAGATGAATGTAATGTTTAAGTAATGGAAGAATTTTGTGGTTTAAGAGCAAAGATGTATGCTTATAAAGTTGGTGACAAAATAGAAAAGAAATCTAAAGGAATTAAAAAATGTGTTGTTAAAAAGAAAATGAGTTTATAAGATTAAATGGATAGCTTGTTTAACAATATAGAAAATTTAATTTAATTAAAAGTAAAAAACACGAAATATATACAATTCAAGTAAACAAAAAAGCTCTAAGTCCTCATGATAATAAAAGATATGTTTTAGCAAATAAAATAGATACATTAGAATATGGTCCTTAGTCATTACTGAGTCCACAGCTCGTGGTGGTGCGCTAGCATTCTCGCTTCCCATGCCCAGATTCCCAGGTTCGATTCCCATCGGGGTCAGGGATTTTCTCTGCAATGTGATGACTGGGTGTTGTGTGCTGTCCTTAGGTTCGTTAGGTTTAAGTAGTTCTAAGTACTAGGAGACTGATGACCGTAGATGTTAAGTCCCATAGTACTCAGAGCCAATTGAACCATTTGAACTCATTACTGAAACTGTAATAAATAATTATTATGTATAAATCTAATAAATTTTTTTCTATATAAATGGAGACTATAATCAATAAACTCAATGGTATTAGTGTCTCAAAAGACATTATAAAAATAACTGAACAAGAGAGTAATGTTTTATATAATGTTGTTGTTTGTTGTTTTGGTCTTCAGTCCTGAGACTGGTTTGATGCAGCTCTCCATGCTACTCTATCCTGTGCAAGCTTCTTCATCTCCCAGTACCTACTGCAACCTACATCCTTCTGAATCTGCTTAGTGTATTCATCTCTTGGTCTCCCCCTACGATTTTTACCCTCCACGCTGCCCTCCAATACTAAATTGGTGATCCCTTGATGCCTCAGAACATGTCCTACCAACCGATCCCTTCTTCTGGTCAAGTTGTGCCACAAACTTCTCTTCTCCCCAATCCTATTCAATACCTCCTCATTAGTTACGTGATCTACCCACCTTATCTTCAGCATTCTTCTGTAGCACCACATTTCAAAAGCTTCTATTCTCTTCTTGTCCAAACTATTTACCGTCCATGTCTCACTTCCATACATGGCTACACTCCATACAAATACTTTCAGAAATGACTTACTGACACCTAAATCTATATTCGATGTTAACAAATTTCTCTTCTTGAGAAACGCTTTCCTTGCCATTGCCAGTCTACATTTTATATCCTCTCTACTTCGACCATCCTCGGTTATTTTACTCCCTAAATAGCAAAACTCCTTTACTACTTTAAGTGTCTCATTTTCTAATCTAATTCCCTCAGCATCACCCGACTTAATTTGACTACATTCCATTATCCTCGTTCTGCTTTTGTTGATGTTCATCTTATATCCTCCTTTCAAGACACTGTCCATTCCGTTCAACTGCTCTTCCAAGTCCTTTGCTGTCTCTGACAGAATTACAATGTCATCGGCGAACCTCAAAGTTTTTATTTCTTCTCCATGGATTTTAATACCTACTCCGAATTTTTCTTTTGTTTCCTTTACTGCTTGCTCAATATACAGATTGAATAACATCGAGGAGAGGCTACAACCCTGTCTTACTCCCTTCCCAACCACTGCTTCCCTTTCATGTCCCTCGACTCTTATAACTGCCATCTGGTTTCTGTACAAATTGTAAATAGCCTTTCGCTCCCTGTATTTTACCCCTGCCACCTTCAGAATTTGAAAGAGAGTATTCCAGTCAACATTGTCAAAAGCTTTCTCTAAGTCTAAAAATGCTAGAAACGTAGGTTTGCCTTTCCTTAATCTTTCTTCTAAGATAAGTCGTAAGGTCAGTATTGCCTCACGTGTTCCAGTATTTCTACGGAATCCAAACTGATCTTTCCCGAGGTCGGCTTCTACTAGTTTTTCCATTCGTCTGTAAAGAATTCGTGTTAGTATTTTGCAGCTGTGGCTTATTAAACTGATTGTTCGGTAATTTTCACATCTGTCAACACCTGCTTTCTTTGGGATTGGAATTATTATATTCTTCTTGAAGTCTGAGGGTATTTCGCCTGTCTCATACATCTTGCTTACCAGATGGTAGAGTTTTGTCAGGACTGGCTCTCCCAAGGCCGTCAGTAGTTCCAATGGAATGTTGTCTACTCCGGGGGCCTTGTTTCGACTCAGGTCTCTTCACGCAGTACCGTATCTCCCATTTCATCTTCATCTACATCCTCTTCCATTTCCATAATATTGACCTCAAGTGCATCGCCCTTGTATAGACCCTCTATATACTCCTTCCACCTTTCTGCTTTCCCTTCTTTGCTTAGAACTGGGTTTCCATCTGAGCTCTTGATGTTCATACAAGTGGTTCTCCTATCTCCAAAAGTCTCTTTAATTTTCCTGTAGGCACTATCTATCTTACCCCTAGTGAGATACGCCTCTACATCCTTACATTTGTCCTCTAGCCATCCCTGCTTAGCCATTTTGCACTTCCTGTCGATTTCATTTTTGAGACGTTTGTATTCCTTTTTGCCTGCTTCATTTACTGCATTTTAATATTTTCTCCTTTCATCAATTAAATTCAATATTTCGTCTGTTACCCAAGGATTTCTACTAGCCCTCGTCTTTTTACCTACTTGATCCTCTGCTGCCTTCACTACTTCATCCCTCAAAGCTACCCATTTTTCTTCTACTGTATTTCTTTCCCCCATTCCTGTCAATTGTTCCCTTATGCTCTCCCTGAAACTCTGTAGAACCTCTGGTTCTTTCAGTTTATCCAGGTCCCATCTCCTTAAGTTCCCACCTTTTTGCAGTTTCTTCAGTTTTAATCTACAGTTCATAACCAATAGATTGTGGTCAGAGTCCATATCTGCCCCTGGAAATGTCTTACAATTTAAAACCTGGTTCCTAAATCTCTGTCTTACCATTATATAATCTATCTGATACCTTTTAGTATCTGCAGGGTTCTTCCATGTATACAACCTTCTATCATGATTCTTAAACCAAGTGTTAGCTATGATTAAGTTGTGCTCTGTGCAAAATTCTACCAGGCGGCTTCCTCTTTCATTTCTTAGCCCCAATCCATATTCACCTACTACGTTTCCTTCTCTCCCTTTTCCTACACTCGAATTCCAGTCACCAATGACTATTAAATTTTCGTCTCCCTTCACTGTCTGAATAATTTCTTTTATTTCGTCATACATTTCTTCAATTTCTTCGTCATCTGCAGGGCTAGTTGGCATATAAACTTGTACTACTGTAGTAGGTGTGGGCTTCGTATGTATCTTGGCCACAATAATGCGTTCACTATGCTGTTTGTAGTAGCTTACCCGCATTCCTATTTTCGTATTCATTATTAAACCTACTCCTGCATTACCCCTATTTGACTTTGTGTTTATAACCCTGTAGTCACCTGACCAGAAGTCTTGTTCCTCCTGCCACCGAACTTCACTAATTCCCACTATATCTAACTTTAACCTATCCATTTCCCTTTTTAAATTTTCTAACCTACCTGCCCGATTAAGGGATCTGACATTCCACGCTCCGATCTGTAGAACGCCAGTTTTCTTTCTGGTGATAACGACATCCTCTTTAGTAGTCCCCGCCCGGAGATCCGAATGGGGGACTATTTTACCTCCGGAATATTTAACCCAAGAGGACGCCATCATCATTTAATCATACAGTAAAGCTGCATGCCCTCGGGAAAAATTATGGCTGTAGTTTCCCCTTGCTTTCAGCCGTTTTATATAATGTTATTGACTGAAAATTTAAATACTAGATATGGAGAAGAAATTTGTATGAAGCTTAATAATTATTTTAAAGTTATTTTATGAGATTGATATTACAAATATAATTGATCCTTGGGAACTTAAAATAATTAAGAAAGGCTAATTAAACTAACATATAAACGAATGAAGAAACTTAAAAACAGAAATAATGAATTTCATGATATAGAATTTAAGATGTGAAATTTTTTAAAAATATTTTTCTAATTACTTTTATTTCATTTTAATGGACAACACTAAGCGACAGCTAAATCAGTCTTTAGGCTGTGCCAATCCACAATTAAGACAGTGTAGTGAATGTACGATAAAAAAATATTGAAGTATTTTATAACGATAAATATAGATCTGGTGGACATTCTTATGTATGTAAAGAATGCTGTAAGGAAAGTAATAAAATTAAATTTATTTGTAAATGTGGTAGAACTGTAAATAAATCATCCTTCAAAAAACATTTACAAACAACAGTTTATAACAATCTTATGGCTGCTAAAGTGGAAAGTAAATAATTTTATATATTTAATTTATAATATATTTTCTCATTCACCTAAGGGGTATGTATGTAAAATAAATGATTTCTTATTATCGCTATTATTATATTATTATTGGGAAAAAGGGTTAGTAGATGGATTTTGTATATTCTCGACATTTAGGCCAATTTTGAGAAAATAACAAATATCGTGTGTGTTAACAAAGGATATTTTTATTTTCATAAAATTGAACTAGTGAGCCAGAACATACAAAATCCATCTACCTTGGATATTAACTTTAGTGGTGAAACACAGAAAATGAATCGGGATTGAATACAACAGGCAACATGCCGTCTTCTGTCCTGATGAGTAATGCTTCAAACAGTCCGTGCTTAAAACATATCCTGGGAGTTAAGTAGTAGTTTCTGATGTACCACTGCAGGATTAATTTAACCCTTGGATATTCACATTGACGATGAAACACAGAAATTTCATCAGGATTGAATACAACAGGCAACATGACGTCTTCCGTCGTGGGGGGTAATGCTTCAAACAGTTCGTCCTTAAATCCCTTCCTGGGAGTTTAGTAGTAGTTCCCGATGCAACACTGCAGGTTTACTGTAACCTTTGCATATTCACATTAACGATGAAAGAAGGAAATTGTATCCGGAATGAATACAACATTCACTACACCTTCTTCTGTCCTGGCGAGTAATGCTTCAAACGATATGTGCTTGGAACCTTTCCTGGGAGTCTAAAAGTCATTACCGATGCACCGCTCAGTTTTACTGTAACCCTTGGATATTCACATTGACGGTGAAACACAGATATTACCCGGGAATGAATACAACTTCCACTTTAGCATCTTCTGTACTGGCGAGTAACGCTTCAAACGATAAAAGCTTGAAACCTTTCCTATGAGTCCAGTAGTAGTTTCCGATGCACCACTGCAAGTTTACTGTAAGCCTTGGATAGTGCCATTGACGATGAAACACAGAAATTGCATCGGGACTGAACACAACAGTCAACATACCGTCTTGTGTCTTGGGGAGTAACGCATCAAATATTCCGTGCTTAAATCCTTTCCTGGGAGTCCAGTAGTGGTATCCGATACACCGCTGCAGGTTTGCTGTGACCCTTGGATATTCACATTGACGATGAAACACAGAAATCGCTACGGGATTGAACACAACAGGCAACATGCAGTCTTCTGCCCTGGGAAGTAATGCCTCAGACGGTTTATGCTTGAATAGTTTCCTGGGAGTCCAGGAGTCTGATGCACGATTGCAGATTTACCTTAACCCCTGGACGTTCCCACTGACGATGAAACACAGATACTGCATCTGGAATGAATACAAGCGGCACTACATCTTCTTCTGTCCTGGCGAGTAACGCGTTGTATGGTCTGTGCTTGGAACCTTTCCTGGGAGTCCAGTAGTAGTTTCCCATGCATCACTGCAGGTTTACTCTAACCCTTGGATATTCACATTGACGATGAAACACAGAAATTGCATTGGGATTGAATACAACAGGCAGCATGCCGTCGTTTGTCTAGCGGGGTAATGCTTCAAACAGTCCGTGCTTAAATCCTTTCCTGGGAGTCCAGTAGTAGTTTCCGATGCACCACAGCAGGTTTTCTGTAACACTTGGAGGTTTACATTGACGATGAAACACAGAAATTGCATCGCAATTGAATACAACAGGCAACATGCCGTCTTCTGTCCTGGGGAGTAATGCTTCAAAAAGTCCGTGCTTAAAAACTTACAGGGAGTCCAGTAATAGTTTGCGATGCACCACTGCAGATTTACTGTAACCCTTGGCTATTCATATTGACGATGAAACACAGAATTGGCATCGGGAATTAATACAAAAGGCAACATGCCGTCTTCTGTTCTGGGTAGTAATGCTTCAAACAGTCCATGTTTAAATCATTTCCTGGGAGTCCATAAATGGTTTCAGATGCATTATCTTACGTATACTGTAACCCTTTGGATATTCACCTTGGCGATGAAACTCAGAAATTGCATCGGGAATGAATACAACACCCATTTTAGCATCTTCTGTCCTGGCGAGTAACGCATCAAACGTTATGTGCTTGTAATCTCTCCTAAGAGTCTAGTAGTAGTTTCCGATGCACCAGTGCAGGTTTACTGTAACCGTTGGATATTCACATTGACGATGAAACAGAAAAATAGCATTGCCATTGAATACAACAGTCAACATGCCGTTTTGTGTCCTGCGATGTAATGCTTCAAACAGTCCATGCATAAATCCTTTCCTGGGAGTCAAGTAACAGTTTCCGATGCACCACTGCAGATTTACTGTAACCCTTGGAGATACACATTGACGATGAACACAGAAACACAGAAATTGCATCGGGATTGAATACAACAGGCAACATGCCGTCTTCTGTCCTGGGGAGTAATGCTTCAACAATCCTTGCTTAAAACTTTTTCAGGGAGTCCAGTAGTAGCTTCCGATGCACCACTGTAGGTTTACTGTAACCCTTGGATATTCACATTGACGATGAAACAGAGAATTTGCAACGGGATAGAACACAAAAGGCAACATGCCGTCTTCTGTCCTGGGGAGTAATGCTTCAAACAGTCCATGCTTAAATCCTTTCCGGGGGTGAGGTAATAGTTTTCGATGCGCTACTGTAGGGTCACTGTAAAGCTTGGATATTCCCATTGGCGATGAAACACAGAAATTGCAACTGTGTTTAATACAACAGGCGCTGCGCCGACTTCTATCCTGGCGACTAACCCATCAAACGGTCCGAAATAAATCCCTTTAGGAGTCCAGTAGTACTTTCCGATGGGCCACTGTAGGTTTACTGTAACGCTTGGAGACTCACATTGTCGATGAAACACAGAAAACACAGAAAACAGGCAAGAAGACGTCATCTGTCGTCGGGAGTAATGCTTCAAACTGTCCGTAGTGAAATCCTTTCCTGGGAATTTAGTATTAGTTTCCGATGCACCACTGCAAGTTTACTGTAACCGTTGGATACTCACATTGACGATGAAACACAGTAATTGGATCTTGACTGAACACAACATGCAACTTGTCGTCTTGTGTCTTGGGGAGTAATGCTTCAAACAGTCTGTTTTTAAATCCTTTCCTGGTAGTCCAGTACTAGTTTTCCGATGCATTACTGCACATTTACTGTAACCTTTGGAATTTAACATTACCGATAAAACACAGAAATTGCAACGGGATTGAATACAACAGGCATCATGCCGTCTTCTGTCCTGGGGAGCAATGCCTCAAACAGTCCGTATCTAAATCCTTTCCTGGGAGTCGAGTAATCGTTTACGATACACCGCTGCAAGTTTACTGTAACCTTCGGATATTCACATTCACGATGAAACACAGAAATTGCATCGGCACGGGCGATACAGTCTTGAACCGCGCGACCGCTACGGTAGCAGGTTCGAATCCTGCCTCGAGTATGGATGTGTGTAATGTCCTTAGGTTAGTTACGTCTAAGTAGTTCTAAGTTCAAGGGGACTGATGACCTGAGAAGTTAAGTCCCATAGTACTCAAAGCCATTTGAACCATTTTTTTTATTCGGCATTGAATACAACAGTAACATGCTGTTTTCTGTCCTGGGAAGTGATTCTTCAAACAGTCCATGCTTAAATCCTTTCCTGAGAGTTCAGTAATAGTTTTCCGATTGATAACTGCAGATTTACAATAACCCTTGGAGACTGACATTGCCGATGTAACACGGAATTGCATCGGGGTTAAATACAACAGGCATCATGCCGTCTTCTGTCCTGGGGAGTAATGCTTCAAACTGTCCATGATTAAAACCTATTCAGGGAGTCCTAATGTAGTTCCCGATGCACCACTGCAGGTTTACTGTAACCTTTGGATATTACCATTGACGATGAAACAGAGACATTGCATCGGGATTGAATGTACAGGCAACATGCCGCCTTCTGTCCTGGGGAGTAACGCTTCAAGAATTCCGTGCTTAAATCCTTTCCTGGTAGTCCAGTATCAGTTTCCTGATGCACCTCTGGACATTTATTGTAACTCTTGGATATTAACTTTACCGATAAAACACAGAAATTAAATCGTGATTGAATACAAAAGGCAACATGCCGTCTTCTGTCCTGATGAGAAATGCTTCGAAAAGTCCGTGCTTAAATCCTTTTCTGGGAGCCCAGTAGTCGTATCCGATACACCGCTGCAGGATTGCTGTGACCCTTGGATATTCACATTGACGTTAAAATACAGAAACTGCATCGGGATTAGACACAACAGGCAACACGCCGTCTTCTGCCCAGGGAAGTAATATCTCAGGCAGTTTGTGCTTGAATAGTTTCCTGGGAGTCCCGTAGTTGTTTCTGATGCACGATTGCAGGTTTACCTTAACCCTTGCACGTTCCCATTGACGATGAAACGCAGAAACAGCATCTGGAATGAATACAAGCGGCACCACACCTTCTTCTGTCCTCGCGACTAACGCTTCATATGATCTGTGCTTGGAATCTTTCCTGGGAGTCCAGTAGTAGTTTCCGATGCATCACTGCAGGTTTACTGTAACTCTTGGATATTCACATGACGATGAAACACAGAAATTACATTGGGATTGAAAACAACAGGCAGCAGGCCGTCTTTTGTCTAATGGAGTAATGCTTCAAACAGTCCGTGCTTAAATCCTTTCCTGTCAGTCCAGTAGTAGTTCCCGATGCTCCACTGCAGGTTTACTGTAACTTTGTATATTCACTTTGCCAATGAAACAGAGAAATTGCATCGGGAATGAATACAACATTCACTACACCTTTCCTATGTCCTGGCGAGTAACGCTTCAAACGAACTGTGTTTCTAACCTTTCCTGGGAGTCCAGTAGTTGTTTCCGATACACTGCTGCAGGTTTACTGTAACTCTTGGATATTCACATTGACGATGATACATAGAAATTGCATGGACTTTGAATCCAACAGTCAACATGCTATCTTCTGTGCTACGAGGTAATGTTTGAAAAAGTCCGTTCGTAAATCTGTTCCTGGGGGGCAAGTAATAGTTTCCGATGCACCACTGCTGGTTTCCTGTAACTCTTGGAGATTCACATTGACGATGAAACACAGAAATTGCATCGGGATTGAATACAATAGGCAAGATGCCGTATTCTGCACTGAGGAGTAATGCTTCAAACAGTCCGTGATAAATTGTTTCCTGGAAGTCCAGCAGAAGTTTCCGATTCACCACTGCATGTTTACTGTAACTTTGTGTATTCAAATTGACGATGAAAGAAAGAAATTGCATCTGGAATGAATACAACTTTCACTACATCTTGTTATGTCCTGGCGTGTAACGCTTCAAACGAACTGTGTTTCTAACCTTCCCTGGGAATCCAGTAGTTGTTTCCGATACACTGCTGCAGGTTTACTGTAACCCTTGGATATTCAGATTGACGATGGCAAACAGAAATTCATTGACATTGAATACAACAGTCAATATACCGTTTTCTGTCCAGCCATGTAATGCTTCAAACAGTACGTGCTTAAATCCTTCCTGGGAGTCAAGTAATGGATTCCGATGCACCACAGCAGGATTGCTGTAACACTTGGAGATATACATTGACGATGAAACATAGAAATTGCATCGTAATTGAATACAACAGCAACATGCCGTCTTCTGTCCTGGGGAGTAATGTTCAAAAAGTCCGTGCTTAAAAACTTTCAGGGAGTCCAGTAATAGAATCCGATGCACCACTGCAGGTTTACTGTAACCCTTGGATAATCACATTGACGATGAAACAGAGAATTTGCATTGGGATAGAACACAAAAGGCAACATGCCGTCTTCTGTCCTAGGGAGTAATGCTTCAAACAGTCTTGCTGAAATCCTTACCTAGAGTCCAGTAGTAGTTTCCGATGCGCTACTGCAGGTTCACTGTAACCCTTGGATATTCCGTTTGACGATGAAACACAGAAATTGCATCGGTGTTTAATACAACAGGCGCTACGCCGATTCCGGTCCTGGGGACTAAACCCATCAAATGATTCGAAGTTAAATCCTTTTCTGGGAGTTTAGTATTAGTTTCCGATGCACCACTGCAGGGTTACTGTAACCTTTGGATATTAACATTGACGATGAAACACAGAAATTGCATCTTGAGTGATCACAACAAGCAACTTGCCGTCTTGTGTTCTGGGGAGTAATGCTTCACACAGTCCGTTTTTAAATCCTTTCCTGGTAGTCCAGTAATAGTTTACCGATGCATTACTGCAGATTTACTGTAACCTTTGGATATTAACATTAACGATAAAACACAGAAATTGCATCGGGATTGAATGCAACAGGCATCATGCCGTCTTCTGTCCTGGGGAGTCATGTTTCAAACAGTCTGTGCTTGAATCCCTTGCTGGGAGACCAGTAGTGGTTTCCGATGCACCACTGCAGATTTACTGTAACCATCGGATATTCATATTGACGATGAAACACTTAAATTGAACGAGACTGAACACGAGAGTCAACATACTGTCTTGTGTCGTGGGGAGTAACGCTTCAAACAGTACGTGAATAAATCTTTTCCTGCGAGGCCAGTAGTATTTTCCGATGCACCACTGTTGATTTACTGTAACCTTTGGATATTACCATTACCGATGAAACGCAGAAATTGTATTGGGATTGAATACTACAGGCAACATGCCGTCTCTGTCCTGATGAATAATGCTCCAAACAGTTCGTGCTCAAATCCTTTCCTGGGAGTCCAGTAGTCGTTTCCGAAACACCGCTGCAGGTTTACTATAACCCTTGGATTTCACATAGACGATGAATAACAGAAATTGCTTCTGGATTGAATACAACAGGCAACATGATGTCTTCTGTCCTGGGAAGTAATGCTTCAAACAGTTTGTGCTTGAATCCTTTTCTGGCAGTTTAGTAGTAGTTTCTGGTGCACCATTGCAGGTTTACCTTAACCCCTGGATCTTTCCATTGACGAAGAAACACAGTAGTTGCCTCTGGACCGAATACAGCAGGCACTACCCCTTCTTCGGTCCTGGGGAATAACGCTCAATATGGCCTGTGTTTGGAACCTTTCCTGGGAGCCCAGTAGTAGTTTCCGATGCATCACTGCAGGTCTACTGAAACCCTTGGATATTCATATTTACGATGAATCACAGAAATTACAACGCGATTGAATGCAATAGGCAAGATGCCGCTTTCTGTCCTGGTTAGTAATTTTTCAAACAGTCCGTGATTAAAACTTTTCCTGGGAGTTAAGTATTAGTTCCCGAAGCACCACCGCAAGTTTACTGTAACTTTTGAATATTAACATTGGCGATGAAACATAGAAATTGCATCGGGACTGAACACAACATTCACTACACCTTCTCATGTCCTGGCGAGTAACGCTTCAAACGATCTGTGCGTCTAACCTTCCTGGGAGACAACTAGAGGTTTCCGATGCACCACAGCAGGTGAACTGTTACCCTGGGATATTCACATTCAGGATTAATCACAGAACATGCATCGGGATTTAACACAACAGGCAAGATGCCGTCTTCTCTCCTGGGAAATAATGCTTCAAACAGTCCTTGCTTAAATCCTTTCCTGGGAGTCCAATAAAAGTTTTTCGATTCATTACTGCAGATATACAGTAACCCTTGGATATTAACATTACCGATGAAACACAGTGATTGCATCAGTATTGAATACAACAGGCAACATGACGGTTTCTGTCCTGGGTAATAAAGCTTCAAACAGCCCGTGCTTAAATTCTTTCCTGGGATTTAAGTAGTAGCTTCCGATGCACCACAGGAGGTTTACTGTAACCCTTGGATATTCACATTGACGGTAAAAGATAGAAATCGCATCGGGATAGAATACTACAGACAACATGCCGTCATCTGTCCTGTGGATAATGCATGAAACAGTCCGTGCTTAAACCTTTTCTTGGGAGCCGAGTAGCAGTTTCAGATCCACCACTTCAGGATTACTGTAACCCTTGTATATTTACATTGACGATGAAACACAGTAACTGTATCTGGAATGAAAATAACATCCACTTTAGCATCCTTTGTCCCGTCGAGTAAAGCTTCAAACGATATGTGCTTCTAACTTTTCCTGGGAGGTCCGTAGTAGTTTCCGATGCACCACTGCAGATTTACGGTAGCCCTTTTATATTCACATTGACGATGAAACACAGAAATTGCTTTGTGATTGAATACAAATAGGCAACATGCCGTCTTCTGTCCTGGGAAGTAATGCTTCATACAGTCCGTCCTTAATTCCTTCCCTGGAGTTAGGTAATAGTTTCTGATGCACCACTGCAGGTTTACTTTAATTCTTTCATATTCACAATGACGATGAAACACAGAAATTGCAACGGCATTGAATACAACAGGAAACATGACGTCTTCTGTCGTAAGGGGTAATGCTTCAAACAGTACGTGCTTAAATCCTTTCCTGGGAGTCCACTAGTATTTTCCGATGCGCCACTACACGTATACTGTAACCCTTGGATATTCACCTTGACGATGAAACACTGAAATTGCATCGGGATTGAATGCAACATGCAACATGACGTGTTCTGTGCTGGGGAGTAATGCTGCAAACGGTCTGTGCTTGGAACCTTTCCTGGGAGTCCGATGCATCACTGCAGATTCACTGTAACCCTTGGAAATTGACATTGACGATGAAACACAGAAATTGCATCGTGATTGAATGCAAAGGGCAACATGCCGTCTTCTGTACTGGGGAGTAATGCTTCTAATAGTCCGTGCTTAAATCCTTTCCTGGAAGTCCAGTAGCAGTTTCCGATGCATCACTGCAGGTTTACTGTAACCATTGGATATTCGCGTTGAATATGAAACACAGAAATTGCATCGGAATTGAATATAGGGGGCAACACGTCATCTTCTGTGCTGGGGAGTAGTACTTCATACAGCCCTTGCTTGAATCCATTCCTGGGACTCCAGTAGTAGTTTCCGATGGAACACCACACGTTTTCTTTAACCCTTGGATATCACATTGTCGAAGAAACACAGAAATTGCATCGGGATTGAAAACAGCAGGCATCGTGCCGTCTTCTGTCCTGGGGAGTAATGCTTCAAACAGTTCGTGATTAAATCCTTTCCTGGGAGTCCTGTAGCAGCTTCCGATGCACCACTGGAGGTTTACTGTAGCCTTTGTATATACAAATTGACGATGAAATAAGGAAATTTCATCGGGAATGAATACAACATTCACCACAACGTTTTATGTCCACGCGAGTAACGCTTCAAACGATCTGCTCTTCTAACGTTTCCTGAGAGCGCAGTAGCAGTTTCCGATGCATCACTGCTGGGTTACTGTAAGGCTTGGATATTCACATTGACGATGAAACACAGAAATTGCATTGGGATTGAACATAATAGGCATCATGCCGTCTTGTGTCCTGGGGAGTAATTCTTCAAACAGTCCGTGCTTAAATTCTTTCCTGGGAGTCCAGTAGTTGATTTCCGATGCACCACTGCAGATTTGCTGTAACCTTTGGATGTTAGCATTACCGATAAAACACAGAAATTGCATCGGGATTAAACACAATAGGAAACATGACGTCTTCTGGCGTGGGGAGTAATGCTTCAAACAGTCCGTCCTTAAATCGTTTCTTGGGAGTTCAGTAGTAGTTTCTGATGCACACTGCAGGTTAATGTGACTTTGTATATTCACATTGACGATGAAACAAATCATTGCAGCGGATAGGCACTTGGTGCAGGGAGTGGCAACTGACCCTTAACATAGACAAATGTAATGTATTGCGAATACATAGAAAGAAGGATCCTTTATTGTATGATTATATGATAGCGGAACAAACACTGGTAGCAGTTACTTCTGTAAAATATCTGGGAGTATGCGTGCGGAACGATTTGAGGTGGAATGATCATATAAAATTAATTGTTGGTAAGGCGGGTACCAGATTGAGATTCATTGGAAGAGTCCTTAGAAATTGTAGTTAATCAACAAAGGAGGTGGCTTACAAAACACTCGTTCGACCTATGCTTGAGTATTGCTCATCAGTGTGGGATCCCCACCAGATCGGGTTGACAGAGGAGATAGAGAAGATCCAAAGAAGAGCGGCGCGTTTCGTCACAGGGTTATTTGGTAACCGTGATAGCGTTACGGAGATGTTTAACAAACTCACGTGGCAGACTCTGCAAGAGAGGCGCTCAGCATCGCGGTGTAGCTTGCTCGTCAGGTTTCGAGAGGGTGCGTTTCTGGATGAGGTATCGAATATATTGCTTCCCCCTACTTATACCTCCCGAGGAGATCACGAATGTAAAATTAGAGAGATTAGAGCGCGCACGGAGGCTTTCAGACAGTCGTTCTTCCCGCGAACCATACGCGACTGGAACAGGAAAGGGAGGTAATGACAGTGGCACGTAAAGTGCCCTCCGCCACACACCGTTGGGTGGCTTGCGGAGTATAAATGTAGATGTAGATGTAGATGAATGAATACAACATTCACTACACCTTCTTATGTCCCGGCGAGTAACCGTTCAAACGATCTTTGCTTCTAACCTTTCCTGGGAGCCCAGTTGCAGTTGCTGAAGCATCAGTGCAGGTTTACTGTAACGCTTGGATATTCACATTGACGATGAAACATGGAAATTGCATCGGGAATGAATACAACAGGCACTACACATTCTTATGTCCTCGCGAGTAACGCTTCAACCGATCTGTGCTTGGAAACATTCCTCGGAGTCCAGTAGTAGTTTCCAATGCACCACTGCAGGTTTACTGTAACCCTTATATATTCACATTGACGATGAAACACAGAAATTGTATCGGGATTGAATACAACAGTCAACATGCCATCTTCTGTCCTGGGTATTAATGCTTCAAACAGTCTGTGCTTGGAACCTGTCCTGTGATTCCAGTAGTAGTTTCCGACGCATCACTGCAGGCTAACTGTAAGCCTTGAATATTCACATTAACGATGAAACACAGAAATTGCATCATGACTGAATAAAACGGGCAACATGCCGTGTTATGTACCGGGGGAGTAATGTTTCAAATGGTCTGTGATTAAATCCATTTCTAGGAGTCCAGTAGTAGTGTCCGACGCACCACTGCAGGTGAATTGTAACCATTGGAGATTCACATTGACTATGAAACACAGAATTTGCATTATAATTGAATACAACAGGCAAGAAGGCGTTTTCGGTCCTGGGTACTAATGTTTAAACAGTCTGTGCTTGAATCCTTTCCTGGGAGACCAGTAGTAATATCCGATGCACCATTACAGGTTTACCGTAACACTTGACGATGAATCACAGAAATTGCATCCGGAATGAATACAACAGGCACTATACCTTCTTGTGTCCTGGCGAGTAACGCTTCAAACGGTCTGTGCTGAAAACCTTTTCTGGTTGTGCAGTAGTAGTTTCCGATACAACACTGCAGGTTTACTGTAACACTTGCACATTGCATCGGGACTGAATACAACAGGCTATATGCCGTCTTCTATGCTGGGGACAAATTCTTCAAACTGTCCGTGCTTTTAACCTTTCCTTTGAATACAATAGGCAGCATGCTGTCCTTTGTCCTTGGGAGTAACGCTTCAAACAGTCGGTGCTTGAATCCTTTCCTGGGAGACCTGTAGCAGTTTCCGATGCACCATTGTAGGTTTCCTTAGTAGGGGGACAATTGGGGTGTCAGCTCACAGCTCATTGTTGCCAAATTTATTCAAGATGGCGGCGAAGATGACATCCAAGATGGCGGCATATAGACATGGTGACATCGCGTGACGTCATCCGAGATGGCGGATTTAGGTGGGAAAATAGGCTAATTGTGCTGCGTCCACTAACCTAACCTCTGAATTCGAACAGGATAATGCATGCAAAGACCGTACTTGTGTTTATTATTATTATTGATTATCATTTATTAACATTCATTATCATTTATTATTTATTATCATTTATTATTATTTAGTATCAATTTTTATTATTTATTATTATTGACCTGCCTCTACTAGAAAATTCCCTCCAAATTCAAATTCCAACATGATAATGGCTGCTAAACCATACTTTGTTTGACTATTATTCATTATTATTCAGTATCATTTATTAACATTAATTATCATTCATTGTCATTTATTATCATTCATTATCATTTATTATCATTCATTATCATTTATTAATACTATTATTTATTATTATAGGTGTATCTCCACTAGAAAATTGCGCCAAATTCAAATTCCAACACCATAATTTCTCGAAGACTGTATTCCTATTTATAATTATAATTTATTATTTATTCAAGATGTTCGATTCTCAGCGAGAAAGCCATTTTCCTTACATCCTTAACAAAAATTTATCAGAAGTTCAAATCTCTACACCACAATTGACCACACATACGAACTTTCTCCGTCACTTATCTTTTTTCACTAGTAGTCTATCATAATCACGTCAAATAATAAACTGCACTTATAGTAACGTGAGTCATGTCCTTTGATTTTGCAGGGGGGAAGGGACTGAAGACTTTATTTCAAGCAGTGCTGTCATCACTTGTTCTCCAACACAGTCAGCACACACACCTTTGATGTCGCAGTGCAGTCACCACGACGTCCACGCTCCAAGTGAATTTGTTCAAATCCTCGCCACCGCATGGCCAGTGCGCAGAGACACTGCCGACACCTATCATGTGAGGCGGCCGGCCACTCGCGCTTGGACTGCCGGTACGGTGGGGGCGAGCCCAGCGACAGCTCTGACGTCGTAAACATGTTTTCGCTGGACACGCTGGAACTTGCCGAGTTTGACGCCACAGTGGTCCCTTGTCCGCTCACCACGTGTATTCGTCGCCTCCACACGTTTCCCGCCAAAATTGTTTGCCTCGGAGCTGAATCACACAATGTTTGGCCGTTCCCTGCCACACTTTTGGCGCCAAAGTTGTTTTCCTGGGCACGTTCAGACCTGTCGATGCCGACCTCTCACCGTCCACCACATGTCCCTGTGCGAGCGAGAACGCAGTGCTACACTTTTGGTGGCAAAGTCTGCTTGACAGTGGAATCCGCCATGACTATATAACAGCACGTTTGGACCGCACTAGAACGCTCGCTAATTGACTCTCTCTTGCACGTGCATAATAACTGTACAATCGCTGCGCCGCCGCCCCGTTTACGTCACACACCCTCCATACACGCGACGGACATAGTCTTCTGTAAATACCTAAGTACTTAATTCCATTTCGTTTTTAATCATATTAAATAATTCAATTTACAATCTCATATATGTATGCAAAGGTGTTCAACTACCTAATTTCAACTACTTTTCGAGGACCAGACAGCCACCTCTCCCTAGGAACTAGCGCCAAGTTTGAAATCTGCCAGTAAACAAAGCTCACTTGTGCTCCCGCCACCAACCTAAGAAAATTGTTGCAAACCAAGCTCATCTCTATTAAACTAAGCCACCAGCACTCAACCTCTTCCTACACGTTTCGGGTAAAAGGACTCACCCTGCACTAGGCCCATGGATGGAGGAACCAATTTACTTTATTTAGGAATGGAGTGTATGTATCACACCGACATGTTCCACACCGTACAGACCTGCAAAACACTCCTACATAACTCATTTATAATGCTCTAGACACACGCTTGCTAATTGTAAACAGTTAAAAATAACTCATAGCACAGCCTACAGACATGCGAACCGCTCGTAAATAATGCAAAACGTTTAAGTCCAAATAACCAAACAACTCCTAATATTCTGAAATAATTTCAGTTCATAGGCTGACGCAAGGTGGAAAGAGTGTACTTTATTTATTTGGGACATATCTTTTCGGAACTTTTGCATCTCATAGGTTTCGATATGTAAGGCTGACATAAGGCAGTTTCTGAACTCCAGTAGTGCACTACACTTGGCAACACAACCACACCCACCAAGATATTAATTCCAATCCAGACCTCGATAACTCCTCTACACATAAATTTGTCCAGTTATTTGTTGACTCACTCACAGTCTGACCAGATTGCAGTTTTTGCGCAAAACCAGCTCAGACTGCGCTGTGCTGCTCGGGGAAGTAAGGAAGGGCTGCACTCTATTTATTTGGAGGCCTTTTATTTAGACGTGTAGTATATTTGTCGCAAACCACCCGCACTGATCCGACTGTGGTCATCTGACACAGGCCACAAACACGTAAACAACGCCTAATTTCACCACACAATAGCAAACGCCTCTTAAATAATGCAGTACACAATATCAGCAGATGAGCTCTGTACTCTTAAACTCTCCAAATAAAGCACCGCACAGTGCACAGACATGCTGGCAAAATAGTGCAACAGACGCGCGCAAACACCCCCAGCTGCCAAACCAACCAAAAATCTCTGCTCAGCCTCCCCCCAACATGATCTCAACATTCGCACCTAACACCGGAGAAATTGATATCGCCTATGGCGCGCACGTGTGGTCGTCGGGAAAGGGGATTCCAGAGTCTCCAGCCAAGTTCAGCTTCCGAGCGCTCGTGACAGCCGACCAGAATGGGCACCCTTCTCTCACACATGTGAAAGCTGCATTGTTCTTCTGATGTATAACGTCGGCGTCTCAGGTCTGGACCTGCCTTCACGTCAATTGGCAGAATAGCTCATAGCTCATTGACACACACGATTAACGTGGCCGGGAAAACATTTACTACTCGCATGCAACCGAGATGGTGACGGAAAACCAATCACTCTAATCTGCGTTGCAGGCGCTTGTAATCATTGGGAACACTCTATTTATTTTTTCGAACAACTTATTTAACACCTACAGTATATCTATCACGCTATCACAAAACACCCACCGAGATATGCCCTGGGCCATGTTGCACATCCCACAGACATGAACCCAATCATAATTTCAGTACACACTATAGCAAACTGCTACTAAATAATTCCTCACACTGATGTGTAGATACGCTCAGTACTCGTGAACTATCCTAATATCGCATAGCAGAGCCTGCAGATCCGCTCGCAAAATAACTCAGTGGACGTGCGCAGGTACCCCCTACTCCGCACCCTGCCCACAGGATCTTGAAGTCACCCATCCGTCTGATTTCAGACCTCTCACAGCCCCTGCTCGGCTTCCGCAAGCGTGAGTTGACGTGGTCAACGCGCTCGTCAGCGGTCAAAGCACACAAAGCATAGATGAGTATGCATTTATCTTCACCCATCTGATCTCTGCAATTTATGGTGGAGAAAGACATATCTATTACCTTCTGCAACCTGTCTATAAACAGAACGACTTCAGTTACTACAACAGGACCTTGTTTTGACCATTCGCCGAAAATGCTCACAATGCTGTATGCCTCAAAATAGGTACAAGTACAACAGATCCTCAACACCCTATCATCTTTATCCTCTACCATCAAACAGTGGAAAAGTCACGAAGGCACCAATGTGATCCACCTGCAGCGTGGACAAACGGATTTGAAAATGCCCCCCCCCCCCCCTCGAATAACTCAGAGTGCGACCATCCAAGATTTCCTAACAGCTCGCCAAGTCCGACACCTCAAACTACAGATGCCTATATGAGAAAGATATACACACGCTGCAGAGACCCCTTTAAAGTTTGATCACCCATACTCTAAGCGAATGAGAAGCTGCCTCTGGCCCTTGTTCAAACAGTGTTTCCTAACACGCTTTTGCACACTGCCGAGCATTTCGTCTTTCTGCCGCGGCTTCGAAGTCAGTGTCTGATTCTAAACAGACATTAACAGGGACTGATGCACGGCCTCTCCCAGGAAACTATACCTTGCACCTTGTAAATCATATTCTTACAGTCGATAGCATAACATTGAATGATTTTAAATAAAGGACAGCCACAACACAAGGAAACTAGGAGAGCCTGCTGGCGTTGTAGCGACTTCCCTCGAAAGTGATTGACCACCTCTACATTTAAACTCATATGTCGCAGTGACCAAATAGTTTATAACTCTGCATTCCATTTCTAGTGATTGGTCATTTTTGCACACAAGTACGGGATCACCATTTTCGGTGCTAGCAACCCCGGAAGTTGTGGTCCATCAACCAAAATTAGTCCACCAACTCAAGTAAGCATTGTCAGTCAATCATTATGTCGTACCCAATGCACAGATGCGATGGATGAGACACCACCGATCTACTGTAATATTATCCATCACAGCTGGAATCGCGAAAAATTTCACAGTAAGTCCAACACTGGCCAATCATGTGACAGCTTGTTTTCTTATTTTCAGAATCATACCTAAACCATACATCCTCTACTTTGCAAGTATCATTGCGAACATTCATAGATGACTGCTCAGCACGTCCATTCACACTTAATTCTCGAACACATAAAACGATCAAATTATACCAGACAATGCTATACATATTTCCAAGACCTCGCACATAGTACTCGATCAGTCTCTCTGCGTATGGCGGTCACAAAGCTATCTAGTCTTCTTATGTTAAAAGATCATCCTCACCTCGGCATTGACCAACCTACCCCGCAATATCGCTACCCAATTATTCCTCAACCGAGCAGACGAATACAGCTACACTCCACCTCTCTTGACTGAATAGAGCTTTCCTAGTCCTAACCCCTCCAAGTGCACCACATTTCTCGAAATGTAACCAAGTCTTGGGGCTTAGCACACCATATCGATCTATAGTAACAGATCTCAAAGTGCCTTACTTTAATAGCATACAGTTAAGAAGAACAAGAACGGAGCGATATTTATACACAACGTAGTTCGATAGATTTTTAAGTAAATCATCCAATCTATCATGTGTAAAGTATTGTTCTAGAGTCCATGATCGGTGCATCGAAGGTTCTGGAAGGAGAGAGAGAGAGAGAGAGAGAGAGAGAGAGAGAGAGAGAGAACATAAACACACACACACACACTCCTAAGACTAGAACGTTCACCGCTTAAAAACGGTCAATAAACTTAGATCGCTTACTTTTCCGTCCTGTCAGACATACATCCTTCTCCCCGGTCACCCTACGCTGAGCTATCTCTACCCCAATCGTAAGACTTCTCCTTTCTATGATACGAGCCCAATATAGCCCTGCGGACACGTCTAGTGCCCAATGATCACACCAGATCACGAGTCAGAAATAATACTATTACTCTATCAAGTCTATATAAAAGTGATAGTTATTAGCAGCAGGTACATCCTACAAGCAAACAGATATGCATAACAGCAGCGTCCAACATGTGAAAATTACAAGCCATCATGTCACCAACTCTGTAAACATCCTTCTGTCGGGTAAGTGTGTACACAATGATTACACCCCCTCACAAATATCCACAGCTTACTTAGTTATGACGCTAAAGTCTCGATTTTACACCAAGCATGGGACAGGGTGAGGGTCACGTAAATCAAAGTGCGTTTAGAGGAATGTGTCAACTTTCATCACACATGAGATGTAAGTCCTCTGATGGGTGAAGATAAATGCATACTCATCTACGCTTAGAAAGGGAGAATGCTTTTTTATTATTAAGTGAGTTTTGGTAGGAGTGAATATGGTTTTATATATGAGCGTGTGAAATTGTGAGTGGAAATTGTCAGCGAAGGGTGAATGACGTCGGGTTCGCTGGCTGGGGGAGACATTGTTTACATATCCTGTTGGAGATGCAAGGGGGAGATAGAGATCTGCGCTATTCAGGAATGCATTTGTGCACTGTATGTCGTTAGACAATAGCTGGAGAGCAGGTATAGGGAGAGCCCACTTCAGCATTCTGGTCCTGGGGCTGAGTGGACAGCTGTTTAGATGGACAGCTATGTGGCTTTGACATGCCGCCGGCGGCGCTCGGACACTCGCTTTGTAAGGCGCTATGGGATTATTTTGAGCATTTAGTACTTGTTTCGGTGGTTATTGGATTAAGAACTGTAATATTGAAGGTCATGTCCTCAGCGGGACCGCTGTGTAGTTGAGAAAGTGTGTTTACGTATTTGAAGATATGTTTCGCGAATAGTGATGTTAAGTTGATGGCGCAATTTAGCTACCACCGTAAAAAAATAGCCGTCTGCTGTTGAAAGAAAGAAAGGAGTGACCTTGCCCCCAGACCTGATGGATGAGTTATTAGATGAGAGCAAGTGATAGTCGAATAATGCTATGTGTTCGGATATAGGAGTCTCTAAACGGCGGGGCGAGATTTTTTTTATGTGGAAATTTATGCAATCTATAGATAGTGATATTCGACCGCTAGTGACAACAATTAAGAGCGGAAAAATAGGTACAAATCGAGCGCTGGCAGAATGTTGCGGCAATGGTAATAATATTTAATTGAAGGTGGAGGTTGCAAATATGGACCAGGCTTTGAATATTGGTGTGAGTGTAGTACGTGCTTGATGCCATATATAAAAGTTTGACTCTTTAATTGCGTTTGGTATTTCTGGGTGTGTGTAGTATTAATTTTACTGTTGAAAGTGCGAGAAAGATGAGTTGATTGGTGTTTAGATAGAGACTACGTCTGTAATTCGAAAAGAGGGGATGAGAATGGTAAATTGATTGATGAACATGGTTTGTGGGGGTGATATATGAGGGTCAAGATAGGGTAGGGCCGTGTAATGTCGTGTGAGGAGCAATGCGCAGTGTGCTACAGTGTCATAGGAGGTAAAGACATGTGCTGCTATGATGTGTCTAGCGTACGGAGGCTGCGCTTTGGAAATATGCTACGTTGATATAAATCTCACTTTCACCCGCGTCCGGTGGTCGCGGCTCGGGATTGTGACGGATCGCAGTCCTGGGCGGACGTATGTGTGTGCTTTGACCGCTGACGAGCGCGTGCTCTTTCTGGTCGGCTGTCACGTGCGCTCGGAAGCTGAACTTGGATGGAGACTCTGGAACCCCTTATCCGCCGACCACACGCGCGCGCCTTAGGCGATATCAATTTCTCCGGTGTTAGGTGCGAATGTTGAGATCATGTTGAGGGGAGGCCGAGCAGAGACGTTTGGTCGGTTTGGCAGCTGGAGGTGTTTGCGCGCGTCTGTTGCACTATTTTGCCAGCATGTCTGTGCACTGTGCGGTGCTTTATTTGGAGAGTTTAAGAGTACAGAGCTCGTTTGCTGATATTATGTACTGCATTATTTAAGAGGCGTTTGCTATTGTGTGGTGAAATTAGGCGTTGTTTACGTGTTTGTGGCCTGTGTCAGATGACCACAGTCGGATCAGTGCGGGTGGTTTGCGACAAATATACTCCACGACTAAATAAAAGGCCTCCAAATAAATAGAGTGCAGCCCTTCCTTACTTCCCCGAGCAGCACAGCGCAGTCTGAGCTGGTTTTGCGCAAAAACTGCAATCTGGTCAGACTGTGAGTGAGTCAACAAATAACTGGACAAATTTATGTGTAGAGGAGTTATCGAGGTCTGGATTGGAATTAATATCTTGGTGGGTGTGGTTGTGTTGCCAAGTGTAGTGCACTACTGGAGTTCAGAAACTGCCTTATGTCAGCCTTACATATCGAAACCTATGAGATGCAAAAGTTCCGAAAAGATATGTCCCAAATAAATAAAGTACACTCTTTCCACCTTGCGTCAGCCTATGGACTGAAATTATTTCAGAATATTAGGAGTTGTTTGGTTATTTGGACTTAAACGTTTTGCATTATTTACGAGCGGTTCGCATGTCTGTAGGCTGTGCTATGAGTTATTTTTAACTGTTTACAATTAGCAAGCGTGTGTCTAGAGCATTATAAATGAGTTATGTAGGAGTGTTTTGCAGGTCTGTACGGTGTGGAACATGTCGGTGTGATACATACACTCCATTCCTAAATAAAGTAAATTGGTTCCTCCATCCATGGGCCTAGTGCAGGGTGAGTCCTTTTACCCGAAACGTGTAGGAAGAGGTTGAGTGCTGGTGGCTTAGTTTAATAGAGATGAGCTTGGTTTGCAACAATTTTCTTAGGTTGGTGGCGGGAGCACAAGTGAGCTTTGTTTACTGGCAGATTTCAAACTTGGCGCTAGTTCCTAGGGAGAGGTGGCTGTCTGGTCCTCGAAAAGTAGTTGAAATTAGGTAGTTGAACACCTTTGCATACATATATGAGATTGTAACTCGGCAAGTTCCAGCGTGTCCAGCGAAAACATGTTTACGACGTCAGAGCAATCGCTGGGCTCGCCCCCACCGTACCGGCAGTCCAAGCGCGAGTGGCCGGCCGCCTCACATGATAGGTGTCGGCAGTGTCTCTGCGCACTGGCCATGCGGTGGCGAGGATTTGAACTAATTCACTTGGAGCGTGGACGTCGTGGTGACTGCACTGCGATATCAAAGATGTGTGTGCTGACTATGTTGGAGAAAAAGTGATGACAGCACTGCTTGAAATAAAGTCTTCAGTCCCTTCCCCCCTGCAAAATCAAATGACATGACTCACGTTACTATAAGTGCAGTTTATTATTTGACGTGATTATTATAGGCTACTAGTGAGAAAAGATAAGTGACGGAGAAAGTTCGTATGTGTGGTCCATTGTGGTGTAGAGATTTGAACTTGTGATAGATTTTTGTTAAGGATGTAAGGAAAATGGCTTTCTCGCTGAGATCGGACATCTTGAATAAATATTAAATGATAATTTTAAATAGGAATACAGTCTTCGAGAAATTATGGTGTTGGAATTTGAATTTGGCGCAATTTTCTAGTGGAGATACACCTATAATAATAAATAATAGTAATAATAAATGATAATGAATGATAATAAATGATAATGAATGATAATAAATGACAATGAATGATAATTAATGTTAATAAATGATAATGAATAATAATGAATAATAGTCAAACAAAGTATGATTTAGCAGCCATTATCATGTTGGAATTTGAATTTGGAGGGAATTTTCTAGTAGAGGCAGGTCAATAATAATAAATAATAAAAATTGATACTAAATAATAATAAATGATAATAAATAATAATAAATGATAATGAATGTTAATAAATGATAATCAATAATAATAATAAAGATGAGTACGGTTTTTGCATGGATTATCCTGTTGGAATTCAAACTTCCAGTCATTTTTTCTTCTGGAGGCATGGGTTAGTGGACATAGCCCAATCGGGCTATTTTCCCACCAAAATACAAAATTACTGCCATTTTTTTCTGGAGGTTAGGTTAGTGGACGTAGAACAATTGGCCTATTTTCCCTAAAAAATCCGCCAACTTGAATGATGTCATGCGATGTTGCCATGTCTACATGCTGCCATCTTCGATGACGTCATCGCCGCCATCTTAAATAAATTTGGCAACAATGCAGCGTGAGCTGACACCCACCTTGTCCCCCTACTTACTATCACCCTTGGACATTCAAATTGACGATGAAACACAGAAATTGCATTGGGAATAGATGCAACAGGCACTACACTGACTTCTGTCCTGGAGAGTAACACTCCCTACGGTCTGTGCTTGGAACCTTTCCTGGGGGTCCAGTAGTAGTTTCCGATGCACCATTGCAGGTTAACTATAACCCTTGGACATTCACATTGACGATGATACTCAGATATTGCATCGGGACTGAATACAACAGGCAACATTCCGTCTTCTGTCCTGGTCAATAATGCTTCGAACAGTCCGTGCTTAAATCCTTTCCTGGGAGTCCAAGAGTAGTTTCCAATGCACCACTGCACGTTTACTGTAACCCTTGGAAATTCACATTGACGATGAAACACAGAAATTGCATCAGGATTGTATAGAACAGGCAACATCTGTCTTGAAGAAAAATGCTTCAAACAGTCCTAGCTTAAATCCTTTCCTGGGAGTACACGAATAGTGTCCGATGCACCATTGCACGTCTACGTTAACACTTGGACCTTCCCATTGACGATGAGACACAGAAATTGCATCGGGATTGAATACAACTGGCAACAAGCCGTCTTCTGTTCTCTGGAGTATTGCTTCAAACAGTCCGTGCTTAAATCCTTTCCTGGGAGTCCAGGAGTAGTTTCCGATGCACCACTGCACATTTACTGTAACACTTGGATATTCACATTGATGAAGAAACACAGAAATTGCATCAGGATTGAATACAAAAGTCAACATGCCGACTTCTGTCCTAGGGAGTAATACCCCAAACAGTCTGAGCATGATTACTTTCATGGGAGTCGATAAGTTGTTTCCGATACACCATTGCAATTTATCCTTAACCCTTGGACCTTCCCATTGACGATGAAACGCTGAAAATGCATCGGGATTGAATTCAACTGGTTCTACACAGACTTCTGTCCTGGGGAGTAATGCTTCAAACAGCCCATGGTTAAATCCTTTCCAGGGAGTCCAGTAGTAGTTTCCGAAGCACCTCTGGAGGTATACTGTAACCATTTTATATTCACATTGACGATGAAATACAGAAAACGCATCGTGATTGAATACAACAGGCAACATGCCTTATTCTGTGCTGGGGAGTAATGCTTCAAACAGTCTGTGCATGAGTCCTTTCCTGCGAGTCCAGTAGTAGTTTATGATGCACCATTAAAATTTTCCCTTAACCGTTGGTCCTTCCCATTGGCTGTGAAACACAGAAAATGCATCGGGATTGAATACAACTGGGAGTACACCGACATCGGTCCTGGCGAGTAACGCTTCAAACGGTCTCTGCTATGAGCCTTTCCTGGGAGACCAGTAGTAGTTTGCGATGCATCACTGCAGGTTTACTGTAACCCTTGGATACTCACATTCACAATGAAACACAGAAAATTCATCGGGAATGAATAAAACGCGGACTACACCGACTTCTGTCCTGGGGAGTAATACTTCAGAGGGTCAGTGCTTGCAACTTTTCCTGTTAGTCCAGTAGTAGTTTCCGATGCACCACTGCAGGTTTACTGTAACCCTTCGATATTCACATTGACGAAGAAACACAGAAATCACATCGGGTTTGAATACGACAGGCAACATGCCGTCTTCTATCCTGGGAAGTAATGCTTCAAAAAGTCTGTGCTTGAATCCTTTCCTGGGAGTCCTGTGGTAGTGTCCGATGCACCTCTGCAGCATTACTGTAACCCTCCGACGTTCAGATTGACGAAGAAACACAGAAATTACATCGGGAATGAATACAACAGGAAACATGCCGTCTTCTGTCCTAGGGAGTAATGCCTCAAACAGTTTGTGGATGATTCCTTTCATGGGAGTCCAGTAATTGTTTCCGATACACCATTGCAATTTTTCCATAACCCTTGGACCTTCCCATTGACGATGAAACCTAGAAAATGCATCGGGATTGAATACAACAGAGACTACACCGACTTCTGTTCTGGGGAGTAATGATTCAAACAGTCCGAGCTTAAATCCTTTCCTGGGGGTCCAGTAGTAGGTTCCGTCACTACTGCAGGCTTACTGTCACAAATGGATTTTCACATTGATGACGAAACACAGAAATTGCATGGGGATTGAATACAACAGGCAAAATGCCTTTTTATGTGCTGGGGAGTAATGCTTCAAACAGACTGTGCATGATTGTTTTCCTGGGAGTCCAGTAGTAGTTTCTGGTGCACCATTGCAATTTTCCCTTAACCTTTGGTAGTTCCCACTGGCTATGAAACACAGAAAATGCATCGGGATCGAATAAAACAGGCAACAAGGCATCTTCTGTCCTGGCGAGAAACTCTTCAAATGGTCAGTGTTTGGAAGCTTTCCTGGGTGTCCAGTAGTAGTTTTCGATGCACCACTGCCGGTTTACTGTAACCCTTGGAGATTCGTTTTGACGATAATAAACAGATATTGCATTGGGCTTGAATACAACTCGCAACATGACATCTTATGTCCCGGGGAGTAATGCTTCAAAGAGGCCATGGTTAAATCCTCTCCTGAGAATCCAGCAGTAGTATCCGAAGAACCTCTGCAGGTTTACTGTAACCCTTCGATATTCACATTGACAATGGAACACAGAAATTGCATCGGGATTGAATGCAACAGGCAACAAGCCGTCATCTGTCCTAAGTGTAAAGCTTCAAACACTCCGTGGTTAAATCCTTTCCTGAGAGTCGAGTAATAGTTTTCTATGCACCACTGCAGGTTTACTGTAATCCTTGGCGATTCACATTAACGATGATATACAGAAATTTCATCGGGATTGAATACAGGCAACATAGCGTCTTCTATCCTGGGGAGTAATGCTTCTAACAGTTCAGGCTCACATCCTTTCCTGGGAGTGTAGTAGTATTATCCGCTGCACAGCTACAGGTTTACTATAAATCCTTTTAGATCCACACTCACGATGGAACACAGAAACTGCATCAGGATTGAATACAACAGGCAACATGCCGTCTTTTGTAGTGGGGAGTATTGCTTCAAATAGTTCGTGCTTAATTCCTTTCCTGGTAGTCCAGTAGAAGTTTCCGATGCACAACTAGAGGTTTACTGTAACCTCTAGGGATTCACATTCACGATGAAACATTGAAATTGCATCGGCATTGAATACAACAGGAAATATTGGGTCTTCGGAACTGGTGAGTGATGCTTCAAACAGTCCGTGCTTACATAATTTCCCGGGAGCCCAGCCCGCATCTCGTGGTCGTGCGGTAGCGTTCTCGCTTCCCACGCCCGGGTTCCCGGGTTCGATTCCCGGCGGGGTCAGGGATTTTCTCTGCCTCGTGATGGCTGGGTGTTGTGTGCTGTCCTTAGGTTAGTTAGGTTTAAGTAGTTTTAAGTTCTAGGGGACTGATGACCATAGATGTTAAGTCCCATAGTGCTCAGAGCCATTTGAACCATTTGAACCGGGAGCCCAGTAGTAGTTTCCGGTGCACAAGTGCACGTTTACTGTAAATTCTTTTAGATTCACATTCACGATGAAACACAGAACCTTCATGAGGATTGAATACAACAGGCAAAATGCTGTCTACTGTCCTATGGAATAATGCTTCAAACAGTCCGTGCAAAAATCTTTTCCTGGGGGTCCAGTAGTAATTTTATTTGCACCACTGCAGGAGTCCTTTATCCCTTGGATATTCACATTGACGATGAAACACAGAAACAGCATCAGGACTGAATACAACAGGCAACATTGCGTCTACTGTCTTCGGGAGCAATGCTTCAGAAAACACTTCGGTCTTGGAACCTTTCTCGAGAGTCCAGTAGTAGTTTCCGATGCACCATTAGTGGTTTACTGTAGATTGTGGATATTCACATTGACGATGAAACACAGAGATGGCATCAGGATTGATACAACAGGATACAGTACGTCTTCTCTACAGTCTGTGCTTAAATCCTTTCCTCGAAGTCCAAAAGTTGTTTCCGATGCACCATTGCAGGTTTACTGTAACTATTGGATATTCATATTGACAATTAAACAAAGAAATTTTATCGGGACTGAATACAACAGGCAACATGGCGTCTTATGTCCAGGGGAATAAAGCTTCAAAAGACACTTCGGGCTTGTAACCATTCCCGAGAGTCCAGTAGCAGTTTCCGATGCACCACTGCAGGCTTACGGTATCCTTTGGATATTCACATTGACGGTGAAAAACAGATATAGCATCGGTATTGAATACAACAGATAATATGGCGTCTTCTGTCAAGTGGAGTAATACTTCAAACAGGAGGTTCTTAAATCCTCTCCTGAGAATCCGGTAATAGTTTCCGATGCGCCACTGCAGATTTACTGTAACCGTTGGATGTTCTTATTGATGATGAAGAAAATTGCATAGGGATTGAATACAAGAATTAACATGGTGTCTTCTCTTATGGTGACTATCGCTTAAAACATTCCGTGCGTAAATCTTTTCCTGGGAGTTTAGTAGTATTTCCAGATGCAGCACTGCAGGTTTACTGTAACCCTTGGATAATTCAAATTGACGATGAAACAAAGAAATTGCATCCGGATTGAATACAACAGCAACATGCCGTCTTCTGTCCTGGGGAGTAATGCTTCAAACAGTCTGTGCATAAATCCTTTCCTGCTAGTCGAGTAGTAGTTTCCGATGCACTATTGCAGATTTACATTAACCTTGGACCTTCGCATTGACGATGAAACACAGAAGCTTCATCGGGAATGAATAAAACAGGCACTACACCGACTTCTCTCCTGTCAAGTAACGCTCTAAACGTTCTGTGCTTGGTTCCTTACCAGGGAGTTTTGTTGTAGTTTCCTATGCACCAATTCTGGTTTACTGTAATCCTTGAGGATACACATTGACGATAAAATACAGAAATTGCATCGTGATTGAATACAACAGCAGCATGCCGTCCACTCTCCTGGGGAGTAATGCTTCAATCTGTCTGTGCATAAATCCTTTCCTGCTAGTCGAGTAGTAATTTCCGATGCACTATTGCAGATTTACATTAACCTTGGACCTTCGCATTGACGATGAAACACAGAAACTTCATCGGGAATGAATAAAACAGTCACTACACCGACTTCTCACCTGTCAAGTAACGCTCTAAACGTTCTGTGCTTGGTTCCTTACCATAGAGTTAAGTTGTAGTTTCCTATGCGCCAATTCTGGTTTACTGTAATCCTTGAGGATACACATTGACGATAAAATACAGAAATTGCATCGTGATTGAATACAACAGCAGCATGCCGTCCTCTCTCCTGGGGAGTAATGCTTCAATCTGTCTGTGCATAAATCCTTTCCTGCTAGTCGAGTAGTATTTTCCGATGCACTATTGCAGATTTACATTAACCTTGGACCTTCGCATTGACGATGAAACACAGAAGCTTCATCGGGAATGAATAAAACAGGCATTACACCGACTTCTCTCCTGTCAAGTAACGCTCTAAACGTTCTGTGCTTGGTTCCTTACCAGGGAGTTTAGTTGTAGTTTCGTATGCACCAATTCTGGTTTACTGTAATCCTTGAGGATACACATTGACGATAAAATACAGAAATTGCATCGTGATTGAATACAACAGCAGCATGCCGTCCTCTCTCCTGGGGAGTAATGCTTCAATCTGTCTGTGCATAAGTCCTTTCCTGCTAGTCGAGTAGTAGTTTCCGATGCACTATTGGAGATTTACATTAACCTTGGACCTTCGCATTGACGATGAAACACAGAAGCTTCATCGGGAATGAATAAAACAGGCACTACACCGACTTCTCTCCTGTCAAGTAACGCTCTAAACGTTCTGTGCTTGGTTCCTTACCAGGGAGTTTAGTTGTAGTTTCCTATGCACCAATTCTGGTTTACTGTAATCCTTGAGGATACACATTGACGATAAAATACAGAAATTGCATCGTGATTGAATACAACAGCAGCATGCCGTCCACTCTCCTGGGGAGTAATGCTTCAATCTGTCTGTGCATAAATCCTTTCCTGCTAGTCGAGTAGTAATTTCCGATGCACTATTGCAGATTTACATTAACCTTGGACCTTCGCATTGACGATGAAACACAGAAACTTCATCGGGAATGAATAAAACAGTCACTACACCGACTTCTCTCCTGTCAAGTAACGCTCTAAACGTTCTGTACTTGGTTCCTTACCAGAGAGTTTAGTTGTAGTTTCCTATGCACCAATTCTGGTTTACTGTAATCCTTGAGGATACACATTGACGATAAAATACAGAAATTGCATCGTGATTGAATACAACAGCAGCATGCCGTCCTCTCTCCTGGGGAGTAATGCTTCAATCTGTCTGTGCATAAATCCTTTCCTGCTAGTCGAGTAGTATTTTCCGATGCACTATTGCAGATTTACATTAACCTTGGACCTTCGCATTGACGATGAAACACAGAAGCTTCATCGGGAATGAATAAAACAGGCACTACACCGACTTCTCTCCTGTCAAGTAACGCTCTAAACGTTCTGTGCTTGGTTCCTTACCAGGGAGTTTAGTTGTAGTTTCCTATGCACCAATTCTGGTTTACTGTAATCCTTGAGGATACACGTTGACGATAAAATACAGAAATTGCATCGTGATTGAATACAACAGCAGCATGCCGTCCTCTCTCCTGGGGAGTAATGCTTCAATCTGTCTGTGCATAAATCCTTTCCTGCTAGTCGAGTAGTAGTTTCCGATGCACTATTGCAGATTTACATTAACCTTGGACCTTCGCATTGACGATGAAACACAGAAGCTTCATCGGGAATGAATAAAACAGGCACTACACCGACTTCTCTCCTGTCAAGTAACGCTCTAAACGTTCTGTGCTTGGTTCCTTACCAGGGAGTTTAGTTGTAGTTTCCTATGCACCAATTCTGGTTTACTGTAATCCTTGAGGATACACATTGACGATAAAATACAGAAATTGCATCGTGATTGAATACAACAAACAACATGCCGTCTTCTGTCCTGGGGAGTAATGCTTCAAACTGTCTGTGCTTAAATCCTTTCCTGCTACTCCATTAATAGATTCCAATGAACCATTGCAGGTTTAATGTAGCCCTTTGATATTCACATTGACGATGAAACACAGATATTCCATCGGAATAAAAAACAACAGACAACATCGCGTCTTCTGTCCAGGGGAGTAATACTCAAACGGTCCGTGCTTTAATTCTTTATTGGGAGTTTAGGAGTAGTTTCCGGTGAGCTACTGGATGTTTACTGTAACCCCTGGTTGTTCATATTGATTATGAAACAAAGAAATTGCATCGGGTTGAATACAAGACGCGACATGCTGTATTCTGTCCTGAACATTAACGCTTCAAACAGTAGGAGCTTATAACGCTCTAAAAGTTCTGTGCTTGGTACCTTACCAGGGAGTTTTGTAGTATTTTCAGATGCACCACTGCAGATTTATTGTAACCCTTGGATATTCACATTGACGATGAAACACATAAATTGCATCGGGATTGAATACAAAAGCAAAAAGTCGTCTTTTGTTCTGGGGAGTAATGATTCAAACTGTCTGTGCTTAAGTCCTTTCCTGATAGTCCAGTAGTAGTTTCCAATGCAACATTCAAGGTTCACTTTAACCTTGGACCTTCCCATTGACGATGAAACATAGAAACTGCATTGGGAATGAATAAAACAAGCACTACACCGGCTTCTGTCCTGGCAGGTAACGCTCCAAACGTTCTGTGCTTGGTACCTTACCAGAGAGTTTAGTAGTAGTTTCCGATGCACCACATCTCGTTTACTGTATGCCTTGAGGACTCACATTGACGATGAAACACAGAAATTACAACGGGATTGATTACAACAGGCAACATGTCGTCTTCTGTCCTGGGAAGTAATGCTTCAAGCAGTCCGAGTTTAATTCCTTTCCTGAGAGTCCAGTGCTAGCTTCCGGAGCACTACTGCAGGTTTACTGTAACCCGTGGATATTCACATTGACGATGAAACACCAAAATTGCATTGGGATTGAATACAACAGGCAACATGGCGCCTTCTGTATAGAGAAGTAATACTTCAAACGGTCCATGCTTAAATCCCTTCCAGGGAGTCCACTAGTAGTTACGGGTGCGCCACTGCAGGTTTACTATAAACCTTGGATGTTCATATTGTTGATGAACCACAGAAGTTGCTTCGGGGTGAACACAAGAGGCGACATGCTGTATTCTGTCCTGTGAGAATAACGCCTCAAACAGTCCGTCCTGAAATCTTTTCCTTGGAGTTTAGTAGTTTTTTCAGATGCACTACTGCAGCTTTACTGTAACCCTTGGATATTCACATTGACAATGAAACACAAAAATAGGATCGGGATTGAATATAACAGCAACACGCCGACTGTTCTGGAGAGTAATGCTTCAAACTGTCTGTGCTTAAATACTTTCCGATTCAACATTGCAGGTTTGACTTAACCTTGGACGTTCCCATAAACGATGAAACACAGAAGCTAGATCGATAATGAATACAACAGCCACTACACAATCTTCTGCGCTGGCAAGTACCGCTCAAAACGTTGTGTGCCTAGTACCTTACTATGGAGTCCAGTAGTAATTTCCGATGCGACACTTCTGGTTTACTGTAACCATTGAGTATTTACATTGACGAGGAAACACAGAAATTGCATCGGGATTGAATACAACAGGCAACTAGCCGTCTTCTGTCTTGGGGAGTAATGCTTCAAACAGTCCGTACTTGAAACCTTTCCTGGGAGTCGAGTAGCAGTTTCTGACGCACCACTGCATGTTCATTGTAACCCTTGGATATTCACATTGACGATGAAACTGAGAAATAGCATCCGGATTGAATACAACAAACAACATGCCGTCTTCTCTCCTGGGGCTAATGCTTAAAACTGTCCGTGCTTAAATCATTTCTTGTGAGTCCAGTAGTTGTTTTTGATTCACCACTCCACGTTTACTGCAACCCTACTATATTCACATTGACGATGAAACAGAGAAATTGCATCGGGACTGAATACAACTGGCAACATGCAGTCTTCTGTCCTAGGGAGTAATGCTTCAAACGGTCGGTGCTTAAATCCTTTCGTGGGAGTCCAGTAGTTTCCAATGTACCACTGCGAGTTTTCTGTAACTCTTCGATATTCACATTGACGATGAAACACAGAAATTGCCTCGGGACTGAATACAACAGGCCACATACCGTCTTCTGTCCTGGAGAGTAATGATTCAGACAGTTCGTGATTGCATACCTGTTAGTCCAGTAGTAGATTCTGATGCATCACTGCAGGAATCATGTAACCCTTGGAGATTCACATTGACGAGGAAGCACAGAAATTGCATCTGGATTGAATGCAACATGTAACATGCCGTTTCTGTCCTCGGGAGTAATGCTTCAAACACTCCATGCTTAAATCCTTATCTGGGAGTCCAGTAGTAGATTCTGATGCACCATTGGAGGTTTTTTGTAACCCTTAGATATGCAATTTGACGATGAAACAGAGAAATTCCATCGGGATTGAATACAACAGGCAACTAACGTCATCCGTCCAGGGGAACAATGCTTCAGACAGTCCGTGCTTAAATCATTTCCTCGGAGCTCAGTAGGAGTTTCTTATGCACCACTGCAGCTTTACTGTAGCCCTCGGATATTCACATTGACGATGAAACACAGAAATTGCGTCGGGACTGAATATAACAGGCAACATGCCGTCTTCTGCCTGGAGAGTAATGTTTCAAGCAGTTCGAGCTTGGAACCTTTCCTCCCTGTACTTTAACCCTGCCAGCTTCAGAATTTGAAAGAGAGTATTCCAGTCAACATTGTCAAAAACTTTCTCTAAGTCTACAATTGCTAGAAACATAGGTTTGCCTTTCCTTAATCTAGTTTCTAAGATAAGTCGTAGGGTCAGTATTGCCTCACGTGCTCCAACATTTCTATGGAATCCAAACTGATCTTCCCCGAGGTCAGCTTCTACCAGTTTTTTCATTCGTCTGTAGAGTATACGCGTTAGTATTTTGCATCCGTGACTTATTATGCTGATTGTTCGGTAATTTTCACATCTGTCAGCACCTGCTTTCTTTGGGATCGGAATTATTATATTCTTCTTGAAGTCTGAGGGTATTTCGCCTGTCTCATACATCTTGCTCACCAGATGGTAGAGTTTTGTCAGGACTGGCTCTCCCAAGGCCGTCAGTAGTTCTAATGGAATGTTGTCTACTCTAGGGGCCTTGTTTCGACACAGGTCTTTCAGTGCTCTGTCAAACTTTTCAAGCAGTATCGTATCTCCCATTTCATCTTCATCTACATCCTCTTCCATTTCCATAATATTGTCCTCAAGTACATTGCCCTTGTATAGGCCCTCTATATACTCCCTCCACCTTTCTGCTTTCCCTTCTTTGCTTAGAACTGGGTTTCCATCTGAGCTCTTGATATTCATACAAGTGGTTCTCTGTTCTCCAAAGGTCTCTTTATTTTTCCTGTAGGCAGTATCTATCTTACCCCTAGTGAGATAACCCTCTACATCCTTACATTTGTCCTCTAGCCATCCCTGCTTAGCCATTTTGCACTTCCTGTCGATCTCATTTTTGAGACGTTTGTATTCCTTTTTGCCTGCTTCATTTACTGCATTTTAATATTTTCTCCTTTCATCAATTAAATTCAGTAATTCTTCTGTTACCCAAGGATTTCTACTATCCCTCGTCTTTTTACCTACTAGGTCCTCTGCTGCCTTCACTACTTCATCTCTCAAAGCTACCCATTCTTCTTCTACTGTATTTATATCCCCCATTCCTGTCAATTGTTCCCTTATGCTCTCCCTGAAACTCTGTACAACCTCTGGTTCTTTCAGTTTATCCAGGTCCCATCTAATTAAATTGCCACCTTTTTGCAGTTTCTTCAGTTTTAATCTACAGTTCATAACCAATAGATTGTCATCAGAATCCACATCTGCCCCTGGAAATGTCTTACAATTTAAAACCTGGTTCCTAAATCTCTGTCTTACCATTATGTAATCTATCTGAAACCTGTCAGTATCTCCAGGCTTCTTCATGGATACAACCTTCTTTTATGATTCTTGAACCAAGTGTCAGCTATGATTAAGTTGTGCTCTGTGCAAAATTCTATCAGGCTGCTTCCTCTTTCATTTGTTAGCCCCAATCCATATTCACCTATTATGTTTCCTTCTCTCCCTTTTCCTATTACTGAATTCCAGTCACCCATGACTATTAAATTTTCGTCTCCCTTCACTATCTGAATAATTTCTTTTATTTCATCATACATTTCTTCAATTACTTCGTCATCTGCAGAGCTAGTTAGCATATAAACTTGTACTACTATAGTAGGCGTGGGCTTCGTGTCTATCTTGGCCACAATAATGCGTTCACTATGCTGTTTTTAGTAGCTTACCCACACTCTTATTTTTATATTCATTATTAAACCGACTCCTGCATTACCCCTATTTGATTTTATATTTATAACCCTGTATTCACCTGACCAGAAGTCTAGTTCCTGCTGCCACCGAAATTCACTAACTCCCACTATATCTAACTTTAACCTATCCATTTCCCTTTTTAAATTTTCTAACCTACCTGAACGGTTAAGGGATCTGACATTCCACGCTTCGATCCGTAGAATGCCTGTTTTCTTTCTCCTAATAACAACGTCCTCTTGAGTAGTCCCCGCCCGGAGATCCAAATGGGGGACTACTTACCTCCGGAATATTTTACCCAAGAGGACGCCATTATCATTCAATCATACAGTAAAGTTGCATGCCCTCGGGAAAAATTACGGCGGTAGTTTCCCCTTGCTTTCAGAAGTTCGCAGTACCAGCACAGCAAGGCTGTTTTGCTTAGTGTTACAAGGCCAGATCAGTCAATCATCAAGACTGTTACCCCTGCAACTACTGAAAAGGCAGCTGCCCCTCTTCAGGAACCACACGTTTGTCTGGCCTCTCAACAGATACCCCTCCGTTGTGGTTGCACCTACGATTCGACTATCGGTATCGCTGAGGCACGCAAGCATCCCTACCAACGGCAAGGTTCATGGTTCTTGGGGGGGAGGGAGATTCACATTGACGATGAAACACAAAAATTGCATCTGGATTGAATACAACATGCAACAAGCCGACTTGTGTCCTGGGGCGTAATGCTCCAAAGAGTCCGTGCTTGGAATCTTTCCTGGGAGACCAGTAGTAGTTTCCGATGCACCACTGCAGGTTTACAGTATCCCTTGGATATTCACAGTGACGATGAAACATAGAAATTGCATCGGGATTGAATACAACAGGCAACATGCCGTCTTCTGTCCTGGGGAGTACTGCTTGAAGCACTCCATGATTAAATCCTTCCCTGGGAATCCAGTAGACGTTTCCGATGCACCACTGCACGTTTACTGTGACCCTTGGATATAAACATTGACAATGAAACACAGAAATTGCATCGGGATTGAATACAACGGACAACATGCCTTCTTCTGTCCTGGGGAGTAATGCTTCAAACAGTCCTCGCTTACATCCTATCCTGGGAGTCCAGTAGTAGTTACCAATGCACCACTGCAGAATTCCTGTAACCCTTGAATATTCACATTGACGATGAAACACAGAAATTGCATCGGGATTGAATACAACGGTAACATGCTGTCCTCTCTCCTGGGGAGTAATGCATCAAACAGTCCATGCTTAAATCCTTTCCCAGGAGTCCAGTAGTACCTTCCGATGCACCACTGCAGGTTACTGTAACCATTGGAGATTCATTTTGACCATGAAACACAGAAATTGCATCGCGATTGAATGCAACAGGCAACATACCGTCTTCGTTTCTGGGGAGTAATGCTTCGAACAGTCTGTGCTTTAATCCTTTCCTGTGGTTCCAGTAGTAGTTTCCGATGCACCACTGCAGGTTTACTGTAACCCTTGGACATTCACATTGATAATGAAACACAGAAATTGCATTGGGATTGATAACAACAGGCAACTTGTGTCCTGGGGAGTAATGCTTCAAACAGTCGGTGCTTAAATCCTTTCGTGGGAGTCCAGTAGTTTCCAATGCACCACTGCATCTTTACTGTAACTCTTGGATATTCACATTGACGATGAAACACAGAACTTCCATCGGGATTGAATACAAGAAGCAACATGTCGTCTTCTGTCCTGACGAGTACTGCTTCAAACATTCCATAATTAAATACTTACCTAGAAGTCCACTAGAAGTTTCCGATGCATCACTGCTGGTTTACTGTAACCCTTCTACATTCACATTGACGATGAAACACAAAAATTAGAATCGTCCCTAGGAGACCAGTAGTGGTTTCCGTTGCACCATGCAGGTTTACAGTATCCTTTGGATAATCACATTGAAAACGGAACACAGAAATTCCATCGGGACTGAATACAACAGGCAACATGCCGTCTTCGGTCCTGGGGAGTGAAGCTTCAAACAGTCCTTGCTTAAATCCTTTCGTAGGACTCCAGTAGTTTCTAATGCAAAACTGCTGGTTTACTGTAACCCTTGAATATTCATATTGACGAAGAAACACAGTAATTGCATCGGAATGAATACAACAAGCAACATGCCGTCTTCTGTCCTGTGGAGTAATGCTTCAAAAAGTATATGATTAAATCCTTTCCTGGGAGTCCAGTAGAAGTTTCCGATGCACCACTGCAGGTTTACTGTGTCCCTTCGATATAAACATTGACAATGAAACACAGAAATTGCATCGGGATTGAATACAACAGGTAACATGCAGTGTTCTGTCCTGGGGAGTAATGCTTCAAAGAGTCTGTGCTTGGAACCTTTCCTGGGAGTCCAGTAGTAGTTTCCGATGCACCACTGCTTGTTTCTCCGTAACCCTTGGAGATTCACATTGACGATGAAACATAGAAATTGCATCGGGATTGAATACAACAGGCAACATGCCGTCTTCTGTCCTGGGGAGTACTGCTTGAAGCATTCCATGATTAAATCCTTCCCTGGGAATCCAGTAGACGTTTCCGATGCACCACTTTACGTTTACTGTGACCCTTGGATATAAACATTGACAATGAAACACAGAAATTGCATCGGGATTGAATACAACAGTCTACATGCAGTCTTCTCTCCTGGGGAGTAATGCATCTAACAGTCCATGCTTAAATCCTTTCCCAGGAGTCCAGTAGTATTTTCCGATGCACCACTGCAGGTTACTGTAACCGTTGGAGGTTCACTTTGACGATTAAATACAGAAATAGCATCGCGTTTGAATACAACAGGCAACATACCGTCTTCGTTCCTGGGGAGTAATGCTCCGAACAGTCTGTGATTTAATACTTTCCTCCGATTCCAGTAGTAGTTTCTGATGCACCACTGCAGATTTACTGTAACCTTTCTCCATTCACATTGATGATGAAACACAAAAATTGCATCGGGATTGAATATAACATGCAACATGACGACTTCTCTGATGGGGCGTAATGCTCCAAACAGGCCGTGATTCGAATCGTTCCTGGGACACCAGTACTAGTTTCCGTTGCACCATGAAGGTTTACAGTATTCTTTGGATAATCACATTGACGACGGAACACAGAAATTCCATCGGGACTGTATACAACAGGCAACATGCCGTCTTCTGTCCTGTGGAGTAACGCTTCAAACAGTATATGACTAAATCCTTTCCTGGGAGTCCAGTAGAAGTTTCCGATGCACCACTGCAGGTTTACTGTGACCCTCCAGTATAAACATTGGCAGTGATACACAGACTTTGCATCGGGACTGAATGCAACACACAAAATTGCGTCTTCTGTCCGGTGGAGTAGCGCTTGAAATAGTCAGTGCATATATCCTTTCCTGGGAGTTCGGTAATAGTTTACTATGCATCACTGCTGATTTAATGTAACCTTTGGATATTCACATCGACGATGAAGCACAGAAATTGCATCGGGAGTGAATACAACAAGCAACATGCAGTGTTCATTCCTGGAGAGTAATGTTTCAAACAGTCTGTGCTTGGAACCTTTCCTGGGAGTCCAGTAGTAGTTACCGATGCACCACAGCTTGTTTATCCGTAAACCTTGGAGATTCACACTGGCGATGAAACACAGAAATTGCATAGAGATTGTATACAACAGGTAACATGCCTACTTGTGTGCTGGGGAGTAATGCTTCAAACAGTCGGTGCTTCAATCCTTTCATGGGAGTCCAGTAGTTTCCAATGGACCAATGCATCATTACTGTAACCCTTGCATATTCACATTGAGGATGAAACATAGAACTTCCATCGGGATTGAATACAGCAGGAAACATGCCTTCTTGTATCGTGAGGAGTAATGCATTATACAGTCCGTGCTTAAATACATTCCTGGGAGTTCAGTAGTAGTTTCCGATGCACCACTGCTTGTTTTTCCGTAACCCTTGGAGATTCACATTGACGATGAAACACAGAAATTGCATCGGGATTGAATACAACGGTAACATGCCGTCTTCTGTCCTGGGGAGTACTGCCTGAAGCATTCCCTGATTAAATCCTTCCCTGGGAATCCAGTAGATCTTTCCGATGCACCACTGCAGGTTTACTGTGACCCTTGGATGTAAACATTAACAATGAAACACAGAAATTGCATCGGTATTGAATACAACAGGCTACATGCCGTCCTCTGTCCTGAGGAGTAATGTTTCAAACAGTTTGTGCTTGGAACGTTTCCTGAGGGTCCAGTAGTAGTTTACGATGAAAAACAGAAATGGCATCGGGACTGAATACAACATGCAAAATTACGTCTTCTGTCCTGTGGAGTAATAATTCAAATTGTCCGTGGTTATATCCTTTCCGAGGAGTTCGGTAGTAGTTTCCTATGCATTACTGCTAGTTTACTGTAACCGTGGGATATTCACATTGACGATGAAGCACAGAAATTGCATCGGTATTGAATACTACAGGCTACATGCCGTCTTCTGTCCTGGGGAGTAATGCTTCAAACGGTCTTTGCTTGGAACCCTTCCTGGGAGTCCAGTACTAGTTTCCGATGCACCATTGCAGGTATACTGTAATCCTTCTATATTTACATTGACGATGAAACACAGAAATCACATCGGGATTGAATACAACAAGCAACTGCCGCCTTCTGTCCTTGGACTGATGCCTCAAACGGTTTGTTCTTAAATCCTTTCCTGGGAGACCAGTAGTTGTTTCCGATGCACCACTGCAGGATTGCTTAATCCTTGGATATGCACATTGACGGTGAAGCAAAGACATTGCATCGGGATTGAATACCACATACAACATAACGTCTTCCGTCCTGGGGATTAATGCTTCAAGTAGTCCATGATTAATTACTTTCCTGAGAATCCAGTAGAAGTTCCGGTGCACCACTGCTGGTACACTGTGACCCATGGAAATTCAGATTGACGATGAAACACAGAAATTGTATCGGGATTCAATACAACAGGCAACATGCCGTCTTCTTTCCTGAGGTAGTAATGCTTCGAACAGTCTGTGCTTGAATCCTATCCTGAGAGTCCAGTAGTAGTTTCCGATGCACCATTGCTGTTTTACCTTAAGCCTGGGACCTTCGTTTTGACGATGAAACACAGAAATTGCATCGAGGTTGAATACAACAGGCAACATGCCGTCTTTTGTCCTGGGAAGTAATACTTGAAACAGTCTGTGCATGTTCTTTTTCCTAGGAGTCCAGTAGTAGTTTCCCAAGTACCTCTACTGGTTTACTGTAACCCTTTTAGATTCACATTGACGATGAAACACAGGAATTGCTTCGGGATTGAATACAACAGGCAACATGCCGTCTTCAGTCCTCGGGAATAATGCTTGAAACAATCCGTGCTTAAATCCTTTCCTGGGAGGGAAGTAGTAGTTACCGATGCATCACTGCAGGTTTATTGTACGCCTTGGAGATTCACATTCACGATGGAACACAAAAAATTGCGGCCTGATTGAATATAACAGGCAACATGCGCGTGTTTTCCTGGGGAGTAATGCTTCGAACATGCCGTGCATAATTCATTTCCCGGGTTTTCAGTAGTAATTTCCGATGCACTACTGCAGGTTTAGTGTAACCCTTCTATATTCACATTGATGATAGAGCACAGAAATGACTTCGGGATTGAATACAACAGGGAACATGCCGTCTTCTATCCTGGGGAGTAATGCTTCAAAGAGTCCGTGCTTAAATCCACTCCTGGGACTCCAGTAGTTGTTTCCGATGCAGCACTGCAGGTTTAATGTAACCCATCTACATTCACGTTGACAATAAAACATAGACATTGCATTGTGATTGAATATAACAGGCAACATGCCGTCTTTTTTCTTGGGGAGTTTGCTTCAAACATTCCGTGCTTTTTATTCTTTCCTAGGAGTCCAGTAGTAATTTCCGATGCACCGCTACAGGATTACAGTAACTCTTTCAGATTCACATTAACGATGGAACACAGAAACTGCACTGAAATTGATTACAAAAACCAACATGCCGTCATTTGTCCTAGGGAGTAATGCTTCATACAGTCCGTTCTTGGAACTTTTCCTGGGAATCCAGTAATAGTGTAAAGAGCACCACTGCAGGTTTACTGTAACACTTGTATATTCACATTGTCGGTAGGGCCTAAGCATTGCATCGTGACTGAACATAGCAGGCAACATTTCGTCTGGTCTCGTGGGGAATAATGCTTCAAACAGTGCTTGCATTAATCCTTTCCTGGGAATCCTGCAGTAGTTTCCAATGCACCCCTTGAGGTTTACTGTAACCCTTGGATACTCACATTGACGATGGAACTCAGAAATTGCATCTGGATTGAATACAACAGGCGACATTCCGTCTTCTGTCCTGGGGACTAATGCCTCAAACAGTCTGTGCTTAAATCCTACCCTGGGAGTACACTAGAAGTTTCCGAAGCACCACCGCAGGTTCACTGTAACCCATGGATATTTACATTGACGATGAAACATAGAAATTGCATCGGGGTTGAATACATCTTGGGGAGTAATACTTCCGACAGTGCGTGCTTGGAACCTTTCCTGGGAGTCCAGTAGTAGTCTCCGATGCACCACTGCAGATTTACTGTATCCCTTGGATATTCACAGTGACGATTGAACACAGATATTATATCCGGATTGCATACAACATGCAACATGCCATCTTTTTTCCTGGGGAGTAATGCTTCAAACTGTCCGTGCCTAAATCCATTCCTGAGAGTCCAGTAGTAATTTCCGATGCACCACTGCAGGTTTACTGTGACCCTTGGATATCCACATTGAATTTGGATTGAATACAACGGGTCACTTGCCGTCTTCTTCTCTGGGGAGTAATGCTTCAGACAATCCGTGCTTGGAACCTTTCCAGGAGTAGGTTCCGATGCACCATTGCAATTTTACTGTAGCTCCCGGATATCCACATTGACGATTAAACACGGAAATTGCATCGGGATAGAATACAACAGGCAACAATCCGCCTTATGTCCTGGGGAATAATACTTCTAACAGCCCGTGCCTTAATCCTTCCGTGGGAGTCCAGTAGTATCTAACGCACCACTGCAGGTTCACTGTAAGATATGGATATTGAGATTGTCGATGAAACATAGAAATTGCATCCGGATAGAATACTACAGGCAACATGCCGTTTTCTGTCCAGGGGAGTAATGCTTCAAACAGTCCATGATTAAAGCCTTTCCTGGGATTTCAGTAGTAGCTTTCGATGCACCACTGCAGGTTTACTGTAACCCTTGGATTTTCACATTGACAATGAAACACAGAAATTTCATAGGGAATGAATACAACAGGCAACATGATGTCTTCTGTTTTGGGGTGTAATGCTTCAGACAGTCCGTGCTTAGAACCTTTCCTGGGAGTCCGGTAGTAGTTTCCGATGCACCACAGCAGGTTTACTGTAACCCTTGAAGATTAGCATTTGCGATGAAACACAGAAATTCCATCAGGATTGTATACAACAGGCATTATTCCGTCGTCTGTCCTGGGGAGTATTGCGTCAAATAGTCCTTGCTAGAATCCTTTCATGGGAGTCTGGTAGTAGTTTCCAGTTCACCACTGCAGGTTTATTGTGACCCTTGGATACTCACATTGACGATGAAACACAGAAATTACATCGGGAGTGAATGCAACAGCCGACATGCCTTATTTTGTCCTGGGGAATAAGGCTTCAAATAGTCCGTGATTGGAACCCTTCTTGGGAGTCCAGTAGTAGTTTACTATGCACCACTTAAGTTTTACTGTAACCCTTGGAGATTAACATTGACAATGAAACACAGAAATTGCCTCGGGACTGAATACAACAGCAACACGCGTTCTTCGGTCTTGTTGAGTAACACTTAAAACAGTGCGTGTATAAATTCATTCCTGGAAGTCCAGTGTTAGTTTCCGACGCTCCATTGTTTGTTTATGTTAATTCTTGGACCATCACATTGGCGATGAAACACAGAAATGGCATCGGGATTGAATACAACAGGCCACATGCCGCCTTCTGTCCTGGGGAGCAATGCCTCATTCAGTCCAAGCTTAAACCCTTTTCTATGAGACCAATAGTACTTTCCGAGGCCCCACTGCAGGTTTACTGCAACCCTTGGATATTCACAATGATGATGAAGCAAAGAAATTGCATCGGGATTGAATACAACTGGCAACATGCCATCTTCTGTCCTAGGGGGGGTACTGCTTCAAAAATTCCTTGATTAAATCCTTACCTCGGAGTCCAACAGAAGTTACCGATGCACCACTGCAGGTTTACTGTAAACCTTGGATATTCACATTGACGATGAAACACAGTAGTGGCATCGGGAATGAATAAAACAGGCAACATTCCGTCTTCTGTCCTGGGGAGTAATGCTTCAAAGAGTCTGTGCTTAAATCCTTTTGTGAGAAGACAGTACTAGTTTCCTGTAACCCTTGGAGATTCAGATTGACGATGAAAATCAGAAATTGCATCGGGATTGAATACAACAGGCAACATGCTGTCTTCTGTCCTGGGGACAAATGCCTCAAACAGTCCAAGCTTGAATCCTTTGCTGAGAGACCAGTAATAGTGTCAGATGCACGACTGCAGGTTTACTGTAACCCTTGGGTAACCACAATGACGATGAACCAAAGAAATTGCATCGGGATTGAATACAACAGGCAACATGCCGTCTTCTGTCCTGGGGACAAAGGTCTCAAACAGTCCAAGCTTGAATCCTTTGCTGAGAGACCAGTAATAGTGTCAGATGCACGACTGCAGGTTTACTGTAACCCTTGGATAATCACAATGACGATGAACCAAAGAAATTGCATCGGGATTGAATACAAATGGCAACATTCCGTCTTCTGTCCTGGGGAGTAATGCTTCAAATAGTCCTTGATTAAATCCTTTCCTGGGAGCCCGGTAGTAGTTTTTGATGCACCTCTGCAGGTTTATTGTATCCCTGGGATATTCACATTGACGATGAAACACAGAAATGGCATGGGGATTGAATAAAACAGTCAAAATGCCTTATTCTATCCTGCGAAATAATGCTTCGATCAGGCTATGCTGAAATCCCTTCCTGAGAGTCCAGTAGTGGTTTCCGATGCTCCAGTGCTGGTTTACCTTAATTGTTGGTCCATCACATTGACGATTAAACACAGAATTTGCATCGGGATTGAATAGAATTAGCAACATGCCGCCTTCTATCCTTGAGAGTAATGCTTCATACAGTCCGTGCTTCAATCCTTTGCTGGGAGTCCAGTAGCAGTTTCCGATGCACCATTGCAGGTTTACGGTAACCCTTGGATATCCACATTGACGATGAAACACAGAAATTGCATTGGGATTTAATATAACTGGCAACAAGCCGTCTTTTGTCCTGGGGAGTAATTCTTCCAACAGTTCGTGCTTAAATCCTTTCGGGGGAGTCCAGTACTTTCCACTCCACCAATGCTGGTTTACTGTAACCAATGGATGTTCACATTGACGATGAAACACACAAATTGAATCGGGAATGAATAAACAGGCAACATGCCGTCTTCTATCGTGAACACTCCAAGCTTAAATCCTTTCCTGGAAGACCAGTAGTAGTTTCCGATGCACAACTGCAGGTTCACTGTAACCCTTGGATATTAACAATAACAATAAAGCAAAGATATTGAATCGGGATTGAATACAACAGGCAACATGACGTCTTCTGTCATGGGGAGTAATGTTTTAAACATTTCGTGATTAAATCCTTTCCTGGGAGTCCAGCAGAAGTTACCGATGCACCACTGCAGGTTTACTGTAGCCCTTGGATATTCACATTGAAGATGAAACACAGAAACTGCATCAGGATTGAATACAACAGGCAAGAATCGGTCTCATGTTCTGGGGAGTAATACTTGAAACAGTACGTGTTTAAAATCTTTCCTGGGTGTTCAGTATTCTTTTCTGAAACACCACTGCCGGTTTCCTGTAAGCCTTGGGTACTCACATTGACGATGGAACACAGAAATTGCACCGGGATTGAATACAACAGGCAAGAATCGGTCTCATGTTCTGGGGAGTAATACTTGAAACAGTACGTGTTTAAATTCTTTCCTGGGTGTTCAGTATTCTTTTCTGAAACACCACTGCCGGTTTCCTGTAAGCCTTGGATACTCACATTGACGATGGAACACAGAAATTGCACCGGGATTGAATACAACAAGCAACATGCCGTCTTCATTCCTGGGGAGTAGTGCTTCAAACAGACCGTGCTTAAATCCTTTCCTGGTAGTCCAGTGGTAGTTTCCGATGCACCACCGCAGGTTTACTGTAACCCTTGGAGATTCACATTGACGATGAAACACAGAAGTTGCATCGGGATTGAATACAACAGCTAACATGCAGTCTTCTGTCCTGGGGAGTAATGCTTCGTTCGGTTCATACTTAAATCCTTTCCTTGGAAACCAGTATAATTCCCGATGCACCACTGCAGGTTTACTGTAACCTTTGGATATTACCATTGACGATGAAACAGAGACATTGCATCGGGATTGAATATAGCAATAAACGTGCCGTCTTCTGTCCTGGGGAGTTGTGCTTCAAACAGTCTGTGCTTAAATCCTTTCCTTGGAGTCCAGTAATAGTTTCCGACGCACCACTGCAAGTTTACTGCAATCCTTGGAAATTCACATTTACAATGGAACACAGAAATTCCATCGAGATTGAATACAACAGACAACATGTCGTCTTCTGTCCTGGTTAGTAATGCTTAAAATAGTCCGTGATTAACTCGTTTCTTCTGAGTACAGTAGTAGTTTCCAATGCACCAGTGCAAGTTTACTGTAACCCTTGGATATTACCATTGAAGATGAAACACAGAAATTGCATCGGAATTGAATACAACAGGCACCATGCCGTCTTCTGTCCTGCGGACTAATGCTTCAAATAGTACGTACTTAAATCCTTTTCTGAGAGACCAGTCTTGGTTTCCGATGCACAACTGCACGTTTACTGTAACCCTTGAATATTTACATTTTCGATAGAACACAAAAACTGAATACCACTCTAACATTCTGCGTGGTGTGTGTTTGTTCTATGTGGTGTCTCCCTACCACTTTCGCGCAACGACGCTCTGAGCGTGTTTTTTAGGAAATTGACTAGTTTGTACCTGGGACGTGTTGTTGGTAAGGTGACGCCAGACCACACATGACATGTAGAGTTCAGAAGAGTTCAGTGAGGCTAGCGATAATATAACCAAATACCTAATGATTTCAGCCTCAGCTCCACTGCACTCCCTGTAAAAGAATCTTAATAGTAACTAAATTTAGTGGAAGGGATTCAAGGCTTTCCTATTTTTAGTTAGCTGGCAAAATAAAGTCGAAAAAGCAGTTAAGTTTACCATTGGAAATTTTGTTTTACTCCCAAAACATTGTTTATAAATTGCACTATTGATAAAAGGAAATGTTTTTATACAGGATGATAAAAACTAACTGCGTTCAACAAAAATGTGAACGAATATTCCCTGAATGGGTTTCCGAGTTCTTCAATGGATCGAAGGATGACCTATGCCATATCACATCTATAATCTAGGTTTAAATTAAGTTTCACAAAAGAGAAAACTATCAAAATGGTCTACAGTGACCCTCAATTATCTTTCATTACTTATCTAACTTGGCGTAAATTTAGTGGCTGATGTGGCTACTCAATAATTATATAACAGAAAAATCATCGCGTTTCAGATTTTTACTTCAAGTAGCAAATGTGAACACCATGAGATTTAATTGCCGATCGACACTAGTATTACGTAAAAAGGGGGTGTAACAGATGAGACTTCTGCAGTTCTGAGTGAAGCTTTATGCGCTGTTATGCGGCATTTTGTGCGTTCATTACCTTGTCGTTTGTTAGGCAGCGTCAGGGGGTGGCGGGCAGCGCAGCTCCATACAGCTCGCCCTCTCGGAGGCAACTCTCGCTAACTTCTTCTTACTACAATTTAGCGAAGTTGGTTTAAAAAAAAATCTATCTGGCTGTGTTTTCATCTGACCAATCAAGGTCTCAATGCTAACCTTAGGTTCCGCCTACAAAATTCTGTCTGTCCAATGAGAAACGTTATACTTTTCATGGTGGGGCAATGTTTTTAACGTTTGCTAAAACTTGCAGCTGGTGTGGCCCTTTTAGTGTTATCGTAAGATCTATACTGTTCTTCTGGAGGGCTCTATCTTTTAACTCGGTCTGGGGGGTGGTCCTGGCGGTTGGCTGGTAACGTGGGTGTCCGTCCCTTATCGTAGGGCCTTCTAGCTTAACACAGTTCTCCTATCGACTTCTGTTCTCGTTTCTCCCCTCGGATCTGCGTCTGTTTCGCGGTGGGAAGGTATGACATGCATTTAGGCATTCACCTTACATATCACCACCCTTTGAACTTAATTTTTGCACTGGAGTTAGGTAATGATTAAATCGTTGTGTAAGTCAGTCAAAAATTATTCCTTTATCTAAATTTTGTTGCCTCTTGTTCAGCCACGTTATTCTGGATCTATGCTAGTTTGTATTACTAATTTCTATTTTTATATTCTTCCACATTATTCTCAAAAATATGTTTATAATGACAAGAAAAGAATATTTTTATGCTATTATTATTAATTTTTAAATATTTGCTTTCTTTATTTAAGTGTGAAGTTTGTTTTTTAAGAAGTTTGTTATCGAAAGTGAGGAGTCTTTCACATCGATTTTCTTAGAAATATTTTTTTTATAAATGTAGTAATGTAGTAAAATCTATTCCTAACATATTTTCTAAATATCATGTACAAGTAAAATATTTTTGTTTCTAGACACTCATTTCAACATTGTTACACTAACAAATAAGAATTATTTCCAAGAATTGCTTTGACAAAGAAATATACATACACAAGTATTGAGATATTATCCTAACAAATGTTACAAATGTTAAAGAAAAGGGAAAACATCCAACAAGATAATTTTTTATTCTTTGTTTTTATATGGAGAAAATAAGTAAAATATAGTTATTCTTTTATTTTTATGAGGAGAAAATAAGTGGCATATAGTTTTAGTGTTTATTATGCGTTACTTTTGTTCTTTATATACTGTCCATTTCAGAACTAATGACTTATTTTTATCGATAGTCAATTTTTTACTTAAGTCCATAGTCAATGACTGTTATTTTGTAGTTTATTAGCTGTCTGGCATGCTTAACTTTTTTAGTTTTTTGCATGTTTCTTTTGCACAATTCCTACATCACATAATTTGATTTCTCACATTCACACAATCCTATGAATGTTTAAGCATGAGGTTGGCGAATGTTTTTGAACGAAGGTGATGGACTTGAGCGAGATGGATGTGGGCAAGTATTTGATGTACAGCTTCGTTTGTCGTTCCTTGTCGGCTTTGCAACTGTGTGTTGCTGTTGTGGAGGTCCTATAATGGAATGGAGCTGTGAGTGCAGAATTTCGTGATTTTCTGGCTTTGTATGTGTGAAAGTCATCGTTATGTGTCACTGAAAGTGGTCGTTTTTCGTTGTAATACTTTGCAGACGACTAGTTTAGAATAGGATAGGGATTTGGGAAGGTATGTCATCTGTTCTTCACTCATCTTCTTTCTTGGGCTCAATCTTGCGAATCTTCAACTTCTGTTCTTCCTGCTTTTTCTCTGCTTCTTACTTGATTCTTGGTTCTTCTCTGAGCAGGGTATTGGAATATTTATTGATAACTAGTCGCTTTGAAGTTCTCCTCTTAGTAACAGTTTGATAAATTGTTTGGACATGTCATTTTTACTTCATGGAAGTTTTCTTCAGTTTCATGCATCAGCATGCTGTTTAATAGCAGTAGTGTGACTTTTACACATATTTTTTTTGCCAGAGGTGGCTTGCCCAAGCGGTCTTCTCATTGGGCCGTGTTTTGCTTGCTCCGCTAAGTCGGGGCGTCCCGGGGTTTACGAGCATGAAAGTCCGGTGTTTACTTGTCTGTCCCTGCACCGGTCCCTTCAGCAGTAGATTTACAAGTGACCTTTGTTGGTCTCACTGTCCTTTCCCTTCTCTCGATGCTTCTGCTTTGTAGGAATCGTGTCTTGCTAATTACGTCCTTTCCTTTCTTGATACTTATCTGGTTGCAACTTGTGGGTCGTTGCATCTGCTTTTTGCTGGAGTTTTTTACAATGGTTCTTACAAAAAGTTTTACTTATATTCATCTAACATATGTCTAGTACCTACATTGTTTTACACCTTTTTAAAAAGCTTTACAAATTTCGGCACCCTTTCCGTGTTACAATTCTAAGATATTTTGAGTCTTAACTTCTACAAGAATCCTCAAATTCGTTTTTTATTTTTGTGTAGTGTCGTGGTGTATAGCATTTTAGTATTTCATGCTGTTAGACTATCTATGCTTTATCCCTTCACCTTAATCTATGCTACTATTGGTGTTATTTTTGTTTTTTGTTTTTATTGAAACTACTTTCTTTTCCCCACCTTCCTCTTTCTTCGTTCTCCTTTCTCCTGACGATCTTATCTGCAACATAAACTTGAAATATTGTGATAATTATTTACCAGTAATAAAATTAATCTTCAAACTTTTTGATGTGGCTCACATGGTGAAGTCCTAAGGTTCTGCCTGTTTTTGGGTTCATTAATTCCACAGCATTATCATGAGCAATTCGGCTAATTCTGACAGGTCCTTTGTATGCAGCGTAAAACTTATGTATTTTGTGTTTCTGTTTCCTGGAGAGATGGTGTGTTTTTACAAATACTTTCTGCCCTACTGAGAATGTTCTTTTAATTGCTGTTCTATCTCCTCTTTCTTTTCTTTTAATGGCTGCCTTTCTGATGTTGGAGAGTACTGTTGCTATGACTTGTTTGTGCTGTCTACGTGGTACAATAGGAAATCTAACATTTTCTCTGGTTATGTTTGGGGGTTCAATATTTTTATGTACAGTAACTGGAGGTAATAGTGTAGTGCTATGTGGCATTTCATTTATTACTTCTTGAAAATCTTTAAGGTATATATCCAAAGTGTTGTGTCTTTTGCCTGCATATAATCGGCATAAAGTGCGTATGTCCTTTATAGATCGTTCTGCTGGATTTACGCTAGGTTTGTACTTAGATACGTAGATGGGTTTTATTTTGTGTTGTTTTAACGTGTTCTGCCATTGGACTGATTTGTATTGTGGGCCATTATCCGAAATTATTCGTTCCACGTGACCTACTTGTCTGAGAAAATCTTGTCTAAATGCTTTATGTATAGTAAGACATGTTGCCCGTTTTAATGGTGTCAAGGTAACATATTTAGAAGTAAGTTCCAAAACGACAAATATGAAAATATATTCATTTTTGTGCGTGGGAGGGGCCCCATCAAATCTGTTGCAGCTATTTGTTTTAATTTTTTAGGGATTATTGGAAACATAGGTGGTTTGGTTTGGAAAGTGACGTGTTTAGCCCTCATACATTTTTTGCATTTGACTAATACTGTTCTAATTCGTCTTTCCATATTAGGAAAATGGCTTGTTTGTTTTATTTTTAAAAAGCATTTCTTTGGTCCAAAGTGGCCATTACTTAAATGCGTATACCATATGTACTTATTAATTAGTTCATCTGGGATATAAATTAACCATTCATTCATTGCAACATTTCGTCTAAAAAATAAAACATTGTTTTTTACGAGATAGTGCTGTCGAATGTCCGGAAAATCCTTACTTCTCCACTTGTGTTTGATTCCTAGTATTTCGGGATCCTTGTCCTATTCTTTGCCTATGTTTTTCAATGCTGTCGTAATGTAGTTTTCGAAAGGTACTTGTTTCATATAGTACATTGTAAAGTGGTCTTCTGCTGCTTCCAAACCTATGTTATTGGATGCACCCTGTGGACAACGTGATGAAGCATCTGCTAATACATTCGCTGGTCCTGGTATGTGTGTAATAGTGAAGTCAAATTCTTGTAGTATTAACATCCATCTGGCTAACCTCCCATGAGTTAGTTTGGCGGATAACAGAAATTCTAATGCTTTGTGTTCAGTGTATACTTTTGTTTTTCTTCCGAATAGGAAGTATCGAAAACGTTGGAAACCCCATACAATGGCCAATGCTTCCAGCTCCGTGACTGAATAGTTTTTCTCGCTTTTTGTGAGTACACGACTGGCAAATGCAATTGTTCTATATGATCTTAGCCCTGCCTGTTCGTATTCTTGGAATAAAACAACTCCTAAACCTGTTTTCGCGCCATAAGTGGCCATACAAAAATTTTGTGTTAGATCACGATGTGCTAAAATCGGTTCTGTTGTTAGTGTGTTTTTCACTTTTAAAAATTCTTCATTGGCTTGTTGATCCCACACCCATGGCGTGTTTTTTCCAGTCAATGCACATAAGCGTGGTGTTGCGAGAGAGTCGATCCAAATAAATTTTTTATAGAATCCAGTGAGACCTAGAAATCCTCTGAGAGTTTTCTTATTATATGGAGTACAGAATTCTTTGATTGCCGTTAGTTTTTCTGGGTCGGGCATTACCCCTTTCTCTGAAATTATGTGTCCTAGAAATTTGACCTCTCGCCTTCCAAATTTGGATTTTGTTATATTTACTGTGACCCCACGCTCTTTCATGATCTGTAAAAACTGATTTAATGTGTCGTTGTGACGTTCCCAAGAGGGTTCTGCTATAATCACATCATCAACATAACAAGTAATTTTTTGTAAAATTTCAGGACTGAGTATAGTATTAAATCCCCTAATAAACGCTGGTGATGATATGTTTAAAATCAAATGGCAATCGTTTAAATTGGTAACATCTACCGAATACGATAAATGCTGTAAATTTTCTACATTCTGGGGCCAATTCTATTTGCCAGAAACTACTCCGTAAATCAATTGATGAAAATATCTTAGCACCTTGGAAGTTTTGTATCAATTCCTCTAAATTCTCTGGGAGATCTGTCTCAGTGATTATGATTGTGTTGATATGTCTGGAATCAAGCACTAACCTGATGCTCCCATCTCGGTTTTGTACAATATGGAGCGGGCTGTGATATGTGGAGGTGGCTGGTTCAATAATATCATCATCTAACATTTTAGATATCTCCTGGAATACTTTATTCCTGTAGCTTAATGGGATTGTATAAGGTGGCACTCTAAATGGTTTGTGCTGTTTTACTTCAAACTTGTACTGAAAGTGTTTAATACTGCCAGTCTTAGGTAAAAATACCCCTGATTTATCTCGTAAAATACCCTATAATTCTAGCCGGCCGGAGTGGCCGAGCGGTTAAAGGCGCTATAGTCTCGAACCGCACGACCGCTACGGTCGCAGGTTCGAATCCTGCCTCGGGCATGGATGTGTGTGATGTCCTTAGGTTAGTTAGGTTTACGTAGTTCTAAGTTCTAGGGGACTGATGACCACAGCAGTTAAGTCCCATAGTGCTCAGAGCCATTTGAACCAACCCTATAATTCTCTTTTACTGTGTTCCGAAATACCTTGAACTTCTTGCAATTTTTCATCGATTTCTTTATGGACTTCTAACATGAGTTGAGCCGAGTACCCCTTTTGTGCATACCATTCTAATTCTTCATCCTCTTTATCTCGCATCATTCTTAATTGTTTGTTTATAACTGATATTTCTTCTAATTTTAGCTTTTTCTCAAAGAGAAGTGTGACTTCCCAAATGTTACGCTACCTTTCCCCATATGTATTATCGCTCGTCTCTCATTTAAAAAATCTGCACCTATAATCATATCTATAGTTAGTTTAGGTATAATCATGAAGTTGGCTTCGATCTTTTGACCTTGGCACGAAAGAGTTAACCTTGTTGGTCTCGTAACTTCCGCAGCATTGTTTCTAATATGACCTCTTGCTTTAATCTTACGTGTTTTCAGAACTGGCAATTCCTCATTAGCACTACACTGCATAAATAAATTTTCTGAGATCGTGGGCAGTTCACTTCCGCTATCAATTACAATATTGACTGGGATATGCTTTACCATGGCCTTCACAATTGGTTGAACTTGAAAGGGTTGGTTCTGTTCTTCTTCTTCTTGCATCAACGAATCCTCCACTGAATCATACATGAGTCTTTCCAGGAATTTCCCTTGCGAATTCGAACTTTCTGTAGGATAAGCTTTGACTGCTACTTCTCTCTCTTTTATTTCCTCTTCTCTATTTCTTCCTTCATTTACGCTTTCTTCAACATCCTCTACTTTTTCCTGATCCTCGTCTATCTTCTCCTTCTTCGTCGCTACTTCCACATAATCGCATTTAAATGCTCTAATTATCGCTTCATAACTTCCTTCATTATATACGTTGGGTTGTGTGCCCACTAGTAACTTATTTTCAACTTCTGTCGACTGCGCATTATCCTCATTGAATTCGCTTTCCCTGGTTTCCATCTCAAATACCTCTGCAATACTCATTACTTCGTCCTTTCCTCCTACATTCGTTGTGCATGGCTCTGGTAATTCATCTTCCTCGTCAGTATTCTCCCAATTAATTTCGTCCCAACACGATATTGTTATTTTTTTGTCTTCGTTTTCATCTGGTCCCTGTGGTTTTGTTTCTTCCTTCTTCTCTTCTCGTGGTAAGGTATTTACTTCTCTGGGTCGGTGCGTCATTCTCTTTGGCATGGGCGCTTAGCTGTCAATTCGAACGGTTTTCTGGGATTGGTGGTCTTACCTCCACCTCTTCTATCTGTATTCTCTTTTCTTGCTCCGCTTGTTGATATTGGTTTCTTTGTTGATAATTTGTCGGTCTATTGGTTCTCCAATACCCGTTCCGGTTGTCATTGTACCCTCTGTAATAGTTGTTGCCGTTCCTGGGTGAATTATAGTTATTGCCGTATTCTCTTCTAAATCCATAACCGTTTTTTTTTTTTTTGTTGAAATCTGTTGTCGTTTCTTGGTGCAAAGTTATCACGTGTTTCGCAATTATTGTTTCTTCGTACTGTGTCTTGTGGATTCCACTGCTTTTTGCTTTCGTTTTCACGTGTGCTTCGTCTTTTTCTTGCGTCATCTTCCGAATATATAAACTCTAGTTCCCTTAGAATTCCTTTAAATGCTTCGACGTCATTGCCTCCGCGACCTACTAATGATTGCTGGTATTTCAATGGTAACTTCATTGCGTATAATTCAATCAACTCTCCGTCATTGTATGGTACATCTAAGCATTGATTTTTCTTTGCCATTACGTCGAAAATTTTCACGGGACTCTTCTCTCCTGAATTTTCAAAATATGGGTTCTGTAATAATTCGTACTTCACTCTGTTCTGTGCTACGCTGGACCAATATCGTGAGAGAAACTTCTCTCTGAAATCTTCGTACGATCGGCATGTCGCTGCAACATTCTGCATGGCTTCTGCGACTGTTCCTGACATGTGTGCACATATAAAGTCTAATCTGTGTGCTAGCGTCCAGTGTTCTGGTAATCCTACTCGAAATTGATGAATAAACGTTCGTGGATGTAATGAGATTCCTTCTCGAAAGTGTTGAAATTTTCAGACTGTGAGGAAATGATCGTTGTCGTACTTCGTCATAGTTCCATATGAAATTCGCGATTCTTCGCCACTTTTGTTTCTGGTCATTTCTCCCGTCGTTCTTTCTGGTTGTGGTAGATCCATTGGATATTATCCACTGTAACTTTCGCCTACCCTTGCGTAGTATCGTTGGAGTGGTACGCAATAATTTTCTTCCATCGGTTGTGAACGTGTAGCTGAATGCATTGCACTGTACTCTTCTCGACCTGGCTTTCCATTGTCTGGCTAACCTTGCCGCGTCATTGCACGATCCAAACTGTCTTGAAACATACATTTGTGGTTCTGCATGTGTTTGTGGTGCCGTTTGGTCATCAAGAATTTCGAAACGCTTTTGTTGCTGTGCAGGCTGTCTGATTTCACGTATGTTACTTTCCGCCTGTGATTGGAATTTCTATACCTTGACGTACATTATCCTCGTTATGGTGCGTTATCTGTCCTATTTCTCGCGATACTGCATCGTCTGTTGTACTGTCCTCTATTCTCTGCCCATCTTCATGCTGGGTCTCTACCTCAATTCGGTCAAGGTCTCGATCTGCCATTGCTTATCTTTCCGAATCCCTTATTTTCTGTATTAAAAGCAATACACGAGCCCTACTTCGCCTTAACATGCGCTTATACGATCTCAGGCGTTTCATAAACTTTTTGTTCACACGACTTGACACTTATTATAATCCATATTACAATCCATTCAATTACTTGTTGGGTCAGAACCAACTTGTCAACGATGTATCCGCCACCTGTGCGCTTGCATTGGAGAGAAAACTTAATTCTAACAATATTAAAATTCATAACTTAATAATGCTATTGTCTCTGCTAGAATGTCTCACTTTCTATTGAATACTTTCTTACTATCTATCGCTGTAGCTACTGTCTTCGACTGTTTATAGCTTTAAAGAAAAATTTTTATTACGAAAATTTTTCAACAGGATATTTTTCTGATCTAGTTAGGCATGTGGTCGACCTTCAATCATGGTATTTTATCATCCTGGCAGGGTCGCCATTCTCTAACATTCTGCGTGGTGTCTGTTTGTTCTAAGTCGTGCCTCCCTACCACTTTCGCACAACGATGCTCTGAGCGTGTTTTTTTAGGAAATTGACTAGTTTGAACCTGGGACCTGTTGCTGGTAAGGAGACGCCAGACCACACATGACATGCAGAGTTCAGAAGAGTTCAGTGAGACTAGCAATGATATAACCAAATACTTAATGATTTCAGCCTCAGCTCTACTGCACTCCCTGTAAAAGAATCTTAATACTAACTAAATTTAGAGGAAGGGGTTCAAGGCTTTCCTATTTTTAGTTAGCTGGTAAAATAACGTCGAAAAAGCAGTTACATTTACCACTGGAAATTTTATTCTACTCACAAAAGATTGTTTATGAATTGCACTATAGATAAAAGGAAATGTTTTAATACAGGATGATAAAAACCAACTGTGTTCAACAAAAATGTGAACGAATATTCCCTGAATGGGTTTCCAAGTTCTACAATGGATTGAAGGATGACCTATGCCATATCACATCTATAATCTAGGTTTAAATTAAGTTTCACAAAAGAGAAAACTATCAAAATGGTCTACAGTGACCCTCAATTATCTTTCATTACTTATCTAACTTGTCGTAAATTACCGTGGCTGATGTGGCTTCTCAATAGCTATATAACAGAAAAATCATCGCGTTTCAGATTTTTACTTCAAGTAGCAAATGTGAACACCATGAGATTTAATTGCCGATCGACACTAGTATTACGTAAAAAGGGGGTGTAACAGATGAGACTTCTGCAGTTCTGAGTGAAGCTTTATGCGCATTTATGCGGCATCGCGTGCGTTCATTACCTTGTTGTTGGTTAGGTAGCATCAGGGGGCGGTGGGCGGCGCAGCTCCATACAGCTCGCTGTCTCGGAAACAACTCTCTCTAACTTCTTCTTACTACAATTTAGCGAAGTTGGTTAAAAAAAACTATCTGGCTGTGTTTTCATCTGACCAATCAGGGTCTCAATGTTAACCTTAAGCTTCACCTACAAAATTCAGTCTGTCCAATGAGAAACGTTATTCTTTTCGTGATGGGGCAATGTTTTTAACGTTTGCAACGTAACAGAGACGCGAAAAAGTCTCACGCTAAAACTTACAGCTAGTGTGGCCCTATTTGTGTTACTGTAAGATCTATACTGTTCTTCTGGAAGGCTCTATCTTTTAACATGGGCTGGGGGTGGTCCTGGCGGATGGCTGGCGACGTGGGTGTCTGTCCCTTATCGTATGGCCTTCTAGCTTAACACGGTTCTGCTCTCGGCTTCTGTTCTCGTTTCTCCCCTCAGAACTGCATCTGTTTCACGGTGGGAAGGTATGATATGCATTTAGGCATTCTTGTGTTAGTCTGAAGTATTCCATTTGCTCACTCGTTAATTTAATGTCACGATTTATTCGGAGCTATGTGACATACTGCTGGATTTACATATCATGTCAGGGTTTTCATGGAAGGTGTTAGATTTGTCTGACACCTTACACTACATGCAACATGACGTTTCCTGTCCTCGGCAGTAATGCTACAAACAGTCCGTGATTAAATCCTTTCCTAGGAGTCCAGTATTTGTTTCAGATGCAACACTGCAGGTATTCTGTATTACTTGGATAGTCACATTGAGGATGGAACACAGAAGTTGCTACGGGATTGTATACAATAAGCGACATGCCGTCTTCTGTCCTGGGGAATAATGCTTCTCACAGTCCGTACTTAAATTCTTTCCTGGGAGACCCGTAGGAGTTTCCGATGCACCACTACATTTATAGCTTAACCCTTGGACCTTCCCAGGTACGATGAAACACAGAAATTGCCTCGGGAATGAATACAACATGCACTGCACCGTCTTCTGTACCGGGGAGTATCGCTTCAAACGGTCTTTACTTGGAACCGCTAATGGGAGTCCAGTAGTAGTTTCCGATGCACCACTGCAGGTTTACTGTAACCCTTGCAGATTCACAATCACGATGAAACACAGAAACTGCATTGGAATTGAATGCAACAGGCAACATGCCGTCTTTTCTCCTGGGGAGTAATGCTTCAAACAGCCCTTTCTTAAATCCCTTCCTGGGAGTCCAGTAGTAGATTGTGTGTATCACTCCAGGTTTACTGTAACCCTTGTATATTCACATTGACAGTGAAACACAGAAATTGCGTTTGGAATGAATACAACAGGCACTACACCGTCTTGTGTCCTGGCGAGTGACACTTCCAACGATCTGTGCAAGGAACCGCTCCTGCGAGACCAGTAGTAGTTTCCGATGTACCACTGAAGGTTTACTGTAACTCTTGGAGATTCACGTTGACGATGAAACACAGAAATGGCATTGGGATTGAATACAACTGGCAACATGCCGTCTTCTGTCTGGGGAGTATTGATTCAGACAGTCCGAGCTTTGAACCTTTCCTGGGAGTCCAGTAGTAGTTTCCGATACACAACTGCAGGTTTACTGTAACCCTTGGATATTCACATTAACGATGAAACACAGAAATTGCATTTGGAATGAATACAACAGGAACTACACCGACTTCTGTCCTGGCGAAAAGCGCCTGAGATGGTCTATGCTAGGAACTTTTCCTGGGAGGACAGTAGTAGTATACGATGCACAACTACAGGTTTACTGTAACCCTTCGTCCTTTCCTTTGACAATGAAACAGAGAAATTGAATCGGGAATGAATACAACAGGTAATACGCCGATTTCAGTCCTGGCGAGTAACACTTCAAAAGGACTGTGCTTGGAACATTTCCTGGGTGTCCAGTAGTAGTTTCTGACGACCCACTGCGGGTTTACTTTAACACTTGGAGATTCATATTGACAATGAAACACATAAATGGTATCAGGATTGAATAAAACAGATAACATGCGGTCTTCTGTCCTGCTGAGTAAAACATCAAGCAGTCCGTGCTTAAATCCTTTCCTTGGAGTCCAGTATCTGTTCCCGATGCACGACTGGAGGTTTACTGTAACCCTTGCGTATTCACATTGACGATGAAACGAAGAAATTGGATCGGAATTGAATAACAAAGACAACATGCCGTCTTCTGTCCTGGGGAGTTGTGCTTCAAACTGTCCGGGCATAAATCCTTTCCTGGGAGTCCAGTTGCAGTTTCCGATGCACTACTGCAGTTTTACTGTATCCCTTGCATAATCACATTGACGATGAAACTCAAAAATTGCATCGGGACTGAATACAACTGGCAACATTCCGTCTTCTGACCTGGGGAGTAATGCTTGAAACTGAACGTGCTTGAATCCTATCCTAGGAGTCCAGTAATTGTTTCCCCTTTCACAGCATCAGGTTTACCGTAAACCTTGGCTATTCCATTGACGATGAAACACAGAAATTGCATTGGGATTGAATGCAACAGGCAACATACCGTCTTCTCTCCTGTGGACTAATGCTTCAAACAGTCCAAGGTTGAGTCACTCCTGGGAGTCTAGTAGTAGATTCCGATGCAAAACGGAGGGTATACCGTTACCCTTGGATGTTCACATTGACGATGAAACACAGAAATTGCATCGGGATGAATACCACAGGCACTACACTGTCTTCTGTCCTGGCGAGTAACGCTTCAAACGATCTGTGCTTGGAACCTTTCCTGGGAGTCCAGTAGTAGTTTCTGATGCACAACTGCATTATTACAATAACCCTTGGATATTTACATTGACGATGAAACACAGAAATTGCATCGAGTTTAGATACAATAGGCACCAAGAAGTCTTCTGTCGTGGGGAGTAATGCTTCAGTCAGTCCGTGATTAAATCCTTTCCTGGATGTCCGGTAGTCTTTTGCGATGCACCACTGCTAGTTTGCTGCAACCCTTGGATACTCACACTGATGATGAAACACAGAAATTGCATCTGGAATGAATACAACGGGTACTACACAGACTTCTATCCTCGCGAGTAACCCTTGAAACGGTCTGTGCTAGGAACCTTTCCTGGGAGGCCACTAGTTGTTTCCGATGCATCACTGCAGGTTTACAGAAACTCTTAGATATTCACATTGACGTTGAAACCAAGAAATTGCATCGGGATTGAATACAACAGGCAATAAGGCGTCGTCTGTCTTGGGGCGTAATGCTTCATACAGTCCGTGCTTAAATCCTTTCTTGGGAGTCCTGTAGTAGTTCCCGATGCACCATTGCAAGGTTACTGTAATCCTTAGATATTCACATTGACAATGCAACACAGAAATTGCATCGAGATTAAAAACAACAGGCGACAGTGCGTCTTCTGTCCTGGGGAGTAATGTTTCAAACAGTGCGTGATTAAATCATTTCCTGGGAGTTCAGTATTGATTCTCGATGCACTACAGCAGGTATACTGTAACCCTCGGGTATTCACATTAACAAGGAAACACAGAAATTGCATCTGGGTGGAATGCAACAGGCATTATGCCTTCTTATGTGCTGGGGAGAAATGCTTCAACAGCTGGGGCATAAATCCATTCCTGAGACTCCAGTACTAGTTTCCGATTCAAAACTGCTGGTTTACTGTAACCCTTGGAGATTCACGTTGATGATGAAACACCCAAATTGCATCGGGATTGAATTCAACAGGCTACATGTTGTCATCTGTCCTGCGGACTAATTCTTCAAAATGTCCGGGCGTAAATCCTTCCCTGGGAGTCCAGTAGTAGTTTACGCTGCACCACTGCAGGTTTACTGTAAGCCATGGATATTCACATTGACGATGAAACACAAAAATTGCATCGGGTTTAAATACAACAGGCAACATGCCGTCTTCTGTCTTGGGGAGTAATGCTACAAACAGTCCGTGCTTAAATCCTTTACTGCGAGTCCAGTAGTAGTTTCCGATGCACCACTGCATGTTTGCTATATCCGTTGGATATATATTTTGACTATGACACGTAGAAATTGCATGGGGATTGAATACAACAGGCAACATGTCGTCTTCTGTCCTGAGGAGAAATGATTCATATAGTCCGGTCATAAATCCATTCCTGGGCCTCCAGTAGTAGTTTCCGATGCAAACTGCATGTCTACTGTCACCCTTGGAGATTCACGTTGACGATGAAACACGCAAATTGCATCGGAATTCAATACAACAGGCAACATGCCGTCTTCTGTCCTGGAGATTGATGCGACAAACACTCCGTGCTTAAATCCTTTCCTGGATATCCAGTAGTCGTTTGCGATTCACCACTGCAAGTTTACTGCAACCCCAGGATATTCGAAATTGCATCTGGAATGAATACAACATGCCGTCTCATGTCTTGGGGAGTGATGTTTAAAAAAGTCCGGGCATAAATTTTTTCTCGGAGAGCAGGAATAATTTTCGATGCACCAATGCAGTTTTATTGTAAACCTTGATTATTCAGATTGACGATGACACTCAAAAATTGCATCGCAACATGCCGTCTCCCATCCTGGGAGTCCAGTAGTTGTTTTCGATTCACCATAGCAGTCTTACTGTGAACATTGGATATTCACCTTAACGATGAAACACAGAAATTGCATCCTTATGAAATACAACAGGTAACAAGCCGTCTTTTATCCTGCGGACTAGTGCTTGAAACAGTCCGTGCTTGGGAAGGTTCCTGAGAGTCCAGTAGTAGTTTTCGATGCAAAACTGCAGGTTTACTGTAACCCTTGGGTATTCGCATTGACGAAGGAACACAGAATTTGCATCGCGATTGACTACATCTGGAAACAAGCTGTCTTCACTCCTGGGGTGTAATGCTTCAAACAGTCCGTGCTTAAATCCATTCCTGGGTGTCCAGTAAGAGTTACCGATGCACCACTGCAGGTTTACTGTAACCCTTGGAGATTCACGTTGACGATGAAACACAGGAATTGCATCAGGATTGAATACAACAGAAAACATGCCGTCTAGTGTCCAGGGGAGTAATGCTTCAAACAGTCGGTGCTTAAATCCTTTCGTGGGAGTCCAGTACTAGTTTCCAATGCTCCACTGCAGGTTTACAGTAACCCTAGGATAATCACTTAAACGAAGAAACGTAGAAACAGGATCGGGATTGAATAGAACAGAAAACATGCCGTCTTCTGTCCTGGCGAGTGACGCTTCAAATGATCTGTGCTTGGAACCACTTCTGGGAGTCCAGTAGTCTTTTCCGATGCACCACTGCAGATTTACTGTAACCCTTGGATATTCACATTGACGGTGGAACACAGAAATTGCTTCGGGATTGAATACAACAGGCAATATGCTGTCTTCTCTCCTGGGGAGTAACGGTTCAAACAGTACGTGATTAAATCCTATCCTGGAAGTCCAGTAGTTGTTTGCGATGCACCACCGCAGGTTTACTGTAACGCTTGGATATTCACATTGATGATTAAAAAAAGAAATTTCATCTTGAATGAACACAACAGGCACTACACCGACTTCTGTCCTGGCGAGTATCCCATGAAACGGTCTTTACTAGGAACTTTTCGTGGTAGGCCACTGGTATTTTCCGATGCATCCCTGCAGGTTTACCACAACTCTTTGTCCTTCCTACTGACAATGAAACACAGAAATTGCATCGGAAATGATGCCACTTTCTCCTGTCCCACCGAGTAACGCCCCAAACGTTCTGTGATTAGAACACTTCCTGGGGGTCCGGTAGTAGTTTCCGATGGACCACTGCAGGTGTACTGTAAGCCATGGATATACACATTGACTATGCATCACAGAAATTTCATTGAATGCAACAGGCAACATGCAGCCTTCTCTACTGCGGAGTAATTCTTCAAACAGTCCGTGCTTAAATACTTTCCTGGGAGTCCAGTAGTGGTTTCCGATGCACCACTGAAGATTTACTGTAACCCTTGGGTATTCACATTGTCGATGAAACACAGAGACTGCATCGGGACTGATTAGAACAGGCAACATGCTGTCTTCTGTCCTGGTTGGTAATGTTTCAAAAAGTCCGGGCATAAATCCTTTCCTGGGAGACCAGTAGTAGTTTTCGATGCACCACTGCAGTTTTACTGTAAAGCTTGGATATTCACATTACAATGACACTCAAAAGTTGCATCGGGACTGAATACAACAGGCAACATGCCGCGATCTGTCCTGGGGAGTAATGCTTGATATAGAACGTGCTTAAATCTGATCCTTGGAGTCCAGTAGTTGTTACCGATTCACCACAGTAGGCTTACTGTAAACCTCTGATATTCACATTAACGAAGAAACACAGAAATAGCATCTGGATTGAATACAACAGGCACTACACCACCTTCTGTCCCGGAGAGTAACGCTTCAAATGATCTGTGCTTGGAACTTTTCCTAGGAGTCCAGTAGTAGTTTCCGTTGCACCACTGCAGGTTTACTATTACCCTTGGAGATTCACACTGACGATGAGGCACAGAAATTGCATCGGGATAGAATACAACAGGCAACATGGCGTCTTCTGTCCTGGGGAGTAATGCTTCATACAGTCCGTACTTAAATCTTTTCGTGGAAGTCTCGTTGAGGCTTACGATGCACCACTGCTGGTTTACTGTAACCCTTGGATATACACATAGGCGATGAAACAAAGAAATTGCATCGGGATTGAATAAAACAGGCAACATGTCGCCTTCTGTCCTGGGGAGAAATGATTCAAACAGTCCGGGCATAAATCCATTCCCTGGCCTCCAGTAGTAGTTTCCGATGTAAACTGCAGGATTTCTGTCACCCTTGGAGATTCACGTTGACGATGAAACACGCAAATTGCATCGGGATTGAATACAGCAGTCAACATGCCGTCTTCTTTTCTGGGGAGTGATGCAACAAACACTGCGTGCTTAAATCCTTTTCTGGATGTCCAGTAGTCGTTTGCGATGCACCACTGCAGGTTTACTGCAACCCTTGGACATTCACGTTGATGATGAAACACCCAAATTGCATCGGCGTTGAATACAACAGGCAACATGTTGTCTTCTGTCCTGGGCAGTAATTCTTCACAAAGTCCGGGCATAAATTCTTTCCTGGGAGTCCAGTAGTAGTTTACGATGCACCACTGCAGGTTTACTGTAAGCCATGGATATTCACATTGACGATGAAACACAGAAATTGCATTAGGATTGAATACAACAGAAAACATGCCGTCTAGTGTCCAGAGGAGTCATGCTACAAACAGTCGGTGCTTAAATCCTTTCCTGGGAGACCATTAGTTGTTTCCAATGCACCACTGCACGTTTACAGTAACCCTTGGATAATTACATAGACGAAGAAACGCAGAAATTGGATCGGTATTGAATAGAACAGGCACTACCCCGTCTTCTGTCTTGGCGAGTAACGCTTCAAATGATCTGTGCTTGGAACCTTTCCTGCGCGTGCAGTAGTAGTTTCCGTTGCACCACTGCAGGTTTACTGTAACCCTTGGAGATTCACCTTGACCTTGAAACACAGAAAATGCGTCGGGATTGAATACAACAGGCAACATGACGTCATTTGTCCTGGGGAGTAATGCTTCAAACAGTCCGTCCTTAAATCGCTTCCTGGAAGTAGGTAGTAGTTTCCGATGCACTACTGCATGTTTGCTATTACCCTTGGATATTCACACTGACGATGCAACACAGAAATTGCATCGGGATTGAATACAACAGGCAAGATGCCGTCGTCTCTTCTGGGAGTAATGCTTCAAGCAGTCCGTGCTTAAATCCTTTCCTGGGAGTCCAGTAGTGGTTTCCGATGCACCACGGTATGTTAATTGTAACCCTTGGATATTCACATTGACGATGGACCACAGAAATTGCATCTTGATTGAATACAACAGGCACTACACCGTCTTCTGTCCTGGCGAGTAATGCTTCAAAAGATCTGTGCTTGGAACGTATCCTGGGAGTCCAGTAGTAGTTTCCTATGCACCACTGCTGGTTTAGTGTAACCCATGTATATTCAAATTGGCGATGAAACACAGAAATTGCATCCGGATTGAGTACAACAGGTAACATTCCGTCTTTTATCCTGGGGAGTAATGCTTGATACAGTCTCTGCTTAAATCTACAGACCCCCAGACTCGGATGATATAGTTGCTGAACAGTTCAAAGAAATTTTGAGTCTCGTAAAGAATAAATACCCCACTCATACGATTTTAGTTGGTGGGGACTTCAACCTTCCCTCGATATGTTGGCAAAAATACTTGTTCAAAACCGGTGGTAGGCAGAAAACATCTTCCGAGGTTGTCCTAAATGCTTTCTGCGAAAATTATTTCGAGCAGTTAGTCCACGAACCCAAGCGAATTGTGAATGGTTGCGAAAACACACTTGACCTCTTAGCCACAAACAATCCAGAGCTAATAGAGAGCATGTTGACTGATACAGGGATTAGTGATCACAAGGTCGTTGTAGCTAGACTCAATACCGTTTCATCCAAATCCACCAGAATCAAACGCAAAATAATTTTATTTAAACAAGCGGATAAATTGTCACTAGAAGCCTTCCTTAGAGACAATCTCGATTCCTTCCGAACTGACTATGCAAATGTAGACGAGATGTGGGTCAAATTCAAAGATATAGTAGCAACAGCAATTGAGAGATTCATACCTCATAAACTGGTAAGAGATGGAACTGATCCCCCATGGTACACAAAACAGGTCCGGACGCTGTTGCAGAGGCAACGGAAAAAGAATGCAAAGTTCAGAAGAACGCGAAATCCCGAAGATTGGCTAAAATTTACAGACGCGCGAAATTTGGCACGGACTTCAATGCGAGATGCCTTTAAAAGATTCCACAACGAAACATTGTCACGAAATTTGGTAGAAAATCCGAAGAAATTTTGGTCGAATGTAAAGTACAAAAGTGGCAAGACGCAGTCAATACCTTTTCTGCGCAGTGCCGATGGTACTGTTACCGACGACTGTGCCGCTAAAGCGGAGTTATTGAACGCAGTTTTCCGAAATTCCTTCACCAGGGAAGACGAATGGAATATTCCAGAATTTGAAACACGAACAGCTGCTAGCATGAGTTTCTTAAAAGTAGATACCTTAGTGGTTCGAAGCAACTCAAATCGCTTGATACGGGCAAGTCTCCAGGTCCAGATTGTATACCGATTAGGTTCCTTTCAGATTACGCTGATACAATAGCTCCCTACTTAGCAATCATATACAACCGCTCGCTCGCCGATAGATCTGTACCTACAGATTGGAAAATTGCGCAAGTCGCACTGGTGTTTAAGAAGGGTAGTAGGAGTAATCCATCGAACTAGTGACCTATATCATTGACATTGGTTTGCAGTAGGGTTTTGGAGCATATACTGTATTCAAACATTATGAATCACCTCGAAGGGAACGATCTATTGATACGTAATCAGCATGGTTTCAAAAAACATCGTTCTTGTGCAACGCAGCTAGCTCTTTATTCGCACGACGTAATGGCCGCTATCGACAGGGGATCTCAAGTTGATTCCGTATTTCTAGATTTCCGGAAAGCTTTTGACACCGTTCCTCACAAGCGACTTCTAATCAAGCTGCGGGCCTACGGGGTATCGTCTCAGTTGTGCGACTGGATTCGTGATTTCCTGTCAGGAAGGTCGAAGTTCGTAGTAATAGAGCGCAAATCAACGAGTAAAACTGAAGTGATATCAGGTGTTCCCCAGGGAAGCGTCCTGGGACCTCTGCTGTTCCTGATCTATATAAATGACCTGGGTGACGGTCTGGGCAGTTCTCTTAGGTTGTTCGCAGATGATGCTGTAATTTACCGTCTAGTAAGGTCATCCGAAGACCAGTATCAGTTGCAAAGCGATTTAGAAAATATTGTTGTATGGTGTGGCAGGTGGCAGTTGACGCTAAATAACGAAAAGTGTAAGGTGATCCACATGAGTTCCAAAAGAAATCCGTTGGAATTCGATTGCTCGATAAATAGTACAGTTCTCAAGGCTGTCGATTCATCTACGTACCTGGGTGTTAAAATTACGAACAACTTCAGTTGGAGAGGCCACTTACAAAATATTGTGGGGAAGGCGAGCCAAAGGTTACATTTCATTGGCAGGACACTTAGAAGATGCAACAAGCCACTAAAGAGACAGCTTACACTACACTCGTTCGTCCTCTGTTAGAATATTGCTATGTGGTGTGGGATCCTTACCAGGTGGGATTGACGGAGGACATCGAAAGGGTGCGAAAAAGGGCAGCTCGTTTTTATTATCACGTAATAGGGGAGAGAGTGTGGCAGATATGATACGCGAGTTGGGATGGAAGTCATTAAAGCAAAGACGTTTTTCGTCGCGGCGAGATCTATTTACGAAATCTCAGTCACCAACTTTCTCTTCGGAAAGCGAAAATATTTTGTTGAGCCCAACCTACATAGGTAGGAATCATCATCAAAATAAAATAAGAGAAATTAGAGCTCGAACAAAAAGGTTTAGGTGTTCGTTTTCCCGCACACTGTTCGGGAGTGCAATGGTAGAGAGATAGTATGATTGTGGTTCGATGAACCCTCTGCCAAGTACTTACATGTGAATTGCAGAGTAATCATGTAGATGTAGATGTAGATGTAAATCCTTTCCCGGGAGCCCACTAGTAGTTTCCGATGGCCCACTGCAGGTTTACTATAATGCTGCGAGATTAACATTGTCGATGAAACACAGATATTGCGTTAGGATTGAAAACGGCAGGGAACATAACCTTTCTCTGTCATGGAGAGTAACGCTTCAAATAGTCCGTGTTTCAACCCTTTCCTGGGAGTCCAGTAGTAGAGAACGATGCACCACTAGGTTTACTGTGACCCTTGGATATTCACATTGACGAAGAACCACAAAAATTGCATCGGGATTGAATACAACAGGGAACTTGCCTTCTTCTGTCCTGGGTACAAATGCTTCAAACTGTCTGTGCTTAAATCCTTTCCTGGGAGTCCAGTAGTAGCTTCTGGTGCAACCATTGCAGGTTTACCTTAACCCTTGGACCTTCCCATTGACGGTGATACACAGAAATTGCACCGGGAATGAGTACAATAGACACTGCACCGACATTTGTCCTGGCAATTAATGCTTCAAACGGTCTGTGCTTGGAACCTTACCTGGGTGTCCAGTAGCAGTTTCCGATGCACCACTGCAGGTTTACTGTAAACCTTGGAGATTCACAGTGACGATCAAACACAGAAATTGCTACGCGATTGAATATAACAGGCAACATGCCGTCTTCTTTCCTGGGGAGTAATACTTCATACAGTCCGTGCTTAGATCCTTTCCTGGGAGTCCAGTAGTTGTATCCGATACACCACTGCAGGTTTACAGTGACCATTGGATATTCACAATGACGATGAAACACAGACACGGCATCGGGATTGATAACAACAGGCAACATGCCGTCATCTGTCCTGGGGAGTAATGCTTCAAACAGTCTGTGCTTGATTCCTTTCGTGGGAGACCAGTAGTAGTTTCCGATGCACCACTGCAGGTTTACCTTTACCCTTCGACCTTCCCATTGACAATGAAACACTGAAATTGGATCACGAATGAATACAATATGCACTACATCCGACTACTGCCCTGGCAAGTAACGCCTAAAATATCTGTGGTTGGAACCTTACCTGAGAGTCCAGTAGTAGTTTCCGATGCACCACTGCAGGTTTACTGTAACCCTTGGATATGCACATTGACGATGAAACAAGGAAATTGTATCGGGATTGAATACAACAATGAACATCCCGTGTTCTGCCCTGGGGAATAATGCTTCAAACAGTCCGCACTTAAATTATTTACCTGGGAGTCCAGTAGTAGTTTCTGATGCACCACTAGGTTTACTGTGACCCTTGGATATTCATATTGACGATGAAACACAAAAATTGCATCTGGATTGAATACAACAGGGAACATTCCGTCTTCTGTCCTGGGGACTTATGCTTCAAACAGTCTGTGTTTAAATCATTTCCTGGGAGTCCAGTAGCAGTTTCCGATGCACCACTGCAGGTTTACTGTAACGCTTGGAGATTCACATTGACGATGAAACACAGGAATTCCATCGGGATTAAATGCAACAACCCACATGTGGTGTTCTGTTCTGGGGAGTAATACTTCAAACAGCCAGTGATTAAATCCTTTCCCGGGAATCAAGTAGTAGTTTCCGATACACCACTGCAGGTTTACTGTAACCCTTGGATATTCACATTGACTTTGAAACACAGAAATTGCATCAGGATTGAATTCGACAAGCAACATGTCGTGTTCGATCCTGGGGAGTAATGCTTCAAACAGATCGTGGTTAAATCCTTTCCTGGGAGACCAGTAATAGTTTCCGAGGCACCACTGCTTATTTACAGTAACCCTAGGATTTTGACACTGACGATGACACCCAGAAATGTATTGGCCTTGAATACAACAGGCAACATGACATCTTCTGTCATGGGAAGTAAAGCTTCAAAGAGTCCGTGCTTGATGCCTTTCCTGCGAGTTTAGTAGTAGTTTCCGATGCACCACTGCAGGTTTACTGTGACCATTGGATATTCACATTAACGATGAAACACAAAAAGGGAATCGGGATTGAATACAACAGGTTACATGCCGTCTTCTGTTCTGGCGAATAATGCTTCAAACAGTCTGAGCTTAAATCATGTCCTAGAAGTCCACTAGTAGCTTCCGATGCACCATTGCAGGTTTACCCTAACCCTTGGACCTTCCCATTGACGATGAAACACAGAAATTACATTGGGATTGAATACAACAGGCAACATGTCTTCTTATGTCCTGGGGAGTAATGCTTCAAACAGAACATGATCAAATCCTTTCTTGGGAGCACAGTAGTAGTTTCCTATGCACCATTGCAGATTGTCCTTACGCCTTGTACCTTCCCATTGACGATGAAACACAGAAGTTACATCGGGAATGCATAAAAAAGGCACTTCACCGACTTCTGCCCTAACGAGTAACGCTTCAACAGGTCTTTGTTTGGAACATTTCCTGGGAGTCCATTAGTAGTTTCCGATGCACCACTGCAGGTTTACTGTAACCCCTGGATATTCTCATTAACATTGAAACTCAGGAACTGAACCGGGACTGAATACAACAGGCAACATGCCGTGTTCTGTCCTGGCGAGTAATACTTCAAACAGTCCTTGCTTAAATTATTTTCCGGGAGTCAAGTAGTTGTTTCCGATGCACCACTGCAGCTTTACTGTAACCCTTGGAGATTCACATTGGCGATGAAACACAGAAATTGCATCGGGATTGAATACAACAATGAACATCCCGTGTTCTGTCCTGCAGAGTAATGCTTCAAACAGTCCTTGCTTAAATTATTTTCCGGGGGACCAGTAGTAGTTTCAATTGCGCTACTGGAAGTTTAGGCTGACGCTTGGATATTCACATTGACGATAAAACACAGAAATTGCATAGGGATTGAAGAAACAGTCAACATGCCGTGTTCAGACCTGGGGAGGAATGCCTCTAACATTCACTGCTTAAATAATTTTCCTGTTAGTCCACTGCTAGTTTCCGATGCACCACTGCCGGTTTACCATAACCCTTGGAGATTAACATTGAATACGAAACACAGAAAATGCATCAGGAATGCGTACAAAAGGCACTTCACCAACTTCTGCCATAACGAGTAACGCTTCAAAAGGCCTTTGCTTGAAACCTTTCCTGGGAATCCAGTAGTTGTTTCCGATGCACCACTGCACGATTCCGGTAAACCTTGGAGATTCACAATGATGATGAAACACAGATATTCCATGGGGATTGAATACAACAGGCAACATGCTGTCTTCTGTCCTGGGGAGTAATGCTTCAAAAGGCCGTGCTTAAATCCTTTCTAGGGAGTCCAGTAGTAGTTTCCGAAGCACCACTGCTGGTTTACTGTAACCCTCGGATTTTCACATTGACGATGAAACGAAGAAATTGCATGGGGATTAAATACAACAGGCAACATTACATCTTCTGTCCTGAAGAGTAATGCAATCTAAGAGACCATGTTTATATTCTTTCCTGGGAGTCGAATATTTATTTCCGACACACCACTGCAGGTTTACTGTGACCCTTTTATATTCACAGTGACGATGAAACACAGAAATTGCATCGGGATTGATAACAACAGACAACATGCCCTCTTCTGTCCTGCTTCAAACAGTCCGTGCCTAAATCTTTTCCTGGGAGTCCAGTAGTAGTTTATGGTGCATCACAGCAGGTTTACTGTAACCTTTGGAGATTCAAGTTGACGATGAAACACAGAAATTTCATCGGAATTGAATACAACATCAACATGGAGTCTTCTGTCCTGGGGAGTAATGAATCAAACAGCCCGCGTTTGGCACCTTTCCTGGGAGTTCAGTAGTAGTTTCTGATGCACCACAGCAAGTTTACAGAAACCATTGGAATTTCACATTGACGATGAAACACAGATATTTCATCGGGATAGAATACAACAAGCAACATGCCGTCTTCTGTCCTGGAGAGTAATGCATCAAACCGTCCGTGTTTATATTCCTTCCTGGAATTCGAGTATTAATTTCCGATGCACGACTGCTGGTTTCCTGTAAGCCTTCGATTTTCAAATCGAGGATGGAACACAGAAATGGCTTCGGAAATGAATACAATAAGCAACATGCCCTCTTCTGTCTTGCGGAGTAATGCTTCAAACACTCCGTGCTTGAATCCTTTCCTGGGATTCCGGTAGTCGTTTCCGATGCACAACTGCAGGTTTACTGTAGACCCAGGAGATTTACATTGACGATGAAACACAGAAATTTCATCGGGATTCTATACAACAGGCAACATGCCGCCTTCTGTACTGTGGCGTAATGCATCAAACAGTCCGTGCTTAAATTCTTTCCTGGGAGTCCAGTAGTAGTTTCCAATGCACCACTGCACGTTCACTGTAAGCCTTCGATATTCAAATTGACGAAAACTAAGAAATTGCATCGGGATTAAATACAACGGGTAACATGACGTCTTCTGTCCTGGGGAGTAATTCTTTAAACAGTCCATGCTTAAATCCTTTCGTGGGTGTCCAGTAGTAGTTTCCGATGCACCACTGCAGGTTTACTGTAACCCTTAGAGATTCACATTCACGATGAAACACAGTAATTTCATCGGGATTGAAGACAACAGGCAACATGCCGTATTCTGTCCTGGAGAGTAATGCCTCAAACATACCGTGCCTACATCCTTTTCTGGGAGTCCAGTAATAATATCAGATGCACCATTGCAGGTTTACATTAACCCTCTGCCGTTCCCACTGACGATGAAACACAGAAATGGCTTAGAGATTAAATACAACAGGAACTACACCGACTTCTGTCCTGTCAAGTAACTCTTCAAACCGTCTGTGCTTGAAGCCATTCCTGAGAGTCCAGTAGTAGTTTCCGATGCACCACTGCAAGTTTACTGTAATTCTTGGATATTCACATTGACGATGAAGCACAGTAATTGCATCGGGATTCAATGCATGAGGCAACAAGCCGTCTTCTGTTCTGTGGAGTAATGCTTTAAACAGTCTGTGGTTGAATCCTTTCCTGGGAGTCCAGTATTAGTTTCTGATGCACCATTGCAGGTTTACCTTAATCTTTGGACCTTCCCATTGATGATAAAACACAGAAATTGCATCGCGATTGAATACAACAGGCACTACACCGACTACTTTCCTGGCGAATAATGCTTCAAAAGGTCTGTACTTGGAACCGTTCCTGTGAGTCCAGTAGTAGTTTCCGTTGCACTACTAAAGGTTTTCTGCAACCCTTGGAGTTTCAAATTGGCGATGAAACACAGAAATTGCATCGGGATTGAATACAACATTCAACATGTTGTCTACTGTCCTGGGGAGTAATGCTTCAAAAAGTCAGTGCTTAAATTCTTTCCTGGGAGTCCAGTAGTTGTTTCCAATGTACCACTGCAGGTTTACTATAACCCTTGGAGATTCACAAGGACGACGAAACACAGATATTGCATCGGGATTGAATACAATGCCGTCTTCTGTCCTGGGGTGTATTGCTTCAAACAGTCAGTGTTTGAATCCTTTCTTCGGAATCCGATATTATTTTGCGATGCATGGTTCATTAACTCTTGTACATTGACGATAAAACACAGATATTGCATCGTGATTGAATACAACTGGCACTACTCCGACTTCTGTCATAGCGAGGAACGCTTTAAACGGTCTGTGCTTGGAACCTTTTCTGGCAGTCCAGTAGTAGTTTCCAATGCACCAGTGCAGGTTTAGTGTAACCCTTGGAGATTCACATTGAGATGAAACACAGACGTTGCATCTGGTTTGAATACAACAGGCAGCATGCCGTCTTCTCTCCTGGGGATAATGCTTCAAAGAGTCCGCGATTAATTCCCTACCTGGGATCCCAGTAGTAGTTTCCGATGCACCATTGCAGGTTCACCTTAACCCTTGGACTCTCCCATTGACGTCGAAACACAATAATCGCATCGGGATTGAATACAAAAGACCGGCCTTAGAGGTTCACATTGACGATGAAACAAAGAAATTACATCGGGTTTTAATACAACAGGCAGCATGCCGTCTTCAAACTTTCCGTGCTTAAATCCATTCCTGGAAGTCCGGTAGTAGTTTCCGATGCAGACCTGCAGGTTAACTGTAACCCTTGCAGATTCACATTGTCGATGAAACACAGAAATTGCATCCGAATTGATTACAACAGGTAACATGCCGTCTTCTGTCCTGGGGAGTAATGTTTCAAAAACTTCGTGTTTAAATCCTTCCCTGGGAGTCAAGTAATAATTACAGACGCTCTATTGCAGGTTTACCTTAACTCTTGGACCTTCCCACTGATGATGAAACACAGAAAATGCATCGGTATTGAATACAAGAGGCAGCATGCCTTTTCCTGTCCTGGGGAGTATTGCTAGAAACAGTCTTTGCTTGAATCATTTCCTGGGAGACCAGTAGTAGTTTTCGAAGTACCACTGCATGATTTCTTTAATCCTTCGAACTTCACAATGAGGGTGCCACACAGAAATCGCATCGAGATTATATTCATTAACCACCATGCCGTCTTCTGGCCAGGGGAGTAACGCTGCAAACAATGTGTGGTTGGAACATTCCCTCTGAGTCTAATAGTAGTTTCCGATGTACCACTGCAGGTTTACTGTAACCCTTGGAGATTCACATTGACGATGGAACGCAGAAGTTGCATAGGGATTGAATACAGCCGCGACATGCCTGGGGAATAATGCTTCAAAGAGTCAGTGCTTAAATCCTTTCCTGGGAGTCCAGTAGTAGTTTCCGAAGCACCATTGCAGGTTCACATCATCCCCTGGACCTTAACATTGACGCAGAAACACAGACATTCCATCGGGATATAATACAACAGGCACTGAACCGACTTCTGTCCTGCTTAGTAACGCTTCAAACGGTCTGTGCTTGGAACCTTTCCTGGGAGTCCAGTAGTAGTTTCTGATGCACCCGTGCAGGTTTAGTGTAACCCTTGGAGATTCACATTGACGATGAAACACAGTGGTTGCATCGGGTTTGAATACAACAAGCAACATGCAGTCTTCTGTCCTGGGGAATAATGCTTCAAAGAGTCCGTGCTTAAATCCCTACCTGGGATTCCAGGAGTAGTTTCAGATGGACCATTGCAGGTTCACCTTAACCCTTGGACCCTTCCTTCGACGTCGAAGCACAATAATTGCATCGGGATTGAATACAAAAGGCAATACACCATTTTCTGTCATGACGAGTAACGCTTCAAACGGTCTTTGCTTGGAACCTTCCCTAGGAGTCCAGTAGTAGTATCCGATGCACCATTGCAGGTTCACCTTAACACTATCGACATCCCCATTGACGATGAAACACAGAAATTGCATCGGGATTGAATACAACAGACACTACAACAACTTCTGTGCTCTCTAGTACCGCTTCAAACAGTCTGTGCTTGTAACCTTTCATGGGAGTCCAGTAGTAGTATCCGATGCATATTGCAGGTTCACCTTAACCCTTGGACCTTCCCATGGACGATGAAACACATAAATTGCATCGGGATTGAATACAACAGGAACTACAACGACTTATGTCCTCACGAGTAAATCTTCAAACGGTCTGTGCTTGGAACCAAATCCTGGAAGTCCAGTAGTAGTATCCGATGCACCATTGCAGGTGCACCTTAATCCTTGGACCTTCCCATTAACGATGAAACACAGAAATTGCATTGGGATTAAGTACAACAGGCAATTCACCGATTTCTGACCTGGCGAGTATCGTTTCAAACGGTCTGTGCTTGGAACCTTTCCTGGGAGTCCAGTAGCAGTTTTGTGATGCACCATTGAAGGTTTACCTTAAACCTTGCACCTTTCCATTGACGATGAAACACAGAAATTGCGTCGGGAATGAATACAAGAGGCACTACAACGACTTCTGTCCTCTCGAGTAACGCTTCAAACCGTCTATGCTTGGAACCTCTCCTCGGAGTCCAGTAGTAGTTTCAAATGCACCACTGCATGTTTTCTGTAAACCTTGGAGATTCAAGTTGACGATGAAACACAGAAATTGCATCGAGATTGAATTCATTAGGCACTACGCCGACTTCCGTCCAGGGTAGTAACGGTGCAATCGGTGTGTGCCTTTAACCTTTCCTGGGATAGTAGTAGTAGTTTGCGATGCACGACTGCAGGTTTCCTGTAACCCTTAGACCTTCACATTGACGGGGGAACGCAAGAATTGCTTGGGATTGAATACAACAGGAACCATCCGACTTCTGTCCAGGGCAGTAACGCTTTAAACGGTCTGTGATTTCGAATCATTCCTCGGAGTCCAGTAGAAGATTGTGTTGCTGCACTGCAGCTTTACAGTAAACCTTGGACCTGCACATTGACGATGAAGTACAGCAACTGCATAAGGATTGAATACAGTTGGCACCAAGCCTTCTTCTGTCCAGGGAAGTATCGCTGCAAACGACCTGTGTTTGGAAATTTCCTATGAGTCCAGTAAATGTTTCCAACGTATCACTGCATTTTTAAGGTACCCTTGGAGCTTCATATTGACGATTAAACACAGAAACATCATGGGGATTGAATACAACTTTCACCGTGCCGACTTGTGTCCAGGCGAGTAACGCTACACTCTTACTGTGCATGGAAACTATCCTGAGAGTCCATAGAACTTCCCGTTGCACCACGGCAGGTTTACTGTAATCCTTCTAGCTTCGCACTAACGATGAAATTCCGAAATTGCATCGGGTTTGAATATAACATTCACTACTCCGTCTTCTGTTCAGGCGAGTAACGCTTCTAACGCTCTATGTTTGGATCCTTTTCCGGGAGACCAGTAGTCGTTTCACCATGCCAACTTCTGTCGAGGGGAGTAACGCTGCAAAAGGTCTTTGCTTGCATAATTTCCTTGGAGTCCATTAGCAGTTTCTGATGATTATCTGCAGGTTTACCGACACCATCGGTCCTTCACAATGACGATGAAACACAGAAATTACATCAGGATCGAATACACCAGACACCATCACGTCATCTGTCCTGGGGAGTTAGGCTGCAAACTTCCTGTGACTGGAATAATTGGTTTGTGTGTAGTATTTGTTTCTGATGCACCACTGCATGTTACCTGTAACCCTTGGACATTTCCATCGACAATGAAAGACACAAATTGCATCGGAATTGAATACAACATTCACTACTCCGACTTCTGTTCAGGCGAGTAAGACTTCTAGCTCTCTGTGTTTGGATCCTTTCCTAGGAGACCAGTAGTAGTTTCCGAAGCACCACTGCAGGTTTACTGTAACCCTTGGACCTTCACATTGACGATTAAACACAGATATTACATCGGGACTGAATACAATAGGCACCATACTGACGAATGGCTAGGCGAGTAACGCTATGAACGGTCTGTCCTTTGAGCCCTCTGCTTGGATGCAGTAGTAGTTTCCGATGCCCCACTGTAGTATCGCTGTAACCTTTGGACCTTCACATTGACGATGAAACACAGAAATTGCATCGGGATTGAATACAACAGGTAGTATGCAGTCTTTTGTCCTGGGGAGTAATGCTTCAAACTGTCTACACCTACATCTACATCCATACTAAGCAAGCCACCTGACGGTGTGTGGTGGAGGGTACCTTGAGTACCTCTATCGGTTCTCCCTTCTATTCCAGTCTCGTATTGTTCGTGGAAAGAAGGATTGTCGGTATGCTTCTGTGTGGGCTCTAATCTCACTGATTTTATCCTCATGGTCTCTTCGCGAGGTATACGTAGGAGGGAGCAATATACTGCTTGACTCTTCGGTGAAGGTATATTTTCGAAACTTCAACAAAAGCCCGTACCGAGCAACTGAGCGTCTCTCCTACAGAGTCTTCTACTGGAGTTTATCTATCATCTCCGTAACGCTTTCGCGATTACTAAATGATCCTGCAACGAAGCGCGCTGCTCTCCGTTTGATCTTCTCTATCTCTTCTATCAACCCTATCTGGTACGGATCCCACACTGCTGAGCAGAATTCAATCAGTGGGCGAACAAGCGTACTGTAAACTACTTCCTTTGTTTTCGGATTCCATTTCCTTAGGATTCTTCCAATGAATCGCAGTCTGGCATCTGCTTTACCAACGATCAACTTTATATGATCATTCCATTTTAAATCACTCCTAATGCGTACTCCCAGATAATTTATGGAATTAACTGCTTCCAGTTGCTGACCTGCTATTTTGTAGCTAAATGATAAGGGATCTATCTTTCTATGTATTCGCAGCACATTACACTTGTCTACATTGAGATTCAATTGCCATTCCCTGCACCATGCGTCAATTCGCTGCAGATCCTCCTGCATTTCAGTACCATTTTCCATTGTTACAACCTCTCGATATACCACAGCATCATCCGCAAAATGCCTCAGTGAACTTCCGATGTCATCCACAACGTCATTTATGTATATTGTGAATAGCAACGGTCCTACGACACTCCCCTGCGGCACACCTGAAATCACTCTTACTTCGGGAGACTTCTCTCCATTGAGAATGACATGCTGCGTTCTGTTATCTAGGAACTCTTCAATCCAATCACACAATTGGTCTGATAGTCCACATGCTCTTACTTTGTTCATTAAGCGACTGTGAGGAACTGTATCGAACGCCTTGCGGAAGTCAAGAAACACGGCATCTACCTGTGACCTCTCTCAGTCTCGTGGACGAATAGCGCGAGCTGGGTTTCACACGACCGTCTTTTTCGAAACCCATGCTGATTCCTACAGAGTAGATTTCTATTCTCCAGAAAAGTCATTACACTCGAACATAATACGTGTTCCAAAAGTCAACAACCGAACGACGTTAGAGATATAGGTCTATAGTTCTGCACAGCTGTTCGACGTCCCTTCTTGAAAACGGGGATGACCTGTGCCCTTTTCCAATCCTTTGGAACGCTACGCTCTTCTAGAGACGTACGGTACACCACTGCAAGAAGGGGGGCAAGTTCCTTCGCGTACTCTGTGTAAAATCGAACTGGTATCCCATCAGGTCCAGCGGCCTTTCCTCTTCTGAGCGATTTTATTTGTTTCTCTATCCCTCTGTCTGTGCTTAAATCCTTTCCTTGGAGTCCAGTAGCAGTTTCCGATGCACCATTGCAGGTTTACATTAACCCTTGGACTTTCCCATTGCCGATGATACACAGAAATAGCAATGGGATGGAATACAACAGGTAACATGCAGTCTTCTGTCCTGGAGAGCAATGCTTCAAACAGGAGCGGTTAAATCCTTTCCTGGGAGTCCAGTAGCAGTTTCCCATGCACCATTGCAGGTTTACGTTAACCCTTGGACTTTCCCATTGCCGATGAAACACAGGAATTGCATCGGGATTGAATAAATCAGGCACAGGGCCGACGTCTGTCCAGGGGAGTAACGCTGTAAACGGTCTGTGCTTGGAATCCTTCCTGGAAGTGAATTAACAGTTTCCGATGCCTAACTACAGGTTTCTGTAACCCTAGTACCTTCACAATGATGATGAAACACAGAAAATGCATCGGGATTGAATACAACAGGCACCATGCCGTCATCTGTCCCGGGGAGTTACGCTGTAAACATCCTGTGATTGGAATAATTGGTTGGAGTGTAGTATTTGTTTCTGATGCACAACTGCATGTTTACCGTAACCATTGGGCTTTCACACTGACGATGAATAAAGAAATTGGATCGGCATTATATACAAAAAAAAAAAAAAAAAAACCATGCAGTCTTCTGTCCAGGGGAGTAACCCAGCAAACGGTATGTGCTTGTAACCTTTCCTGGGAGTCAAGTAGTAGTTGTCGATGCACCACTGCAGCTTTACTGTAACCCTTAGACCTTCACATTGACAATGAAGCAAAGATATTGCATTGGGACTCAATACAACAGGTACTATGCCGACTTATGTCCTGGCGAGTAACGCTTCAAACTGTCTCTGCTTGGAACCTTTCCTGGGAGTCCAGTAGTAGTTTGCGATGCACCACTGGTGGTTTACTGTAACCCTTGGACATTTCCATTAACGATGAAAGTCAGAAATTGCGTTGGAATTGAATACAACAGGCACAACGCCGACTTCTGAGCAGGCTAGTAACCGTCTGTGCTTGGATCCTTTCCTGGAAGCCCAGTAGTAGATTCCGATGCGCTACTGCAGGTTTACTGTAATAGATGGAGCTTTACATTGACGATGAATCACAGAAATTGCATCGGGATTGAATAAAACAGGCACCATACTACTTCGGTCCAGGGGAGTAACACCTCAACCACTCTGTCTTTTTGAACCTTTCCTGGAAGTCGAGTAGAAGTTACCGATGCACCACTGCAGGGTTACTGTACCCCTTGGAGCTACATGTTGACAATGAAACACAGAAATTTCCTCAGGATTGATACAATATCCACCATGCCGACTGCTGTCCATGCGAGTAACGCTTCAAACGGTCTGTGCTTTGAATCTTTCTTGGGAGTTAAGTAGATGTTACCGATGCATCACAGCAGGTTTCCTGTAACACTTGGAGCATCACATTGACGATGAAACGCAGAAATTATATCTTGAGTGAATAAAAAAGGCACCTGCCTGCTTTTGTCCATGGGAGTAACGCTTCAATAACTTTGTGCTCTGAAACTTTTCATGGATTCTAGTAGAAGTTTCCGACGCACCACTGCAAGTTTACTGTAACCTTTGGAGCTTCACATTGACGATGAAACACAGAAAGTGCATTAGGACTAAATACAACAGCCACGTTGCCGCTTATGTCCAGGCGCGTAACGCTTCAAACGGTCTGTGATTGGAATCTTTCTTGGAAGTACAGTAGTAGATTCATATGCACTACTCCAGGTTTACTATAACCCTTGGAGCTACACATTGACGATGGAACACAGAGACTGCATCGGGACTGAATACAACAACCGAAATGCCGACTTCTGTTCAGTGGAGTAATGCTTCAAATTAGTCCGTGTTTGGATCCTTTCCTGGGGATCCAGTAGTGGTTTCCGATGTACCACAGCAGGTTTACTGTAACCCTTGGTCGTACCCATTTACCATGAAATAAAGAAATTGCATCGGGATTGAATACAAGAGGCTACATGCCGTCTTCTGTCCTGGGGTGTAATGCTTCAAACAGTCCGTACGTAAATTTTTTCCTGGGTGTCCAGTAGTAGTTTCCGATGCACCAGTGCATGTTTTCTGTAACCTTTGGACCGTCACATTGACGATGAAACACAGAGATCGCATAGATTTAAAACAACTGTCACAGTGCCTTTTTCGGTCCAGGGGAGTATTGCAGCAAACGGTATGCGCTTGTACCATTACTAGGTCTCCAGTAGTAATTTCCGAAGCAACACTGCAGGTTTACTGTAACACAAGTACATTGATATTGACGACGAAACACAGAAATTGCATCGGGATTGAATACAACAGGCACCATACCGACGATTGTCCAGGCGAGTAACACTTCAAACGGTCTGTGCTTGGAACCTTTCCTGGGAGTCAAGTACTTGCTACCGATGCACCACTGCAGGTTTATCGTAAGCCTTGGAGATTCACATTGTCGATGAAACACAGAAATTGCATCGGGATTGAATCCAACAGGTATCATGCCGTCATCTATCCTGGGGGGTTACGCTGGAAACTTCCTGTGATTGGAATATTTGGTTGGCGTGTAGTATTTGTTTCTGATGCACCACTGCATGTGTACTGTAACCCTTGGATCTTCACATTGACGCTGAAACACTGAAATTGCATCGGGATTGAATACAAGATGCACCATGCCGACTTCTGCGCAGGCGAGTGACGCTTCAAGCGGTCTGTGGTTGGAAGCATTCCTGTGACTCCAGTAGTAGTTTCCGATGCACCACTACAGGTTTATTGTAACCCTTCAACCTTCACATTGACGATGAATCACTGAATTTGCATCTGGTTTCAGTACAATTGGCACCATGCCGTCTTCTGATCAGGGAACGTGGCTTTTGATATACACTCCTGGAAATTGAAATGAGAACACCGTGAATTCATTGTCCCAGGAAGGGGAAACTTTATTGACACATTCCTGGGGTCAGATACATCACATGATCACACTGACAGAACCACAGGCACATAGACACAGGCAACAGAGCACGCACAATGTCGGCACTAGTACAGTGTATATCCACCTTTCGCAGCAATGCAGGCTGCTATTCTCCCATGGAGACGATCGTAGAGATGCTGGATGTAGTCCTGTGGAACGGCTTGCCATGCCATTTCCACCTGGCGCCTCAGTTGGACCAGCGTTCGTGCTGGACGTGCAGACCGCGTGAGACGACGCTTCATCCAGTCCCAAACATGCTCAATGGGGGACAGATCCGGAGATCTTGCTGGCCAGGGTAGTTGACTTACACCTTCTAGAGCACGTTGGGTGGCACGGGATACATGCGGACGTGCATTGTCCTGTTGGAACAGCAAGTTCCCTTGCCGGTCTAGGAATGGTAGAACGATGGGTTCGATGACGGTTTGGATGTACCGTGCACTATTCAGTGTCCCCTCGACGATCACCAGTGGTGTACGGCCAGTGTAGGAGATCGCTCCCCACACCATGATGCCGGGTGTTGGCCCTGTGTGCCTCGGTTGTATGCAGTCCTGATTGTGGCGCTCACCTGCACGGCGCCAAACACGCATACGACCATCATTGGCACCAAGGCGACTCTCATCGCTGAAGATGACACGTCTCCATTCGTCCCTCCATTCACGCCTGTCGCAACACCACTGGAGGCGGGCTGCACGATGTTGGGGCGTGAGCGGAAGACGGCCTAACGGTGTGCAGGACCGTAGCCCAGCTTCATGGAGACGTTTGCGAATGGTCCTCGCCGATACCCCAGGAGCAACAGTGTCCCTAATTTGCTGGGAAGTGGCGGTGCAGTCCCCTACGGCACTGCGTAGGATCCTACGGTCTTGGCGTGCATCCGTGCATCGCTGCGGTCCGGTCCCAGGTCGACGAGCACTTGCACCTTCCGCCGACCACTGGCGACAACATCGATGTACTGTGGAGACCTCACGCCCCACGTGTTGAGCAATTCGGCGGTACGTCCACCCGGCCTCCCGCGTGCCCACTATACGCCCTCGCTCAAAGTCCGTGAACTGCACATATGGTTCACGTCCACGCTGTCGCGGCATGCTACCAGTGTTAAAGACTGCAATGGAGCTCCGTATGCCACGGCAAACTGGCTGACACTGACGGCGGCGGTGCACAAATGCTGCGCAGCTAGCGCCATTCGACGGCCAACACCGCGGTTCCTGGTGTGTCCGCTGTGCCGTGCGTGTGATCATTGCTTGTACAGCCCTCTCGCAGTGTCCGGAGCAAGTATGGTGGGTCTGACACACCGGTGTCAATGTGTTCTTTTTTCCATTTCCAGGAGTGTAGATTGTCTAATCTGTACGGGTGGCAATCAGCAGGTGATGTTTGAAGTGATCACTATATCAAATATCTACAGATGCCCGTCGTTGAGTACTGGCCCGTATTCTGACTGGACCAGAGGTGATAATCTTTCAACAAATGGGCATGGGGCCTGAAGATGGCATAATATGTCACTGAAACTGTTTCATTAATTAAATAACAATTTGGAAATTTAGATGACTAAAAGTTGCTCAATTTGACATTCTGTGCATGAAGAAAAATGTTTTGTGGAAATTGTACAGATGCCACACTGCAGTTATAAGTGTTGAAAGGCACAAAAGGGGACAGTGTTTGTGAAGGTAGTGAGAGAGGACCAGAGTTTATCCACAATGCTGTTCAGAAGTTTAAAATAGGATATGAAAGAATAACATTGAGGGTTGTGAATGAATTTTAATTGTGTCAGTGACAACAACTGATTTGGAAGAACAGTTAAACAGAGTGATAATAAGATGAACAACAAAAGTGAAACAAGTGTAATGGAACGTAGTTCAATTAAATCAAGTGATTCTGAGGGAATTAGACAGATGAACCAAGACATTATTGTACAATAGGATACCATAAAAATAATATGTGGTATTCTCCCTTGATTGTATTTTAGACAACTGACTAAGGTGTTAGGTATTTTATCTAAAGATTTACAGTACAAGTTTTCTCTTCTCCAAATTTGTTGCACATGATCCAAAAGAGTTCATATGTAACACTGATATTTTTATAAGTCTTCTAGCTGGTTTGATGTTTCCCACCATAAACCCCTCTCCTATCCCAACTACTTCACCTCACAGTATAACTCACTCAATTATTTTCTGGACATGTTCCAATCTCTGCCTTCTCCTAAAGTTCTTACCTCTATAGCTCCCTCAAGTGTGATGGAATTTACTTCTTGCTCTCTTAACACATGACCTATCATTTTGTCCTTTCCTGTCATTGTTTCTGTGGTGAAACTCTTCATTTATTATCAATATTAGTTCACTGAATTTTCAACATTCCTATGTAGAACAACATCTCAAACACTTTGATTCTCTCCTTTTCTGGTTTTCCACAATACTTAATTGACTTCTATAGAATTCTGTGTTCCTTCTAAATTTACAACCCCCATCTCCTCCCAACTACCCTGACCCCCGCAGTTTTTTAGGACTTATGAAGATATGTTAACTGTGTCTCCAGTGTTATTTGATTGCATGTCTCCCAATACTTTGTTTAACTCTTTATCTTGATTGGCTCACCTATGTCTTGTAATTCTTCTTGTATCATGTCAACAGACAAATCCTACGCCACATAAATGCCTTAATGTGCTCTTTCCACTTATCAGCTCACTCCTCTGAGTTTAACAGTGAAATTACTTTTGCACTCTTAATGTTAGTTCCTTTGGTTTTGTTTTCACCAAGGGTTGCCTGCACCCATTTCACTTTGTCCTCTCTGATTTCCTATTTATTTTACACTTAAGTGACTTATATTGTTGTATTCCTGTCTCTTACTGCACATTTTTGTACTTCCTTACCTTACAAATCAATTTCAGCATTTCTTCTGTAACACAATGTTTCTTTACAGTTACCTTGCACATACTTAAATTTGTCTGTCCAACTTCTGTGATTGTCCTTTTCAGATAAATCCCTTCCTCTTCAACTGACATGCCTATTGCAGTATTCATTGCCAAACTATTTACTGCTTCAGAGAACTTCAAACACACATAATTCTTCTAAGTACCCCATTTCCTTCACCACTAACAGTTCTGGACAATTCTCTTAATCTTCAGTCTATTCATCATCATTACTAACTTGTGATATGAATCTATATGTGCTCTTGGCTACCTCTTGCAATCCAATACCCAATTTTGCAAAATATCTCAACATCATGTAATCCAGCTAGAATCTTCTCATGCCTCTAGGACTTTTACAAACATACCTCACCCTCTAGTAATTTTCAAATAGCATATTCATAACTAATAACTAAAACTTATAGAACAATTGACTTTGTGTTTTTTTTTTACTTTGTCACTCCTGTTGCCAAGTTAATATTGTTTTACAACTCGGCCTTCTATTACATCACCTACTACAGCATTCCAATCACTCATGATAATTAGATTTCCATCTTCCTTACATAAATATTTTGTCATAGACTTTCTCTCCCTCTCCGACATCAGATTGTGACATTAGCAGATATACCTGAACCATCACCATTAGTTTTTTACTGTTGATTCTGATGAGAATGATCTTATTATTGAACTGTTCTCTATACTGACCTGCACAGATCCACACCCAAAATCTGGGTAAGCACTTCTAGTGTACACCACACAGGTCATCAGATGCAGCTAGAAGTTCAAAAACAGTCTGAGGCTGCCACTCATGGATGCACGCAGAGCTTCTCATCCATGCACTCTGCTGGTCATCTGACAGATTTTAGAGACAGGATTGGCCAGCTCTAACTGAGTTACATTTACCTTGACATGTGTGTTACCTCACTGTTATTGTGCACCTCTCCATTGCTAGTGTCTCTATCATAACAAGTTGTGTTCTAGACTTAATAGAGTTTGTTGTTTCTGTCACCACATAGTCTTGTCTTGCAGGATTAGAACATTCACAGTGACTCATTCTCTGCCCTACATTTCTACTCATGACCAATTCATCTTACCAGAAATGCTTATTTTCTTCCTATTTCACTTCACTCACCCCAGCTACATCTAGATTGAGCATTCAAATTTCTTTTCAGATTTTCTAGCTTCCTTACCACAGTCAGAGTCCTGACATTCCATGCTTTGACTCACAGAATTATAGGAATTCACTAGATATTCATGTATTCTGACAAATTCATTTTGGCCAGGGGATCTTTGGTATTATCAGACTGCCTCTGCTTCTTACCTTTAGATCTTTGCCATGAATTGTTACAACTTATTGCATGAAAATGGACAATGAAACTATTTGACAACATATTAGTTGGAAAGGTATTTGCTATAACTACAAGGAATGACAGTATCTGAACAGAAGTATTGCACAGTGGCTTACGACACAGATCAGTCCTCACTTCTGTCTTGTTTAATTTAATTGTGTGTGATATATCTACAATACAGCCCACATACCTTGGCTATGCAGACAACTGGTCAACATCTATGCAACATAGAAGTTTGAAACAACTTCTAATCCACACATCTTCAGCCAATACATCCATAAAGGAAGGTTAAAATCTAACACAAATAAAACTGAAGTTGCATGTTTTCACCTGTCTAACAGACTGGCACACAGATCCCCTGATGTCTGTTTTCAGAGAGACAGACTATCACAACATGCATCCAAAATACCTTGGGACATGACACTGTATTTCAAGTAGCACTTAACACAAACACTTGGAAAGCTCAACATCACAAACAACATTCTGATCAAGCTGTGTAGTCTAATTGGGCAGCATCAGCAAACACTCTTCACTCAACAGCAGAGTACATCTACTGTGTGTCCATCTAGCAGAATAGTCCATATGTGAAAAAGATATATGTACAACTCAACCAAACCATGTCCACTGTCAGTAGGTGTATACAATCTATTTCCACACATTGGTTAGCTATATTATGTCATATTCCACCTCTTTATGTAAGATGGAAATGTGCACTACTGCACATATACCAGATGACTGTTGGTAACACCAAATTTCACATTGAAATATTGAATTATATATTCCCTGCGAATCAATTTTTATCGTGGCCAGGCTTCTTACAGAAAATGAATTTAATGCCACTGATAAATGGAAATGCTGCTGGCAACAAAAGTGTTCTCTGCCTAGCCTGAAACTGTCATGCACCCAGAAGAAAACTCCTGGAATTGACAAGCTTTGGGCAATTGATGGATTTGAATGGCACATGGAAGATGTGTACACAGGTTCCACAAGTGAGGCAAATCTTCATTACCATCTTGGGACTGTGGTGTGTGATAGCAGATAGCTGGTCATGTGCTATCAACATGTCCCACAAGGACCTACAAGGGTCATTTTGAAGAATTCGTGACAGTGATGGTTAGTGTGGTGAACTGTATAATAGAGCTCAGTATTCCCTTACACCTATTGCCATTTGTATCATGTTACACTTGAGAGTTGTGTTGAAATGTTGATATGTAGTAGTTTAGTAACATTTATATCAATAAAAAGTAATCAAATTTTGTCAAAAACATTTTTTTAAACCATTGACAGATAGCATTGAAATCGAGAAAAATTAAAATTGGGGAACAACTCCGATTTATTTAGAATGATCCAAGAAGGACGCATCAAATTGTTACAAAATGTGTACCAATTGTTTAATTATGACAAATTAAGCTATTTTTTTTACAAAATGTATCCTACCCGCTACAGTTTTTGATGGAGGGAAAGTGGAATTGTATTAAAATCTCATTAGGAAACTCTTCACAATTGCATTACTCACCTGACTGTGGCACTGCCATGGCCAAACTGTGAACTATGGCTCAGCATAAAGGTCAGTGCAATGTGATCAGACATCACTTCACTTTCAGATTGTGAACCGTAAACATCAACTGACAAAAGTAAATTATTCTTTAGTGAAACATGGTTCACTATCGTCCTACAGAGATTGTTGATATGATGTTAATTTTAGGTGAATGCCATAACAATTACACTGCAGCTGTGCAATTGTATGTTTCCCAAGCAGACGATATCCAAGTGAAAACAACTGTATGTTTCTCAAGCAGACGACATCCAAGTGAAAACATTATTCGGCACTCAACAAGGTTGAAATGGATACATGCACTGTCCACCTTGTCATCACGAATACAATGAAAATGACAGTTGTACCCTTACTGCTCTCGCCTGTGTTCAACTGGATCCCGAAATGAGTAGTCTTGTGATTCAGAGACAAACTGGAATACCAAAATCAACTGTTTTGAGTATTTTGAAGGCACATAAATATCATGCATATCATATCACACTGAAACAGGCATTAATGCTGAAAGATATGCAAATATGAGTGAATTTCTGCCAATGGGCCTTGGAAATGATAAGAGGTGACAATGGAAATGATAAGAGTTGACAATGATTTTATTAGATACTTTATGTTCACCAATGAAGCCACATTAAAAATGAATGGCGAATTAAATCATCATGGTTGTCATTATTGGTCCCCTGTTGATCCACATTGGCACAGACCCACTGACAATCAACACAAATGGTTGGTAATGGTCTGGTGTGGAATTTTAAGTCGTTACTTGATAGGACCACATTTTTTGACCAAAATGTTACTAGGGAATCTTATTTACAACTTATCCATGAAGATTAGTTGGAGCTAATGGAAGATGTTGATTTAGAAATTAGGCAACGGATGTGGTTCCAACAGGATGGAGCAGCTTCCAGCTATGCTAAAAATGTGTGGAAAGTTTTAAATTTACGGTACCGTGGTCAGTGGATAGGATGTGGCAGACTAAATTCAGAGGCCTCCACATTGACGAGACCTAACATCTCCATATTTTTTCTTGTGGGGTTATTTAAAAAATATTGTTTATTAAGGATGGCCAACAACCAAAAATGATATGGAGCAATGCATTCGAAGAGAGTGTGCAGCCATACCAAGGGATGTGCTGCTCAAAACTGTGGACAACTATTGCAGACAATTGACTTTGTACATTGAAGCAAATGGGGACAATTTTGAACAATTTCTTCATGTCTAATCTCACTAATTAAGCACCCCAAATTGTGAAAGGGAAGGGGACTCACACTAATGAAGCACCCCAACATGTGAGAGGCAAGGGGACTCACACCAATGAAACACCCCATTGGAGCATCATTCTACTACGTCCTTGTCATTGCTCCTGGGTAACGCTAAAAGTAAGATATAGTACATTTGGTACAAAAACAGCTTAATTTGGCATAATGAAAGAATTGGTGCACATTTTTTATCGATTTGATGCGTCTTTCCCGGATAATTCTAAATAAATCAGAGCTCTTCCCCAATTTTACTCTTTTCTCGATTTCAGTGCCATCTATCAATAGTCTAAAAAAATCTTTCAGATAAAACTTTATTACTTTTTTATGGAAAATCTGAATCTGCAATAAGAAATGGGTGTTTCCATTTAAGATTTAAAAGTTGCCTCCTGCCCCATCCAAGGGAGTGGGGGCTGGAGGTCACATGTAGTATCATTTGATGTCCCCCTTTGAGCTTATGAACTTGTCTTACCCACTATTTTTATCTGATGTATAGTTTTTGAGATAATCTCATCCAAAAATTCAGGTGGACCAACCTGTATGTATCATTTGATTGAAAATCTGTCAATGTATGCCTTACAATAAATTGGTTATTCCACATTTTTCTCATAGTTACCTTCCCTTGGCAAATGAGTAACTAATCCAGAATGTATTGCCAATGGTAAGTTCAATATGAACTGTAAATAAATTAGTTTCAGCAAAAACAACAAATTAAATTAAGTACCTTCATTCTTTCTGCACTCTGAAGAGTATAGTTTCCAGAATTGAGGTACACCCTTCCACAACTACCTCTTTATCTCATCAGGCACTCTTGAAAATATAAATAAAGACATATCAATAATTGGCCAGCCTTTGTGGCTGAGCTGTTCTAGGCGCTTCAGTCTGGAACCGCGCGCCCGCTATGGTCGCAGGTTCGAATCCTGCTTCGGGCATGGATGTGTGTGGTGTTCTTAGGTTAGTTAGGTTTAAGTAGTTCTAAGTTCTAAGGGACTGATGACCTCAGATGTTAACTCCCATAGTGCTCAGAGCCATTTGAACCATATCAATAATTACCATCAACACTCAGATCTTATCTAAACTGGAAAAAGAAGTACTGCTTTGCAGCACACAGAGACAAAAAGGAACACATGGTGACAAGTGCTTCAGATATAGAGTCCCTCAATTTAGCAAAAGGAAAGAGGGTTGTTGCAGAAAAGATTACACATGAATTGCATCAACCAGAACTCCATGCAAAGAAAGCACAGCAAGACTTTCTAGTTAGCTCATCCACCAATTTCACATGTTTGTTAATAGCAGAATAGGTGTGAGTAATCTGTAAAGAATAAATAAAGAATTAATAAGTCATCTCATGTCAAATCTTTTCATTTCACTCCTCACCTGAAACAACAAAACAATAGTGACACATGCCAAATGGGGAATGCAGATCACTCCTTGATACCACTAGCACTAGGAGGGCACCAATAAACCCAAATTTTATATACTAATAACAATTATTATCATCATCATAATCTTCGTCCACTTTATAACACTGATTTTTTTATATTTAGTTTTTTTCTTTTGTGCACATTTTGTGTCCTCTTTAGTTTGAATACAGATTTCTGTTTTATTAAGCTTGCTAGCATCTATACTTCATTTTAAAATTAAACTTGGTCTCCTGCCAGTGTTTTGTTTTTGCGAGTAGAAGACAAAATTCAGTGAACATTTGAGAAGAAGAATTTGGACTATTATATACATCCCACAAAAAGCTACAGAATTGTAGAGTCCAATTAAATTGATTACTATGTGCCAAGTAAGACTAAAGAAACATGACTTAGGTGTGGCTGGTTCTCCAGAAGTGTGTGTGTGTGTGTGTGTGTGTGTGTGTGTGTGTGTGTGTGTGTGTGTGTGATTTGATGATGAGGAGAGATGAAGAAAGAGGATTAAATATGGTACCAATTCATAACTTACTCCTCTCTATTAGTACTGACAGGGCTACCAAACTTCAGGGCCCCATCTGACAGATGAATTACTATCAACAATGTACTCATTCCTCACACTGTAACACACTGTGAAGAGGTTTGGAACTTAATCTGGGACAGTGACTGAAAAAACTGATGATCAGGATATTTATGCCAACATTTCTACTCTCCATGGTGCTCAAACACTGGAAGTGAAAATTTCATACACCACCAGGATTCAAGTTGGTTTCTCTGAATTGAGCAGCACCACACAGCACAAGTGTATTCAACGATGAAGGGAAGTCTGACTAGCTGTCAGCTTGCACAAAAAATTCTCACCTTTGAAGAGTACCTAAGTAATATTGCCCCTCTATAATAGCTGCTTCTGATGTATACAATCAGAGGCAAGTAAAATGAAGCACCACAAAGAAATTATCTGAATGGCACAGAAATCAGTGGATTTAATGTACATATACAGATAAACAACTGATTACAATTTTAGAAAAACTGTATGATTTATACCTGAAAAGAGCTTCACAAATTGAGTAAGTCAGTAGTGCATTGGTCCAACTCTGACCCTTACAGAAAGAGTTTTCAGCTTGTTATTGGCTGACAGAGATGTTGAATATCCTACTGAGGGATACCATGCCAAAATCTGGCCAAGTGGTGTGTTTGGTCATCAAAATCCCAAGATGGTTTGAGTGCTGTGCCCATAATGCTCCAAACATATTCAAGTCAGAAGAGATCCAGCGATCTTGCTGGCCAAGGTAATGTTTGCCAAGCATGAAAACAAGCAGTAGAAACTCTTGTCATGTATGAGCAGACGTTATCTTGATGAAATGTAAGCCCATAATGGCTTTCAACAAAATGGGGCATTCAATATTGTTGTGTACCACTGTGCTGTAAGGGTGCTGTGGATGACAATGGAAGGGGTCCTGGTATGAATAGAAATAGCATACCAGACCACTACTGGTTGCTGGGCTATATGTTAGTGACAGTCAGGTTAGTATATCACTGCTGCCTGCACCATTTCCTGACAAGTCTTCTACCTGGAATCTTATTGACTGGAGTAGAATTGTCTTCAGTGATGAGTTCTGCTTTGAAGTGAGCCCCTATGACCAGAGTGTATTATGACATACATGATCAGCAGAGACAGCGAGTCTTGTTTGCGCTTCAACATAGACTGCTTCCATTATTTTGAGATTTCTTTCAAGCAGGCCAAAAATGAATGCCATTCTGCTAGCCTTAATCCTCACCCTTAAGATCTTATAATGGACAGTATCTTCAGGTAAATGGATCACACCAAACCATAAAAAAACCAGCCATGGTCTAAGTGGGACCATGGTTAATCATAACAATGGTGTAATATTTAGGACCTGTCTATTCCACATGGTCTACCACTGAGGAACTTATTGCAAAATCTTCATTTGAAGCCACACGTGTTTCTGGCTAAACTTAACTGCCTTAAGTTAAAGTATCATTTAGAACCATGACATGTCTTGCCTTTTATTACTAGAAACTCAAATGGGAAGTGTTTTATTTTATTTTTTAAATATAATAAAATATATAATTATAAATATAATAAAATATAATAATAATCACATAAATATAATCTACACCAGTTGAAAATGTTAAAATTTTTATGTGCATTACTTCAAGATCTAATAAAATCGCTAATTTTTTATATAGAAGGCTATGGATTGCTGTGTTATAAAGGTTAAATTATGTGTTTGTATTGGCTATGTCCAGAAGAGGATTGGCACCAGGTTAAGGAAGTTGAAACAAAGTTTGAGAGTAAAGAAACTTTCTGATCGTAACACCATAAGAGGCAGGCTGACAGACAAAATCTTTGATGACTACAGCAGTATTATGGGATGGCCATTAGAAATAATACTGAGGATTTGTTGAAAATGAAGCAGGCAGTATAGGCTATTTTCTTCCACAGACTGTCAACTGATAAATAACCAGTACACCACCTTAGCCCTCCTGGACCTGATTCATGGTGCAATTACTGCAATGGCTAGTACTCAAACAGTTCATACAGCCATAAACATTCCATCCCGGCAGCAGTCATGGATATCATAAAACCCATTAACAGAGACCTGGCAAATCCTGAATTACTGAAGAAGTGTCTGCATAGTCAGACTCAAAATCCCAATGAGTCGTTCAGTAATCTTATATGGACTTGCTTACCAAAAAATGTTTTTGTTGGAATGAATACACTAAAGTAGGGGGCAAGTGATGTTGTTATTTCTTTTAATGATGGCAACATTGGTAGGATGAAAGAGCTACAGCATATGGAAATTAATCCTGGAGCAAACTGCATTAGAGAACTTGAACGGATGGACAAGATTTGCATTGATAAAGCAGATATGCAGCACAGTTGGCCACTAAGGAGTCCAGAAAGAAGAAAAGATGAAAGAACTTGGAAAAATATCAAGAGTGTGATATACAGTATGGTGCAGGGTGCTTCTGTATGACCAAAAATAAAAAAAAATTGCATATTTTAAGTGAGTTACTGTATTTTGAAACCTTAGAAGTCATTCCTGAAAATTTACATTTTCTGTTGCAGTTTTCCCTAAATCTCAGAAACCACTTTGAGTAGAGTATTCAAATTATCAGAGAGTAATAACATACATATTCTGAACCTACTGAACTAAAAGAAGAACATAATGTTACGTATAATTAAAATTATTTAAGATAATGTACAAGACAAGTAAACAAAATTTTAAATACTGTATTTGTAATGTAATTAAAAATTTAATGTAATTAAATGTAATGTAATTAATGTAAATGTAATGTAATTAAAAATTGTTTTTCCGAAAGCAGTGGCTTAAATGCAATTATTGTCGTTCAGTAGACTCAAAAGATACAGTTTGATGTCCTGTAAAAGCTCCATGTCAATAGCTACAGGGAAGCCTTGTCACTATATTTAACATTGTCAGGATAGGCCATTCCAACTCCCCTTTTGCACACTCCTCAGGACTCACAAAATACAACTGCAAGTGACATTCTGTAGACACCAGTTTGGAGGACATGCTAAAAACTGAAAAGTCGCCAACAAATTCCAAACAACGGTTTGGACACCTTTATGTGCACATATTCTGTGTATTATAAAAGCAAATGGCATCACACTCAAACCACTCCCCAGATGGGCACCATTTTTCAGAAGAAAATTGTTGGAAAGGTAACATTTTATAAAGGGTATTGACAGCCATGAGATTCTGTATAATACTCATAACTGCTCATAAAAACCTATTTGTGATATTATCCTCAAATTTCTATCTCTGACTAACATTGCAAGTTATCTGAATGTCTAAAAAGACTTATCAGACATTGTGCCAGTAGGCAGAACACATTTAGGCAATTTTTGTGTTGACAGCTCTGGTTTTGTAAGGTTGTTAACAGTTTAGTGGTACCTGTTGAACACACAGTGGAAGAACACAATTGCATCAGAAACACATATTTCATGGAAAACAATTAAGATGGGCTGCTTGGCAACCTGCACTACTGACAGCACAGTGAGCAGCCATCATCTGTATACCACTGTACTTAAATGTGGTATGGGTAACACAAAGACAGACAGACTGACCATCAAACGACAATACCAACTTGAAAGTTTTGCCAGTTCATCATCAGCATGTAGACTGGTCATATTGACCCTTGTGGCTGAGATTTAGAGACACTGTTATCTATACTGAGAAACATTTGATGACAGTTCTATCGAGGCTCAGCACTGCTCACATACTCGCTAAACACTGCAAGTCATTGCAGACTAGTGTACCATGAGCAGAGTTACCAGTCTCTTTACTGTCGTGAGAGTGCTTCTCAGATGTCAGTATTTCACCCAGGAGAAAGAACAGAGTGAAGAAACTCGGGCAACAGCTTAAAATTTCCAAACATATCGAGCTCCTGCCCCAACTGTAGATCACTACAGTATGATCAGTTAGAGAGTGATAAGCTGGACCCTAGTCCCCACATTTTTAACTACTTCTCATTTGGTGGCAATAAATTGCAGAATTTTAAGTATCTGAAGGTACATTAGTGGGAGAGGGAGGTGAGTTACACAACATCAAACAGGATAATGTTTAATAACTGAGATGTTCCCAACAACTGTCCTTTATATATGGATGACAACCATAACATAGGCCAAATTCAGGAACAGACCCCTGGGAACTACCCACCTCCGGATATATGGCACGCAGTTGCCAGAAGAGTTGATTGGCACCTATGGGTCATCTGAATCCCTCTGACCCAGAACAAGTTACAAAACCTGCTCTTCAGCATATAATCTTGTCCCACTACCCTTCTAAAGTTAACCTTCCATCAGCATAGCCTCCATTTTCCTACACGGTATATTTCACTGAAAGTAAAGTGCATATAAGACTACTACAAAAATATGAGAAAGTAGCTGAATAGTACTTAAATTAAGGAGTGGAAATACTAGTATTGCTGACAGACACATATTACTGTCCTAGCTTTCTGAACTATTACTTCTTTCTTCAGGGATGGGACTTGCAGAAGTTGGGAAGGTTGGAAATGTGGGTCAATCAAATGAGGACAACCTGTTATGAACATGATGAGACAAAAAGATGAAGAGGGTAGGAAAAGGAAGGGGGATGTTGTCAGAGAGAGTACATCACTGGTAACCAGTGTGCCTGATTCACTACAGAGATGATGACAGAGTGAGAAGTAATAATGGATTATGTGGGAGAGACAGAGTAGTGCATTTACAAATGTGGAAAAAAATAGAGACAAAGGGTGGGGAGGGAGAAGACCAAAGCCAAAAAAGTGAAAGGGATAAAGAAAATAATAAGACATAATAAACAGAAAAAAATGTGTAAAATACAATTAACAGATGATAATGAAAATGATGGCACTAATATGTTAACAGAGGTTAAGTCTTGTAAGATATCAGTATGTAGGAGTGTGTTGGGAGGTAAGTTCCCACTTCCAGAGGTCAGGGAAACTTGTCAGGTAGGACGATCTGTGTACCCAATAGACCTCGGTGCCTGCAACAGCACATGAGCTGTTTGGATTGACCCTCTCGGTACAGGTTATTATGGACTCCAGAGATGAGAACTCTTCCTCCCACACATCTTTGAAACCCTATGGCTTAGTTTCCATTAGCACTTCCCCTTTTTTAACATCATCATCATATCCATTGCATCTCATTATTTCCTTTACTGTTCTAGCCTTTTTATTTTCAGCTTGCCCTCCCTTTCTCTATCTAACTCTTCTCCCTCCCCCTCCTCCCCCCTCCATTTGTTAATTGTAATACTCTTTCTTCTTCTTCCTCTTAATCTGTTTTCTTTTTTTAAGCAGTGGAGCTCATATCACTGTGTATACAGAGAAGGCTACAAAATCAAAAAATTACAGCAGTCATACTTTTAGGGGTAAATATGACCTATCCAGAGTATACAATTATGGAAAATGAAGGTATTGTATTTTCTACCTATCATAAAGATGACACATTGAGTTGCAGACAAGCAAAATGAAGAGAGTTACTCATTTTGGGTTTGGACAAAGCCTTCTTCAGAAAAGCACACATGATCCACACATTACCACTCTCTCTTGCTGCTACAGCACCAATGCAACAGACACATTGATTGAAAGTAGCAGTCCAGAATGGGGAACAAAAGGGGTTGAAATAGCAGGGTACAGGTGTGGTGAGAGAACAGTACTGTCTGACAGAGCAGGCAGAGTCTAGATGGCAGCAGGACAATGCAGCCAGAGACAGTATCTGGAAGCTGTGGGGGAGTAAGTGGGGAAGGATTGGGTAGTAAAGTGGAATGGGAAGGAGAGGAGCAGAGAGGGGGAAAAAGAATGGTGGGTCCATTGGCAGAGAGCAGCACACAGTGAAGGTGATGGGACACAAATAGGGAGGTGGTGTGGGACAGATGCAGAAAAAACTGTTGGTAGATTGTGTGGGAACAACAAGTTATAGTAGATTGAGGCCAACATAATTTTGAGTGTGGAGAAAGTGTTGAAAGGATAACTAGCATCTGTACAGTTCTGGACAGCTGGTGTTGGAGGGAATGATCCAGATGGCCCAAGTTATGAAGCACCCACATAAATCAAGCACGTTATATTCTGTTACATGTTGTTTGACATGGTGTGCCACATAGCTCTTGGCCACAGCTCATCAGTGGCCATTCATACTGGCTGACAGCTGATAGATAGTCCTTTGAATATAAAAAACTATACAGCGAGTGCAGCAGAGTTGGAATATAACAAAGCTGATTTCACATGTGGCCTGCCCTCTGATTAGTTGGAAATATCCTGTGACAGGACTGGAACTGGAAGCATCGTTTTGGTGGATTGGACAGGTTTTGCACCTAGATCTCCCATGGAGATACTATAACCGTGGAGAGGTGATGAGATTGGGAGTATCAAGGGGGTGAAGTAGGATGTTGTGGAGGTTTTATGGGAACGGAACACTACTTTAGGAGGGGTAGGAAGGATGTCTGTTAGAATGTCTCTTGTTTCAGGGCACAATGATAGAGAATCAAAGCACTGTAGAAGAGCTACATCTATCATCATGCCCTGAAATGAGGTACTTTCTACCCAAAATCCTTCCTACCCATCCTAAAATGGTGTTCCATTACCCACTCTACCTCTGCAACATCTCAGTCCATCACTATGCCACCCCCAATCCCAATCCTTGCCACAGGGGCCATAGCCCTGTGAAAGACCTAGGAGCCAAACCTGCCCTATCCATTCCATCCAACGACCAAGCACTTCTAATTCCAGTACTAACACAGGCTGATGCCCCCCCCCCCCCCTCCCGCTGCCTCCATGACCCTCTCATCAGAGGGCAGCCACATAGCCACATGTGGAAATAGCCTTATTACATATCAGCTCTGATGCAATCATTGGACAGATTTTTATATTGATAAGATTACCAACCAGCTGTCAACCAAGATGAACGGCCACTGCCAAACCATGGCAGAGAGCTAAGTGGACCACCCAGTGAACAACATGCAGCTATGCAGCTGAGTGTAACGTGTTCGACTTATGTAGCTGCTTCATATCCTAGACCTCATACATGCTCCCCCTCTCCCACTGCCTACCACCAGTCTTTCTGAACTGAGCACTGAGTTTCACAACACAATCTCCACTTCTGAAATTATCCAAGTGTTTCCTCTTCTGAAGAAGGCTTTGATCAAATGCATTATGTGCAACTATCATTTTGGTATAGACTTTCAATCACTGGACTACCTCATATGCAACAAAAACTTTTTTTCCTGAATTTCACTAACACTTATCTTCCCAATCATACTGTAATTTCTGGAGGAGACTTCAAACATCCAGAAATCATTTGATAAAATCATCATTTTGTAATTTGACAGTGTGACACATCATCCTATGAAACACCACTAAGAGCCCACGCATGATGTAAATATATATTTTACTAGATAGCATTACACAGCTCTCACCCTTTTGTCACTACAACTGTCTCAAATTCACAGAGTCTCAAATCCTAAAGTACTAAGGTCAGCAAGAACTAGCAGGAAGCTCTACATATCCAATAAACTAGATAAAGAGGCTGTTGTGTCATATCCCCAATAGGATCTCAAGACAATCACCTCTGGGCTGGAACACTTAGAAAGACTGATGTTTAGAAGGAAAGTCAACCATGCACTGGATATATATGTATCTAGTAGAACCATTCTCAATAGAGGGACCCTTGATGGTATGCAGTCACTGTAGAAAAACTTCTAAACAAACAGTTTGCTGCATAAACATCTAAAATAAAGCTCAGGGCTAGAAATAGAGAGGTACTGCCTTCAAAAACAGCCATAGCTGAAGCTTACAGAAAAATCTCGCACAAAACCAACATAAATTTTACTCATCCATGAACACTATTAATGGCACCAATGTTAGTACCCAGAGACTGATAGATGACACAGGAATGGAAACTGGGTTAATAAAGCAAGGTAAAATAAAACTCCAGGACCCAGTGGAATTCTTGGACGAACCTATACAGAATTTGCATCTGAGTTAGCTCCTGTTTTAGCTATTATTTACTGTACATCCCTCAAACAAAAAATGTGTGACCAGATAGAGAAAGAAAGCACAGGTCAAATGTGCCCTGAGAAGGGCAGCAGAAGTTACCTACAAAAATGATATCCAATCTACCAATATCCATCTGTTATAGAATTCTGAACTCAAACATAATGATGTATCTCAAAGAGAATGTCCTCCTACATATCAAACAGCATCCATATAGTGACTGTGCTAACATCAATTTCTCCTTTTGTTGCATGATATCCTGAAAGCCAGGGACCATGGCAATCCTGTGGATGCAGTATATCTTGAGTTCTGAAAAGCATCTGAATTTCTACCCCATTAATGTTTGTTAACAGAATAAAGACTGTATGGGATATCAAACTAAATTCATTTCTGCACTGATGATTTTCAGATAGGAAAGGAGGAAGAAAGCTGTACAAATATCCAGACATATCTTGATAATATTTCAAAGTGGAACAACTACTGGTAACTTGTAATGAATGTTCAGAAATGTAAAATTGTGCATTGCACAAAACAAAAAATGGTATACTATGACTACAAGAGTCATTGCAGAAAATGGGAATCAGTTAATCCATGCAAATATCCGGGTGTAGCAGTTTCTTGGGATACCAAATGGAATGCACACCAGGCTTAATCATAGGTACGACAGATGGCAGATGTTACTTCACTGGGAGAATACTAAGAAAATGGAATCAGTTTGCAGAGGAGACTGTGTACAATTGACTTATCTATTCCATGTTCAGATACTGCTCATGTGTGTGGCACCATGCCAGGACTAACATACAATATGGAATGTATACGAATAACAATAGCATAAATTTTTTCAGGTTAGTCTAACTCATGGGAGAGAGTCACATGTATGTTGGAAAATCTAAATTGGTATGCTTTGAGATAGATATCATCCACCCTATGAAAGTCTTCTTATGTAGTTTTGAGGCCCATTCTTCAGCTCCCTATGTATCACAACAGCAGGGACTGTAGAGACAAGATTAGTTTAATTAAAGCACAGAGGCATTCAAGTGGTCATTCTTTCTGTGTGTCAGACATGATTTGAATGGGAAGAAAACTTAATGTTACAATGTTAAGTTTCCTCTGCCATGCATATCACAGCAATTTGAAAATGATGTGAAATTGCAAATAAAAGTTTCAATTTCAGTTGCACTTTTTATTTTAGGAGCAACTCCCCACTGAACAGGACACACATGATGCCAATTTCACTCACTTTGTATTAAAGTGTCTGATTAAGATAAATTCATTTGCAGTGATTATATTTTTATCTTTATCTGTATCTGAATGAGGCATGACTTATTTGCAGAAGTATGGAAAACTGGCAGAAGCTGACCTCATAGATTACCAGTCTGATTCTGGAGAAATGTAGGAACACATGAGGCAAAACTGACCCTAAGACATATATTAGACTATAGGGAAAAGAAAGGCAAACCTATGTTTATAGCATTTGTAGACTAAGAGAAAGCTTTTGATAATACTGATGGGAAGAGTCTCTTTAAAATTCTGAAGGTAGCACCAGCAAAATACAGGGAGCTAAGGGCTATAGCCAAGGGGCAGGACAGAGAAACAGTTGTTGAGAAGGGAGTGAGACAGGGCTGTAGCCTACCCCTTACATCATTCAATCTGTACACTGAACAAGCAGTAAAGGAAACCAAAGAAAAATTTGGAGTAGGAATTGAAGTTCATCAAGAATAAATAAAATCTTTGAGGTTTGCCAGTGACATTGTAATTCAGTCAGAGAGAGAGAGCAAAGCACTTGGAAGAGCAGCTGAACAGAATGTACAGTGTCTTGAAAGAAAGATATAAGTTGAACATCAACAAAAGCAACAGGTGATGCTGAGAGAATTAGATTTGGTTATGACCTACTTAAAGCAGTAGATGAGTTTTGCTGCTTGGGCAGCAAAATAAATGAGATGGAGAGGACATAAAATGTAGACTTGCAATAACAAGAAAAGCATTTCTGAAGAAAAGAAATTTGTTAACATTGAACATAGATATAATTGTTAGGAAGTCTTTCCTGAAAGTATTTCTCTGGAAGGTAGTTATGTACGGAAGTGGAACATGGACAGTAAACAGTTTGAACAAAAAGAGACTAGAAGCTTTTGATTTGTGGTGCTACAGAAGAATGTTGAAGTCTAGATGGGTAGATCAGGTAACTCATTAGGTGGTACTGAATAGATTTGGTGAGACAACAAATTTGTGGCACAACTTGACCAAAAGAAGAGGTTGGTTGATAGGACACATTCTGAGACTCCATCGGGTCACCAAAGGGGAAGAGAGAGAGAGAGAGAGAGAGAGAGAGAGAGAGAGAGAGAGGGGGGGGGGGGGAGGGGGGGGGTTAAATCTTAGAGGAGGGCCAAATGATGAATACAGTAAGAAAATTCAGAAGTATGTAGGTTGCAGAAGTTATCCAGAAATGAAGAGGCTCACACAGAATATAGTAGCACATACAGCTGCAGCAACCAGTTTTCAGACTGAAGACCACAACAACAAGATCACCATAATGAGGTACTGGGATGCTTTTGAGGTACAATGAGTAAGTGGTTCACTTGCCAGTTAACTGAAAGAATTTGGAGTAACGTGTTAGATAGAAGAAGTTTCATCATGATAGTATCTTGAGTTGATGGGGACAAATTACTTATGTTGTTCAATAGAATTGAACTCCAGAACCACTCTGGTTCTTGTTCCATATAACTGAACTTCCACTTTACACTGCTAAAGTAGAAAAAGTACTCTTTTTGTATGATGCAAGCATCATAATGCAAGCTGCAACAACAGGTGCAATGAATGAAATGTTACAAGGTCTCGTTAACTGATTCTTGGTAAAGAGTGTATCACATAACTTATGAAAGATACAGTTCATTCAGTTTTGTAAAAATAAAGGCACATCCTTGCAGTGAAGAATACAGTATATTAGGCAAGAGAACCTGCAAACCTGGCTGTTCAAAATTACTGAGTGCACTTACTGGTTGTAACTTTAATAGGAAATCACATGTAGATGTTGTCATACCCCTGTCTTCAGCGACTTAGCTCTGTGTCATTTCAGGTTTTGGTGATGAAAGCATTAAAAATTAGCTTACTTTACATACTTCCATTAACTGATGCTAAATGAAATAATTTTCTGGGACAATTCCACACAATACACAAGGTATTCCACAGAAATGTGTAGTAAGAATATTATCTGGTGTAACTGCCTATATAGGTGAGATGGCTAATGTACGCCTGTGTAGTGGAGCTTAACTCTGAGGTATGCTGGTTTGAATCCTGGTGGTGGAGAAAATTTTCACTGTTAGTGTTTGGCCAGCAAAGGCAGAAGAGGTGGTGGCATGAAAGTTTTGCACACACATATTTGTGCTAAATTCCTACATTAAATTCCAAACACTGTCACCATCACCACTATACAATGCAAACATGACACCATACTATGCATATTTCCATTACACTCACCTACAATCTATAAATCCAATACTGACACAGCTCCCACATACCAACAAAGAAAGATGTCAGTATGCATGGAGGAGAAACACCCTTTCAGACAGGCAGCTGAAACCAGTCTATGGGATATCCCAGCCAACAATGAAATATGACATACTCATTTATATCTCATGGCTATCCTTGAATTTTATGTAGGCACTATTTAAAAAATTTAACTGACTAACAAAAGCCTCACCACACATTTATTCTTATGAAGTCTGTGTGCAAAGTTAGGTACAATTTTTAGAAAAGTAGCACCTTTCATAAATATTTCACTAGAAACAAGAATGTTCTCCACCAGCTACAATTTAACCTTAGTCCAGCACAGAAAGGAAAAAAGTATGCATCTGTAAAAATATTTTATCACCTCTTTCATGAATTATAGATACTGGTAAAGAATGAATGTTTTAAAACAAATTGAAATAATTTCTACTTGAATACTTCTATTTCATAGATGAAATTCAGAAGTAATATTACCTGTGAGTGGATAGTAGCGATACATTTATGAAAATTTGTTAGGAATTTAAAAAAATTTCCAGCATGTAGCCACATTTCCAACACATAAATGTATCTCATTTCAAATATACTGACATGTACTACATCATGGCAAGCTCTCACAAAAGTGATTCACATATCACATAAGAATATGTAACCAAACTGAGCTTTGCAAGACTTTCTCCTCACAACACACAGACCCTCTGAGTCTGTGATCTGTGTGTTACCCCGTTTTACCAACCTTCCCTAGCTCATATCTCATTCCCCAAGGAAGAAGAAACATACAGTTCCAAACCCTAGGTTTTTTAAGTTTAGTATTATTAGCAGTACCAGTACTGCGTTACACTGTCAGAAAAGCACATGGTGGATAAGCTAACTATAGAGATCAAACCCCAATGTGTCAGTTGCAGTAGATACATCAGTTAGGAATTGCTAGGAAGTGATATCAGCAGCCATCTTACACCAGCACAGAAGAGGCATCATGAAATTTTAATCATTGTATTGTGCAAGCTTACCCTTCAACAGGTTTTGACAGGTAGGAACATTTACTAGATCTGTCACTGTGAACACTAGGGCTAAACATTTGGAAAGTGAAAAAGCTGGTGCAATATTTAAAATATCCGATATGCTAAATTCAGATCTTTGAAGATAATATATTCCTACCAATTGCCTTACTGTTTATGATGTAGCTTTTCCTTGGAAATGAAAGACAAGATATATATACTAAACACATGCACTCAAAGCTAACCAAATATTGCTTGAAGTCTCAGTGGGTTTGTGACTGGGAAAATTCTAACCCAATAACTGGCCAACTTTATAGAGGTAAAGCTGCTTCTACAAAAGAAACTAATGAGGGCTACAGGGTAATAGAAGATTTATGACACCATTTCAAATGTACCAGCAGAAATATGGTCAATGCCAATTTTTCCATGACTCTGCAATTAGCAATGTTGTTGACAATTTTGAATATGACCATAAGTGGTACTGTAAAAAGAAACAATTCCTCTATACCCCAAGAACTGCAACCTTCCTCTTAATGCCAAGAAATGCTATCTATATTTGGATTCAGTGAAGATAACACTTCTCGGTATCAAAACATCCAAACAAGAAGAAAGCAGTTCTAAGGTTATCGATAACACATTATGACGCATCCATTTCTGGCTCTCTTTCAAAGCCAGATGTTGTACATTATTACAAAAGCACAAATGGGGCATTGGCAATATGGACAAGTTGTGTTCTCAGTACAGTGTGAAAAGGGAAACAAAGCGATGGCCCTCAGCATTTCTTACACCAATATTCATATTGTTTGCTTATCAGCATACATTATTTACACAGGAAGCAGTTCTCAAAAAAAAAAAAATGTGACTCATGGATCCAAACTATTTCTACTGGACCTGACAAAATATTTGAAAATGCCTTCCATTATCTCTATATCATCGAATTCTAATTTCTTGAGAAAGTTTTCCATGAAATCAGATTTGAGTGCATGGTAAGAGGACTTCTAACTCTGGTTCCTGAGTGAGTGGAGACTCAGCCAAAATGATATGCTTCTGGACAGCTGAAAAATAATAGAAAAACAAGAAAAAGTTTCAAGAAATGTAGAAACCCAATACGTAGTGAGCATTGCATTATAACAACGCTGTGTGGGCTCTGTGAACAAACAATAATTCCAAGTTTATCTTTCCAGTACAACAAGCAGTAAGCTTTAGTAGCTATATAATATAATGCAATTGCTGTATTTTGAATACATTAATGACTAGAACTGCTGTATTATTATTTGGTCACCTCATAAGTAATGAAACTACCAATATATTACATAAAATAAAGTATTTCATTTGCAAAATTTACACCTGCTCAAATGGAATTATGTTGTTACTTGTGTAACCCAAATGGTATTAGTGAGTGCACTATATTCCTGTCCATCATAAATTCTCTTCTTTGAAAGTATTTAAATTATGCTTTTATTATGACATTTACATATGTGTCAATGATGAATAACCTAAGGTTTGTGTATACTAGCTTTAATACATTTGATAAATTGCACTTATAGTCAGAAAGGTTGCCCAGGTTACACTGGTAGCCCACTTTGGACACAATGGTTTATATACAGCGTATAAGTGCCTAACACCATGAAGTTACATAGTTTTCAGGAGATACTCAGAAGTTCACAACTACTCCTCATATCATGCTTTCTTACAAATAGCATATTCTAGAAGTTGGTGTCAGTGTTTTGTGATACATTTTATATGTTATGATAGCAACTGTTCCTTATTCTTTCATCACAACAAATGCTGCCATCAAATTTGACAGCACAAATTTACTGGTTTCATTTCTCAACAGCTTTTTGAACCACCCGTCTTGCACAGTTCATATTAGGCATTTTAAACTGTGTGTTCTTCATAGCTTACAAAATTTCTCTGTGGAAAATCTTGATGTATGAACAGTGTTGTGCTGTCTTTTCATTGGTGTTCCTCCATTTTTGGGACAGAGCAAACCAAAGTACCCTAACAAAAAACGGTTTTACAGTATACAATCAAAAACAAATCAGCTTATCTACTTGTAATGTTTACAGTTTAACTGCTAGTGTTTGCCATAAACAGCATATCACACTTGGCAAGTGAACTTTTGAGTTTCAGTATGAGGATTATTCTTAATTACACTTTAGACCCTAACCTTGACTACAGAAATGGAAACAGAACTTGTTGCCCTATTAGTTTAGTATTTTATCAGCCATTTCAGTGACTGTATGCACCACTTCATTCTTCAAATGTGTTAGAGTTTGGGCTTGCTCAAGAAATAGCTCAGCTGTAGTAACATTATTCTTGTCAATAATATAACTGAAAATTAGCAACATTATACAGTGTTTGGCAATACTATTCCCATGTACTTCCTGGAATAGCAGAGAATTATCCTGCTAAATTAATTTGTCGTTAATCTCGTCACCTTGTGTAACTATTCTCAACGATTTTAAGTTAAAGTGCTACTAAATTTATGTTTTTGAGTTCAGGAGAGTTATTTGAAACAAAACTTAGTACTAGTTTCATTTTTAATGTTGCACATCCCTCTTGGCTTTCACTATGGTTATGAGAAGGGGCACATGCTGCAGGGGCTCACTGGCTGCAGTTAATGTGTTCACTTTGTGAAGAGAATGGTGTTTCAGCAGTCTGTTCCTGATTCATTGGAGATTTAGTATGAAACTTCCTGGCAGATTAAAACTGTGTGCTGGAGCGAGACTCGAACTCAGGACCTTTGCCTTTCACAGGCAAGTGCTCAAGTTCGAGTCTCGGTCTGGCACACAGTTTTAATCTGTAAGGAAGTTTCATATCAGTGCACACTTGGATGTAGAGTGAAAATTTCAGTCTAGAGATTTAGTATACTTTTTCTGCTTTTTACTAATTCTCTGACTGAGTTACTACCAACCAGATAAAAAACAACTAGGAAAATCTGATGACGTAACAGTAGTTTTTCGTGAATATACAACTTGACTGATTAATGTGTGACTTCAAACAATTTATCAACTGGGTTTCTGTGTACATCTACATCTATTATCAGTTTTCAAAATTTCTGTGATAGTCTTAAAATGCTACTTGAGTATAAGAACAAACTGGATGTAGATGACAATTTCAAAGTCAGAAATGCATATGAATTCTCACCTCAGGTCCAGCTCAACAGCTAGACTGATTATAAGAAATAGTGCTTCAGAATTTGGTTGCAGATGAAGAACTAGTTTGGTGGTGGTGGTGGGGTGTGTGTGCATAAAGAATAACTAAATGAACATATCTGCAGTCTCAACTACCTTCGTGGACAGCTTTCTTCCCATGCTTCCAGTGTCAATGTTTCAGTTGTAGGGAAGTAATTATTGTTAATCTATTTTCCTTATTGGCATGTTTGACAGCTATACAGGTGGCCATTGTGACCACTTGCCAGGCTGCCAGGTTTATGTGATGGGTCAAGAAGAGATGAATAGTGGGGTGAATGGACATTGTGAATCAGAAGTGTAGGCAGAGGAGATATAGATGGTGGAATGTCTGATGTGTACAGGGGAAGAGAGAGAGAGAGAGAGAGAGAGAGAGAGAGAGAGAGAGAGAGAGAGAGAGAGAGAGAGAGAGAGGGAAATGAACAGAGATGGGGGAGGAAGAGATGGATATGTCAGGGGCAGATAGGATAGATGGGGGGGGGGGGGGGGCAGGGACCAGATGCAGACAGAGAGAGATAGAGAGAAGGAAGTGGACAGAGCTGGAGAGGAGATGACAGACAGAGGAAAGGGTGGAGGAGGTGGACAGAGGGAAGAAGGAGGAGGTGGACAGAGGAGGAAGGAGGAGATGGATGTATAGGGGTGGGAGCATAAGGTGGTCAAAAATGGAGGAGAAACAGATAGACACAGAGAGGGCAGAGGGAGTGATGTGTGCAATGTAAGTGTCAAATGCATATGCAACCAGAGCCACAGGAAAAAGGCTGGATTATGTAGAAAAATTTACTTTTCCCCACAGCCTCACCTACATATGCATTTGACACATATTTCATGCATGTCATCCTCCCTCCGCTCTCTGTCCATCTCATCCTTCCCCCATCTCTCTGTGCAGAAGACATGGAGTTTTATTTATTCCAATAGGTAACTGTAAATGAAATAATGTGAACTGTCTTTCCAGTGCCACACCAAGGAAATGTCACTCTCCTTCGAGACTGCAGTGTAGAAATTACAAGCTATTCGCAGGAAGAATTATGCAAATGGAAGCACGCATTTTTAGGTACATCATCAACATCGCATTTGAGTGATATGAAGAAAGAGTGTGTGTGGGGTCACTTCTACATGTGCCTACCCCACACAATTAAGTGATGTATATTTGTCCTTTGGTCATTGGCAGTGCCTCAGTGTTCCTGGAGCTATGTTGACTACCAGTGGTTTGTGTATGTTGTTCCTTGTGCTTTGAAGTACAGTGACATGTACAATGTGCACAGCTGTGAGGAATGAGTGAAATTTATAATGCTCCATTGGAACCAATAAGGGAAAGTTATCTGTGTGCACTTACCTTAGACATACATCTTGTCACAGCAGTGTAAGATGAATATTGACAAATGCAGTGTGCAGGATGCTGCTGCCTCATGTGCCTGCTTCATGAGATTAAGTAAGGTGAATTTGTGAACAGCTTCACAGAAATGTCTCAGTGTTGCTACAGCTCTGTTGATAGCTATCATTTTGAGTACTTTGCAATTTAAAGCTGTCAAAAGTGTTCCAAACCGAAAAGGCTTTCGTTACACTGGACTGACTACTGGGGCCTGTACCATTCTGAAGCATCACAGAAAGCTTATTTGAATAAGTTTCCTTTATGTGTGATGAATCACTTATCTGGATTTGTTTTGTGGGAGTGTATTTGAGTGAGATAATACTCTCTCACTCTGTATCTACAGGGCATTCCATTAGTCTGTGCTACAGTGTCCTATCTTGAGGAAGAGTGGCAGCAGAGTCAATTGGTCCATTGTAGAACTGCCATTCAGCTGTAACACTAAGTTCATGTAATGTCAGATCAGATATTTGGACACTGTTTATGATCTGTTGTGTTACATACAGCAATTTTAACAAAAGGTGCAACACACCTCTGTTCACAAGACATGCTTTTTATTCACACACACACATCCACACACACACACACACACACACACACACACACGCACACACACACAGACATACACATACACACACAAGTAATCACAGGAATTCTACACATGATGACAGTGCATCCTCTTATACACTCCTGGAAATGGAAAAAAGAACACATTGACACCGGTGGGTCAGACCCACCATACTTGCTCCGGACACTGCGAGAGGGCTGTACAAGCAATGATCACACGCACGGCACAGCGGACACACCAGGAACCGCGGTGTTGGCCGTCGAATGGCGCTAGCTGCGCAGCATTTGTGCACCGCCGCCGTCAGTGTCAGCCAGTTTGCCGTGGCATACGGAGCTCCATCGCAGTCTTTAACACTGGTAGCATGCCGCGACAGCGTGGACGTGAACCGTATGTGCAGCTGACGGACTTTGAGCGAGGGCGTATAGTGGGCATGCGGGAGGCCGGGTGGACGTACCGCCGAATTGCTCAACACGTGGGGCGTGAGGTCTCCACAGTACATCGATGTTGTCGCCAGTGGTCGGCGGAAGGTGCATGTGCCCGTCGACCTGGGACCGGACCGCAGCGACGCACGGATGCACGCCAAGACCGTAGGATCCTACGCAGTGCCGTAGGGGACCGCACCGCCACTTCCCAGCAAATTAGGGACACTGTTGCTCCTGGGGTATTGGCGAGGACCATTCGCAACCGTCTCCATGAAGCTGGGCTACGGTCCCGCACACCGTTAGGCCGTCTTCCGCTCACGCCCCAACATCGTGCAGCCCGCCTCCAGTGGTGTCGCGACAGGCGTGAATGGAGGGACGAATGGAGACGTGTCGTCTTCAGCGATGAGAGTCGCTTCTGCCTTGGTGCCAATGATGGTCATATGCATGTTTGGCGCCATGCAGGTGAGCGCCACAATCAGGATTGCATACAACCGAGGCACACAGGGCCAACACCTGGCATCATGGTGTGAGGAGCGATCTCCTACACTGGCCGTACACCACTGGTGATCGTCGAGGGGACACTGAATAGTGCACGGTACATCCAAACCGTCATCGAACCCATCGTTCTACCATTCCTAGACCGGCAAGGGAACTTGCTGTTCCAACAGGACAATGCACGTCCGCATGTATCCCGTGCCACCCAACGTGCTCTAGAAGGTGTAAGTCAACTACCCTGGCCAGCAAGATCTCCGGATCTGTCCCCCATTGAGCATGTTTGGGACTGGATGAAGCGTCGTCTCACGCGGTCTGCACGTCCAGCACGAACGCTGGTCCAACTGAGGCGCCAGGTGGAAATGGCATGGCAAGCCGTTCCACAGGACTACATCCAGCATCTCTACGATCGTCTCCATGGGAGAATAGCAGCCTGCATTGCTGCGAAAGGTGGATATACACTGTACTAGTGCCGACATTGTGCATGCTCTGTTGCCTGTGTCTATGTGCCTGTGGTTCTGTCAGTGTGATCATGTGATGTATCTGACCCCAGGAATGTGTCAATAAAGTTTCCCCTTCCTGGGACAATGAATTCACGGTGTTCTTATTTCAATTTCCAGGAGTGTATTTACAGCTCTCAGTTCAAGTAAACTATCTTTCTCCATTCTGTTGAGATGCAGGCTGTGCCTTTTCTACCCCTATCTGCTAATAGCACCAACTGCTACAGCTGAAATTTGAGCCCTAACCAAATCAGCAGCAACTCCATCAGTTCCCAGTTAACTCCCTGAAGGCTCTTTCATCTAGAATTGATTGTGCCATGTTAACCTCTACAAAACTCTCATTTTGTTTCTAATATTGCTGCACCTAGCGTAGCCACATGACTGCAGATGATACACACATCAAAGAAAGTTTTGGATCACCCCATTTCCCAGAATTCCTGAAGATAGATGTTGACTATGGATACTGTATCACAGACACAGTACCTTTGACTGTTTAGAGATGTCACTAAACCCATCTAAAGATGTAAACAACCATGCATGAGCAGTGCCTATTAGATGGAGGAGGTCCAACAGCCGATCAGTACCAGTCATTCCACAAGGAAGGAGATACATGGCTCGTGTTGTCTGTAGTTCAACCATGCCTAGATGGTCAGTACCATGGTTTGATCACATCTGCATTGTTATGTTGTGCTAGGAAGGGCTCTAAACAATGGAAGTGAGCAGAAACCTCGGAGTGAACCAAAACAATATTGTTCAGATTTGGAGGAGATGCAGAGAGACAGGAACTGTCAATGACATGCCTCACTCGGCTGACCAAGAGCTACTACTGCCATGGATGACTGCTACCTATCGATTATGGCTCAGAGGAACCCTGACAGCAATTCCACCATGTTGAACAATGCTTTCTGTGCAGCCACAGGAGGTTGTGTCATGACTCAAACTGTGCGCAATAGGCTGCATGATGCGCAACTTCACTCCCGACGTCCATGGCGAGGGTCATCTTTGCAACTACAACATCATGCAGTGGGGTACAAATATACTCAACAACATGTCAAATGGACTGCTCATGATTGGCATCATGTTCTCTTCACCAATGAGTGTCGCATATGCCGTCAACCAGAACATTCTCAGAGACGTGTTAGGAGGCAACCCGGTCAGGCTGAACACCCTAGACACATGGTCCAGTGACGGCGGCAAGGCAAAGTTCTCTGCTCTTTTGGGGTGGCATTATGTGGGGCCAACATATGCTGCTGGTGGTCATGGAAGGTGCCACAATGGCTGTACAATACGTGAATGCCATCGTCCGACTGAAAGTGCAACCATATCGGCAGCATAATGACGAGGCACTCATCTTCATGGATGACAGTTCGTGTCTCTCTCATGCACATCTTGTGAATGACTTCCTTCGAGTTAACAACATCGCTTGACTAGAGTGGCCAGCATATTCTCCAGACATGAACCCTATCAAACATGCCTGGAATAGATTGAACAGTGCTGTTTATGGATGACATGACCCACCAAACACTCTGAGGGATCTACGCTGAATCGCCATTGAGGAGTGGGACAATCTGGAGCAACAGTACCTTGATGAACTTGTGGATAGTATGCCATGACAAATACAGCAATCTGTACCATCACCTCTGAAGGTCTTGCTGTATGGTGGTACAACATGCAATGTGTGGTTTTCATGAGCAATAACATGTGCGGAAATTATGTTTATGTTGATCTATATTCCCATTTTCTGTACAGGTTCCAGAACTCTCAGAACTGAGGCGATGCAAAACTGTGTTTGATGTGTGTATATTCTCTCCCCTTGGCCAAAAAGTTTTCTACCAGCCCCCAACTATCCATCCCAGGCTACTTCATTTACATCCCTAGCTACTGCCTCAATATCCTCTGTTTCCTGCATAATGCTAGCACTGGGTTTGTAATCTGAATACCTCAACTACAGTTTATTCTCCAACTGTACTCTCTCACAGCTGCTACCCAGCAACAAGATGCAGATTTTTCTACTCATCTCATTTCTGACATGCCTCATAATAAGAATTCAATAATATGCTGCCCCTTACTTCCTTCTAGAGCCGAATAAGGCTCCTCCACTTGAACAGGTAACAGGCTGTATTCATTCTTTAGTTCAACAGTAATTGAAGTGTCCAAACTAATCCTTTCTTGATTCTGCTTTCCTCCTAACAGCTCTAATTAAAATTTTGCTGCCTCAATTTGAGATTAAAGTACATAAATCTTTGACTTTTGATCTGTGATTTTCATGTCTTTTATACATAACCTACATAGCCCTGGACAAGTCTCACTAGGAATCTTCTCCTGTCCCACAGCAGTTGCTCTAGCATTCAAAAGTTATGAAGTTGTGTTGTCTCAGGAGTGAGGTCTCAAGTTACAGTTGGTACCTCACAACAGCACCAAACGCTACAGACAGGCACTGCCAGATGAAGGCACAAGGGAGAGTTGTCAGTGATACACATCTTGCTATGATATACTATATCAGAAATAGTGAAAAAGTTCCTTCATTTGATGAAAGTGTTTGACATTGGAGATCAAAGATATCAGCCAGTGGCTAGGCCCATACATATACTGAGAAACATATTGAAGACTCAATGTAGTAATTCAATTAAAAGTGAATAAATAACTAATGGGACACATGAATCACCTGAATGAGTTCTTATGATTACAGAATGATGGAGCCACATCTGGCAGTCAGAATAAGCATAACAGAATTAAAAAATGGAAAATCTGGGACGTAATGTAAGAACGTTATGAAAAGGAAAGTTGCTACTCACCATATAGTGGAGATGGTGTGTCACAGATATGCACAACAAAAAGACAGTCACAACATAAGCTTTTGGCCAACAGGGTCATCAAAAATAGATGGCTGATGGCTGACACACACACACACACACACACACACACACACACACACACACACACACACACACACACAAACACACATGACTGCAGCCTCTGGCAGCTGAAGCCACCACAACACAGTGAGCAGCAGCAGCATCAGTGCATGATGGAAGTGGCAACTGGGTGGGTGTAAGGAGGGGGCTGGTGCCGGGAGGTGAGGGATAGCAGGATATGGGGGAGGACAATGAAGTGCTACAGGGGAGCATGCTAGGATGAGGCGGAGAGACAGTGGGGAAGCTAGATGCAGTCGGGAGTAAAGACGGTGGGCAGGAGTAGGTTAGAGAGGGGGGGGGGGTGAAGATGTAGCAGAAATGGGGAGAAGTAAAAGACTGGATGCATTGGTGTAATGAGGGCTGTGTAGTGCTGGAATAGTGACAGGGAAGAGCCTGGATGGCTGAGAAAAGTGACTATCGAATGTTGACACCAGGAGGGTTATAGGTACATAGGACATATTGCAGCAAGAATTCCCACCTTCCCAATTCAGAAAAGCTGGTGTTGGTGGGAAGAATCCATGTGGCACAGGCTCTGAAGCTGTCATTGAAATGAAGGATGTCATATGGGACAGCGTGCTCAGCAACAGGGTGGTCCACTTGTTTCTTGGGCACAGTTTTGTCAGTGGCCATTTGTGCAGACAGACAGCTTGTTGGTTGTCATGCCCACATAGAATGCAGCACATTGGTTGCAGCTTAGCTTGTAGATAACATGACTAATTTCACAGGTAGCCCTGCCTTTTATGAGGTAGGTGATGTTTGTGATCAGACTGGAGTAGTTGTAGGTGGGAGGATGTATGGCACAGGTCTTGCATCTGGGTATGGGCCATGAAGTAAAGGGTTGGAAGCAGGGGTTGTGTAGGGAAGGACATGTATATTTTTTAGTTTCAGTGGACAGTGGAATACCATTGTGAGAGGGATTCGAAGGATAGTAGGAAGGATCTCATTTCGGGGCACAATGAGGGGTAGTCTAAGCCCTGGTGGAGAATGTAATTCAGTTGTTCCATTTCTGAGTGGTACTGGGTTACGAGGGGAATGCTCCTCCATGGCCAGACAGTGAGACTTTGTCAGGTTGTGGGAGACTGGAAAGGTAACCCACAAGAGATTTGTTTTTGTACAATGGTGGGAGGATAATTATGGCCTGTGAAGTCTTCAGTGAGACCCTTGGAATATTTTGAGAGGGACCGCATGTCACATCATTTGTGATTACCATGGGTGCCTAGGTAGTATGGAAGGGACTTCTTGGTGTCGAACAGGTGGCAGCTGTTGAATTGGAATTGCTGTGGTTAGTATGTTTGGTGTGGACAGAGGTACTGACATAGCCATCTTTTGAGGAGGAGGTCAACATCTAGGTAGGTGATTTGTTGAGTAGAGTAGGACCAGGTCAAGCAAGTGCAGGAGAAGCTGTTGAGCTTCTGGAGGAATGTGGATAGGGTGTCCTCACCCTCAATCCTGATTGCAAAGATGCCATCAGTGAATCCGAACCAGGTGAGTGGTTAATGATTCTGGGTGGGCCATGAACAGGTTGGCATAGGATGGTGCCATGCGGGTGCCTATAGCCATATCCCATATTTTTTGTTTGTATGTAATGCTTTCAAAGGAGAAGTAATTCTGGATGAGGATATAGTTGGTCATGTCGACTAGGAAGGAAGTTGGTTTGGAATCCATCAGTCATTGGGAAAGGTAGTGTTCAACAGTGGTCAGACCATGGGCATTAAGAATGTTAGCGTAAAGGGAGGTGACGTAAATAGTGATAAGCAGGGCACTGTGTGGTAACGGGTCAGGAACTGTGGAGAGTCTGTGGAGGAAATAGTTGGTATTTTTTATGTGGGAGGGTGAGTTCCAGGTAATAGGCTCAATATGTTGGTGTACAAGAGCAGAGATCCTCTCAGTTGGGGGACAGTTACTGTACACTATGGGGTGTCCTGGGTGGTTGGTTTTGTGGAGTTTAGGAAGTATGTAGAAAGTGGAAGTGCGGGGAGTGTTAGAGATGAGCAGAGAGATGGACTGCATGTAGAGGTTCTGGGATGGGCCAAAGGATTTGAGGAGAGATTTGAGATCCTGCTGGATTTCTGGAATGGGGTCACTGTTGCAAGGTTTGTAGGTGGATGTATCTCATAGCTGGTGGAGTCCTTCTGCAAGCTAATACTTATGGTTCAAAACATCAGTGGTGGAGCCTGTATCAGAAGGTAGGACCATAAAGCCAGGATTAGTTTTTAGATGGTGGACTGTGGTTCTTTCTGTGGATGTGAGGTTAGTTTGCACGGTGAGGAATTTGGAGAAAGATAGTGAGACAAGGTTAGATGTTAAGAAATCCTGGAAAGTTAACAGTGGTGATTTGGAGGCAGTGGGGGTGGATCATGGATGGATGGAGGAGTGAACTGAGTAAGGCAGGGTTCAACATTGGTCTCTGGTTGAGTCTGATTGGTAGTGTTTGAGGCGAAAAATTGTTTCCACTGTAGGGAGAAGGAGACAAGGTCTTTACAAGACCTGCATGATTGAATTTTGGAGTGGGGTAACAGGTGAGGCCTTTGGAAGGAACTGATACTTCTGTGTGGCTAAGGCTTCTGGAGGAAAGGTTTACGACTGTGTTTTGGGACTGTCTACACTCTGGATTCTGTGAGGTGGTGGGAGGTATTTTTGGAGAATGTGGTAAATGTAGTAGGTCTGCGAGACAGAGTTTGTCAGATGTGAGGGGATGTAGAGGAGGTTTGGAGGCTGTTGTTGAGGTGTTGGACAATGGTACTCCAAAGCAGGAGTAGAAAGAAAGCAGTTTGGAGAGTTTTCTGAGGTGATGTTGTGCATTTTTCTCTAGTTCTTGGAGGCATATTACCCAGAACCTATCCTCCTATATAAATGAGGCCAACATTTTCTCCACCGACTCTCCACAGTTACTATCTCTTTACCACACAGTGACCTGCTTATCACTACTGATGTCATCTCCCTTTATACTGACATCCCTAATGCCCATGTCCTTACCACTGTTGAACACTATCTTCCTCAATGACCAATGGATTCCAAGCCAACAACCTCCCTCCTTGTCACCATGCCCAACTATATCCTCACCCACAATTACTTCTCCTTTGAAGGCATTACCTTCAAACAAATCTGGGTTATAACTATGGGCACCCACATGGCACTACCAGAAGCCAACCTTTTCATGGGCCATCTAGAGGAATCTTTTATAAACACCCTGAATGCTTAACCACTCACCTGCTTCAGATTTATTGATGACATCTTTACAATCTGGATTGAGGGAGAAGACACCCTATCCACATTCCTCCAGAACCTCAACAGACTTTCCCATATTTGCTTCACCTGGTCCTACTCAACCTAACAAACCACCTTCCTAGATGTTGACCTCCTCCTCAAAGATGACTACATGAGTACCTCTGTCCATATTAGACCTACTAACCACATGCTATACCTCCAATTCGATAGCTGCCACCAATTCCACAACAAGTATTCCCATGCAGACATTCCAGCCACCCATGGACATCGCATCAGGAGTGATGAGTGAGTGGTCCCTCTTAAAATATACCTAGAGTCTCACTGAAACCATCAAGAGACCATTAATTATCCTCCCACCCTCATACAAAAACAAATCTCCTATTATACCTACTCTTTCAGTTTACCATGACACCCTCCTCCCCAAAGTTTCACTGTCCGGCCACAGAGAAGCATTCCACTTGTAACTCAGTACCATGCTGGACTGGAGCAACTGAATTACATTCTCCACCAGGGTTTAGACTCCCTCTCATCATGCCCAGAAATGAAAAATATCCTTCCAACTACCCAGTGCATTTCTCCCACAATGGTATTCCACTGTCCACTGAACCTAAACAGTATAGTCGTCCTTCCCTACACAACCCCTGCTTCCAACCTCTTACCTCATGGCTCATACCCAGATGCAAGACCTGTGCCATACATCCTCCACCTCCAACTACTCCAGTCTGGTCACAAACATCACCTACCTCATCAAAGACAGGACTACCTGTGAAATTAGTCATGTAATCTACAAGTTAAGCTGCAACCAATGTGCTGCATTCTATGTGGGCATGACAACCAACAAGCTGTCTGTCTGCATGAATGGCCACTGACAAACTGTGTCCAAGAAACATGTGGACCACCCTGTTGCTGAGCACGCTGCCCCATATGACATCCTTCATTTCAATGACAGCTTCACAACCTGTGCCATATAGATTCTTCCCACCAACACCAGATTTTCTGAATTGGGCAGGTGGGAACTCTCCCTGAAATATGTCCTATGTACCTGTAACCCTTTTGGCATCAACCTTCAGTAGTCACTTTTCTAACCCATCCAGCCTCTTCCCTGTCTCCATTCCAGCACTATACAGCCCTCTTTACACCAATCCACCCAGTATTTTTACTTCTCCCAATTTTTGCTATCCTGCTCCCCCTCCCCCAACCTCCTCCTGCTCACTGTCTTAACTTCTGCCTGCATCTAACTGCCCTACTGCCTCTCTGCCTCATCCTAGCATGCTCCCCTGCAGCAGTTCACCGTCCTCCACCCCTACCCTGCTATCCCTTAACTCCCCGCACAAGCCCCTCCTTATGCCCACCCAGTTGTCACTTCCATCATGCACTGCTGCTGCTCGCTGTGTGGTTTCAGCTGCCAGTGTGTGTGTGTGTGTGTGTGTGTGGGTGGGTGGGTGGGTGGGTGGGTGAGTGGGTGGGTGTGTGGGTGGGTTGGTGGGTGTGTGGGTGGGTTGATGGGTCAGTGTGTGTGTGATCAATTTTTGACAAAGGCCTTGTTGTCCGTAAGATTGTGACATAGTTTTGTTGTGCTCATCTGCGACTCAGCATCTCCACTATATTGTGAGTAGCAACTTTCTTTTTCATAATATTGTTACATAGTAGAATTAAGGCTTACTCTGCTTGAAGTAGTGAAGTGTCATCCAGATTCAAAACTTATTAAAGTCCATTCTTCCCCATGATTACACTATGGTAGCAGATGGGGAGTCAGTGTTTATAGCATGATATAGAGAGTCCTAAGTAATTATAATTTAATGGAGGCATACTAGCAAAGAGAGCTGTAGAATCTTGGCCTGAGAACCATTGTGCTTAACATGGGTACCTCTAAGTATACTAGTGTACAACATACCATACAACAGCACTGAGAAAAAGAGAGTGAAGTCTCAAAATCTAATTATGCAATTGGACCAACATGTGCAAAAAATTAAGAAATCAGGGGGCAGTGAATTTCCTTGGAGTGATACATTGAATTCTATTTGGAATCCTAGGTGAAGATGATGCATCTTAATTTAAAGAAAAGATTGCGGTATTAGAAGGGGAACAAAATCAGTTAGCAGCAGAAAAATGATCCTGTCAGAGAACACAAGGGCAAATATGGTCCTTTTTAACTGACAGACTGAAAAATGTGGTATCACCAGCCTCATTACACTTTGCTCACCACATTTAAAAAATTTGGCATGTGAATGTATTCATGTCTTTTCAACATGCATCTTACCTCTCACTCCCACAAGATCCCCTAACTGTAATAACTTACACTAACTAGCCATCACTGTAAGTCGCTCACACATGTCGTCTCCCACTTGGCCACTCTATCCCTCATTCAGTCACACTTATTGTCTTTATCTCTCTGTCTCTGTATCACTGTGCCCTGTGTCATTGCCACTGCTTCTTTCATTTTGTCCTAGTGCTACTGTCTCCTCTCACTGTCATTATCTCCCTCTGGCTCTCTTACTGCTACTATCTCTTTCATTCCGTCCCTCTGCTGCTGTCTTCTCACTATCATTAACCCTCTCTTCTTTGCTGCCATTGTCATAGACAGTCTGTCATTATCACTAGCTCTCACTCATACCAATTTCTTCTTCTCATTATTCCTCTCTGACTGGAAGTTTCTTCCATTATTTTTCTGGAACTATTCTGTCACTGTCAAATGTGTTCCCTTGCCACAGTGTCCCTCTGTTTCTCTCACACTACCATTGTCTCCTTTGCTCTTTCTATACCACAACCAGTGTATACTATCTTCCATTATTTCTTACTTTTCCACCATTTTACAGCTGGTTCCTCATATGACAAGATCTTCGTGGGTCAGTAAAATTTTGAGATTTTATTTAAGTGACATTGAAATACCACAAAGCTAATTTTACACCTTAGTCCAGAATTTATGTGCACAAAAGATTTGCATGTGCTCAAGTATTACAACGTGGAGTTTCACAACCCTTTTGATGGTAAGAGACACTTTGCATCAAACTTCTCCATGCTACTTCACTTCATAGACTATGTTTTTGCCTCATATCACATTCCATGTGCATATTTTATGTGCACAAGGAGGGTAACTTTGAAACCCTCTATCTTGGAAATGTGTAAAGATACCTAGAAATTTTTCAATGTTGTTCAGGAACGGAATCTTAAGGAATGTATCACAAAAATTACAGCCTTTTGCTGTGCATAGCCATCTTGGAGTCCATGTCTCAGATTTGATACCTAGAATGGTGAGTGTTCATTGGAGGTGAGGATATCATCTGGAGTGTCCCAGGGTAGTGTGGTAGGTGCGCTGTTATTTTCTATCTACATAAATGATCTTTTGGATAAGGTGGATAGCAATGTGCGTCTGTTTGCTGATGATGCTGTGGTGTATGGGAAGGTGTCGTCATTGAGTGACTGTAGGAGGATACAAGATGACTTGGATAGGATTTGTGATTGGTGTAAAGAATGACAGCTAACTCTAAATATAGATAAATGTAAATTAATGCAGATGAATAGGAAAAAGAATCCTGTAATGTTTGAATACTCCATTATTAGTGTAGCACTTGACGCGGTAACATCGATTAAATATTTGGGCATAACATTTCAGAGCGATATAAAGTGGGACAAGCATGTAATGGAAGTTGTGGTGAAGGCGGATAGTCATCTTCGGTTCATTGGTAGAATTTTGGGAAGATGTGGTTCATCTGTAAAGGAGACTGCTTATAAAACACTTATACGACCTGTTCCTGAGTACTGCTTGAGCGTTTGGGATCCCTGTCAGGTCAGATTGAGGGAGGAATAGAAGCAATTCGGGGGCGGGCTGCTAGATTTGTTACTGGGAGGTTTGAATAAAACGTTCTCGGTTTTCCAGCCACTTCAATTCAATTAATCTGAATTGATGCGGCTGGAAAACCGAGAACGTTTAATTCACATATGCCGTTGCGGAAGATTCCGAGGAAACTGGTAGGTTTGATCATCACGCGAGTGTTATGGAAATGCTTCAGGAACTCGGGTGGGAGTCTCTAGAGGAAAGGAGGCATTCTTTTCACGAATCACTACTGATGAAATTTAGAGAACCAGCAGTTGAGGCTGACTGCAGTATAATTTTACTGCCGCCAACTTACATTTCACGGAAAGGCCACAAAGATAAGATAAGAGAGATTAGAGCTTGTACAGAGGATACAGGCAGTCATTTATCCCTCGTTCTGTTTGGGAGTGGAACAGGGAGAGAAGATGCTAGTTGTGGTACAAGTTACCCTCCGCCACACACTGTATGGTGGATTGCGGAGTATGTATGTAGATGTAGATATAGAAAATCCTAGTTTTTGGGGGTATTTCTTGATAATGAACAATGATGTATGAAAAGAGGAAGATGGTATTTCTACAAAAATGCATAGACAGTACATTCTTAAAACCTGAGCAATTTCCCCTGTTTCGTTATTTAGATATCTGCCGCTGATGTCAAAAAAATGTTGAAAATATTTCTCTCAGGTCTTTGTAAGAACTGCCCATGAACTAAATGGTGCTTCCATAAGCTCCTTAAGGCACACTTAACACAAAAACAACCAACCTATTTGTTCCAGTTGCCTAAGCTGGAAGATGTGTGTAATATTCAAAAACTGACCCTGTGCCATGGGATAATTACAGTAGGAAGATCATTCTATTGGGCAAACAAATGGTCCCCAACCCAAGGGCAATCCAAAACACTAGACCCTACCTTCCTGTCACCAATAAACCCCAAACTGTGAGCCTGGAAAAATCTGTTTTTCGGAACGTATCGGTAGGACATGCTGTCATGTGTGTTCCGGATGAGGTTGACCGGCCAACAGATAATGACAGCAAGAGCCAAATTAGCATATGTCAGTTATACAGATAGCCTTATTGAAAGAAGTGACCAGATTGTTAGGCAGGGACTGAAAAGGCACAGTCAGGATAAAATACAATTTATAAACCATCACTGACCAAATGCTGCCAAGAACTGTTACACTGATAACCACTGAAGTGTAGATGATTGAGGTGACACACGTCTTTAGCACACTGGAAATTGGGCATGGTCTCCTAATTACAGCAACTGTTAATGTTCAAAAGGTTATTTTAGAACCACATTTAATTAATCCCATCCCAGTGGCTAAATATTTCGAATTGATGAAGGATGACATTTGAGACAGAGCATTTCTAATAGAACTTGCATGGGACAATGGTTACCTTTTGCCTATAAAATTTGATCTTTATGCATCCATTGCTTTCAGTATTCTAAACTATGTGTTAAATATTTCTGTGGTAGGCGAGGGTGTGTTTTATTTATAGAAAATTTTGTCACTTTCTGTTAAAGTAGATGCTAAGAAACAGCAATTTGTTATTACATTTACATGGATACGCTGCAAATCACATTTAAGTGCCTGGCAGTGGGTTTGTCAAACAACCTCCACAATCTTTTATTATTCCTATCTCGTATAGCACGTGGAAAAAACAAACACCTATATCTTTCTGTGCAAGCTCCGATTTCCCTTATTTTATTATGGTGATCTTTTCTCCATATGTAGGTTGGCATCAACAAATCATTTTCACATTTGGAGGAGAAAGTTGATGATTGAAATTTTGCGAGAAGATTATACTGCATCAAAGAAAAACCCTTTATTTTAATGATGTCCACCCCAAATGCTGTATCATTTCAGTGACACTCTCTTCCCAAATTCACAATACAAAATGTGCTGCCTTTCTTTGAACTTTCTGAATGTACTCTGCTAATCCTATCTCATAAGTATCCCACACTGCACAGCAGTATTATAAAAGTGGATGGACAAGCGTAGTGTAACCAGTCTCTTTAATAGATCTGTTACACCTGTCCCGCCAATAAAATGCAGACTCTGGTTAGCCTTCCCCATAATATTTTCTATGTGTTCCTTCCAATTTGAGTTGTTCGTAATTGTAATTCCTAGGTATTTAAGAGAATATATGGTCTTTAGATTTGAGTGATTTATCATGTAATTGAAGATTAATGGATTCCTTTTAGCACTAATGTCGATGAACTCACACTTTTCGTTATTTAGGGTCAGTTTCCAATTTTTGCACCATACAGATATCTTTTCTAAATTGTTTTGCAATTTGTTTTGATCTTCTGATGTTTTTACTAGTTGATAAATGACAGCATCATCTGCAAACAACCTAAGATGGCTGCTCAAATTGTCTTCCAAATCATTTATATAGATAAGCAACAACAAGCAGCCTGTAACACTATCTTGGGGAACGCCAGAAATCACTTCTGTTTTACTCAGTGACTTTCCATCAGTCACTATGAACTGTGACCTCTCTGACAGGAAGTCACAAATCGAGTTATGTAACTGAGACAATATTCCATGAGCACACAATTTTAATACAAACCACTTGTGTGGCACAGTGTCAAAAGCCTTCCAGAAATCCAGAATACAGAATCAATTTGAAATCTCTTGTGAATAGCAGTCAACACTTCTTGTGGGTAAAGAGGTAGTTGTGTTTCACAAGAATGATGTTTTCTAAATCTGTACTGACTGTGTGTGACTAGACCACTTTCTTTGACGTAATTCATAATGTTCAAACAATATATGTTCCAAAATCCTGCTGCATATTGACATTAATGACATGGGCCTGTAATTTAGTGGATTAAACCTACTACCTTTCTTGAATATTGGTGTGACCTGTCAAACTGTACAGTCTTTGTGTATGGATCTTTGTCGAGCAAACAGTTGCACGTGATTGATAAGTATGGACCTATTGTATCAGCATACTGTGAAAGGAACCTAACTGGTACACAATCTGTACCATAAGACTTGCTTTTTTAAAGTGAATTATGTTCCTTGACTACTTTGAGGATACATGTTTCTATGATACTCATGTTGGCAGCTATTATTGATTCAAATTCTGGAATATTTACTTAGTCTTCTTTGGTGAGGGAATTTCAGAACTCTGCTTTAGTAACTCTGCTTTGGCAGCGCTGTCTTTGATAGTATGTACATTGTTATCACACTGAGAACAATCATTTAAAAAATGATCACAGCCAGCAATTGCAAGCAGACATTTGTCCCTTTTTCCACATGTGGCTATGAGATATCTGAAGCAAGAACATTACAGCCTGTTACAGAGACACCTAATGATTGCATTGAAAATATTCTGTAATTAATGAAAGCATTTAGTCACTGGTACAGAGTAATGAGTGGTTGATTGTGGCACTAAAGATTGAAGGACTTACCTTGTTAGGTAGTGACAATAAACCCACTGAGATTGTTATTTGGCTTGCAGGCAAACTGAACCTTGTTTGTAAACATAGAGGATATGTTGGTCAAATAGTAATAGTATCAGATTGGATTATTCAAAGAAATATAATAAAAACAATGACAAAGCTGAAAATGGATATAGAGTATCATCTTGTTCACCAAGTTCGGCAATTAGATGATTTAACTGTCAGAACATAAGCTTGATGAGCTAGAAAATTAAATCTTGTATTAGTAAATGACCACTGTTAATGTACTTTAACAAAGCTGTATCGCCATCTGGAGTTGTGTAGGACCAAGTGTAGTGCTTGTAATGTCATTTTTGTTTATCTGTCAACAGAGTAAATGTTGTCAAGACTTTTTGGTTCCTGTTTAGAGCTGTGGGTTATAAATGCTGTGGAGAGGTACAATAGTGAATCACTGTCCTAAAAGAGAAATGGTGAGATGTAAACCTGCTGAAAATACTTAAGAGAGAATAAGGAAGAAGAGTTTGAAAGAGTACTCATCAGATATGAAGTAAGAAATAGTGGCGACACAACATCTGAAATAAACCATGTACCAAGGTTATATGCAGAGGATATATAGAGAAGATAACCACTAATGTTAATGTTAAGAACAGACAAGAGACAAAAAGATGTGAGTATATTCATATTATAAACAACATAAGCCTATAAATGTAACTGTATACTATACAGGTATTGTGTGTTATTCTTAATAAGAGATTGATGAATTAATGTTTGTAAAAGTATGTGTTTAAAATGATCACATGTAAATGTAAATGTAAATGTTACTTCACGTGTGCCCCAGGGTAGTGTGTTGGGACCCTCTCTGTTCATAAATTAATGACCTTTCAGGGGACTTGCTTGTCTCCTACCGAGCCCCTCCCCAGGTGGTGCACAGGGGAATGCCCACCAGGTGCAGGAGGTGGCACCTGGTCCTACTTGCGATTGGCATTTGGGTAGTAGCAGGGTGGTCTGCAGTACCGTGCAGCCTCACCAAACCGTGTGTGGAAATAACAGTATGGGTAGTGCAGTTGCATTTCCTGTGGAAAGTTCGTTGCCAGAGGCAGTGGCCGAGGTTCGGTGGCCGCAGCAGGTTCGGCTGCAGGAGGGGGCATGACCGTTGGCGGAGCCGGTGACGTCCCAGTAGCTTGTTTACTGCTTCCTGGAGTGAGCGGAACAGTCGGTACAGTGCGGCCCCGGCCGCGTCTGGCCGCAGGACGGTGAGCCTGAACCTGAGACTTGTCAGGTAGGCAGTGGCTGGCGAAATAGAGCAGTGATGCATCATGTAGCTTGTCAGCAATTGTCAATCGTTGCTCGGCGGGTTCAGGAGACTTCTAAGCCAGAGCAAAGCGGATGTGACGAGATAGTTTATATGACCAGATGGTGAGGAGAGAGCTGTGTCAGAGAGTAGATCATTGCTGACCAGGGCACGTAGCCATCTCCAGAGGTGGTAAGGTCTGTCATTGCCTAGTTGCTTGACATGGAGCACTTGCCGTATTGCTGCCTCAGTTGAGTGTGCAAGCCGACGTAGAACTGTCTTTTTGGCTAGAGTGTACAGGGTAGCTGAGTCTGGGGCGTCGACCAGGTCAGCAGTCATGTCCTCCTGGTCGTGCAGGTGGGTGATGAGGCACGGAAACCTGGTTGACTCGTCGAGTTTGTAATGGTCGAACACTTTGTCCACAATTTTGAATCAGGTTGTTGCTCTGTTGGGATTAAACGACAGCAGCATCAGTAAGCATTGTAGAATTTTCGGAAGACCAGGATGAGTTGACTTCGTTGGGGCACTGCCTGAAACGAGCTGTTGTTGCTGTAGTATTCCAGGAGAGTATTCTAGGTGATGTGGTGATGACGGCTGGTTCGGTGGCAGCGTGAAGGTGATGCGTTGTGGTTGAGCACGATCCGTCATGACGCGGAAGGTCTACACGGGTGAGACACCGTAATGAGTCGATTGCGGTTGCAGAAGCTCAACATGTTGCGTGTGTGTTTGGATTGACGCGTCGCAGAATACCGATGCCGATGCGGCACCAAGATGTGCCGAGAACGGTAGCGGAAGCTTGACTGGAGCCGGCGCAGGGGCGGCAGGTGAGAAAAAGTTCAAAGTTTGAGAATGCGTGTTAGTCTGCAGAAAGCTCGATGTATAATCAGAGCCGGGGCCACCTGTGTTGCAGGGAGGCTGCGGAGATGCTGGCTGTCCAGAAGAACAGTGTGGGAAATGATGTTGAACGTGGGATGGAATATGTGAATGTTCACTGTTCATAGTCACTCCACTCAAAATGGTGCACGGGTAAGGTGAATGTCATGGCACAAAACACTGAGGCGTGGAGTGGGACATAGATGGAGGTCAGGCACAGATAACAAGTTATTGTTCTGGTTGCAGGCCAAGGTATTGAAGCAGGAAGGCTTGTGCTGATGCTAAACTGAGGCAGACACGGGCGTGGTCAGATGCTGAGGAGGTTGACCTGTGAACAAAGCAGTTCCAGCCACGTGGCAGGAATCCGCGTGGTACTGCACGGATTGCGGCATGGCAAATCATTGTCCTGACAGTGGTAGGTTGCAGAAATCGGCATTGGTCCCACACTGCACGGAGATCCATCAGAGGTAACTGCACCGTCGATGAGGGAGCGCACATGTGGTGGGAACAAAGGCGTCTGATAGCCGGAGTCATGCACACTCCTAACCTCACTTATTGTAGCAGGCTGGAAAAGGTCCAGCGAAATCACCGTAATCGGCGAGTGAGAGACATCGTGTTGCAGTCCTGGTGGGTGTACATCACCCACAGCATGATACATGTCGATCACAACATCCAGCATTAGGCGCTGGGCCGAAGTCATTGTTCGAATGCTGTGTCGATGTTATACACACGAAAATAACGACACAGTAAAACGGCAAAAACGGAAGATATTACAACTTGGGGTCACCAGTGAGGTGGATGTTCAGGTTGGTGACAACAAACCACACCAATTTATCAGTAGTTTGTTTATTCACCTAAATACATCAAAGGCTCACAAAGAACTGACATGGTGGAACCGCCCAAAGACAATGCTCGGTGTTCAAAGACGATGCTCGGAGCCTAGAGACAAACGTATATCGATGCTGGTGTCGACCTCATCGGTGCCACAAGCTCTTGAACCGCTATGAACCTGAAATCTTTTAACATCCACAATAGCACTCCTGTAGAAACCAAATCAGAAAATATAAAACCACCAGCAGTACAACAAATGAAAAAGCACTTAAAGACGTGACAAACTATAAAGTGTGTTGCGACTTGGACATCTTTACATATTACTTTACAAAAAGTTGTGCAATGAAAGAATTGACCACAGCTATAATTAACCCACTTCACAAGAAAGGAAACAAAAGTGATCCAGACAACTATACATGAATCTCACTCTTGGACTGTACCTACAAGATTTTTTCCAGGATTTAACACATTAGGGTCAAAGAACAACTGGATAAGGAACTAGGGGAATACCAAGGAGGCTTCAGACCTTGGAGAGGCTGTGCCAAGCAAATAACTACTCTGAAATTAATCATGACTTATTACCACAAATGAAACAAGCCTGTATCAATCACCTTCAGTGTTAAAAAGTTTGAAATATTTCAGACTCCACCCAAAATTAATTAAATTATAAATCTTAATTTATTAAATAAAAATTCTAAAATTAAGTTCAGAGCAAACTTTCTGGATCATTCTTGGGAAACAGCCTGTCTCCATTTCTTTTCAATTGTGCCCTTGAATACATACTGGCAATCCAAAGAACATTAACGTTCGAACACAAAAAGATGACGAAGTTGAATGGTTTAGGATTTGCTAATGACCTCTCTGCTCATCAACAACATTAAATAAACCAAACAAAAAATACAATAATTACAGGATATAGCCCAGTGTATTAGCATTAAAATATCTTTCGAAGAAACAGAGAGAATGCAAACCAGAACCATAACTTGCAAACAAAATTAGAATTGGAGAACATGACGTAAAAATTGTTGAAAAATTTGAATTGGGAGAAATAATAATACCCAACCTGAATCAGAAACCATCATGGCAGAGAAAATAAACAAACTAATTAAAGCAAATCATGTTACCGAGAACACACATAACAAAAAATGCCTCTCAATAGCCACAAAACTGAAACACTACAAAACAGTCATACAACTGCAAGTAACATATGCCAGTGAAGCTATGTTTAAAACAACAAACACTCTATCAATTGACAGATTACACAAAATAGAAAGAAGGATAGTCAGAAAATGTATAAATAAAAAACACTAAAAAGAGGGAGTGTGGAGAATTGCTTCAAATGAAACAGTTATAAAGAAATAGAACCAGTGATAAGTACAATGAAAAATAAACAGATCTCTTTCCTAGGACAGTTGATGAGGACAGCAAAACGTATAATTAGTTGGAGAATAATTGAGATGTTATGTAACTCACTTTCTGTTATGGTGTTCAGCACCTTCAGCAATTATGTTTTTATCTCACAGCCGCAAAACAATGTCCTTTCATGGTTCTCTGCAGCCTCAGTAATAGGAAGACATCACAGGGTGCCATGTCTACACAGTATGATGGCTGAGGCAAAATAACAGTTTTGTCTTTTGCCCCAAAATCATGAACAAGCATTGTGGTATGAGTGGGAGCATTATCATAATGCCATTTTCACAAGTAGTTTTGCCACAATTCTGGACTTTTCTTCAGATTGCTTTACATAAATGGCACTTAACTGCCACATAGTGCACCTTACTGCATATGACCATAAGGCAGGAAATCATCATCAGCTATCCCATGTTGATCTAAGAAAACAGGGAAGAGAACCTTTACAAGATAAAATGTTTTCTGTCTTGGGTCTTCAGGCAGTTTCCATTGGGAACAATTTGGCCTTGATTTCAATGTCATACCCCTATGCCCACATTTTGTAACCTGTTACACCATTCTTCAAAAATTCTGGATGGTTCTTGACTTCATTTGGCAATTCCTGAGCAATGTCTATGCAATGTCATTTTTCGCAAAAATTCCACAATTTTGGAAAAAAAAACTTTGCTGCTGTATGTTTCATGCTAAAATATCCAAAAAATTGCTGGCCATGGGCCAAAGGATATTGCAAGATCATCAGCAACCCATGTGATTTTGTAGAATCGTTTCCTTTTTTCTTTACTTCTTCCACTTTGTCTTCTGTAATTGGGGTGCTAGGGTATCCATGGCAGTCACTGTCTTCATTCGCTTTGACCCTCTTTGGAACACTTTTTCCTCACTCTTAGTACATTCACCAAAACCTACAGACAACATTTTGAATGTGGTGCTGCAGTTTATTCCATTTTTTAAACAAATTTTAATGTAAATTTTTGAGCCATCTTTTTAGAAAGAAAATTTGTCAAGTACTAGAAAAGATGTATAACCATTTTGACTGTCAACAAGAAACTAAATATTCAAAACAACTATAAATAGAATCATACATCAGGAACATATGTACCTACAAGATAAAAAATTGAAAATAGGATATATGACACACGTCATTTCCCATTATTTTTTGATCACATCTTATACATAGTTAGTATGTTGCTGCTTCATGGGATTAATCGCAATTTTTTATCCTACATATTTGTCTTATCACAGATATTGTTCAGAATTTCCTCATCCTTGTTGAACACAATTCCTAGCCTGGAAGCTTTCCAGCTTATAATTTCACACACCAACACAATGAATTGGATGAGCCCACTACACAACTGCAACTAACTTCAGTCAGCTTTGATCCTGATCAGCTTGCACGATGCTACTGCTGTGACGGTGTATCTACTACAGAACATGCAAATCCCTGGTTATCTTGTTACTTATTCAGTATTTCCATATTTCCCTTCTGTAAATTTTTTAATTCCTCAGAAGTCATTATATGATTGAAGATGCCAAATAACAAATAAAATACCAGAAAGAAAGCATGGTCCGAATGTAGATATTTCTAAAAAATACAGTTGCACAATGATATATTTAAACTTTGAAATACGATTATTAACATCAAGAAACTCGTCAAGCAGATGGCAAGTATTGCTGTCGGCAGCCTGATTTGACAGCAGCTCCAGCTGATTATGACCTTCACTGCTGCAGTCACGTATCTTGTTGTGGTGCCTCTCATGTATCTAATGAACATAAAAATGAATTAGATTTATGTATTAGTTTACATTAAACTGCGTGCAATAAAAGAAAATGGTATAAGAAAATTTCACTAAAACTTAATAGTTACTAAACTTGGTTTGAAGACTGCAGCACTTTCAAATCTCCAGCCTTAGGGCAACAAACAGTAGAAACAATTACTAGAAACAATTACCTCTGACCTGTGGCCCGAGTAGACCCCAAGGCACAGACAATGTTTTGAGACTTTTCATTGGCCCAGAATGAGATTTTCACTCTGCAGCGGAGTGTGCACTGATATGAAACTTCTTGGCAGACTAAAACTGTATGCCGGACCGAGTCTTTGTCTGGCATACAGTTTTAATCTGCCAGGAAGTTTCACTTTTCATTGGGTTCAAATATGAATAATGAAGGAATACTCCTCAAAGTCAGGAGGGAAGCATGTCAGTGTTGCACTAGTTACCTTCCTACCAGTTTCTTGCAGCCATTGCTGTAGTCAAATCAAAATGGCATGTGATGTCCTACTTATGACAGGTAATGACAATGATGTGCTCTTCTCAATTTGTGTGTGTACTGTGTTACAAGAGATTTGAAAATGGCTCAGTCCTGAAACTTATTTTACAACCAAATGGTACACCTTGAGATATGGGTTCACTATCAAAATTTTATCTACAAAGTTCCCTCTACAACTCTTAGGAGCCCATTACAGGAATTGTGGAACACCCCTGCATAATACCTGGTTATAAATATAAACAAGGTGACAGTAAAACATTAGTACAACTGGTTTTTAGGTTTCCAGATTTTACATTTTTCCAGCATTTACATTATTTTCCACTGCTCCCATCATAATCCCTATTCTCTCCCTTTCCCTATCATTAAAATTTTTGCACTTTTAAGCCACTACCACAAGTTTCAACATGAATTTTAAAATTGATTTACATGGAAACTAAATTGTGTTTTTCCTCATGCTCAACCTATAGGGTAATCCATAGCAAAAATATACAATTTGTTTCAGAATCTAAATAACTTTGAGTTCATTTTGCATTTTTAGGGCTGCTTTCAAATGGTTTCACAATGTTTGATCACCTGACTGCTGGGGACAGTGTTAGACCTCAAGTGTAGTTTACCTAGTAACAAATGATGTTTTATGGTCAGGGTTTCAGTCCAGTGACTGATTTAAGAATCATACAAATGAATGTACAATAGAATCTGCCATATGCTGCTTCAACCACTTTTCACCAGTTTTGTGGTTTTGAGAAATGGGTGCAGGTTTTGTAAATATTATGAGTTCTACATATTTGAATGATGTGTAATACTTTATAGCTATTTGCAAGAAATTTTTCATTCTGCAGCTGCAGAGACCTCTGGCAAGTAAAATTAACACATCTTTAAAATATATTACATAACACGTGGCCTCATCTCTTCACACATCATCAATCATGCACCATCTTCTACTTTGAAACAGGAGGTGCTCTTGTACCATGGTGAAATTTGCAAACTGAGTTTATTTAATGTTTAACTTATTATCCATGCCTTGAAAATGGAAATTTGTGTTAGCTGCCAATATATTCTATTTCAAAATATTTTTAACTTTCAACTGATTTTTGACAGTACTACTTCCTAAAATGATATCACTTACTTATTGTTTGTGCGTAGTAGATTAATAAAGTAACATAGGCTATTGAGAAGATTTAACATATGACCACACTTCTAAATTTGAATAGGATATTTGCTCCTAAGTACATGACCACATAATACATTGGAACAGTTTTTCACAATCTTACTTCTTTGGAGTGATTATTGTAATTTTACAATACAATTGCAGTACTCAGAGTGAATGCAATAAATTCAAAATGGACTTAGACCATTCTGAAAGTGTTAGCCCCTATTCTATACTGTTAAAAAGAAAGCATCGAAAACAGTATTTCCTCTTAAAGGCAATTCCTGTAACATGTAAAACAATACACAAGAACCAATTGAATAGTTTCTAATAATATCACAAGGTTATGATTTATGAGTTATTATACACTGTTTGTATAGTTTTTCATAACATTAATGAAATTAAGTGTCTTTTCAACTGCATCTTTATATCATTTGAGATTCATATTCAATTTTGCAGAATTGTGAAACTTTCTGAGTTTGTGAATGGATGGCTTATGATTGTGCTATGGCAACTGTCATTCATAATATATTGCTGAAAAACACACACAGCTTAGACAACACGAATTTATCTGCTTCACAATAAACCACCCTTTGATATCATGACAGCCAGACCAATCGGAATGGCCCACTATCTGGTTAGGGGGGGGGGGGGGAGGGGGGTGGCACACCGGTAGGCAGGGGAGGGGGTGCAGATGGGCAGGGGGGCATGCAGGTGGCAGTGTGAGTGCATGTGCGAGAAATCAGATGCAGGTGTCACTAGTGGGACTTGGCATTCTGCCCTGATCTGCTTTCACATCTGGTCTGATCTATTTTCATGTCCAGGCAAATGGCTTCCAATGTTATAAGAAGTACTATGCACTCTAATAGCATAAGTGCTCTAGGGCATATGATGTCACAAGCTATTTACAAGCTCTGGAGCCCAAGTTTCAAGGTTTGAGCTCCAGCATGTGCAGTTACCTTAATTATCATGTAATTTACTTGAAATTTTGGAGGGCTCTGTATATGTTACTTGATTAACTTATTAATACAAAACAGCATGGTGTCACATGTAATAATATCTTAATTGCCTCTTTCATGTGTAAATGCCAATAAATCGTGCATCCATTCCACAGAAAATTTATTGTAACTGATTGATCATTGGATAGTACTGGGAAAAAGAATTTGAATATGAGTGGCCCGTTTCTATCTAATTATATATGCTCAGTCATACTATGGCCATCTGATTGTATGAAAATGGACCTCCTAATGACATTATAGTCTCATCCACATGCACTTTCTGTTGAAAACAAACATATATTCTGCAAATCACTTTTCCAACTCTAAGTATCAGCTACTAAAAGAAATAGTGACATGAACTGAAGAAGTGACATTTGAGAAATATAGTGATGACACAGCAGTATCATTAATTGATGAGCTTTTTGTTTTGATTTGTTTTAGGGTGCCCAAGCCAAAACTCTAGAACAAAAACACAAAGAGAGGAGCTAAAAATGACTACACATCAATCCCAATCCAGAAAAGACAGCTGAAAACAGTGCCATGGAGAAAGGTCCATAAAATATGCCACAGAGAACTGGAGGTCCAGAACTAAAAATTAAATTGCCTTTGCAATTTTGTTACAACAGACAAAAAGTGAAATGCGGTCAACAGCCCACTCGTCATTCGCTAAAACAGCTGTTAACTCTGATGGCAAACACAAACAATAATGCAAAATGGTGGGCTGTCAAATGTTGGATGCAATGTGCACAAAGTGGTGGGGGAGCACCACTTTACAATGGCGATGGATAAAAAGATAGTGCTCAATACATAACCTAGTTAAAATTATTTCCTCATGGTGAGAGGGGCAAGAGGAGGTCATCCAAGCTTGTGGGAGAAGCTTAATAATGCAGAGCTTGTTCCCAAGAAGGGAAGACCAGTGGTGATGCCAAAGTGACACCACCTCCTGACAGATGGCAACACAGAGATTGTTGGATGATGTGTAAGAACTAGCAGGCTGAGGTACTATGATTGCAGCCTTAGCAGCAGCGTCAGTGGCCTTGTTTCCTGTCAGACCTTGCTCCATTAAGAGTGAGCAAGTGACAGCTCTCCTGGACCCATTTCACTAAGGGATGGATGGTGTAGAGCACATAGGGGCTTTTAAGTGCGATGTGAGAGTTGGAGAAAATGATGCAATTGAAAAGCCTGTTTGCTAGATATACTGCATGGCCGGATACAGGGTAAATAGCTCTGCTGTAAATAGTGAGCAGTGTTCTGGAAGCTGATACAGAGAAAAGTCAGTGCCAATTTTTGAGTTTACGGAAGAGATGGAAGTCTCACGGAGCCATATCGGGTGAATAAGGCACGTGTGCCAACAATTCATACCTTAGTTTGTGTAATTTTGCCATGGCGATGGCATGCGTTTTTGATCCAGATTCAAGGGTCGCGGCAACCATATTGCAGACAGTTTTCTCATTTGTAATTCTTCAGTTAAAATGTGATATACCCTTTCAGATGACATCTAGCAAGTGTGAGATATTCCACGCACTTTCAATTGTCGATCCTCCATGACCATTTTGTGCACTTTTGCAATGATTTCTGGAGCACTGACACATCTTGGCCGACCACTGCGCGGATCATCATCTAAGTTCTCCCGACCAAATTTAAATTCATCTTTCCAATTGGCAACAGTTGAACATGAAGGATCAGAGTTCCCTAGTGTACTCTGGAAATCGGCTTCAATGTCGTTTGCTTTCATACCTTTCTTTACAAAGAACTTAATCAGTGTTCGAATCTAGATTTTTTTCATCTTCGCAAATCAGTACGCGGGAACAACAACAAAGCCACGTCACCGCCACTGCTCTCTTCTAAGAGCACTGACGTGGCACGTGTTTATAGGCAACAGTCCAATGAATATCACGTGAACAACTCGTTATGCAAGCGCTGACCTCTCGTGGCGATTTCGAGAACTTTTCAAACCACCCTCGGAGACTCATTAAAGTTTTATGCCGTCGGCACCACGTTTTCCTGTTACTACCGACGTGCGGTTTACGGACTCCAGCTCGTCCTCCAATCCCCTGCTTATGGAGTTCCCTCCATCTTGGTTCGCATGGATGACATTCAGTTCTGCAGTGACTATCGCAACTGTTGTCCTCTTATTTTTTAGCCAAAATCCCATTCAATGATGGTGAGTCAGCATCACTCAACACTTACTTTCATCCACGTTTGGCTAAGTGGGCGATGTTTTTTCCGCTTTCCCTGTATTGCGGTATAAATATTCGATAGGGTACGTCTTGAAACACCAGGAACTTTGGCTACCTCGATTACGGAGCACCGATAATTTGCCCACAATCGAATTCATTTAGCTACGACTGGACCCGACACCTCTTGCAGTCTGATAGCTATCAGCGTACACAAAGGCACTATCACAAAATTCCATACATACGTTGTGAAACTGAAGGCAATAGAGCTGGGCTGGAGCAGTGTCTCCAGGTAGTGAATGAAGGCCAAGGTGAACATGGGCCACAGCATGGAGGCAAGATGGTGAAGGGTACATACCCACTGGGAAAGTTGCTCATAGCATGAAGCTAATCTGCCAGAGCAAGAGGTGAAAGCAAGCTCCAGGAGGTAACAGAGAAGAGGGACACACCCTATACTGGCGATCAAAGGAGCAATCAAAGAATTATGCACAGCATGGGTGGCACGCATGGCAGACAAATGGCATGCATATCTGCTGAAGAGAAAGTCATTGCGGTTGGACAGCAGTAGTCTGGCAGCTTCTGCATACAGACTCTAAACTGGACTAATGTAAAAGGTGACAGTGACCAAATGGATGCCTGGATGATGGATAGTATTGAAATGGAATATGAGGGATGGATGTGAAGATGAGTAAACAAAACAGCCATGGTCCAGTTTCGAAGAGTCAAGTGATTGGTACAAATGGAGGAGAGTGGTTCAATCTGCATTCCAGGACGTGCCACCAAAGACTTGTGGGACACTGAGGGTCCACATACAGCGGGCTACTAGGTAAGACATGTGGGATGATGAAGAAAGTTTCTTGTCGAGCATGAGCCCCAAGAATGTCAAATGGTTCAAATGGCTCTGAGCACTATGGGACTTAACATCTGAGGTCATCAGTGCCCTAGAACTTAGAACTACTTAAACTTAACTAACCCAAGAACATCACACACATCCAGGCCGAAGGCAGGACTCGAACCTGTGACCATAGTGGTCACACAGCTTCTGACTGAAGCGCCACACTGGCCGGCTCCCAGGAATGTCATAGTTTCAACGACTGGGTGAGCAACAGGCCCAAGATGTAAAGATAGTGGAAGAAACCAATTGCACCACCAGAAATTCATACCAACGGTTTTGTTAGTGGAAAAATGAAAGACACTGTCGATGCTCCACGAGTGAAGACGACCAAGACATCGCTGACGTCGCCACTGAAGACGCCACTCTGTGAGACAAGTCGGTGAGAACTAAAATCGATGGCAAAATAGTCAAGGAAGACAGGTCATTATAGGGTTAATGGTGATAGCAAAGAGGAGGACGCTCAAGACGGAACCCTGAGGCACACCATTTTCCTGGATAAAGGTTCCCAACAAGGCAGTTGCTTCACGTACCTTGAAAACTCGGTCTTTTAAAAATTCCTGAAGGAAATGGGGCAAGCAGCCATGGAAGCCCCACATGTAGAGAATACAAAGGATACCAGTTTTCCAGTAGGTGTTGTAGGACTTCTCCAAAGTGTAAAACATGGGCACAGTCTGCAATTTCCGTGGAAAACCATTCCTGGCATGGGTGGAGAAAGTGGCGAGATGGTCAACTGCAGAGCAGCGCACTCGAAATCCACACTGTGCAATGGTTAGTAAATTGCGATACTCAAACCACCATACCAGCCAGGCATGAGTCATATGTTCCATCACTTTGCAGACACAACTGGTGAGAGAAATGAGGCAGTAACTAAAAGGAAGGTTTTTGTTCTTACCAGGCTTAGGTATGGGTCTGACAATGACTTTACGCCAGTGTCTGGGAAACGTGCTCTCTGCTCAGATGCGGTTTTATTTATTAAGCAGAAATTGCTGGTCTGCAAGAGAAAGGTGCTGAACCATCTGAATGTGAACAGCGTCTGGCCATGGGGTGGAGGATCAGCATGAAGTGAGAGCATAATCTAGCTCCCTGATAGTAAAGGTGGCATTGTAGTACTCACGATTCAAGAATAGAAAGATATCATCCATGCCTCCTCTGCTCGTTTCCGATGGAGGGAGAGAGAGTGACAGTGGAAGGAGCTCGAAATTTCCTCAAAATGGCGGCCCAAGGTGTTGAAGGTAGCAACAGTGTCTATGATGACATCTGCTACTGTCAGGAAAGAAATTGGGGCATGGATCCTGGTCCCAGAGAACCGTCAGGGGTTGCCCACACAACGAAAGAGGGTGTCAACTGTTAAAAGAACTAGTGAAAGAAGTTCAGCTAGCTCTTTTGCTGTCCTAAAGAACGGAACAATACTGTGCGCACTTATGTTTGTAAGGAATGCATTTTGCCATCGTGCGACGACAGTTAAAAATGTGGAGAGCATGTCTCCATACGCGAATTGCCTTACAGTACGCCTCAGTCCACCAAGGGACCGGGATACGGCATGGTACAGACGAAGTGCGAGGAATGGAACGTTCTGCGGCGGTAAGGATAACGTTAGTGAGATATACCACGTGGTCATCACAACTGGTGAAAAGTTGTTCGTCCAAGGTCACCAGGGAGGAGTAAAGCTTCCAGTCAGCCTTAGTAACCTGCCATTTGGGTGTGCTTGAAGGTGGGGTAGGAGTCAGCAAATGGGTAATAACACATAGGAAATGGTCACTCGAGTATGCATCTGACAGAACAGACCACTTGAGACAATCGGCATGCTGGTTGGTGCAGGAGGACAGTTCCAAATGGCAATAGATGTGTGTGGAATCTGAAAGAAACGTAGGGGCTCCTGTGTTAAGGCAGAAGGAGTTAAATTCATGGAGAGGGCACCTCTCAGACAGATTCTGGAAGAACCACAAAGGAGATGGTGCACATTAAAGTCACTGAGTAGCATAAAGGACTGCGGTAGTTGCCCAGTAAGCTGCAGGACGTCTTCCTGGTGATATCGAAAGACTAAGGGATGTAAACAGTACAAAGGGAAAAGGTCAAGTGAGGTAGGAATAGTCAAAGTGCAACAGCTTGAAGCTGGGTAGCCAGGAAGATGGGTTGACTATGAACATTGTCCCGTATAAGCAGCACGACTATCCCGAGTGACGGAATGCCAACTTCAGGGGTGAAGTTCAAAATGGACTAAGAAGAAATGCGAGAATTCAAAGCAGTCATGAGGATGCAATTTTTTTTCCTGAAGGCAAAGAGTAAGTGGATGCTGCATTTCTAAGAGCAGCTATAAATTCTCTTTGTTAGATCGAATAACATGAATGTTCCATTGGAGAAGAGTCATGACAAGGAAAAAATGAATGAGGCGTCACCTTGGTGGCTGCCGAGTGTCACCCTTCAAAGACTCTCTGTTACAGGGCACAGAGGAAGGAGGATCCTACTCCATCAGGTCTACAGAAGCCTCGGCATTTTTCTGCTGGTGGCCTGTGGAGTGCGGAGTCCAGGGCAGAACAGTTGGTGTTGTGCACTAGGGACACAGAGGTTAGCTGGGCGAGGGTGTCACGTGGCAACGCCATCGAAGGAGAAAACTCGTTTGCTTATCTTTGACTTCTTCTTGCCTTTCCAATTAGCAGAGGAAGACTCATGTGTTGGTTGGCTGGAGGGTCATAGGAAGTCTTAGCAGTAGTATCCCTTTTGTCCTTTCTGGCCTGCCGGTTGTGTAGCTGGTGACTTTGCCCAAAGAGGCGAGATTTTGTTGGTGTGCTGCACAGAAAAACCCTAGGAGGAGACAGGGATGCTACCATAATGCTGGGCGATTTCACAGTCATGATGCTAAATTTGAGGTTGCATGTCTGCTTGGGCATGTTCTTCGTGGAGCGATGTGTCTCAAGAACAGTATTGTAGGTGCCAGATGGTAGAATGCAGGGTTTCCAAATAGACAACAACTTACAAGCGACTGAGTAAGGCACTTTTTCCTTCACCTGGATCTCCTGGACAGCCTGCTCATCGAGATACATGGGACAAACGCAGGAGGAGGGGGCATGGTCGCCATTGCAGTTGATATAGTGGGGAGGAAGAGGTGGACAATTGCCTTCATGAGCATTCCTACCATAGGTTACACATTTTGCCGGGTGTCAGTGTGGGACTGGTAGCAGGGCATTGGGTTCAGAATGTATTATCTGATGGAGAACTTCATAACCTGCTTTGATCTTTGACGAAAGAACCACTCTATCAAAAGTAAGAGTGTGTGTGTGGGCACTAAGGAGGCATCTACTTTTTTCACCACCCAAAGTATGGCAACAATACCCTTATCAGAAATATACATTTGGATTTCTGCCTCACTCACACCAACGAGCAGTCTAGTGTAAATAACACAACAGAAAGAATTCAGCATTCGATGGGCCTTGACACGAATGGGATAGCCATGGAGGAGCGAAGATATAAGCAGTAGTTGTGCTTGAGAAACAGAAGTTGTCTCCAAATGCAAAGTGCCATTGCATAAATGAGAGCATGAATTCGCAGGGCCAGCAATTGCATCAACACCTTTTCTGAGTAATAAACAGTATTGTAGCAAAGGACTAACCGCCTTCAGTACTTGAAAACGCTATGAAATGCTGTGTTGCTGGGAGGGTCTTTGAATCGTTCGCCCCCTTCCATGTACGTTTTGTAGCCACTGACTGTGAAAATGATTTGCTCATGGTGAGAAAATCCTCCACTATTTTCAGCGTCTCCTATGGTGTGCTCTTTCCAACTGGGCCCCCCTTCAGAAGGGGGTGCACCCACCTTAGGTGATTGTTCACACCCCAGGTAACATCTCCCAAACTCCTGACAGAGGGACCAAATAGGCAGTTTGGGAAGGTAGCATCTCAGGCAATCACCCCTCCTGGGCCTGGCCTGTACCAGGTAATACGCGCGAACCCCTCCTGTCGACCTGGGGTTGGGAATTACACATTGCCCAGTCACCTGTTATACATCAGACGTGTGGGCTGGCCTTCAGGAGTGCACAGGTAGGAAGAAAAAATAGAGGACTCTCAAATGCCGAAGTGAAGGAAGGATAGGAGAAGGTAAAAGAAGAAAGACAAAATGAACAGTGGAGAGTATTCTTATATTGACTACAGAAAATGAAAAATACTTTTCTAAAAACAGCCCAGACATGTTCCTGAAGGAGGGGAAAAAGAACAGCAAGAGGATATGCAGGCAGCATGGAAAGGAAAAGATGCTGCATAGGCTGCGGCTCTGTGGTAGCCGAGCATGAACCCACCAGAGAGCGGAGCCCCCATGGGGAGTCTTGATGAGGTGAAACCAAACTCAGTCATTATATGTGACCGTGTTCCATGCAAGAAACAGAATCAGATAAGGAGTTATTTGTGCTCTGGAAGACACAACAGTACAGTTGTATTTTACATTTCTGAGACACATTCTAAAATACCTAAACAGTTGATTTGTGATGATGTAAATCTTATTTTCGTTTTCAAATGGGATACCCTGATTATGAAATCTATGTATGAAGATCTTCTCATTACAGATATCACATTCATTGAATATCAAAAGCACCTGTGCAGAGTTGAAACCATAGAAAGTATGGATTTCTACTGTGACACTTATGTCACTCTCTCTCTGTCTGTCTCTCTCTCTCTCTCTCTCTCTCTCTCTTTCGAGCAATGGGAGTTAATAATAGAACTAATCATGTGCATGATGGTATGATCAATAAGTATATTAAACAACACAGAGCTGCACATTTAAATGGAACATATGGTGTACATGTTGGAAGAACATATAGACTAGGTGAATATCCAATCAAATTTAGCAAGAAAGCAAGACATATTGGAGACAGAATCTATATTAACACCCAGTTTATTAAACCTAATATGCTTCAAGAATCTATCACGGCTTAACAGTTACACACCTGAAGAGGTAGAGTGTCTGCAGAAATATTTCTTTACACGTACTATACAATATTCGAATAAAAGAGAATTGTGAAGGTGGTTCGATGAACTCTCTGCCAGGCACTTAAATGTGATTTGCAGAGTACTCATGTAGATGTAGATGTAGATGTAGTAATAAACGTAGAAACATTATTAAACCTGCATTCAATGGTATGTATGATGGTGATGGGGGTACAGTTATTGACACTTGACATTAGAAACTGAACACTTTTCCTGTTCAGTTCATATATTTCTATGATCCTAACAAGCTAGTACAATGTTTAAGACATTTCAGAACTAAGAGAACTAAACATTATTGAATAAATATGGAAACTGTATCTAACAAACCTCACAAGCGTGCATGGAAAAATTTTTGATGAAGGCTTGTTGTAATATGAGGATTGGATGATTTATGGCAGGCAAATCTTGTAGACATAAAACAACGTAAAAGAAGAGCTGTGTTTTCAAGTATTCTCTTATGATGACTGACATGTACTCTAAATATACATGTGCTGTATCTGTAAAAAGAAAGACAGGAGATGCAGGTGCATGGACAATGGAACAGCTATTGCAAACTGGAAGCAACCAACTTCTGAAAAACCTTCAGACAGATTGCAGTGGAGAATTTTAAAATCACTACTTCATAAGGCTGATGAAATACTGTGGAATACACCACTACTTGGTGTTTTCACATATGAAACCATCCATCATGGAGAAATTGAATAGAACAGTAAAATGCCATTATGTGGAAATAATTCAATCTATGACGATTGTATAAATGGACTCACATACCTCCTCAAAAATTACTATGGTTTAACCACACCATACATCATATGGTGCATGTGAAATCATTTCATACTCATGATAATAAACTTCCAAATTCAATATACAGTCGTACTAAAACGGTTGATTCACACAAACAGAGATTTAATGTCAGTGGTTTCATCTGTATATCCAAATTCAAGGCATCCTTCAAGAGACAATATTTGCCAAACTTTTCAGCTGAGATATTTACAGTTTGTAAGCTACAGTGAACAAACCCCCAGACTTCTATTCTGAAAGACAGCAAATCTTATTTTTATAATTTTCAATGATTCAAAACTTCAATACATATCTCTGTGGACATCTACACATTATGTTCCTCATAATACATGCAAAGAAGAATTACATATACAACACTATGTACTGTGCATGTACAATTAATTCAACTTCAATCACACTAGGATGTCTTACCATTGACATGAAAAGCAATATCATCAAGTCTAAATGTCAACTACTTTCCTTCATTAGACCTGAGAAGAGCCTAGGAAGAGCAGCTGAATGCAATGGACAGTGTCTTGAAAGACGTGTATAAGATGAACAAAAGCAAAATGAGGATAATGGAATGTAGTCAAATTAAATCAGGTAATGCTGAGGGAATTTAGATTAGGAAATGAGACACTTAAAGTAATCAATGAGTTTTCTTATTTGGGAAGCAAAATAGCTAATGACTGTTGAAGTAGGGAGGATGTAAAATGTATACTCGTTATGGCAGGGAAAGCGTTTCTGAAGAAGAGAAACATCGAGTATAGGTTTAATTCTCATGAATTGTTTTCTGAAAGTATTTGTATGGCTTGTAGCCATACGGAATGTAGCCATGTACGGAAGTGAAGCACAGATGATACATAGTTTACACAGGAAGAGAATAGAAGCTTCTGAAATGTGGTGCTACAGAAGAATGCTGAAGGTTAGATGAGTAGATCATGTAACTTATGAGGAGGTACTGAACAGAATTGGGGAGAAGAGGCATTTGTGGCACAACTTGACAGAAGAAGGGATCAGTTGGTAGGACACATTCTGAGGCATCAAGCGATCATCAATTTAGTTTTGGAGGGAAGTGTGGAGGGTAAAAATCATAGAGGGAGACCTAGGCATAAATACACTTAACAGATTCAGAAGGATGTAGGTTGCACTAGTTACTCAGATGTGAAGAAACTTGCAGAGGATAGAGTAGCATGGAGACCTGCATCAAATCAGTCTCTGGACTGAAGACCACAACAATAACAGGTGTATTCCAACTATCACAACATCAACATTTAACAAGGAGTGATATTATTCAGATTCCATGTGGTACATACGATTTTGATGATTTAAGCACATACTTAAATCAGAAAATAAACGTTTCCAGATTATGTACTAACACCAATACATTTAAAGCAGAGACATGAACAGCTGTGCATAGTACCAACTTTACAAATGATGGTTTGACAGGAGGTTTTTCAAGAAGAAAATATCTAGAAGTGAGTGCTTAAAGGGCGTCCAAGTGTGCTTTGTCTATAGATATATAAGTGACTAACACAATTCACACTGAATGCACTGTAGCAACAAATATGTATTTAAATGATAAGTTGTTACATGCAATTTTTTTCCTTGCAGTAGAGCCTAAGTACAAATTATTAGAAGTTCCATCTGATGTTATATACACTGTTGTCCAAAATTAACACAAATAGAAGGTTTCCAAGGTTGCGTTTATTTTGCCACAAAACAGTACAAACAGGTGATAATAAGAGTAGAAACAATGTAATGGATACAGGATGTAATGAACTGCAACATTCATAACATTAGACAGAATTGTTCTCCATTTGTTTCCAACTTAACAGTTTTGCACACACGTTCTGACAACTGGTTAATGTACTCAGTATGGAGTGTGACCACCTCTGGCACCAATACAGGCTTGATATTGATGGGAGATGTGGTGAATGTCATCAATATCATGTTGAGGCAATAACGCCCAGTTTTCGTGCAGAGCTGCTCACAAGTATGTGAGAGTAGTTGGTGGATGCTGACGTGATGCAACCAATCTTCCTAATGCATCCCACACATGCTCTATGGCAGGGCTTAACAACTGGCCGGCTTTGAGCGCGAGTACTCGCGTCTGCTCAGGCACGTGCTCTCGAGCAGGTGCAAGGTCGCGGAGTAGGGAGGGAGGGGAGGGAGGGGAAATGCGCGCGCACGTTTGAATGTGATCTCGCGTTCTTAGCAGATTTAACTAGCCATCTGAATGCTTTGAACATTTTACTACAAGGTAAAGATCTGCTAATTACTCATTTCATAAATCGAATACGAGCTTTTAAAATGAAATTGACACTTTGGGTGAGTCAGCTGGAAACAGGATACCTAGCTCATTTTCCTAAATTATCATCCATGCAAGATGTTCACAAAGACTGTGAACGTTATTCACATAGTTTAGTTGATCAGCGCTTTCAAGATCTGACATCACTAGACAGTGATTTTGATCTGTTCTCTCCATATTCAGCGAATATTTAAGAGATTCGTCCTGAGCTGCAACAAGAAATTATTGACCTGCAGTATGGCAGAGAATACAGAGACAATTTCAGAACAGGATAAACATTTTGGAATTCTACAGACACTTCCCTCAGGACAGATTTCCTCGTTTGCACAAACTGGCGGCTACAATAATATCAATGTTCGGTTCCACGTATGTTTGTGAACAACTGTTCTCTGCAATGAAATGTAACAAGACGCGCCTGAGAAACGCATTCTCTGATCGAAATTGAAACTGCATGCTGCGCCTAAAATGCACAAGAACAATTACTCCGAACATAGACGCAATTGTAAAGGGCAAAAAATACAAAATAACCGAGAATCCCACACTTCAGTGACACTTTTTATTGTGTAACAGTTCACAAATTAATGCGAATGTAGAGGCATACACTAAGCTAATAAAATTATGTGGAATGTGTACATTCTCCTTTATTTGTTTCATTAGTCACAGTAATAATTCGTGAGAGATATCCCTGCAGGTGGCTGCGGATTTACATTGACTGGCGGCAGCTGTTGTGTGCCCCACGTGACTTTCCCCACTCTCCGCTCTGGTCCGGTAGTGGGGGTAGCGTGCTCGCGCTCCTCCATGCTCCCGCCTTGCTGCTCACAGCTTGCTCCGCGAGCACGTATGTTGTGAAGCCCTGCTCTATGGGATTCAAATCAGGAAAGTGAGCAGGCCATGCCATGTGTGCAATATCTTCTATGGAAAAAAATCAAACACCTGTGCTCTATGAGGTCCAGCATTATCATCCATCAACACAAAATCTGGGCCCACAGCACTTCACAACAACCAAGCATGAGATCTCCTCATGAAGAGGTGTTCGAGTGGTCAACATAATCACTGCCCACACCATTATGGATCCTCCTCAATATCAGTCTCTTTCCATGAAGCTTGGATCCTAAAATCGTGTTCCACATGCCCTCCAGGTGTGAATCCATTGAGAATCGCACTCCAGGTCAAATTAGAACTCATCTGTGAAACGAACATTGACCCATCATTTGACCATCCAGGTGGCATGTTGATGGTTCCACTCTAGATGTTCCCTTCTGTGATGTAATGCCAGAGGTAAACAGCAGCAGGTCTCCAACAACAAACGCTATTTTGCTGGAGTCTTCTGTACACCGTTTGCCTTGATACAACACATCCAGGTAACCCTGCGACGTCGGATGCTAGTTGCAGTGCAGTACAAAGACGGTGCTGTCATGCCCTTACAACCCAATAACGATTCATTCTTTCTGATGTCACACATGATCTGCCTTGCCCTGTTCTCTGGCATACAGTTTTGGTCTCTATACACTATTGCATCATCAAAGAAACAACAGAATGATTCACAGTAAGCCACTGGGCCATATCAGTTTGCAACTCTCCTGTTTCCATTCTTCCTATGGCTCTTTACAGTAGAGTGTCTGTAGGCATCTGATCTTTGCCATACTGCACTGTCTGTGACTGTGTACACAGTGATTGTGGATGTGGGACTGCCCTGCAAACACCATCCCGCTTGATAGGTGCTCTGACATCATTGCTGGTGTGGTTGTCCATTGATCAGAATGCCATCTTCTGTGCCGAACATGATCTTCACGAGTTTGTGTGATTATATCATGAACTATACACAGGATAGGGAAATGGCCGTTTTTTGCTTTAATTTTGGACACCAGTGTACCTACCTGTAACCATTCAAACATTGGATACACTTGAGCTGAATGTCGTTGACCAAGATAGCCCACTATTTAACTTTCATGGACAAAATAATTGTATGAGTACTCCTAAAAAGAGAACGGGGGTACAATATAAAAGGTGGTATACACACCCAACAGAGCAACACCCATTGTGTTAGCACAGGCAAACTATGAGTATCTTAAATAATTTAGTCGGAAATCATGCACTAATATCATTTCCTATAGCACTGTCTGTAGAATATATTGAATGAATTATATGGAATGAGTATGTTCCACACGAACCTTATATATCAACAATGTGTTATAATTTTGAAGCGATCAGAATAACAGTCCAGCATCAAGACATTACTCTTCCAGCATCCATTATTTATACATTGAAGGGAAATCTATACAGATGAAGGGATCTGATACAAAAATGTCACATCTAACATGTAATGCTTCTGTATCTCTTTTTAAAGAAATGAGGTATGAACTAAATTGGGTAGAGAGACAATTTTTTTCATGTGAGTATGACAACTCCCGAGGCCTATGTTTCAGCATCCACATCCAACTTTACTGTGTTGCACAACACCAGATGGGTTACAGATAAAATGTGACATAGACCTATGCCCGCTGTTGATGAATGACGCTTCGTCGCTAAATAGAACGCGTGCAAAAAATCTGTCATCGTCCCGTAATTTCTCTTGTGCCCAGTGGCAGAACTGTACACGACATTCAAAGTCGTCGCCATGCAATTCCTGGTGCATAGAAATATGGTACGGATGCAATCGATGTTGATATAGCATTCTCAACACCAACGTTTTTGCGATTCCCGATTCTCGAGTAGTTTTTTCTGCTACTGATGTGCGGATTAGCCGCGACAACAGCTAAAACACCTACTTGGGCATCATCATTTGTTGCAGGTCGTGGTTGACGTTTCAAATGTGGCTGAACACTTCCTGCTTCCTTAAATAACGTAACTATGCAGCGAACGGTCCGGATACTTGGATGACGTCGTCCAGGATACCGAGCACCATACACAGCACACGCCCGTTGGGCATTTTGATCACAACAGCCATACATCAACACGATATCGATCTTTCCTGCAATTGGTAAATGGTCCATTTCAACACGGGTAATGTATCACGAAGCAAATACCGTCCGCACTGGCGGAATGTTACGTGATACCACGTACTTATACGTTTGTGACTATTACAGCGCCATCTACCACAAAGCGAAAAAAGTGGTCCAACTAAAACATTCATATTTCTTTACGTACTACACGAACATGTAATAAAAATGTGAGTTCCTATTTGACCTATGGCAGCGCCATCTAGAGGGCCAACCATAGCGCCATCCGGTTTCCCCCTTCAAGCTAGATGAATTTCGTCCTTACTAGTTTTTTCGTTTGATGCTTATTTCTTGAGTTATTTGGCCTGGTCACTATCAATGGACCACCCCGTATATATATAACATGGTGAATCTGGTAGTACATCGAAGGTCTAAACAAAAGTTTCATCACATGGAGGTATGTATACAAAGATCTCCATTTATATCGATTCATTGTCTGTTCGAAACTATGCTGTGGGTGCTTCATTTTTCCCTCTCCACATCTGTCCATCTTACGCTTCTTAATACAATCCAACCTTGTCGAATATGTTAGGCAACTATCACCTTTTACAGTAGCCTGGTTGAGAGTCTCTATCCAGAAGATGCTGAACTACCACTGTCCTAACAGCACGATGATCTCCTCAGTGGATGCGAATGCTGTTTGCCTGCCATGCACTGCCACTCATCTTATGTTCTCGTTTTCGATGACTCCCTTGACTGCCAGTATGGGTAGCTGTTTTATACTTCGAACGTGGATCTTTCCACAATGTCCTACACGTCCTAAGCGATACTTCCTGGATAATGGACCACATCACCCTCCTCTATTTGTTCCGATGCCTTGACAATTTGAAACTATATTCTTGGGATCAGGCTGAATGGACACCATTGCAATTAACACAGCAGTGAGAAAGAGGCAGAAAATTACCCTTGTAAGCATCCATACTACACTATGATTAGGCCAGAAATGGTGGAGCTGACAGGGGTTGCCTGGCTGAATGGAACAGGGAGTGAAACTGTTGAATGAACTAGTAAATGAAATCCAGACAGCTTTTTTGATACCCTAAAGAATGCGACAACACTGCAACTCTTTATAACGAATACTATTCACCACCGTAGGATGACAGTTAACAATGCAGAGAGGACGTCTCCGTGCACGAATTGCATTGTGGCATACCTGAGTCCACCCCAGGGACCAGGACATTGAGCAGCAAAGGTGAAGCGCACAGTATGGATTTTTCTGTGGCAATAAGGACAACGTTGTAGAAGAACTCTATATGGCCATCGCAACTAAGGAAATGTTATTTGGCAAAGGTCCCCAGGGAGGAATAAAGACTCCTCTTAGCCTCAGAAAACTGACAATTCGGTTTACGTGTAGATGGGTTAGGAGTCAACAAACGGATAACACATGGGAAATGGTCACTCGAGTATTTGTCAGAGTGAATGGACCTCTCGTGATGACAGGCAAGCTGGGTAGTACAGGAGGGGTCGAAATGGAAATAGGTGTGCATGGAGTCTGAAAGGAACATATGGGCCCCAGTGTTAAGACACATGAGGTTGAGTTGACTGAGATTGCCTGCCCTGAGAGCACCTCACTGACTAGTTCTAGAGGGTCCCAAATCGGATGGTGTGGATTAAAGCCAATGAGCAGAAAAAAGGAGTGAGGGAGTTGATCAATAAGGTGGAGGAAGTCTGCCCTGGTGATACCAAAGGACAGAGGGATGTAGACATTGCAAAGAGAAAATGTGAAGCAACGGAGGATATTGCAGAGTGCAACAGCTTGCACCTGTGTGTTTAGGGACATGGCTTGGCTGTAGATGTCATCCAGGATGAGCAGCAATATTCTCCCATGAGATGAAATTCCATCAAGGTCAGAAAGCAGACGAAATGGAAAAGCGAGAGATCAAAGCAGTTGCAAGGACGCAATTTTGTTTCTTGGTGGTAAAGAACAAATGGATGCAGACATTCTCCCATGAGTAGCCGTAACTCCTTGTTGGCTTTAATTCCTCAAACTTTCGATAGGAGGAGAGTCATAATGGGAATTGTGGAAGAGGGAACGAAGGAAGTGTAGTCACCTCGATGGCTACCGATTGCCAGCCTTCACAGACTCACGATACTAGATGCAGGGGCAGTATGATCTTGTTCCATGATATCTACAGAGGTGTCGGCATCCTCACTGGGTCAGCCTTCTAAATACGGGTCAGAAAAGTGGTAGGCGATGCACACTGGTGAAACTGAGGATGGCTGTTTGAGGGTATCATGCAGCAATAGCATTGTAAGGGATCTACAATTTGGGGAAGGTCAGGGCTGGTTGCCTTTCTTTGATTTTTTAGAGCCTTTGTGGTTGACAGATGAAGACTCAGATGTTTGTAGGCTGGATGGTTGTAAAAAGTCTCCGTTGGAGTATTCCTTCAGTTCTCTTCAACCTGCAGGTTCTATGGCAGGTGATTTCGCCATCAGAAGCAAAAAGCAGGTGGCTTGTTGCACAGCTGGAGAAGGAGACGGGACTGCCACCATGATACTGGTCAATTTTACAACTGCACTGTTGAATAGGAGGTCGCAAGTCTGTATGGCCTTGTCCTCTATGTAGCAAGGCATAGCAAGAACAGTTGTGTAACTTCCAGGTGGTAAAATGCATGGCCTTCTACTAACCAACAACTTGTGAGAAAACGTTTTCCTTCACTACGATCTCCTGGATGGCCTGCTCACTGAGGCATAAGGGACATTCTAGAGATGAGGTTGCATGGTCAACACTGAAATTGGTGCAGCAGGGAGAAAGTGGCAGACTGTTGCGCTTGTGAGCATCAATACCACAGGTAACACATTTCACCCTGTTTCAACAGGACATGTGAGTGTGGTTGTAACGTTTACAGTGGTAGAAGTATATTGAATTTGGAATGTCTGGTTGGACTCTGATTACTTTTAATTATTTTACACGTCTGTTTCCATGGGACCAAATTGAGGAGCAAATCTGAAAGGTCATGGAACGTTTTAGCACATGAAATTCTGACATAAGAGTAATAACAGATAAAATATAAATGTTTATTGAAGCCAAAAAACAAGACATAAGTTTAAGTAAATGCAATCAACAATATAACATAAGAATTAGCATAATTTTTCAAGGAACTCCTCGACACAACAGAAGGAGTGACCCGTGAGAAAACTCTTAAATTTCGATTTGAAAGCGCGTGGATTATTGCTAAGATCTTTGAATTTTTGTGGTAGCTTACTGGAAACGGTTGAAGCAGTATGCTGCATACCTTGCTGCATAGGAGTGAAGGAAGTGCGATTCACATGCACATTGGATTTCTGTCTAGTATTAACTGAGTGAAAGGTGCTAACTGCTGGGAATTAGCTGACATTGTTAACACGAAATGACAGTAATGAATGAATATATTTCAAGAGGCCAATGTCAGAATACACAGACTAATGGACAGGGGAGGACAAGAGGTTCGTGAGCTTACATCATTTATTGCCCGAAAGGCCTATTTCTGACCCAAAAATATCCTTTAAGAATAAGAAGAGGTCCACCAAAATATAACACCATAGGCCACAAGCAAATGAAAATAAGCGAAGTAGACTACTTTTGCCATCGAACTGTCATTTACTTCCGATACCGTTCTAGTTGCAAAAATGGCAGCATTAAGTCTTTGAACAAGATCCCGATCGTGAACATTCATCACAGTTTACCATCTACCTGAACACCTACAAAGTTGAACTGTTTAATTTCACTAATCACATTCTATGAAATTAAGATGTCACATTTTATTGAATTGTGTGTTATAAACTGTAAATACCGAGACTTACTGTGATTTAGCGTAGGTTATTTTCTACCAGTCATGAACATATGTCACGAACTGCATTATTTGGAACAGGGCCAGCGTTGCACGCAACATCCTTTACTGCCAAGCAAACAGGCAACAGCAAACAGGAATATTTTAGAATTACCTGTAATACTAGAGGACATTTCATTTATACCGGGTGTAGAAGTATGAAAGAGGATTTTGTCTATAGGTGGTGCTAGCCGTCAGTGTTGGGCCCATGAGACCATGTCTGCAGCATCGTCTGCTTCCTGTAATGGCTGATGACGAATGTTAACACACAGTAACCCAAGTTCTATACATCGGTATCTGTTTCAAACCCGTAAACATGTCGAGTTTTTTGCCTACGCCCTTTGATTTGCGCACAGCATTGGTTTTCTCTTATCATTTGAAGAAAACTGCTGCAGAATCAAAGCTAATGCTTGTCTAAGCTTTCAGCGAACAAACTCTTGGGAAAACACAGTGTTTCGAGTTGTTAAATAAATGCAGAAGTGGTGATTTTGATGTGAGAACCCATGAGCCAGGGAAACCAAAGAAAAAGTTCGAAGATAGCGAATTGAAGGGACTTATTGGATGAAGATGATAATCTAACTCAACAGCAAATAGTGTGACAATTGAATGTGATGCAGAAAGCTGTTTCTGTTCGGTTAATGACATGGATTGACAAAGTGACGAGATGGTCAAGAAAACCACACTCGGAATTCACATTGTGCTGTGGTTAGCAGATTGCAAGATTCTAGCCATCATACCAACCAGCCATGAGGCATTCGTTCCATCACCTAGCAAACACAACTAGTGAGACATTAGGTCAGTAGTTAGAAGGAAGGCGTTTGTGTACCGAGCTTAGGTACGGATATGATGGTGGCTTCACATCAGCATCTGAGACACGCTTTGTCTGATTGAATGTGATAGTACGCATGAAGGAGAAAGTGCTTGCCCACAAGAGAAAGTGACTGAAACATCAGAATGTGAACATCGTCTCGCTCTGGCTCAGAAGATGGTGATGAAATGACAGCATGACCTACCTCTCATAGAGTTTAGTGGCCATTGTAGCATTGGCGATTCTGAGAGGAAAAGTGCAGCATCCTAGACTCTTCCACACGTTTCCGAGGGAGGAAGGCTAGATAACAGTGGGTGAAGCACGAAATCTCCGAAAAATAGCAGTTCGGGATGCTGCTTTCGAATAGCCAACAACTTGCGAGCAAGAGGGTAAGGTTCATTTTCGTTCAGCAGGATCTCCTCGATGGCCTGCTCTTTGAGACACATGGGACATTCTTGCGATCAGGCTGCGAGGTCACCATTGCAATTAACACAACGGTGAGAAAGAGACAGGCAATTAACCGTGTGAGCAACCATACTACACTATGATTAGGCCAGAAATGGTGGAGCTGACAGGGGTTGCCTGGCTGAATGGAACAGCCAAATGTTGAATGAACTAGTAAATGAAATTCAGCCAGCTTTTTTGCTATCCTAAAGAATGCGACAACACTGCAACTCTTTATAACGAATACTATTCACCATCATAGGATGACAGTTAAAAATGCAGAGAGGACATCTCCATGCACGAACTGCATCGTGGCACACCTGAGTCCACCCCAGGGACCAGGACATTGAGCAGCAAAGGTGAAGTGCACAGTATGGAATTTTCTGTGGCAGTAAGGATAACGTTGTGGAAGCACTCTATTTGGCCATTGCAACTGAGGAAGTGTTATTTGGCAAAGGTCCCCAGGGAGGAATAAAGACTCCTCTTAGCCTCAGAAAACTGACAATTCGGTTTACGTGTAGATGGGATAGGAGTCAACAAACGGATAACACATGGGAAATGGTCACTCGAGTATTTGTCAGAGTGAATGGACCTCTCGTGATGACAGGCAAGCTGGGTAGTACAGGAGGGCTCGAAATGGAAATAGGTGTCCATGGAGTCTGAAAGGACCATATGGGCCCCGGTGTTAAGACAAATGAAGACATACAGTGCCATATGTAATTTTACATATGTTCAAAACAGGCTTACGTCTTTTGCCGGTATTTTATTGGTCTTGCCGCAGCCTCTGGGATAAGACATTTTTCATTTATTAGTGTGCATAACTTCTGAAGAAGGCTATATTATTACAGCGGAAACCATGGTCAAGGTTTAAAATAAATGTAATTTAGTGCAACTGTAGGCTGTTTCTCATTCGAGACAATTTCGTAATGGTTGCACATGTCACTGCCATGATGAAAATAATGACCTCAGATACACCGATCAAGGTGGGGAAGAACTCGTCTATCAGCTCGATGTGTGCTGTGTGATGAATACTGCTCACACTGCACAGTTGTAAGGAAAACTGTTTGAGTTGTTCTTTCATTTAATGTATTTTTATAATAATGTAAGCTGAATGCAATAAATGTTACAAAGCCTTAAAATTGGCATATTATTTTGAAGCACCCTGTATTTCGATTCACAAGAAAAATTAGAGCTTCATGAAATCGATTGTAAAGAACACGGTGAAGTAAAAACTGATATGCAATGTAAAGGTGAAAAAAATTAATTAAAAAATTATAAGCATTCATTCATTTTGCATGTTACACCGATTTCAAGTGCCTATAAAAAGGTATACAAACTTGTCAACAAAATCCTGAAAAATCATACATCAACAAATATAAAAAATATTTACCAATTTCATTCAGTTATTATGTCAAGTATCTTGATGGTGATTATAAAAATCCAGTTACATATGTGGGCAAAGATTCAGCACAAAAATTCATTGAAATGTTAAAAGAAGAATCAAGAGGAATTTCTAGAATATGTGGGTGAAATGTTCCAGTGAAATTGACTAAAGAATATTTACTGAGTTTTATAAATACAGAAATCTGCTATATTTGTAAACGAGAATTTGATGATAAGAAAGTGAAAGATCATTGTCATTTAACAGGAAAATATCACAGAGCCACATGTTAAGATTGCAATCTCATGTATCAAAACGAGAATTGCTTCCAGTCTATATTCACAATTTAGCAAATTATCATGTTTATTTGCTTATCAAAGAATTAGCAGTAGACAATAAAGATATTTATGTGATTCTAAATAATGAGCAAATCTATATTTCTTTAAGTAGAAAGGTTGAAGATCGACTACAATTAAGATTTTTGAATATATTTAAATTTATGGCTTCAAGCTTAGATAAAATACTTCCTAGCCTTACAAAAGAACGATTTAATGAAACAGCAAAATATTTTGAAGGTGAACAGCTAGATTAAATAATCTGGAAAGGTGTTTATCATTACTAATACATACTAGAAAAATAGCTAGAAACCAAATTGCCCAAAAAAGAATGTTTTTATTCAAGACTGAATAAAGAGAATACTTCTGACGAAGACTACAAAAGAGCAAAAACAGTTTGGAAGAAGTTTAATATCAAAAATTTAGACGAATATAGAAGATTATATAATAAATTTGATGTTTTAATTTTAGAGGACATCTTCGAAAATTTTAGGGGTCGATGGTAAGTCAATTATTATCCATAATTTAGTTACATTTTTCTTTATTTTGGTAGTACTGTCGTTTTACGTTGATGATGCATGCTTTATTTGCTGTAATATCTTCGCAATTTTCAAGCTGCTAGGTTAGTTTCTTTATTGCTGCCATGCTGTCAATCATGGCTGCTCCACTGTTTATTTGCAGCAAAGAAGAGCAACGTTCAGTGATCCGTTTTTTGTGGTCAGAAGGCGTAACAGGTGCCGAAATTCATCGCAGACTTTCGGTACAGTATGGGAACAGTGTTTTGCCACAACGGAGTGCCTACGAATAGATTGAAAAATTCCGGAATGTTCGCAAATGTGTTAGGCACGATGAAGAAGCTGGACGACCATTTACCACCACAAATTAAGAAACCATTGAGTATTCACGTGAAATGATTCTCTTAGACAGATGATTAACTATTGACAAAGTGGCACATCGTCTACAAATTAGTCACAGTCCTGCCTATAAAATCATCCACAAAGACTTGGATTTCATAATGTTTGTGCAAGATGGGTCCCAAAACAACTCAGACAATTGCATAAACAAACACGCTTTGGCATCTGCAAGAAACATTTGGATCACTATGGTAACGAAAGGGACAACTTCTTAGTCGGGATCATTACTGGTGCGAAACATGGATCTGTCATTATGAGCCAGAGAGTAAACAGCAGAGTATTGAATGGAAACATTCAAATTCTCAGTGCAAGGAAAAGTTCAAGACCCAACTGATGCTTAAGGTTTTTTAGGACGCACAATGTCCAGTACTGCGAAATTATGGGGAAAGGGGTTCCACAATAAACAACATATGTTAGGGTGAGATGCTTGCTGCCAGGCTAAGGCCTGCAATTCGAAGCGAAAGGTTGCTATCAAAAGGTGTAATGTTGTTGCACGACAATGCTCATTCACATACTGCTGCCCACACTTCTGAAACGCTCAAGAAACTCAACTTTGAAGTATTGGATCATCTTCCGTATAGCACTAATCTTGCTCCTTCTGACTATCACTTGTTTGGCCCACTCAAACAGGCATTAAGGGGCCGTTGACTTGCCTCAGACGAGGCAGTGACAGAAGTGGTGCTTTCCTGGCTCGCAAATCAACTGTGTACCTTCCTTTATGACAGCATCAGGATGCTTGTACAACGATGAACCAAGTGCGTTTAAACACAAGGAGATTATGTCGTAAAATGATGTTCTCTTACGTTTCCTATTTGATTACAATAAAATTTTATAATTACTTTGCGGATAATAATTGACTTACCCTCATACATGCATTAAATCCTATAAACTTGACCCATCCTGATATTTTACAGTTTTGGACTAGCTTGCGATTCAGTGGTAAAAATGATAAAATCTGGGCTAAATTTATTACTTGATTACGATACGATCTTGTTTCTTGAAAAAGGAATTCAAAGTGGTATTTCTCAAAGTATTAAAAGATATGCAATATCAAATAACAAGTATGAGAAGAAGTGTGAACCAAGAAAATATTCATATTATATCACATATTTAGATACAACTCATTTGTATGGTTGTGCAATGTCCTTGTTTTTGCCATTTAAAAATTTCGAGTGGAAGAACCCAAAATATTTTAATGCAGAAAAAAATACTTAACATTGCAGATTATTATAAATATGGCTATATTTTCGGAGTTGATCTAGAATATCTAAGAAAATTGCATGATGTAAACATTTACCTTTAGGACCAGAAGGAGGAAATAAATTGTTGACTATTTTATATAACAAAGAGAAACATGTCCTACATTATAGAAATCTTAAACAGTACATAAATCTTGGACTAAAATTCTACAAAATTCATACAGTCTTATCTTTCAAACTATCAGAATGGTTGAAGAAATACATTGATTTTAATACATAAATCAGAGAAACGGCTGCCAACGATTTTGAGAAAGATTTCTATAAGTTGATGAATTATTCTGTGTTTGGTAAGACAATGGAAAATATTAGAAATAGAGAAAATATTATATTCATAACAAACCCAGAAAAATATACCAAATATATTTCAAGACCAAATTACAAACACACTACAGTATTTTGAGAAAATTTAGTAGCAGTTGAGATGAGAAAAGTAAAAATAATGTGCAATAAACTAACTTATGTTGGAATGAGCGTTCTAGGTATTTCGGAAATGAAAATGTATGGTTTCCACTATAATGTTATGAAACCAAGATATGGTGAAATTGTTGATTTATGTTATATGGATACTGATTCTTTCATTTATGATATAAGAGCAGAAGATTTCTTTAAAGATACAAATGTAGACGAATTTGATGCAAATGATTACTCAGAAAACAATATTTATGGAATTCTGCAAGTAAACAAGAAAGTTTTAGGAAAAATTAAGAATGAAAATTGTGGAAAAACCATGCTACAATAAGTGAGTTTAAGATCAAAAAAGTATGCCAGTTGAGTTGGCGAAGAAGAAGAGAAAAACTCTAAAGGAGCTAATAAGCCAGTTGTGAAAAATGAAATAAAAATGTTTAGATGACATAATAAAGCAATATAAAAAATTAATTTAATTAGACCATATAGACATGAACTGCATACAGTTGAATGTAATAAAATTGTTGTTCTACCGATGATAAACGAGTTGTATTACAAGATGGAATTATACATTCCCATATGGACAATATAAATTAACTCCAGATAAAATAAAAGATGACAAAAATGATTTCTTGAAGGAGTTAAACAGTTGGACAGAAGACTAAAATAAAAGATTAAAATTATTAATTAGTTTACAATATTTTTTTCATAGTGTGGATTTTTTATGTTTCCAAATATCATTTGCAGACAAATTTTCCACAAAAATATTCAACTTTTTGATATTCTCTTTCTCTATGTTTTTGATAAATTTATCTAATTTCTCTTCTTTTGAGTTATCACAGTTATGGACATACTTAGAAGCATTTTTAATTTCCTATCCATATGTTCCTCATACAAAAGTTTTATTATGCCAGAAATGAACATGTTATTTTCACATCTTTCTTCCATAATCCTTACAGCCCCATTTTTAGGCAAATTATGTGTTGTTATTTTCATTTCTTCAAGACTTTCTTTTTCTTGTTTGCACAGTGGGCAAATAATATAATTTTTGCTTTCCGTTTATGATGTAAAAAAGTTAAATAGAATAAAAAAATAAAAAAAATTATTAAATTTCTTATATGTAAGTGGAGCCGTTAACGGATCTAAAATATAATAAACTCATTTATAAGAAAAAAATATTTTACTAATTATTGATGAAAAGTATAATCATATGTTTTGTGCATATCAAGTCGCTGATGTTTAGGATGTGAACATTCTTGAGATGCTATAAAAAAAAAAACATTTTAAATGTAAGTGTTGTAGAACATATGAAAATTTCAATAGCAGTGAAATCATGCTATTAAAATGTATTCATCCATATGTAAAATTTATCAATGAACAAAATCTGTATTCTTTAGTTATGAAATCCACAATGCCTTTTGCAGAAATCTTTCAAGATTGTTTTTATGAGGAAGTTTTACCATCCATTCGAAAACAAGGAGAATAGAAGATAAAGATTAATGTAAAACAGCTTTATGAAGGACAAATAAATCATTTAAAAGAACTAAAAAAATTAAGTATAATGATATAGTGAAATCCTTGTTTATATTTTTTACCAACAACAACAACCCTACGAAGAATAAAATCGTACTGAAATGATGCACTTTTTGTTCTCCTCAAGTCATAAATGTGAATTTAATAATTTGCTTATCACTGACTTTTCGACATTCCTGCACTTGAAGTTTTGGCATGAAATCGTTTGGATATAAATAATTTTTAACATTTTGTCTTTTTTTCTTTTTTGTGTCATTTACCTACTTCTTCAGTATCAATTTTGGAATTTATTTTTCGTCAAATTTCCAACATTTAAGTCTAAACTGCTACATTTTTCTAAGTATAATTAATGGACATATTTATATTGTGAATTTTTTATAATAATCTTCAATGGTGTTGTAACAAATTGCATTTCCTTTATTAAATTCTGTTAAAATATTTTCTAGATCATATTTGTTAACATAATTACTACGTTTTGTTAAAATACTTGCACATTTGGGCCTTGCAACAAGATTTTCTAACGCATTAATTAAATATTGTTTGTTCTCTACATCTTTTACATCTATTGGATCATTTACATTGACAGTTCTTCTACCTTTAAAAGTAATGTAACTTCTAGTTATTTTAAAAACGATGTTTAAGTCTTTCTGAATTTGTTTAGTTATATTTTTAATTTTTTAGCCTAATGACTCCAAAAAATCTTTGTTTTTTGACAATAACGACTCTAACAATGGCTTCAGTTTTAATTAACTATTGGGTATAATGATGATGGAAATCTTCCATTTTTGATTCCAATGACTAATGATGGCATTATTTTTTAATTAATTTTTGGATCTATTGACGATTGAAGAGCTTTGATTTTTGATTGAAAATCTGCGAATTTTAACATTAATTCACCATTCCATAATTGTCCTTTTAGTAAATTTAAAATAACAGTAGACTTATAATTCACACAAAACACTCTTAAAACAAACAAACACAAATGACCGCAAATTACTTTGTCAAAGTTTTGAATTCTTTTTCCTAAATAGTTAACTAGTTGTTTTTGGAATATTTCCTACAGATGAATCAAAACTAATTTTTTATTGCTGTTCTTATAATACCAAATCCAATGGGTTCCAACATGATCACAAGTATTTAAATTTATTATTTGACATTCTAAATTTTTCACTACATTTGGCAGTTCATCAATCATAAAAACACATCGAAAATGATTAATTTTTAACTGTTTAACTAGTTTTTCAATGTCGAAATTTGATAAAGGTTTATTAAATTTATTGATTATTTCTCCCACATTTTTTAATCCTTTTCCTTTCTTTCCCATTTCCAAAATACATTTTTGTTTTTCTAGTTCCTTATCACCTTTTTTCTGATTTATTACCTTATTTGGAATTGCTGTGGTTCTACACACTAATGAGCCAATTGTTGCCAGATAATGTAAAGCCACTAAAAGTAGTACAAGAAGTCCACCCTTGTGTTATGCTTCCTTGTTTTTCATTAAACATACAACAATCTTTTCCACATCAGAAATAGTTCATATAACAAGTAAATTTCTACCAAATCATTAATTTATCTCAAATCAAATGTTAATTTACCTCTTCCAAATTTTACAAGCAATATACCAACAAATTTAAATATGCCAACAGGCCTCAGACCAAAAAATTTATCTTCAATGGGGTTGATATATTCTAGCAGTCTTTCACTCATATTAATTTTTCTTGGTATTTAGTGATTCTTCTAATTTTTCTAATTTTTTTCTGTTTTTAATTTCTTCTTCATATTCATTCAATAAGTCTTGTATTTCTGGTTCGCTAAATATAAAACTCTATCATCTTGGGTGGTATCTCATTAAATCCTACTAAATAACATTGATTATATCAAACCATTTCAACCACTCGATTTTCTTCAATCGCTTTCAGATCATTGCCACCTAATTCTTCGACTCCTTGTTTAACTTGCTCAAAAGCATCAATAACAGGCTGATGTTCTTTTTCATATTTTTCATATACTGTTCTTGGTTGTTTTGTCCATTCCTTAAACTCTTCATTTAATTATTCTTTCACTCTTCTATTTCGTTTGGATTTTGTTACAACTTCTGGATCGTATTTTGCAAACATTTATTAAGGATAAAAAAACGGTAATTATTGTTTTATTTTATATTTGTCATTTACGTTCAGTGTTTGTGTTCAACATTTGTGTTCAATGCCTGCATTCAATGTTTATGTCATACATTCAAAAAATTCTTAATATTTCCTCTATATATATACCTTCATTAGTTTATCTTGTCATATCACTCATGCCAAAACCGAATTTATCTTTATTTCAAATTTTAGTACATAATTCTTCAATTTCATCAAACAAAAAATCGCCTCCAACAAACTCACTATAAACATGATTCAATTTTGTATCATCTTGTCTAAAAACTTTTAAGAAATTAAACTTACCTCTGAGTAACTTTTTTGGAATTTTTTAATATCTTTGACTCAAATAAAAACAATCTATCCTCTTGTGTCTTTCTTCAGTAAGATATTCTCTAACTATATCTTGGTTTTCAAGAATGAAGTCATCAAGTACAACAACAAAATTATCTTCACATGCATCTAATAGAATACTTTCATCATTATTTTCAATAAAGCTAACAATTTTTACACGAATTTCATCTTCAATTTTTTCGCATCTTTTTATAAATGCTTGTATTTTTGTTGATCTATACTTTTAGAATAAACACACAAATTATTAATCTTTCTCCAATTTGACCACCCTGGTGCTAGAATATAACTGTTCGATCATTAATGCTGTTTTTCCACATCCACTTGAGCAAGCTGTTGCACATCAAATAGAATTTGATAAACGTGTACCATGTGTGTTTTTGATTTCTTTTCTTGAATTCTTACTTTTGGCTTCAATCTGTCATTTATTTATATAATTTTTACTAGAAATAAATGAGTAGATTATTTCAGTTAGACGATAATTATTCTCTTCTGAAGGAATGATTAACTGTAACTAATAAGAGAGTTAAAAACTACTGCAATGGTTGGATTTTATTCACTTTTTTTAACTCCAAATATCACATCGAAACTAATAAAGTTTATTGCATTGGAGAAATGACACAAAAAATTAGAAAAATTTGTTTATTTGAAAAATCCTAATATTCTCTATACAGCAGACAACATTTTAAATGGAGTTGTTATCGAAAATGATAAAAAATTAAACATGGATAAAGAAGATTGGGTTAATTAAGTTTTGGGTATTAATAATCAAATTGTTGATCCCAACAAGAAAACTGTAGCTAAAAATGTTCCTAAAATTATTCCATTTGAGTTACTAAATGTGAATATTACTTTTGCTGATAGAATGTTTGTTAAACTTAATGATCATTTCCATTGAGAAACTACCATTATTGTTCACCTAAACCAAATTGTGAATTTGATGTCTCAATAATCTATGGGCCACATCATCCTATAAAAGAATCCAATTTTCGATACTATTCAAAATTTAAAATTTGACATACCTTATTTCATCTTTGTTATTTTTCAGACAGAAAGGAAAAATGACAATGGTAATTTGAATGACTACAATGCTGTTTGTGTAACTGTTGTTTTAGTTCTAAGAAGTTTTTCATTAATAAATCATGAACAAAAACGAGAGTTACCTATTATACTCATTCCCAGTGAATGAGAAGACTAAAAATAATTTAAATCTCCCCAACAAGAACACAGAGATTAATATAAATATAGGAGATGGTTGGGTTATCCTAATCATGCTCAATTGTAGATGTGTTTTAGTATCATTGGAACTGGTGGCACAGATTATCCAACTCATGTTGGAAAATCCAATAAAAATTAATTGATGATTATGTAACAAAACTATTCGATATTATCACCATAAAAAAAGGAAGCACTATTTTGTCTAGAATGAAATTTCCATTTATTTCTTCATCAGCTCTTAGTTGATTGACTTCAGCTCTAGCCAATAAGTCAACCATGTTAATAATGGAAAGATAATAAGAGAGAAAAACGAAGTACTTTACCCACTAGAATAATTCGGTGGTTTTTTTAAAGATAAAAAAGAAGTCACAATTGATCTAATTGTAATTTTTAGTAGGAGTTCAAGTGCTGGAGATCAGATTCTCCTTTGACCCAATAAAAATGATGCTGGAGTGGAAAATGTGACAACACTTCCAAAAGAAGTACAATCGATAGAAATTCATGTTAGATATGAGCTAGAGTATTCACTTGAATTAGAACAAGAAAGACTGAAAAATCCGAAAATTTATGTATCTCTCTTTGAACCACAAACAGTAGCGATTGCTGCATTGGATGGAAAGAGAAATTTTTAGTTAGATGTTACATATTTCTGTTACTCTGCAGAATTTGACATGCCTTATTTCATCTTTGTTGTTTTTCACACAAAAAGGAAAAATAATCACATATTTGACTCTTCCTTATTTGATAATGTGAAATTACAGACTATCTGCACTATAAATGGAAGAAACGAAGTTTTTCCACAAGAAATGTAGAATCTAGAATAATTATCTACAGGCATATAATGCTTTTCTACATTTTAACAGAGTTGTTTGGTTGAATGGTGATGTTAATGTGAGTCCATTCAGTTTTATTCAAAATTACCTATCTCTGTCTTAAATATGTCTAGGAGAATGAATGTATTAACTACACAGAAAACAATGATGTAATTAGTTGTCACTTTTAACAACAAAATTCTGAAAGACGTTTTCCAAATGTCTAGAGAACACTTTAATTTTTTTGTTGTTAGTTTTTTTAATTTTTCATAATTAATTCTTAAAAAAATTATAATTTTTTTCTGTATACATAAAAATGTCGATGAGTGGTAGCATTGAAAATCTCTTAGCTGAACTTAACAATTATAGTGATGGTTGCTCAGAAGTTTTTACAAAATTATTAGACCTGAAAGAAAATAAGCCTTACATAATTTTTCAAAGCTGAAATTTTGATAACTAAGTTTGGAGAAAAGGTTTTATTACTTTTGGATGAAAAACATATAATGAATCTTTGAGGTTGTTACACTAAAATCCCTTTTGAAGATGAAGATAAATTAGAAAAAGTTGTTGGATTAAAATCTATTTGTTGGGGTAAAAAACAAAGCAAAAATAAGACAGTTCATGTTATTAATTTTGAATAAAAAATTTGATATTTCCTTCTAATCAAATTATGATATTCTTTACTATGATTTTCTAAGCTCTTAAACAGCTCAACTTTGTTTGTCATGTTTTTTCCATTGGATTTATGTATAATTTAATTTTTGTCTTTTTCTTCTCTATTTCATATGAAAGACACAGATTTCTTATTTTTTCAAGATGGGCAAATGAGGTGTTTGGTTGGATGGGAACTGAGTTCTGAGTTTGCAAACTTTAAATTTGACTTTGGGGTGCTCTTTGCGCCAGAACTCTCATCTCTCTAATACTATTTTAAGTTAGATTAAGTTGTGTGTAAACCTAGGGACCGATGACCTCAGCTGTTTGGTCGTATAGGAACTTACCACAAATTTACAAATTTAAGGCAGGCAGCATACGCTTCTCTTCTAACATTGGTGATGTATTCCCATGATACCTACTAATACATAATATTTTAGAACAGCATTGTTACTGGTCTAGAAACTGCAACGCTGTAAAGAAACAATTCGTGAATAATTCCAAAAGCGACACTACATAGAAACGTATTTCTAAGTAGGATGAATATCTGACAGTTAGCTGTACAGTGTCCTTCCTGGTACTTGCGGCAACCTCGAATGCATTTCCACGCTATTTTGGAATTTTTGGTGATGGCAAAAGGTCGCCCTTTATTATCCTTTCAAAGGAAACCCCCATTGATAATCTTTGGAAACGAAATTATCTCAAGAAATCCTCGCATTTTTCACATACAAGATCAGTTCTTTTATAGCAAAGCATCCATTTCCGCTGCAGTTTCCTTAACTTCGGAAATTGTAGGTAAACGAGATAAGCAGGTTTACGTGAATTAATAGCACAATGTTTTCTACTCTTGCTCATTATGCGGCAAAACGACCATCAAGAAGAGCAGCAAATAAGCAATTGTTGCATTTTGTGTGTCTCAACGCAGGGAGTTGGGAATTTGCATTTACAATGGTCGTGCAGTGTTCTCGCGTACCGCTTCTCGCTCCCCGCATTCCTAATGACGTCACGACGTTTCGCCAGCACTCTGCGTGGAAAGCCGATACGGCATGCTCTGCGTAAGAATTTAGAAGCTTATTTCGCTAGGGGAAAAATAGATACCGCCTACAGGAAAATTAAAGAAGCCCCTAGGGAAAAGAGAAGTAACTCTGTGAATATCAAGAGCTCAGAGGAAATAACAGTCCTAAACAGAGAAGGGGAAGCTGAAAGGTGGATGGAGTATATAGAGGTTGTTACAAGGGAGATGAATTTGAAGTCAGTATTGCAGAAACGGAAGAAGATGTAGATGAAGATGAAATGGAAGATATGAGATTGCGAATACCATTTTACATAACTGTGAAAAGTCTAAGTCGAAACAAGGCCCTGGGTGTAGACGATATTCCATCACAACAACTGACAACCTTGGGAGAGCCACCCATATATAACTCGTTGATCTAGCATGCAAGATGTATGATACAGGCGAAGCAGCCTCAGACTTCAAGAAGAATGTAAAAATTCCAACTCCATAGAAAGCTGTTACTGACAGGTGTCAATATTACCGAAGTATCACTTTAATAAATCCTGGGTGCAAAATAATAACATGATTTCTTTACACAAAACTGAAAAGACTGACAGAAGACGACCTTGGAGAAGATTAGCTTGGAGCCTGGAGAAATGTGGGAGCGTGGAAGTTAGTAATAAGTATACGACATTTAGAACAAAGGTAAAGGAAGGGCAAACCTACGTTTATAGCATTTGTAGATTAGGAGAAAGCTTTCAACAGTGTTGACTGGAATATTCTCTTTGACATTCTGAAGGTAGCAGATATGATATACAGGAGCGAAAGACTTTTTATAAATCGTACAGTAAGCAGACAGCAGTGTAGTGGTTGGTGTTGGGATCACTCACAGAAACATTCTTGTAATAGTTGGTGTTAGAGCTGCAACTTTTTTAGACTGCAGCCAGCTGATAGGTTTCTCTGCTTAAAGGAAGTGCCTCTAATGAAGGAATTATCTTCAGAGGACGTCAGGTGTCCAAGTAGCGAACGACTTAGCGTATTTCATTAAAACATAAGCTGTATTACAGATAAAGTTAGTGAACTGCTTATAGATATTGACTCTGACATTATTGGTATATCAGAGCACCACTCAAATAATTTGACAATTCAGAGTCTTCCTTTACCAGGATACAGATTAACTGGGTATTTTTCAAGAAGTTCTTTGCAGAGTGGGGGAGTGGCCATGTTCGTAAAAAATGGTACTCCATTTGAGTCCGCAGACGTTGCACAGCACTGCAGTGAACAGCTATTAGAATTTTGCGCAGGGACAGTTGAATTTAGTGAAGTTAAACTTCTAATTGTTGTTATTTATAGGTCCCTAACTCTCACTTCAGAGCACTTCTGTTCATGCTGGAGAGGATTTTTGGTTAATTTTATAGAAAGTACCAAAAATTAGTTATATGTGATGACTTCAATGTTAATTTTGTATCTGACTGTGCAAGAAAAAGGCTGTAGGTAGATTTTCTAAACTCATATGATCTTATGCAGATTGTGTTTTTTCCACCCATTGTGCAGGGGAATAGTAACACAGCCATTGACAGCATTTTTATTCATTATTCATTACTAGATGGGCCCTCAATCAGTAAAAGGGTGAATGCCCTTTCAGACCGTGATGCACAAATTTTAACGCTAGGCTTTTGTACTCAAACAAGTTTTAGTACAATTACAAACTATGTAGCAAAGCTAATCCAACAGCAGTAGCGTGTTTCTTAAGTATCTTTAAGGAACAAGAGTGGCAGGATGTTTATAACGCCGACAGCATGGATGACAAATATAATGCTTTCCTTAGCACTTTTCTCATGCTCTTTGAGATTTGCTTTCCATTACAACGTGCCAAACATGGTACTAGCAGTAAAATGCAGCCTGGGTGGTTGACCAGTTGGATAAGGATATCTTGTAGAATAAAGTAGGAATTACATCAAAATGTTAGAAGTAGTCGCAATCAAACTATAGTAGCACATTACAAAGAGTATTATAAAGTGATGAAATATGTTATTAGAAAAGCAAAGACTATGTCTCATGTAAATGGAATAGTCAATTCACAGCATGAAATTAAAACCACATGGTCAGTTGTGAAGGAAATGTCTGGTCAGCAGCACAAGGCGGACAATATAAAGTTACTGATAAGTCAGATATATGTACAGTATTTAACAATCAGTTTCTGAACATAGCTGGTGAATTAAATAAAAACTTAATTTCCACAGGGAATTATATAACCCTCTTGGAAAATGGCTTTCCAAGATTGATATCTGAAATACTCCTCTTTGATACTGACGAGGGGGAGATTCAGTCAATAATTAAATCACTGAAGACTAATGTCTCTCATGGATATGATGGAGTGCCTAGCAGAATATTAAAGTACGGTGCTGCACATTTTAGCCCCGTACTTAGCCATATTTGTAAATTTTCTTTTAAGAATTGTCAGTTTCCTGAATGATTAATGTACTCAGTAGTAACGCTACTTTATAAAAATGACGAAAGGGAAAATGCAAACAATTTTAGACCTGTTTCTATGACATCAGTGTTTGCTAAAGTCATTGAAAAGGCTGCGTATATAAGGATAATAGAGCATTGTCCCATAATTTGCTATCAAATGTACAGTTTGGCTTTAGAAGTGGTTTAACAACTGAAAGTGCTATATTTTGTTTCCTTTGCGAGGTACTCGGTGGAGTAAGCAAAAGATTTCGAACACTAGGCGTATTTTTCATTTAACTAACGCGTTTGATTGTGTTGACCACAAAATATTATTTCAAAAGTTGGTCCATTATGGAATAAAAGGAGTAGCTTGCAACTGGTTCACCTCATACTTTAACAGATAGCAAAAGGTTACTATTGACAGTTCTGAGAATGGCTGTGATATGGGGTCTGAGAGGAGCCCAGTCAAATGGGGTGCACCCCAAGGATCAGTGTTGGGGCCACTCCTATTCCTTACTTATGTAAATGATATGCCATATAGTATTATGGGTAATTCTAAAATATTCCTTTTTGCTGATGACGCTAGCTTGCTAGTAAAGGATGTTGTGTGCAACATTGGCTCTTTTTCAAATAGTGAAGTTCATGACGTAAGTTCATGGCTTGTAGAAAATGAACAAATGCTAAATCACTGTAAGACTCAGTTTCGCAGTTTCTAATACACAACTGAAGAAAACCCGACGTTTGAATTTCTCAGAAGGGCAAGCAATTAGTAAAACTGAACAGTTAAAATTTTTAGGTCTTCAGATAGACAGTGAACTGTCATGGAAAGCCCACGTTCAAGATCTTGTTCAAAGGCTGAATCCTGCCATTTTTCTGTTTGCACAGAATTTGAACTAAGTGATCGTTCGACACGAAAATTAGTCTACTTTATTTTCATTCGCTTTATCATATGGTATTATATTTTGGGGTAACTCTTCCCATTCTCAAAGGATGTTTTTGAATCAGAAACGGGCGGTTTAGGGAATAAGTTGAGTAAGTTCGCGAAACTCTTGTCAGCCTCTGTTCGCTAGCCTGGGTATTCTGACATTGGCCTCTCAATATATACATTCTTTACTGTTATTTCTTGTTAACAATATTAGCTTACTCCTAAGAATTAGCAGCTTTCACTCAGGTAATACTAGGCAGAAAGCCAATAGTCATTTGGATCGCACTTCCTTAACTCTTGTGCAGAAAGGTGTGCAGTATACTCTTGCATCCACTTTCAATAAGCTTCTACAATAATTCAAAAATCTTAACCATAGTCCATGCGCTGTGGAATCGAAACTGAAGATTTTCCTCATGGGTCAGTCCTTCTATTCTGACGAGGAGTTCCTTGAAAAATTAAGCTGATTCCTATGTTGATTGCGTTTACTCAGGTCTGACGTTTTTGGATTCAAAAACATTTTATTTTATCTGTTATTACTTTTGTGTTGCAGTTTCATGTATTCACACGTTCTATGACCTTGGAGATTTGCTCCTCAATTTGGTCCTACTTTCTAGACGTGTAAGTAAAAATAAATAAAATAAGAGTCGAGGGGCATGAAGGAGAAGCAGTGGTTGAGAAGGGAGTGAGATAGGGGTGAAGCGTATCGACAATGTTATTAAATCTGTACATTGAAGAAGTGAAATGAAACTGAAGGCAAATTAGGAGTAGAAATTTAAGTTCAGGGAGAAGAAATAACAACTCTGAGATTTGCCAATGTCATTGTAATTCTATCAGAAACAGGAAAGGACTTGGAAGAGCAGTTGATTGGAATGAACAGTGTCTTCAAAGGAGATTATAAAATGAACATCAAGAAAAGCAAAACATTATAATGGGATGTAGTTGAGTTAAATCAGGTGATCCTAGGGGAATTACATTAGAAAAGTTGTAGATGAGTTTTGCTGTTTGGTCAGCAAAAAAGTGATAATGGCGGAAGTAGGGAGGATATACACTGATCAGCCAGAACATTATGACCACCTACCTATCAACCGGTATGTCGACCTTTGGCACAGATAGCAGTGGTGACACATCATGGTATGGAAGCAATGAGGCCTGGTAAGTCGCTGGAGGGAAATGGCATCACACCTTCACACACAATTCACGTAATTCCCATAAATTCTGGGGAGTAGGGCGATGAGCTCTGACGCCACGTTCAATCACACCCCAGATGTGTTCGATTCGGTTCAGATCTGTCGAGTTGGGGGCCAGCACGTCAAATGGAACTCGCCACTCTATTCCTCGAATCACTCCATCACACTCCTAGCCTCCTGGTATGGCGTATTAGCTTGCTGAAAAATGCCACTGCCATTAGGAAACGTAATCAACATGAATGGGAGTGCGTGGTCAGCAACCAATCATGAAGATGTACACAGAAAGAAACGTGTTTTTTAGTTTGAAGAAATATTATTCGAATTATAATAGCAGATAGTTACCATTAAAGTGTAGCTACTCACAGAAGTCCATTGTGGGATGCAATTATCATATGTCAGCGAAACTTGGTAGAGATAATAATGAATTAATGTGGAACCGACTTACGCTGGAAAAAGAAATGGTTCCAGTTTTGGCGACCACGTACAAATCTGTACCTATACAATGTTTGTATGATGATATGACATCCACGCTAGTACTGGGGCTGAGCTTTTTATAGCCCACTTTTGATATAAAACTGATATCTAATTAATTATTCAAATTTATTAATTGAGCAATTAATTACCTCCACCCCCTGATAATGCCATGAGTTTTCCCCAGCCTGCATGTGGTCTCCCTCAGAGAAATCCCTGTCCTGTCCACTCCCCAATTCAAGGTGACAGTTCCAAAAAAAGGACAGGGACCTATAGGAACACTTACTCCCGTCACATGATAGGCTTCAGCCAATATGATTGCAGTATCTGGTGATGTCATCGTAGGAGATACAAAGCAGGTTCAGCAGTGCTGCAACCTCAGTCTCTCTCAGTCAGCCAGCAGCAGCAGCAGAAATCCCATGAAATGTCAGCAGGAGCAGTCAAGTCCCAGCTGAGCCCTGCAAACAGGAGGAAGCGGAAAAGTAAGTACTGCGTATTACATGTTTGTCCATAGTTAGCATTTTTATTGGTTGTTTCATGGCTTGGACTGCACATCACACTCCCTCCTTCTTGTTCAGCAGTAGCCATTGACCCGTCGAGACCTGCAGCTGTGGCCACCAACATCTCGACCTCCAACGCATCTGGCAACCTCAGCCATCACCTTGTCGAGATCTGCACTGACATCTGGACGTAATGCAGCAGAAACCCCCAGCGTGTCCAAACCAGTAGCGGTCACATGGGAAACTGTAGTGCACATTGGACACATCCTGGAGCAGGACAAGGAGCTGTTATAGACTGTCCTACTCATCGATTTGAGTGATGAGGATGCCCGGCCTGTTCATGACACCCTGAATACTATTGGTGGCTCTAAACAGCAAGATGGAAGACAGTACTGGTCACTGACATATGAGCTGTCCCATCAGAACATCCCTGTGGTAGCGCAGGGAGAGAGTGCACGTGCTGTGGATAACAAAGTACCACGTGCGTTTATGCTTTTCAGTTCTACACAGTGGCGGGTGCTGAAGCATTCCTTTGGCGCTGCCAAAAGAAAACAAAAGAACTTAGTTTTGTAGCATTGAACTTATTATGGAATTTTGTCAATAATTCATATGTTTTATAAGATATATCAAACAAAACGTATACGGAAACAGAAATAAACACGTATTATAACAGTCCCCTTCTGATTCACATTAAGAGTTTGATACCTTCTTGGAGAACACGAGAGCAAGCGTTTGTTTAAGAGAGAGAGAGAAAGTGGTTGCTTTAGCTATCTTTTTCGCTTAACAGTCACTTTCTTATTCACAGTAAGAGTTTGAGAGTTTGATACATTCCTGGAGAAGAGATAGAGTGGTTGCTTTAGCTATCTTTTCCGATGGCTGCATGAGATATAAAACGTAACACTAACTCTGAAAATCTCTCTCGCACATACAAATGCAAGTGCGCTCACACATATCAACAGCACAATTCTTCACTGCTCACAGGGTTCGTGCGGTCACTTTTACGTGGCATTTGTAAGTAGTGGTTCGTTTGATGTATGGTTGCTTAAGATACTGGTGGAGATCGGGCCTGAACTACCACGTTAATGACCCTGCCATACTCAGCTAACAACTGCGCTCTAGCCGTTACCGAATGATGTATATGCTTCACTTTGTTTTGAGCTGTCCTTGCTGGTTGTTTCCTTTTCTTATTTTGAAATGAATGCAGGGAACAATCTTGCTCTATTACTTGGTTCGAATACTACTCTCACAACACCATATTGAATCAGCGATCCACATGTCCATTATTACATCAATTCTGCCTCCCCAGGTGCACGGAAAACGGACGTAGTCTGCCAGTCCTGTGAGAGGAAAGCGTGGCTTCTTGTTCCCACACTCCTCTCTTCGCCCCTCGATAGCCAGAAATCCTCGTTTGTTTTACGTTCGCAGCCTACTGCCAGAAAAGAGTCCGCTACAACATTAGTGCCAGTACTAGGAAAAATAAGAGCATGTACAAATTATTCGAACTTGAAATCTGGATTTTGCAAAGCAAATTTAATCAAGTTAACAACATTTAAAACTAAAAGCATTGTACTCACCAAAAGCAGCAATTCCATGACTTTGGGAAGACAGCTTCAAAATAACAATTAATAATCAGTAGGAACAGTATTGGAAATCGATTCGTTGCTCCTTCTTATTGGCAAATAAATCTGTCACTCTCAAACTGAAATTTCTAATTTACACACGAATGACTTTTCACAGGATAGCATCCCTAAGTCTTTCATGGTGTTTCGTAGGAACGTTTTAATCCGCTTGAACATTGAAAAGCACCACTCAGCTTCTGATGTCGAGATAGGCATTGTGATTAGCAGTTTCAAAACTGTAACAGTCTCGTCGAAAATGTCACAAAGTTTATGTTTTAGAATCAGCGAAAGAAACGGGAGTGCGCCAGAAACTGCTTTCGACTCAGGTATACCATAAAAGACTTGAAGCTCACCCTTCAACTTTTTTTTTTCGAGAAATGTATGTGTCTCTCTAATGTCAAGGTATTTTTCTGAAAAAATTTGTGATGTATTTGTCAAACTGATTTACATGAAATAAGTTGGCTGCAATGAAGTGTCCAGTGCCCAGTAATTTTATTTTAGAGAGGATGGCATCACACGCTTCCAAAGCATCTCTTTTTTACGCCCATCAAGAATCTGTGGCTTCTTGGCAGGTATCGTTTCGTCATTTTCGAAACTAATCCCGTTAAAGATGGAATCAATGTCATCTCTGATGTTTTGTACTACCGCTCCAAAGTTTTGGCTGTCTTTCTTTGTTTTGGTCGGTTCGGTTATCTGCTTCTGAAGCTATTTACAAAGTATGTCTGCTTGAGGCGTTATCTTATAGAAAAATGCTAGTTAGAAAACGAATTCGTTATCTTGCAGTGTTATTTTGTATGAATCAGCATTTTCAGTAGTAGAATAATTTTTTATGCTCTCACTTGTTTCAATGACTTCCATAACAGTGACAAGATTTTCCCTGTTTTCAAAAACATCTTTTACTACGCACGAATGGTAATTCCATCTCGTGACAGACATGTGGGGCAAGCTTCTTTGAATAATGCTATGCAGCACTTTTGATTTCTGTGGCGAGTTAGTAAAGAAAGAACAAATACCTGAAACTGTCCAAAAGATATGCGGGCTTTGCTATCAACAAAGGCAGCTGTAGATATAATAAGGTTGGACCGATGTGCATAACAATGGATGTAGTTACATCTGGGTATTTGTCTTCAGTCAATTTCCGAGTCCCATTCGACTTGTCACTCATCACGTCTGCACTGTCGTAACTTTAAGGTAGTAGTGTTGTTCGGTCATCGCCAGTTGATGGTTCAGTTTCTTTCAGAGTACTCTCAGCTACAGTATGAGCATTCTGACTTTCTGGATGAACGAAGTTCCAAAGTCTTTTGGCAGGTTTTCCCTCAACAACAAAATGCAAAACAGCAACCAATTGGAATTCTCAAGGCACATATGTGGTTTCATCTGCGATTATTGCAACATAATCGGCACATTTTATTTCGTTACCAACTTCGTCATGGTACAGTTCCAACATGCGTTGCAGTAGTTATTTATTACTTTATCATTAATTTATTACCAGGTCTGCGTCACTTACCACTCATGAGTGGAGAGACTGCGTCAGGGTTACATATATAAGATTTGGTTACAATTTATACGACATACAGAAAAGGATTCACAATTAGGGCAGATATAACATATTAAGACAATATTATTTTGTCCATTCACTTTGGTCAATATTTAAAAATTCTCGAATAGAGTATAATGGGTGCTCTTTCAAGTCCTGTGCAATTGTCCCTTTGAACAGTCCTAGCGGCAGAGATTGCGCTTCTCGGTCCAGTGTACTGAACATTTTTTGGGCTACCACAGGAAAACTTTCTTGCGTTCCAGTCAGTCGACAGCTTGGTACCGGTACTTGACTGTTCCTCTTGTGGCGGGTGTCGTGATTATGAATGTCTTGCCTCATGCTGAAATCACCATGGTTTTCATTTACACTGCTGAGACATGGAAACACATATTGGCTGAACACTGTCATTATCCCTAACCTGGTAAATATAGGTTTTGCAGTGCTCCTATTTTTTACTACATGTAATGATCCTGACAGCTTTTTTTTTTTAGTAGTAACACCTCCTTACAAACTGCAGAGCGTCCCCATAACAGCAGACCATAATTAATATGGCTATGAAAGAGTGCATAATAAACTGTTAATAGGTACTGGTCAGTTAATACATCTTTTAGCTTTCTTAGCAGATATATAACACGAGAGAGCTTGGAACAAACATACTCTGTGTGCTTGTTCAATTTCGGTTTGCTGTCTATCATGAAGCCTAGTAATTTGACAGCCTCCATGTTATAGTGGCAGTCAACGCTGCCGAGACTGCATATCATGTGTTGTGTTTTTTCTTGATTCATTTTCATTTTATTTTCGATGAACCACTCTTTAATGCTTTCGAGGTGTACGCCAACTGCCAACAGAGCTTGTTCATCCATCTTCCCCTAGCCAAATAATGTGGTATCATAAGAAAATTGTAGAATTTCGTAGATACAACCTATATTATCGACATAGATAAGGAACAGGAGAGGTCTTATGACGGATCCCTGGGGTTCACGATGCTCCAGTTTTTTCTCTTGGCAGGTTGCTCCATAGACTGATACTACTTGTCTTCGGTTTTCAATATAGGATTGAAGAGTAGCTAGGATCGCACCTTCAGTACCATAACACTTGAGCTTATTAATCAGTATCTTGTGTGAGATGCAATCAAACTCCTTGCTCAGGTCGCAGCGTGTCAATGCCACACTCTCTCTATCTTCAAACCCCTCCCTTATCTTCGAGATTAAGTCCAGTACCGCTGTAACTGTTGACTTTCCCTTGCGAAAACCATGCTGTGTGTCCTGGAAGAGTGTATTATTTTCAAAGTAATTTTGCATCTGATATTTTATTGCGGACTCCATGATTTTAGCAAGAATGGACACTTTGCATGGGTCACCTTTTTTGTGGGCTGGTACTGACAGTGCCACCTTCAGGAAATCTGGGAAGACGCTAGAAGATAAACACTTGTTAATTAATGTGGTTCGTGGCTGAGCAAACTCTGGTATTATTTTCTTCAGTCTTTTCTTTCTGAACAGTCTGAGAAATGCTTTTGAACACTGATGCCTGACAGAGATGAACTTTAAGATCTTTATCCAGTTCCGCAATGAAATTAATTAGCTCACGAAAGACTCCATTATCTTGATCAGCACCAGATTCATCGTAGCTACTGAGAGCCAGTTACAAAGCGCCACAGAACCAAATACAGTTTACAACTAAATTCACTATACATCTATTCTTTTCTACACGTTTGTTGTGGCTGTCAACTGTTTTCCTATATTGGGAATCTAATTTCTGCTGAATTTTGGTCTCGCCCAGAAACGAAAGACTATGCACATTATTCATGTGTCGCTTTGACATTTAATGTATTTTCCTTTTGGACCATCTATGTTCAAAATCAGTTATTCCGGTCTTACACCAATGAACATCTCCCCCCCCCCCCCCCCAAATAATGCATAAGAAAAAGAACGGCGTTGCTTTCTTCACAGCCACAAATCCATTTGTTCTTTTGGTAAATTTCTGAATTGAAATTACGGCATCGATCTTTTGTTTTCTGCTGCAGATTCAGATTTGGGAGTGACCTACCTAGTGTTTCTTATCTGAATTTTCTCACTGAGAGTGCTGTCGCTAAATGGAGTTTTTAATTACTCATTTATTTTGTTCATGTTTGCTATTATCACAGTCAACTGAATTTTCCCTTACAGGTAACACTGTGGGCACAGCAATATGCGGTCTGTTACCTTACCGCTCAATAACTACAACATATTTGTACAGAACTGTATTACACAAAGGTAACGAGTATAAACAGATATACTACACTGTTGTTTGGAAAACAGATGCTCAGCAGGTGGTGAATACGTTATTTTTTTTGTTCTGTACCAATAACCATGCTGGTGTGAAACATACCAATACCGAAATAACGCCTCTTAGTTTCCAAATTTGAGGGCATAATTATATTAAAATTATATATAGCTATATGCAACGATATTTTAAGTGTATTATTTCTGTATTCGGTTTAATTAAGCATTAATTTGCGTTTAGGAATGCATTAGCATTAACTTGCAGAAAGATTGTAAAACTGGATTCCAAGAAATTTACGCCCTGATGTATTCTAACATGGTCGCTAGATGACGAATCGTGCTTCTATACGTTTTACACTTTACTGCTCTCTAGCGGAAGGAACTTAAAGTTCGGAGTCAGACCATCTGAGGCTCCATCTTCGCCATAAGAAACATCTAGAAACGAACGGACGAGCCTTTGACACAGTGCTTATGAGGACAGACGGTGCCAGTCTGCAGTTTGCTCCAAGCTTCAGAAAACTACCGTTAGAGCAAGCACGTCGAAATGCGCCTCTTCAAAACAGAAAATACATACTGCGAAACAATGTCTCATGCATAATTTGGATAGACAACTCTTTCTTTCTTTTTCATACAACCGATGCCACGGCACAGCGGTGCTACCTCAGAATCCGCCCTTGGTTGTACATACAATTTAACTCCTAGCGGAATGAAACGTGTAAATGTGGGTACAGGAGCACATCACGATTGGGCCTTGCATGTGTGACACTGCCTATTGCAACAATGTATGATGACTCTGGCCATTTGTGTGAAATTGGGTCACATGTGTGTTTATCGACAGCACACCAGAGTTATGAACTGATACAATGTGGATACTGTACAACGCCTTGCACTGGGGATACTGAGTCGGTGGTTGCCAAGCACAGAACCCACATACCATGATGTTGTAGACTTTCCATGTGTGCATAGTATACATGTTGATGATTTTGAACAGTACCTTTGTTTCTGCTACAAGCAGAGCAGAGAGGGAAACAGGTTAAATGTATGTGTGAAAATCCTGAATATTGTGAGGTGCCCATCATTTTGAAGGAGATATGTGCAGAATTTATTGCAAATCGAAACGCTTATTTGTGAAATATTATACAGGTGAAAAGAAGATAAAGAAAGATTCTGGTTATTTTTTTGAAATGCTGCATCCAATGTGCAATACTTAAGTAACTAATGGGTGTATATAATCTCAAACGGTGTTTGTATTTTATTTGATTCCTCTCTCATTTTAATAAATTTATTACACTTATTAATATCATTATATTAAATGCTACGCCTATAATAATGTAGCAACAGCCAACCGTTTCACTGGCTTGTTTTCAACATACTCGCCACCATTGTTGAGACAGTTTACGAATAAGTGCACCATCAATTGTATGACCATGTTGTAAGAATCTGCTGTCAATGTCCAGAACCATGAAGTCACTTCAGTCTACACCTCAGTGACTTGATCTAAACGTCTTCCTGCTAGAAAGTGCTTCATGATTTGGTAGAGATGAGTCACTTGGAGTGAGGTCAGTGCTGTAGGATAGATGGTCAAAGATCTCCCATCCAAACTGATTAAACACTTTTCACGTGACATTGGCTGTATGGGGTCTTGCATTGTCACCCATTCTTCACGTGGTGTTCTTTACAGTAGGCTGCTCGATAGTCTGACTGAGGGAGGAATCCAAACTTACCTCTATGATCAGGGCATTACTGCAGTCCATGAGGTGATGAAAAAGGATGATGCATCTGCAGTATCTACACACACTCTTTCGCTCACGTTCAATAGAGTAGTGCTTCCATCAAAGATCAAAAGCAGTCTACACGGTGGTGCCAGTTGAGTCTATCAATAGATCGGGTTTCACTAGGCATGGCCTGCACCTCAATAGGTCTGGGAAGGGGAGGCTGGCGAAGCTTATAGGTGACAGTGTAGTGGGTGGTGGTGGAATCACTCACGAAAAAATTCCTATAGTAGTTGGTGTCAGAGCTGCACCTTCGATAGACTGAAGTCAGGTGGTAGGTATACCTGCTTAAAGGAACTCTCTCTAACAAATGAATCACCTTCAGAGGTAGTCACGTATCCAAGTAAAGAAGAAATTAGCGTATTTCAACAAAATGTAAGAGGTATTAGAGATAAAGTTAGTGAACTGCTTATAAATGTTGACTCTGAAATTATTGGTATGTCGGAGCACCACTTAAATTATTCGACAATTCAGAGGCTTCCTTTACCAGGATACAGATTATGTGGCTGTTTTTTCAAGGAGTTCTTTGTGGAGTGGGGGAGTGGCCATGTGTGTAAAAAAGAGTATTCCATTTGAGTCTACAGATGTATCACGACACTGCATTGAACAGTTATTTGAATGTTGTGCAGGGGCAGTCGAAATTAGTGAAAATAAACTTCTCATTGTTGTTGTTTATGGGTCCCCTAACTTTGACTTCAGAGCATTCCTACTTAAGTTAGAGAGGGTTCTTGGTTCACTTTATAGGAAGTATCAAAAATAAGTTATATTTGGTGACTTCAATATTAATTTTTTATATGACTGTGCAAGAAAAAGACTGTTGCAAGATCTCCTAAACTCATATGATCTGATGCAGATTGTGTTCTTTCCAACCAGCGAGCAGGAGAACAGTAGCACAGCCATAGACAATATTTATATTCATTCTTCATTACTAGATGGGCATATTGTAAGTAAAAGGGTGAATGGCCTTTCAGACCATGATGCACAAATTTTAATACTAAAAGGCTTTTGAACTCAAGCAAATGTTATATATGATTAATAAATGTCGTGTGATTAGGGCCTCCTATCGGGTAGACCGTTCACCAGGTGCAAGTCTTTCGATTTGACGCCACTTCAGCGACTTGCGCGTCGATGGGGATGAAATGATGATGATTTGGATAACACAACACCCAGTCGCTGAGCAGAGAAAATCACCAACCCAGCCGAGAATCGAACCTGGGCGCTTATGACTGACAGTCTGTCGTGCTGCCCACTCAGCTATCAGGGGCGGACTATATATACATATAATTACAAACTATGTAGGACAGCAAATAGAGTTTTATAAATCTCATCAAATAATAAGACTGACACGATGTTTATAGTGCCGGTAACATAGATGAGAATACAATGTTTTCCTCAACCTTTTTTGTTACACTCCTTGAAAGTTGCTACCCATTAGAACGTTAGACACAGGGTACTAGCAGTAAAACGCAGCCTGGGTGGCTGACAAATGGGATAAGGATATCATGTAGAGCAAAGTGGGAATTATATCAAAATGTTAGAAGTAGTGACAATCAACCTTCAGTAGTCCATTACAAACGGTACTGTAAGGTGCTTAAAAATGTTGTTAGCAAGGCAATGAGTATGTGGTATGCAAATAGAACAGCTGATGCACAGGATAAAATTAAAACCATATAGTCAGTTCCAAAGGAAGTGTACAGACAGCAGCAAAATGTAGGAAAAATAAAGTCAGTTCATAGTAACAATATTTCTGTTACTGGTAAGTATGATATATGTACTGTATTTAACAATCACTTTCTCAGCATTGATGGTGAATTAAATAAAAACTTTGTTTCTACAGGGAATTATATAACTCTCTTGGAAAATGCCTTTCCAAAACTGATGTGTGAAATACTCCTCTGTGACACTGAGAAGGAGAAGACTGAGTCAATAATTAAATCACTGAAGTCTAAGGGCTGTCATTGACATGATGGAGAGCGTAGCAGTATATTAAAGTACTGCGCTGCACTTGTTAGCCTGTACTTAGCCATATTTGTAATTCTTCCTTTAAGAATGCTCAGTTTCCTGAACGATTAAAGTAAAGTAAAGCCGCTTTATAAAAAGAGAAAGGGATAACATAGACAATTTGAGACCTACTTTTATGCCGCCAGTATTTGCTTAAATTATTGAAAAGGCTGTGTATGTAAGGGATCATTTTATATCACATAATTTGCTATGAAAAGTACAGTTTAGCTTTAGAAGTGGCTCAACAACTGAAAATGTTATACTCTCTTTCCTCTGTGAGATAGCGGATAGATTAAACAAAAGATTTCAAGCGCTCGCCATATATTTTTTGTTAACTATGGCGTTTGATTGTGTTGATCACAAAATATTCCTCCAGCAGTTGGACCATTGTGGAGTACAGACAGTAGCTCACAATTCGTTCACCTCTTACTTGAACAACAGACAGTAAAAGGATATTATTCACAGTGATCACGAGGACTGTGATGTGGGATCTAAGTGGGGCATGGTCAAAAGGGGGTGCCCCAGGTATCAGTGTTGGGGCCACTCCTGCTCCTTATTTGTACCAGGTGTACAAGTATGAAACCGGATTTTGGTTGCAACAATTACACGTCTGTATTCTGAAACTGATAAACAATATTTTATCCAAAAAAATCTTCATTGTTATTTATACAATTCTCCCACGTCTCTGGTCGGCTATGAATGCCACGCCAAAAAACAGTTCTTCTTTTGAAGCGAACCAGTCAGTGACCCTTTTTCATACATTTTCATGTGTACTGAAGCGTTGTTGAGCGAGAGCATATCCCAGTGATGCAAATAGATGATAATCGGATGGAGCCAAGTCTGGAGAATAAGCCACATGGCCTAGTATTCCCCAACTGAATGCCTCAATCATTTACCTGACTCGTTTTACTGTGTGTGATGGGGCATAATCATGGAGCAATATGATTTTGTGTTGCCATTTTCCATATTCCACTCGTTTTTCACATTATGCTTGATTTAAATCGATCATTTGCTGTCAGCAGCGATCAGTGTTAACGGTTCCACCAGGTTTTAGGAGCTTATTATAAATTACACCACTCTGATCCCACCAAACGCAGAGCATTGTCTTCTTCCCAAAGCGATATGATCTTGGAGTGGATGTCGATACTTTGCCTAGATTCACCCATTATTTATGACTCTTAGAATTCTCAAAATATATCCGTTTTTCATCACCTCTCTTTATTCAATAGACAAACGACTTTCTTTTGTATCTGGTGAGCAACAATTCACAAGTGACCTGTCGATTTCTTGATATCTTTCATTCAGTTCATGTGGAAGCCACTATCTCCACTTTCTGCAACTATCCCATAGCTTTCAACCGAAGGGAAACAGCTTTCTGAATCACATTCACTTGTCACACTATTTGCTGTAGACTTTGAGTATCATCTTCATCCAATAAGGCCCTTCAATTCGCTATCTTCGAACTTTTACTTTGGTTTCCCTGGCTCATGGGTTCTCACATCAAAATCACCACTTCTGCATTTATTTAACAACTCGAAACACTGTGTTTTCCCAAGAGTTTGTTCGCTGAAAGCTTAGACAAGCATTAGCTTTGATTCTGCAGCAGTTTTCTTCAAATGATAAGAGAAAACCAATGCTGTGCGCAAATCAAAGGGCGTAGGCAAAAAACTCGACATGTTTACGGGTTTGAAACAGATACCGATGTATAGAACTTGGGTTACTGTGCGTTGACATTCGTCGTCAGCCATTACAGGAAGCAGACGATGCTGCAGACATGGTCTCATGGGCCCAACATTGACGGCTAGCACCATCTATAGACAAAATCCTCTTTCATACTTCTACACCTGGTATAAATGAAATGTCCTCTAGTATTACAGGTAATTCTAAAATATTCCTGTTTGCTGTTGCCTGTTTGCTTGGCAGTAAAGGATGTTGCGTGCAACACTGGCCCTGTTCCAAATAATGCAGTTCGTGACATATGTTCATGACTGGTAGAAAATAACCTACGCTAATTCACAGTAAGTCTCAGTTTTTACAGCTTCTAACACACAATTCAATAAAACGTGACATCTCAATTTCATAGAATGTGATTAGTGAAATTAAACAGTTCAACTTTCTAGGTGTTCAGGTAGATGGTAAACTGTGATGAATGTTCACGATCGGGATCTTGTACAAAGACTTAATGCTGCCATTTTTACAACTAGAACGGTATCGGAAGTAAATGATATTTCTATGGCAAAAGTAGTCTACTTCGCTTACTTTCATTTGCTTGTGGCCTATGGTATCATATTTTGGTGTACCTCTTCTTATTCTTAAAGGATATTTTTGGGTCAGAAATAGGCCGTTCGGGCAATAAGTGATGTAAGTTCACGAACCTCTTGTCCTCCCCTGTCCATTAGTCTGTGTATTCTGACATTGGCCTCTTGAAATATATTCATTCATTACTGTCATTTCGTGTTAACAATGTCAACTAATTCCCAGCAGTTAGCATCTTTCACTCAGTTAATACTAGACAGAAATCCAATCTTCATGTGAATCGCACTTCCTTCACTCCTATGCAGCATGGTATGCAGCATACTGCTTCAACCGTTTCCAGTAAGCTACCACAAAAATTCAAAGATCTTAGCAGTAATCCATGCGCTTTCAAATCGAAATTGAAGAGTTTCCTCACGGGTCACTCCTTCTATTGTGTCGAGGAGTTCCTTGAAAAATTAAGCTGATTCTTATGTTATATTGTTGATTGCATTTACTTAAACTTTTGGCTTGTTTTTTGGCTTCAATAAACATTTATATTTTATCTGTTATTACTCTTATGTCTTAATTTCATGTGCTAAAACGTTCCATGACCTTTCAGATTTGCTCCTCAATTTGGTCCCATGGAAATAGACATGTAAAATAAATAAAAGTCATCAGAGTCCAACCAGACATTCCAAATTCAATATATACTTCTACCACTGTAAACGTTACAACCACACCCACATGTCCTGTTGAAACATGGCCAAATGTGTCACTTGTGGTAGTGATGCTCAAAAGCGCAACAGGCTGCCACTTTCTCCCTGCTGCACCAATTTCAGTGTTGACCATGCTACCTCATCTCTAGAATGTCCCTTATGTCTCAGTGAGCAGGCCGTCCAGGAGATCGTAGTGAAGGAAAACGTTTTCTCACAAGTTGTTGGTTAGTAGAAGGCCATGCATTTTACCACCTGGAAGTTACAGAACTGTTCTTGCTATGCCTTGCTACACAAAGGACAAGGCCATACAGACTTGCGACCTCATCTTCAACAGTGCAGTTGTAAAATTGACCAGTATCATGGTGGCAGCCCCGTCTCCTTCTCCAGCTGTGCAACAAGCCACCTGCTTTTTGCTTCTGGTGGCGAAATCACGTGCTACGGAAATGGCAGGTTGAAGAGAACTGAAGGAATACTCCAACGAAGACTTTTTACAACCATCCAGCCTACAAACATCTGAGTCTTCATCTGTCAACCACAAAGGCTCTAATAAATCAAAGAAAGACAAACAGCCCTCACCCTCCCCCAACTTGGAGATCTCTTACAATGCTATTGCTGCACGATACCCTCAAACAGCCATCTTCAGTTTCACCAGTGTGCATTGCCTACCACTTTTCTGCCCTGTATTTAGCAGGCTGACCCAGTGAGGATGCCGATACCTCTGTAGATATCATGGAACAAGATCATACTTCCTCTGCATCCAGTATCGTGAGTCTGTGAAGGCTGGCAATCGGCAGCTATCCAGGTGAATACACTTCCTTCGTTCCCTCTTCCAGAATTCCCATTATGAATCTCCTCCAATGGAACGTTTGTGGAATTAAAGCCAACAAGGAGTTACGGCTGCTCATGGAAGAATGTCTGCATCCATTTGTTCTTTACCACCAAGAAACAAAATTGGGTCCTTGCAACTGCTTTGACCTCTCGCTTTTCCATTTGGTCTGCTTTCTGACCTTGATGGCATTCCATCTCATGGGAGAATCATACTGCTCGTCCTGGATGACATCTACAGCCAAACCATGTCCCTAAAAACACAGGTGCAAGCTGTTACACTCTACAATATCCTCCCTTGCTTCACATTTTCTCTTTGCAATGTCTACATCCCTCTGTCCTTTGGTGTCACCAGGGCAGACTTCCTCCACCTTATTCATCAACTCCCTCACTCCTTTTTTCTGCTCATTGGCTTTAATCTACACCATCCGATTTGGGACCCTCTAGAACTAGTCAGTGAGGTGCTCTCAGGGCAGGCAATCTCAGTCAACTCAACCTCCACCACTACCTCTTACACTGGGCGCATGGTCGTCAAATGTGCTGCACCGCACACACCACAGGTGAGCCCACCACAGGTGAGCACCACCTATTGTGCGTGGGTGCAGGGGACACTGCCTTATAGTATGCACCTTCAGTGCTGGGCGGGATGGTTTGGGTGCCTCGCTGAAGTCTAGAGCTATGCCAGTGCTAGCATAGCTACTGTTAGGGTCACCCAAGCCGCATTGATCTCGACAGAAGAGCCAGGCAATGTGTGTCCCACAACATAGGGTAGGAAAGGCTCTAGAGGTGTAGTAAAGCCAGCTTCCCTAGAGGAGTAAAACTCATACATATCCTGATGCTCCAGGTTGGCGGTTGGGCATGGGACTAATAACCACATACTGTAAAAAAAAAAAGGAATATTATATTCAACAGAAGAGTCGGAAACTGGATGGGAAGCATGTATCATGACCCCGGCAAAGGATATGGATAAAGGATCTGACAGTAGCATCATGGAATGCGAGGACAATGCTTCAGCCTGGGAAAATGGAAGAAACAGCCAATGAAATTTTAAAATTCGGATATGATATTGTAGGGGTACAGGAAATAAGATGCAAGGGAATGGGCAGATAGATAAACCTTAGTACTCATTGGTATATAGTGGACCAGAAGAAAGAACAGGCCAATTTGGAACAGGGCTTGGGTCCATCGGGTACTTGGAAGTCTGCAGCCAATGGAGTAGTCAATCAGATTGACCATATTTTTGTGACTGCATTCCACTCTACGTCAGCTATGGATGTACAGAGCTGCAGAGGACCAAACTGTGATTCAGACCACTTTGTGATAAAATCAGTCTTGAGAGAGAAACTGTCACTAGAGCGGGCGTCATGTAACTTGGCGGGTGAGTACTGGATCGCAGTAGCACGGAAGTCACGTGACCTGCCAACCAATAGGAGTCAGTCAGCCGCAGCGAGCGCCGGATTTAATGTCGTTCTGAGCGGAGCAAGTTTACGACTGTTTTTAGCATTGTGTGTGGTGCTTTTTCGGAAGTTATTGCAAGGCATTGTAGTAATACGAGGTGCAACAGCAAATCTCACCCAGTATTACACAGGCAGGCGAGAGAAATAATATATCGCATGTATCAGTTCTTTAGACGGGAGCTGGAAGCGGCAGCCACAGCTGACAAAAAAGCGTCACCCAGTCTTGCCAAGTGCCAAGAAGGAGCAGCTGAGGCGTGTGGTATCGGTTTGAGAACTGTACAACGGATCGCCAGCGAAGCCAAAGCATATACTAAAGAGAACGAATCACCTGTTTTTAAGTCGCCTGGTAAGTGCCGAAATCGAAAGAAATTCGTAAGTGAGCTCGACGATTTCAGAAAGAATGTGTTACGACGCAAAATATTCGACATGTATAGCCAAGGTAAATATCCTACGGCAGATAAATTATGTTCCTACATGAAAGAAGCTGAAAGTTTCAACGGCAGCAAATCTGCCATGCTCAGAATACTAAGGGAGATGGGATTTAAATACAGAAAGGGCAATGGTGGAAGAAAAATGCTCTTAGAGAGAAGTGACATTGTAGCAGCGAGAACTTTGCTCTTGAGATCAATGCACGAGATAAAAGAAGCAGCAAAAGCACGTATTTATTATCGCAATGAAACATAAGTTCACCAGAACCATTCAAGACCAATGTGCTGGAAGGCAAGTGACGATGTTGGTGCCCAGAAGGTTCCTGTGGGAAAAAGGAGACGCCTTATTGTACTTCACACTGGTTCTGCAGAGACAGTCTTCATACCAGAGAGTAAATTAATTTTTAAAGCATCGAAGTCGAAGAAATCAGATGACTATCGCTCTGAAATGACCTATGCTGTCTTCAGGCGGTGCTTTGTGCAGCAGCTACTTCCGTACATGGCAGAAAATTTTGTTATTATCATGGACAACGTAAACGTGCACTCTGTACAAGTGAATAAGGCTCCTACTTCAAATACCAGGAAGAATGAAATTATTTCATGGTTGTCGTCTATTGGAATTCCTCACACAGCGTCAAGCCTAAATACCGCACTTACGAGATAGATGAACTGGCAAGACAGCATGGTCACCGAGTAATCAGGTTACCACCATATCACTGCCACTACAATCCTATCGAGCTGGTATGGGCTCAAGTTAAAGCCCATATCTCAGAAAGAAACAGCACGTTCCGAATTGCTGGCGTGGAAATACATATGAAGCAGTGGACAATGTAAGCATATCTGCATGGGCAAACTGCGTCAGACATTCGGAAACACTCCAGGAAGAAGATTTTAAAAAGGAAATCAACAGAGACTCGGTGATGGAGCCTTTCATAAATAATCTTCACGTTTCGGATTCTTCTTTATCAGACAGCGAGAATGAAGACGATGTTTCGGGATACCTGTGACAGTACTGCAATGGTGCAGTAAATATTTAAACATATATTGTAGATTATAAGCCTATATTATATAACTTGAATCTAGGTTTGCCTGGCTGGTAAAGTAATTATAAAAATATTTTAGTATCTTACGCAATTTCGTTGTGGACTTTGTTTAAAGCTTGTCTTCAGTGGTTACACTCGTCGATTTTCTTATTGAATTATCCGTCAAAATATGTAAAGTGTCGTTTGTATTTATACTAGTCGGTCTGCTGTCTTCACTTCTGAAAAATTAATTGTTCTTGTTTTCTCGAAAATTAGTCCCAACAAACAGCACGTGGAAACATGTTTTATAATATGCATGACAATAACTATGTACAATAGACACAATATCAACAACTATAAATTATTTGTTGTAAGTGAGGTGTCTAGAAACAGAATGTGTCTTTGGTTCTTTTAATAATAACGATTTAATAACGATTTTTAATGTATGACAGGCTCTTTTTATATTTTCTGAAATATGATTCTTTCAGCTATGTGCCGAGAAGGTGCTCTACATGTAGACTGCTCAGACGTTTGCTTAGGTCACTTAAAACTCTAGCATGTAAAAATTTCACATGTGCGAATGTTTCCCCTGCAATCCAAATAAATAATTTTGACTACAGATGGTAAGCCATCACAGGGCGAACGTATTTTCTCGGTTCGAAAGGAACACAGAAATACCCCTGTATGTGCAGCGCTTTTTCCCAGTATTCACACGTATTGCAGAACATTTTATGTGTATTATAAAAATCGTTTGAGTATCAGTAGGTACACATTTCTAGCGAGGTTTCTTCTACTTTCCAAATTTTATTTTTGAAGGCAGCACAAGACGATTGTATTTTCCGAGTTAGAGTAGGAAAGATAAATAAATGTGCAGCAGTTTTATTTTTCACATTTTATGCTACTCCGTAGTTTAAAGGCAGACGATTCGAACACAATGCCTTTCTCACAAAGACCTATATGGTAGGTATTACTGCGCTCGTCACCATTCCTGCATGCGAGCGTACTGCAGTGCTCCGTGGTCAGTAGCCAACAATCGAATGGAGTGGTAACGCATAGTGTGGCTACACTGCCACGGCTAGCAGCTGGCTCCCTCCACCACTAACTGCTGGCTGCGCAGAACTCCCCCACCACCCGCCAAGATATGTGACGCCCGTTCTAACAAATTGCAACTGAATAGGAAAGATGATGAAATGGAATACAGACAAACTAAACATCTCTGATAAAGTAAAAAAAAATACCAAGTAACACTAAGCAGATAGCTGAGCAAGGAAAAGACTGCTTTAGGAGTAGATGAAAGGTGGAACAGGGTTGAAAAAGCCATTAACGGTGCTGCAGAGGAAATAATAGGCATAGAAGGAATAGAGGAACCCAGGCTTGGTTTGATGAAGATTGCAGGTCAGCAATAGAGGAAAAGAACAGGGCACGAACAAAAGTGCTACAAAGAGGAACCAAAAATATTGTGGAACAATGTAGAGAATTAAGGAGAAGAGGTAACAGACTGCCCAAGAGAAAGAAAAGAGAGTGGAATTAGAAGAAATTTCAAGAACTAGAAGAATTAAAGGAACAGAGTGAAATAAGAACTTTCTATCATGCCATAGCCAAAATGAAGAATAGATTCCAACCAAAAACAATGGCCTGTTCCAGTAAACATGGGAAAATGATAAGGGAGGAAAAACATATAGTGGGAAGATGGGCAGAGTATTTCAGAGGTACACTAAGCACCAGCCTAGAAGATGAAGAGACGATGCACAGGAGGAAAGAGTGGAGCTGGAACTAGACTATGAAACCAATGAGACAAGAAAGGCAACACTACAAGAGGTCTCCCAGGCTGTGCACAAGTCAAAAAACAATCGAGCCCCTGGGGAAGACAGCATAATTGCTGAATTAATAAAAACTGGTGGTGACGCTGTAAGAAAGAAACTGCACACATTTATTTCAGATATACAGGAAACACAAACTATGCCAGATAATTGGAAAGTAGGAATAATAATCCCTATTTAGAAGAAAGGGGACAGAACAGCATGTGAAAACTATAGAGGTATAACACTCCTAGTCACAACTTATAAGATCTTCACAAGTATATTAAAAGAAAGTGTGGTGTCACCGCCAGACACCACACTTGCTAGGTGGTAGATTTAAATCGGCCGAGGTCCATTAGTACATGTCGGACCCGCGTGTCGCCACTGTCAGTGATCGCAGACCGAGCGCCACCACACGGCAGGTCTTGAGAGACTTACTAGCACTCGCCCCAGTTGTACGGACGGCTTTTCTAGCGACTACACTGACGAAGCCTTTCTCTCATTTGCCGAGAGATAGTTAGAATAGCCTTCAGCTAAGTCCATGGCTACGACCTAGCAAGGCGCCATTAACCATTTCTAGAGAGAGTCTCACTTGTATCAACAAGAACGCTGTATACAAATGATGGATTAAAGTTAAGTATTCCAGCAGCTACGTACTTTTCTTTATAGCATTCATTACGTATCCTGTTTCAGACCTAACGCCAGCCTGCGTGAGTTGACGCGTGCATTTCGGCCTCCTCTCTCAATTAGTGTGCGTTGTGTTGGCTAATCTGCCGACACAACAGAAAGGATACAGAAGTGTACAGAACGCATATTACGGGAATATCACTGTGGCTTTCGACCAGACAGAGGAACAACTGATCAAATATTTGTGATAAGACAAATGATGGAAAAGTTGTATGAATATTATATAGATCTGCATTTCCTATTCATAGACTTCAAACAAGCCCATGACAGCATAAAGCGGCAAGAACTGCACAGAGTACAGAAAGAAATTGGTATATGTCCTAAACTAATAAGAATAATCAGAATGACAATGACAGAGAGAAGACCAAAAGTATAGGTCCTTAGCATAACAAGTGAGAGCTTTACCTTTAAAGGTGTGAAACACTATCCTATTCAATATAGCTCTGCATAGTGCAGTAAAAAAGTCAACAAAAGAGGCACCATATTTATGAAAAGTAGTCAGATACGTGCATATGCTGAAGACATTGCTATAGTAGGATGAAATACCAATACACTCCTAGAAACATACCGGGCAATGGAATCAGAAGCCTTAAAAATTGGCCTCATAGTAAATGAAAACAAAACAAAGTATATGGTAATGTCACAATCTGAGGCCCAAACAACCCCTAAAAACCTAAACATCAATGGGAAATGCTTCAAAGGAGTGTCCTCTTTTAACCACTTGGGAGCCCTGATAACAAATGATAAAAGTATTGGAAAGGCTATAAGGGAAAGAATACAAGCAGGAAACAGAGCTTACTTTGCAAACATGCAGCTTTTCAAAAATAGCCTTGTTACAGGAAAAACCTAACTGCTAATATGTAATTCCCTAGTACACCCAGTTATCACATATGGGTCAGAGGTATGGATATTGACAGAACATGATAAAAATGCACTAAGAACCAATGAGTGGAAAATACTACGCAAAATCTATGGGCCAATGAAGGAGGACGAAAGCTGGAGAATACGCTACAATGCCGAATTACAAGAGTTAATACAAGGCAGAGACATAGTAAAATTTGTGAAATCACAGCGAATACGATGGCCAGGAGGCTTGGAGAGAATGGCAGAGGATAGAATTCGAAAGAAAATGATGAAAGCTGTGATCCATTCAGTTAGGAGAAAAAGGAGACCTAGAAGAAGATGGATTGACGAGGTAATAATGGATATCACCAGTTTGGGAGTCCGGGAGTGGAAAACAGCAGCAAATAACTGAGAAGTGTGGAGGAAGATTGTTGAAGAAGCTGAGGCTCAACAAGGGCTGTAGAGCTACTGAACTAGAAGAAGAAGCAGCCCACGAGTAAGCAGGTCTGCCATCCCACCCCTTGCAACCAAAGTTGTTTAACCAATCGTGCAGTGTGTCATGCCAGAGACGGCACACCATCTTGCTGCAAAATAAAGTTCTGATTCAGCTTCTTCCAGTATAAAGAAAGAGCCATAGTTCTAATGCATCAAGATACGAAGCAGCAGCTACAGTTGCTGCACAGAAAAAGAAAGGCTCATATATTTTCCGCTGGGATATGACACAAGGCACATTTAATTTAGTGAAGTCTCGTTTCAAATGTTAATCTCGTGGGGACGTGGTGACTTCCAGACACACACATTAAGTGTGTTCGCATTTCCACTTACATGAAATGTCGAATCGTCACCAAAGATGACACGATCCAGAAAAGCTTAATGGTCATGCACTAACATTTTGTTTGCAAAGCTGGGAAATAGACCATAGTCTGTAGGCTATAGAGCTTGTAACAGGTTTACAAATAAAAATATTTGAGCTACCCTATAATTTGATGTACTATTTGTAACTGTAAGTTGAATATAATAAATGCTACAAGTATTAAAACAGGTAAATTCATTTTGAAACACACTGTATCTTAAACATCTATCATTAAGATAAACTCATTCATTTTTTTGATTGTTTGTTTGCTAACTAATCTAGATAGATTTTTTATCCAACAATATTGTGCATTCTTTTCAGCTCGAATTAAAAGAAGATTTAGGCTTTTTTCTTGTTTATTTTGTGTATGGTAAAGAGGATAAACAATAATATTTTATCCTTCTTGACCACTTCTATCATATCCATAAGCAGCTTTTGAAATATTTTATTTCTTCTCAAATTTTGGAATATCTGTTAACTGAAATAGAAAATTAATTCCCCCTTTTTCAAAACTTTCTTCTAATTCTAATCCAATATTTTTATCATTATTAACTCTTTCTGCATCACGTTCTACAGGATATAATGCTGGTTTTATAGCCCACAGGAAATATTTTTGATTTGTTATTTTCATATTTACAACAGCTCTTTTATATTTAAATGCTTTTGGTAAATCGATGTATGAGGAGCCATAAATTGGATTGTGGGTATTAACATTTAATTCTAAACTGTCTGTATAAAATAGAGACCAAACAGACTTTTTTTCTTGCATTTCTTCGATTTCAATTATTAGTTTATTTGCTGAATTTTTATAGTAATCTTCTAAATCTGTTGTTCTTAATAAAAATTGATTCGATGTTCTAAAGTTAAATTCTTGTATTTCTTCTTGTCTTCTGAAATTACAATAAAATTTCATATTAACTTTAATTGAACTTCTATCTCTTAAATATTCATTAATTTAGTGATCATTTCTTGTTTAATTTGATTAAAAAATTCTTTTCATCTCACAATATTATCTATGTTATTCAATCCATATGTTATTATGCTTGATTCGAAAGATGTACTTTTCTAAAAACTGTTTTGGGTGATATGAAAAAATCATCATCATCTAGAAAACTCAAACCTGGTAGATTTTTCTGAATTTTTTTGCTTAATTTCTTGATATCTATCCACTAGATGTGTTTGAAGATCATTCTCATTGTTGTTAATAATAATTTCTGCATCAGATCTATTGATAAAATCGATTAATTGGTGTTTATTGAGTTTATAATAACTTTTAAAATTTTTGGATTTACGGATTTTATGAAGTTCACCTAAAGATCTTTTACTCAAATCGTCATCATTATTAATTTTAACTTCAGCTGCTTTGATAAGATCAATTAAGTGAGATTTGTAAATTTAGAATAATATTTTATGTTTTTAGCTTTACAGATTTGATGAAAATCTTGTATGGGTTTTTTCTTCAAATCATTGTCATCATCATTGTTTTTATTGTCAACAGTGCTTACAATAAGACCAATCAAATTTAGCTTTCTAAGCTTGAAAAAAATAAATCTTCAATTTTTCTGTTTTAGCAATTGTTTGAAGTTCCATTAAATTTTTATATTTTGTTCTTCGTTCCTCATGGTTTCTTCCATTGGCAAAGATTTTCTCTAGTTACATTCGAGTTTCTTTAGAATAATTTTCTAAATCTTTTAAGCTCGCTCCATGCTCTCATTTGCAATAATTTTCTAAGCTATTGAACCATTCAAATTTGTACATCATTTTTTGTCATTGTATTTATAAAGCAAGAAATTAGTTATTTTTTATTTAAACATTTTCAGTTAAGTTACAACTTTGAGGTTTGAAGTTTGGTTGTTTGCATTTGTAGAGAACTAAATTCCATAGTTTTAATATTTTTAAAATGAGAAAAAGAGAATTTGGTTTTTTCGAGAGAGGCAAGTGTAGTTTGGCAGCTCTAATTTATAGAGAACAAAATTTAATAGTTTTAAAATTTTAAAAAATGATAAAATTGAATTTGATTTTGTTGAGCTGACAAATGTGGCATGGCAGCTCTAATATATAGAGAAAAATTTAATAGTTTTAACATTTAAAAAAATTATAAAGTAGAATTTGAATTTTTCGAGATGGACAAGTGTGACTAGGCAGCTCGAATTTATAGAGAATAAAATTTAATGGTTTTATATTTTTTAAAATGATGAAATTGAATTTTATTTTCGAGATAGGCAAACGAGATATATGGCGGGTGGGGGGTGGGGTGGGTGGTGTGGGAGAGCGGACTGAGAAATTGTGTTCTGAGTTTGCAAACTGGAAATTTGATTTGGGGATGCTCTTTGCACAAGAATCGACATCTCACTTCTAATTAAACTAACTTACGCTAAGGGCAACACACACATCCATGCCTGAGGGAGGACTCGAACCTCTGACAGGGGGAGCCGCGCGCACCGTGCAAGGCGTCGAGACTACGCGGCTACCTCACGCGGCCTTGCCTTGAAAGCTTTATCTCTGAAGAACACTAAATTAGATCAGTCGACCGCTACAGAGGTAGTTCTTGACCGAGACATTGCTGTTAAACACGAAATAGACAGATTAACAACTGAGATAAGACTTCTTCAGAGAGAAAACTACGCTCTGAAAAGAAGTAAGAAGGGCCTGCAAGCAAAATATTCCAAGTATGTTGTGGAAGTAAATAGTTGTGCTTATTCTACATCTACATGACTACACTGCATTTCGCAATTAATTGACTGACAGTTCATCCAGTCACATTCAAGCTATTCCTCTATTATTCCACTCTCAAACAGCGGTCTTGAACTACGAGCACTTAAATATTTCCGTGCGGTATCTGATGCAGATCCCGCGTTACACAGAAATAGTCCAGAAAGCGGACAATTTTAGAGTAAGCAGTCTCTTTAGTAGACGTGTTGCATTTTCTAAGTGTTTTACCAGTAAACTGCAGTCTTTGGCTTACTTTCTCTCCCACGACATTATCTATGTGATCGTTCCTATTTACGTTATTCGTGATTGTAATCCATAAGTATTTACTTGAATTTACAGTCTTTAGAGTTGGTGAATTAACGTGTAACGGGAATTTAAAGGATTCCTTTTAGTACTCATCTGGACGACTTCATAGTTTACATTATTTAGAGTCAATCGTCAGTTTTTTTCTGCCATAAAACAATAAATTATATAGTTTTCCACACCAGGCCAGATTCGATCAAACATTGACAGTTTCTTGGATTCAATCTCAGACAAACATCTTCCAGGTTCAGCTTACACCACCGGTAATGACAGGACCTCCGTAATCTCCAGGGATGATCTCACTTCTCCTTCAATAGACTGGTTCAATAAAATAATGGCGTTTGAAGCCATAGTCTGCAGTTTTTGAGGGAGACATGTTGCTAAGTGTGACGGAGTTAAAAAATGGCTCTGAGCACTATGGGACTTAACTTCTGAGGTCATCAGTCCCCTAGAACTTAGAACTACTTAAACCTAACTAACCTAAGGACATCACACACACACATGCCCGAGGCAGGATTCGAACCTGCGACTGTAGCGGTCGTGCGGTTCCAGACTGTAGCGCCTAGAACCGCTCGGTCATCCAGGCCTGCTGTGACGGAGTGACGCGAAAAATAGTTTCTACAATACCTTCAAAGTCTTCCGAAATGCATCGCAAAGTGGTTTCTCTCCACGTAAGGCAAATAACCTTCGTTAGAAAAAGGCATATGTGCACACTGGCTAAAACAGGGAACATATAAAATGCCCCGTGAAGAAATATCTTCGGTGGGTTGCTTCATGATCTTCCTGAGCTACAGTGAGTATTTACGAACGCAGTAATATGTCCTAGCTCTGAATATTACGTCTTTGAAGATGGCTGTTTATTTATTATAATTTTAGATTCAAGCGATGCTTAATAATGTGCATCAGCACTTAACAACATACAATTCATGAGGCTGACGCTAAAACTCTCACCTACGGCAGTAGAACTGTATACCTGCTGACGTCATTCACGTTAGCCAATAGCAGCGCGACTTCCAGAATTGCCTACCTAATTGTTTCTAGTTTCTTGTTGCCTTGCTTTGCCCTCTTGCAATTCCTGTCAACTTAGTTTTTTTAACGTTTGTATTCTCTTTCTCCTGCTTCATTTGCTGCATTTATATATTTTCCCCTTTCATCAATTAAATTGAATATCTTCTAGGATTTCAATTAGGCCTTATCTTTTTACTTATTTGATCCTCTGCTGCCTTCACTATTTCATCTCTTAAAGCTAGGCATTCGTCTTCTACTGTATTCATCTCTCCTGTTCTAATCAGCCATTGCCTAATGATCCCTCTGAAACTTTCATAAGGCTCTGGTTCTGTCAATCTATTCACGTCCCATCTCCTTCATATCCTACCTTCTCCCAATTTCTTCGGTTTTAATCTACAGTTCATAGCCAATAAAATGCCGTAGAGTCCACATCTGCCCCAACAAATATCTTACATTTTAAAACTTGGTTCCTAGATCTCTGTCTTATTATGAAACTTACATGAAATCTTCCGCTGTCTCCACGTATATGCCCTTCTTTTATGATAGTTAAAACAAGTGTCAGTGATGATTAAATTATGCTCTGTGCAAAATTCTACCAGCCAGCTTCTGTTTCATTCTTTTCCCCTGGTCCATACACACCGCCTATTTTTCCATAGATCCTTTTCCTACTGCCGAATTCCAGTCCCCATCACAATTAATACTTTAACTATCTGAATAATTTATTATATCTCATCATACATTTCCTCAATCTCATCATCTCCGGAGCTAGCTGGCGTAGAAACTTCTACAACAGCAGTAAGTGTGGGCTTTGGGTCTATTTTGGCTATGGCAAAGCGTTCACTATGATGTCACAGTAGCTTACCCGCATTCCTATTTTATTGTTCACTATTATACCCACTCCTGTAAAACACACTTATCTAATCTGCAAACTGAAATCAAAACTGCATAATACGATCACAATGAAACGTAAAGAAAAGTTGTTCTAAAAATAAATTTAAATTCATTACCTTAACGCAAATGAGCTCTGAAGTTCAAAATACTACTGCCAATCATCAAGAAAACCTACTCAAAAGTTAATTATTGTTATCTTGCAACTAAAAATACTAAAATTATTCTTTGTCTTTTTAAAAGTTGAGCACTTATTCCATGGCGTTTTCCAAGTTACGTAAATGTACCATTTACTGAAAGTCACGTGATCAAAAATATTGAAAATGAGGAAGTCTGAAGGTTCAGATGGTGTTCTTAGGTGTGGTATCGACAACACGCTCCCAAATTGGTGAACAAACGAAAGTATCTGTCCGGACCAAGGACCAAATGTTTCCAGACTTCCTGAACGACTCATTAAACGCTCAAACGTTTTGCGCAAAATACTAAGTTTTTGTTAACTTCTAAGTATGTGTGAACGAAGGAATCTGTGTGTAATCTAGTCAAGTAACCAACCCCCCCCCCCCCCAATTTCAGCTGAGTGCTAGAAATGTGGTGCTGTCATACGATAACTTCCAGAATTCAGGAGGTCACTGAAGCGTATCTTAAAAAAAGACATTTCACTCTGTTTTTTTATGCAGAAACTTTCAAATTGTAAAAACTCTTGTGTCACGAATAATATATATAACGCCAATGATTAACAAACACATGATAATGAAAAATTCAAAGCCCGTATGCATGAAACGTAAAAGGAGACCTCGAAGGAAAAAAACTACATTAATTTTTCGAAAGAAACAAATTATTTTGGAAAGAAACAGAAACTTTCTCTTCTTATGATTCACTTCTGTTTAGACATTCGATGTACTACCGCAGTCACCATGTTATATATATATATATATATATATATATATACAGGGTGGTCCATTAATAGAACGAAACTCTAGCTTGAAGGGGGAAACGAGATGGCGCTATGGTTGGCCCGGTAGATGGCGTTGGCATAGGTCAAACGGATATCAACTGCGTTTTTTTAAATAGGAACCCTCACTTTTTATTACATATTCCTATAGTACGTAAAGAAATATGAATGTTTTATTTGGACCACATTTTTCGCTTTGTGATAGATGGCGCTGTAATAGTCACAAACGTGTAAGTACGTGGTATCACGTAACATTCCACCAGTGCGGACGGTATTTGCTTCGTGATACATTACCCGTGTTAAAATGGAACGTTTACCAATAGCGGAAAAGGTCGGTATCGTGTCGATATATGGGTATTGTGATGAAAATGCCTAACGGGTGTGTGCTATGTATGCTGCTCGGTATCCTGGACGACATCATCCAAGTGTCCGGACCGTTCGCCGGATAGTTACGCTAAGTAAGGAAACAAGAAGTGTTTAGCCACATGTGAAACGTCAACCACGACCTGCAACAAATGATGATGCCCAAGTAGGTGTTTTAGCTGCTGTCGCAGCTAATCCGCACATCAGTAGCAGACAAATTGCGCGAGAATCGGGAATCTCAAAAACGTCGGTGTTGAGAATGCTACATCAGCATCGATTGCACCCGTACCATATTTCTGTGCACCATGAATTGCATGGCGACGACTTTGAACGTCGTGTACAGTTCTGCCGCTGGGCAGAAGAGAAATTACGGGACGATGACAGATTTTTTGCATGCGTTCTATTTAGCAACGAAGCGTCATTCACCAAGAGCGGTAACGTAAACCGGCATAATATGCACTATTGAGCAACCGAAAATCCACGATGGCTGCAACAAGTGGAACATCAGCGACATTGGCGGGCTTATGTATGGTGCGGCATTATGGGAGGAAGGATAATTGGCCTCCATTTTATCGATGGCAATCTACATGGTGCAATGTATGCTCATTTCCTACGTAATGTTCTATCGATGTTACTACAAGACGTTTCACTGCATGGCAGGATGGCGATGTACTTCAACATGATGGATGTCCGGCACATAGCTCACGTGCAGTTGAAGCGGTATTGAATAGCATATTTCATGACAGGTGGATTGGTCGTCGAAGCACCATACCATGGCCCGCACGTTCACCGGATCTGACGTCCCCGGATTTCTTTCTGTGGGGAAAGTTGAAAGATATTTGCTACCGTGATCCATCGACAACGCCTGACAACATGCGTCAGCGCATTGTCAATGCATGTGCGAACATTACGGAAGGCGAACTAGTCGCTGTTGAGAGGAATGTCGTTACACGTATTGCCAAATGCATTGAGGTTGACGGACATCATTTTGAGCATTTATTGCATTAATGTGGTATTTACAGGTAATCACGCTGTAACAGCATGCGTTCTCAGAAATGATAAGTTCACAAGGGTACATGTATCACATTAGAACAACTGAAATAAAATGTTCAAACGTACCTACGTTCTGTGTTTTAATTTAAAAAACCTACCTGTTACTAACTGTTCGTCTAAAATTGTGAGCCATATATCTGTGGCTATCACAGCGCCATCTATCACAAAGCGAAAAATGTGGTCCAAATAAAACATTCATATTTCTTTACGTACTACAGGAACATGTAATAAAAAAACGAGGGTTCCTATTTAAAAAAACGCAGTTGATATCCGTTTGACCTATGACAGCGCCATCTAGCGGGCCAACCGCCGGTTTCCCCCTTCAAGCCAGACAAGTTCTGTTCTTTGTAGTTTTTTCCTTTCACGCTTATTTCGTAAGATATTTGGCCCGGTCACGATCAATGGACAACCCTGTAAATATATATATATATATATATGCTATAATAAGATTATCATTGATAAATATCGGCGTCTGCAGTTATTGTCGTGAACCTTCTAATATTACCATACTGAATTTCTTTAATAATTCTACATTTTTCAGATAGATGTATCATGAAATTGTGGCCACGTTATTTGAAGCCAAAATCAAAGACTGCTTATCGCGTTGTGCTGTTTAAGTATATTATTCTCCACAGGTCCGACCTGAAGATCTGTTTTTACGAAGTCTGGTCGAATATTTATCTTTCATTTACAGTACAGTAGTGTTTTACGGTGAAGAAGCCTTCAAACAGCGGTGGTCGTTGGTGTTCAGTAGCAACCAGGGTCTAATACATCGAAAAAATGTGACAACGGTGGTCTAAAGGTTAAAAAAAATATTAATTGTTCAGTGTACTAAAAGAATTAATTTTATCCAACGTGTAGATTGCGACATCTGTATGATATCGAGACCTGATCCGTGTGAATTGCTTGTACGGAGGGTGCTAGAGTCGATACACGTGGTATCTGTGCGCACGCTGTTACCCCTTTAACTCTCGTAGCTTTGAGTGTAGCCGTTCGGGCTTGTGGCGTGAGGCTATCGTCTGCTGTGGGAGTGTAGGCAGCAGTATCCGACCTTACGGTAAAATATGAGTGTGGTATATTTTGGGGGTAGTTCCGTTTCTGGGTGTTCGGCCGCCTACCGCGAATATTTTTGACAGCGATTCGGCAATTTGGGTGTAGATGACATCGAAATGAGACGATGGCGGCAGCTACGGAGGCGGTTGTCTATATTCTGCGAGCGGAGTCTCCTGAGTCTGTTGGTTATTGCTGTTTACTGTCTGATGTCGCAGTACTTGGTAAGTACGGAACGTTCTTTGCTTATGTCCCGCGCAGCGCAACTGTTACAGTATTGCCTTTTTATTGCCTGGCTAAGAAGAAGCTAATTCGTAATGTCAGTACATTATTTGTTTTGCGAACTTGGGGCCACTTTAATTCCTTAGAGAATTTTCACTTACATTTCGGAAAAAGTTCCTTCAGCGTACTCTTAGTAGGTAAAAGAAAAGAAAATTGAGAACTAATGTTAACTCGAGATTTCTGGCTGTTTGTGCAATAATGGAATAACTGTTTAGGAAGATTTAGCTTCGTAGTTAAGCTCTGGAGTCAACTGCAGTATTTTCGTTGTATAGAATGTTCACTGGGAAGATCAACCACAAATAGCAAGAGCTAGAAGTCGGGCGCAAAGGGTGTCCCTTAATTGCAAGTAACTAATGGTGCACAACACATTGAGCCGGTCACAACTTGTATGAATAGCTATTACGTGGCGACCAGAATGTCAGTTTATGGCGGGGTAGTGGTTAGATATCTGTAGTGTGAAGACGCTGTCTCCCTCCCCCCGTACGATACCAAAGAATGTCTGACTTCACTACATTTAATAAACGTAAACTATTTTTACAGTGCTGTCTAACTTGTTTGCAAAGCATAGATCGTGTTTGTGAGAAATGTTTGACGAAAAGCTTGAGAAAATGCTGGACGTTGTTGAAGTTTCGTCGCACATGTTTAATGGAAAAGTAGTTCATTTCATTGTATCGTGAATCTCCCAGAGTATGGAAACAATCAAAGTTAATAGCAAAGTAGTATTGTTAATTACCAAAATGGCAGTGGTGTATTATCCAGTACTAGTTTAAGATCGGAATATGTATTCCATCCATAAAATACAAGCGGCAGGGCAACGAAATAAAAAGTAACCTAAATTCTACGGTTTTTCCACGGGCGACGTGGGCTGTTCATTCCAACGTATTTTAAGGAATTGTCAAGAGGACGAAGTATGAGGATCTATCTTCACATCCCTTTGCCTTTTCCACCGTGAGGGCGAAGCAACATTAAGAGTTAACGGCTTCATCGACCATTCGAAAGAAGTTTCTGGAATCAGGTTTTAAGAACAATATTTACTTTCGGATAGTTTCGTGGATAAAGCTTTTTTTTCCATTTTAAGCCATTCACTGGACGTATTTCCATCATGAAACAGCGTGGAAGTGAAAGACAGAACTGCATCTGCATTAGTGGCCACTATCACTGTCAAATTACGAGCAGGGTCTGATTCGAAGTGAGATTAAACTGACAAACTTCGTTACTATGAGATCGTAAAATTTGTCCTCGTCTAACTGCGGATTCGTCAAAGTTTGGCTGTTTGTGGAGGTCTTAACTCTCAGCACAAGGGGTCGGAGATCCCTGTGACCATGACTCCTTTCTGCTATCGCAGAACATGGATTACGCAGCCACGCCACGAAGTGAAGGCGAGTCAGGGTCTATCTCGTACCACACGTACCTCATTTTTTTGGAGTAAATTCACATTTACGCTCGCGAATAGGTGCGATTGGTGGTTTCGGTGTAAACTGTTCCTTTGAAATTGAACATGTATTAAGTGCAGAGTGTGACACTGCGCTCGTGTGGCGCCTGAAAATTTTGGTTGTGGTGACAATGATCCCTAGCATACCTAGATTTAGATTAGGTTGAAAGGTGAGTTGGCAAAGTTAATGGATGTAAATGGAAAGTTATAGGTAGTGGTAAGGCTCCTACACATGCAGCGACCAACATATTGGACGTGTTTAGGCATTTTAACTGACCTACTTTCCTTGCAGGGATGTTGGGCGGTTATGCCAACTACCTCCCAAGTTTCTTTAGCCACTGTTTCTGGAGAAATGTGCAGGTGTTTGCGGATACGTCGAAGAGTACATAAATATAGATCGAATAAATTAGGCTCTTTCCTCAGTTTTTAACGAATCTAGTGATTTCGTGCAGTATCGATTAAATCGGCCGACCCTCTGTATTTCTGTCTTTGGGTTAATTTTCGACATTTAACGGAAAGAAGTAAAAAAAAGATATCGACATCTAGTTGACGTTAATTCATGAAATATCCTTGTTTCATCTTTAGTCCAGCCTATATCCAAGCCCTGTACGAAGAGCAATTGTTCTAACATATGCTGAATGCAGAATGATATTTTCACTCTGCAGCGGAGTGTGCGCTGATATGAAACTTCCTGACAGATTAAAACTGTGTGCCGGACCGAGTTAGTCTCGGAGAGGCACACAGTTTTAATCTGTCAGGAAGTTTCATATGCTGATTACTTCGTTTCTTATGTATGTTGTTTGTTCGATGTGCGCCACCTCTGTGTGTAGCGTTTTCCTAATAAGTTTCTTAAACTTCGATGCTACATACATGAATTAATCTGTGGCGTAGCGTCCATTAAGGTTCTAAGGCTGAGCCTACCCAAAAAAAATTCAAAATAATTCGTCGATACTGAATTTAATCCGATCTGACTCCGTACTCGTAAATGTTTGCAAATATTTTACTTCCTAACTTCGTATATGCACCCACCAGTGTAATGCATAACAAAGTCCAGCTATGTAACTAATAGCAGCTAGAAATTCTCTGCTCGTTAGGGGCGTGCGCAGTAAGTCAGTTTCTTTTACGTGGAGGACTGGGATTTCTACAGCGTGGATACGGTTTTTAAAAGCTGCCGTTAGATTCGTTTCTGCTTCACGGCAGCAGGTGCATACACGCTTGTGTAGTTAAGTCTTTCAGAAGTTCCCTAACAGAGAACGCTATGTACCACCGTCTAGCACGCTGGCGGCAAGCCGAGAAGAATGAGAAACCAGTTAAACGAACACCAAGAACAAGAACACATTCATAATTCGTTGAAAATAAATGTGAATTGCGTATTGGATGTTGAAGATGACAGGGAATAGCTTGTTTTCATTGTTCCTCGGATTAAAAAATAGTAGTCTTACTCATTTCACACGTTCGTTGTCCTGTAGCGTGTTAATAGGTTCTCAAATCCACATAGACATGCTTATGGTGAAGTATCCAACATGAATTAAGTAGTTAAAAGGTAGTAAGCAGTGGTAGTGATAAATTGACTAGCGAAGTACGTTTCGGTGGCCCCCTTCACGTGTGAAGTGTCAGCGACAATCTGCCTTAACACTGTTGTCGAAAGGAAAACTGTAATGTGTCTAATACTTAAATCAATATGTTGCCAAGCATCGTATTGCCGACTACGTCACTCTCTCATGGACGCCTTTATTTCAAGACCCATATAATTTCTTAGTTGAAAATACTGCATTCTTCTCTCGTCTCTTGGAAGATAAGTTCTGGTGTAGGAACAAAAGCTGACATAGTTCAATTAAAAAATCTCAAGGAAAATGTGTAAGGAGGTTTGAAACAATGTGGTACAATTGAAAACGGTTAAGTGGCAGCGTAGTAAGGAACAACTTTCTTGTTTTTACTGTGTGCTATTTGGAATTGGTAATGAGGAATGGCGTGAGTAGGCGAAGTGTCTGCAAAATTTTTCTTTCGAACGCTAAAAAGCACGAATGCTGAGTTTCACGTATCACATCGGCTGTTCAATACAATCAGCTAGGCAAATTTAAGAATTGACCATGCTCTTTCAGAAGCAAGACCATTGGAAGTTTGAAACACAACGAGAACGTTGACCGAAACAGAAGTGTAATAAAAAGATGTATTACGACTCTGCTTTTCAGCACGGCAAAACTTGTCTTCGAACTCATGAGGAATCTGAGGTATTAGTAAATAAAGAAGTTCAAAATTTCTTGGCAGAAGCACCATACACGAAAGATAATTTAGCATCCTGGAATAATTGAAGGCACTTTGACACTCACAATGATTAATAGCTTGTATTACAGATGACGTTAAAGAACAGATCTTAAGTGAAGTTAAAAATAGTCCTTCAGAACAAATTAAAAATAGTCCTCTTATATCAGCACAAGTCGATGAAACATCGGAAATCATAAGTAATTTTTCGTTTTGCAAATCACGAATCTGGAGAAATGAGAGATTGGTAGGGTTCTGACGTATCTAAAAACTGGAGTGAACAAGGGATAATGAGTTTCGTTGCAAGTGCTAAGCAGTTAGATTATTGATGAAACCAGATTAGTATCCCGAACATGTGACGCCTGCAGTGAAATGGCACTGAAACATGTGTACATTTTATCGTGAAAGAAGCGTACCCTTATGCCCCCTCTATATATACTGCAATGCACGTAAGTTGAACCCTCCTCTGCTTCTGAACTTTACGCAATTAAAATTTTTGTAGAAAATCAGGATTTCACGCATTTTTAGCCGTTGCGGTAAAAGCGAACGTCTGAGGGAAAGGAGATGTAAACTAAACGATCATTGGGAAACAAGGTATTTTCATTCATGCGATGTACAAAACATTATTCACTATAGACATGAATAGCATTCAGTGTGATAGACATGTAACGGTGGGATGATGATTCTTCACATCGAGAAATTGGGCTAAATAGTATACTGGATGACCAGACTTTTCTACTGCCGCTGCAAAATTAGATTTTCCTACACACAAGTATCTTGATATCAATTCTGCGGACATAAAAAGCTGTAATCCTGAAATTGAAACCTGCATTAAAGGTAGACTATGTATGATACGCATAGTGGAAGATAAGAGCCTTATAAATTCAGGAGTATCTGAAATTAATGGTAACGAAACAGATGAATGCATTCAGAAATGGAGAAAGCTAGTATTCGAAGTAACTGACACAGTAGTAATAAACATAGAAATGAGATTCCAGGACTTCCATGAAATACTTTGCAGAGTCAGTAAATGGGAAAAATTCTCGTATTATAGCAGGCCAAACAATTTCCCTATACGTAATTCTGAAAAGCTACTTAAAACACATCCTTTACTGACAATGAAAAACTGAAAGAACTAAGATTATTTACAGCAGTGAGGATACGCGTCTACAGCCTCAGGACCTCCCCCCAGGGGGTCCACAACTCTTTTGTGGATACGTGCGTAGCGAGCACGGGACCCCGAGCTAATGTGGCCTTCCTTCCTTTCCGGGCTGCATACCTTCCCTTTCCGCATCCTTCCCCATCCCTATCTTCGCCCCTCCTCCCCTCACCTCTGGCTCTTTCCTTCCCTTTCTCCCCATCTGGGAGTATGGTTTGTGCCTACGTCCGGAGACGGACGCTCGTAAATGTACTGCATTCTTCGCCTTCCTTGCTTTTGTCTTATTCCTTCCTTTGTCCTTCTCTTTTCCTTACCTCTTCTCTTTCCCTTTTCTCCGCTGCGGCGTTTGAGACCTCTCTTCCTTCCTTTCCCTTTCTCTTTCTTCCTCCCTGTGCGTGTCTGAAGGCCGACCCACGCCCTTCGTGCGTAGCCGGTGACGGGGTAACGCGTAATTCCCCGCCCCGGGTAGACAGGTAGGACACGTACGTACCCCCTGGTAACGGCCAGGCCCAGGGAGGGGTGATTACCCGAGCTGATACCTTCCGAAAATGCCGATTGGTCCCTCCGTCCGTTTGTCGGGAGGTGTGACCTGAGGTGTGAACAATCACCTAAGGCGGGAGTGCCCTCAGAGAGGGCCCCCACAAGGGAGGAGCGCGCCATCGGAGACGCCGGTAATCATGGGGGATTCTTCCGCAATGGTTTCCTCACCTTCCACTATGTCTGCTCACAAACGTAAGTATACTGAGTCTCAGCCACAGACGATTCTTCCATCGTTGCCACAGTTCCTTGTTGTTTCTCGGTCTGATGAAGGTCACGACTTCTCCACGGTCAACCCTTTCATTATTCAGAAAGGTGTCGACGCAATAGCAGGTCCTGTAAAGTCTTGTTCCAGATTACGGAATGGCACCCTGTTGTTAGAAACACACAGTGCCCTCCAGGCACAAAAATTGCTGCGTACTTCTCTGTTCCACACCTTCCCTGTCCGGGTGGAACCGCACCGTACCTTAAATTCCTCGCGTGGAGTCGTTTATACACGCTCCCTCGATGGATTGTCTGACGAAGAAATTCAGCACTATCTGTCTGACCAGGGCGTAACGGCAGTTCATAGAGTAATGAAACGGGTTGACACGAACATCATTCCAACCCGCACTGTCTTCTTGACATTTGACACAGTTCAACTCCCATCGCAAATCAAAGCTGGCTATGAGATAATTTCCGTTCGCCATTACGTCCCAAACCCTACGCGTTGCTATCGATGTCAGCGGGTCAATCACACCAGCCAGTCCTGTTCCAATCCAGCCAAATGTGTTACGTGTGGCAAGGATGCCCATGAGGGTGCTTGTCCACCTCCATCCCCTCGCTGCATCAACTGTATGGGTGACCACGCTGCTTCCTCTCGAGATTGCCCCGTTTTTAAGGACGAGAAGCTCATCCAGGAAATAAGGGTGAAGGAAAAGGTGTCGACCTTTGCTGCTCGAAAATTATTCGCCAGTCGCAAGCCCACCGTGCCTCAGACAGGAAAATACAGCACTGTCCTTGCTTCTCCTCGGCCAACAAAGGAGGCGGCCACGCAGACTTGCGACCTCACCTTTAGTACCACGGTCGTCAGATCGGCCAGCGCAAAGATCGCTCGTTCAACCTCACCACTTTCGCCTGCCCACTCTGTGGCTCACCCTTCGTCGGGTTCTGCTACATCTCGAGCCCAAAAGTCGGACGCCAAGTCCTCGAAAAAAGAGCATACTCGTGAAGAGTTTTTACGTACCGCAACTTCACAACCATCGGTTCCTTCTTCATCTAAACCACATTCTTCCAAGAAGGCTACAAAGAAACCCAGTTCCTCTCCTTCTCCGCCAAGGCGTGCCCCCTCTACAGCACCACCTGGCGGAAATCGCCCTCGGCCATCTTCTGTGTCGCCGAGGCGCACTGCTGGTGGCTGGTCAACCGGCCGATCGCTGGTGGCAGGGACTGCTCCTGACCAACCTATGGATCAGGATCTAATGCCTTCGGCTGAATGCCATTCCATGCTGTCGGTTGCTAGCTCCGAGCAGTCTCTGAGTTGACAGCAACTTCGGTCACATTCCTCCATTTTCCTTTCACCCCATGTCCATTATCCACTGGAATATCCGCGGCATTCGAGCCAATCGGGATGAATTGTCGGTCCTCTTACGCTCCTACTCGCCGGTCATCTTCTGTCTTCAGGAAACAAAGCTGCGTCCCCATGACCGCTTTGTTCTCCCTCACTTTCAGTCCGTCCGATATGACCTCCCCTCTGTTGAAGGCACTCCAGCCCATGGAGGACTCATGATTCTTCTCCATGATACTCTCCATTATCACCCAATCCCCTTAAACAGTTCCTTCCAAGCTGTCGCCGTCCGTCTTTCCCTTTCTGGATACACGTTCTCTCTTTGTACTGTATACATTCCCTCATCCACACCAATGGCACGAGCTGATCTCCTTCATCTTCTTGGTCAGCTTCCACCCCCCTATTTGCTGGTTGGGGACTTCAATGCCCACCACCCGCTTTGGGGATCTCCACATCCTTGTCCACGTGGCTCCATATTGCTAGACGTCTTCCACCAAGCGGATCTAGTTTGCCTCAACACTGGGGTCCCCACATTTTTGTCTGCCTCCACGACAACCTTATCTCATTTGGACCTTGCGGTCGGTACTGTTCCGCTAGCTCGGCGCTTCGAATGGTTCGCCCTTGATGATACACACTCGAGTGACCACTTTCCATGTGTCCTCAGACTGCAGCCTCAACTGCCATATGTGCGCCCGCGACGCTGGAAGTTTGCCCAAGCCGATTGGACACTTTTTTCGTCTCTCGCGACATTCGATGACCGTCGCTTTCCCAGCGTCGACGATGAGGTCACACATATTACCGACGTTATCCTTACAGCTGCGGAACGTTCAATACCACGCACCTCCGAATTGCCCCGGCGCCCCCCAGTTCCTTGGTGGAACGAGGCATGCCGTGATGCAATACGTGAGCGGCGACGTGCTCTTCGCATTTTCCGTCACCATCCTACTTTGGCCAACTGTATCCGCTATAAGCAGCTCCGTGCGCGATGCCGTCGCGTCATCCGCGATAGCAAGAAGGCAAGCTGGAAATTCTTTATTAGCTCATTTAACACCTTCACTGCCTCCTCGGAAGTTGAGAGTCGGCTTCGACGGTTCTCAGGCGCGCCTAGTTTCTCCCCGGTTTCTGGGCTCACTGTCGCGCATGATACCTTAGTGGACCCCGTCGCAATTTCTAACTCGTTGGGTCAGCACTTTGCTGAGATTTCGAGCTCTTCACATTACCCGCCAGCGTTTCTCCCGAAGAAACGTGCAGCGGAAGTGCGACCTCTTGCTTTCTCCTCTCAAAATCACGAAAGCTACAATACTGTTTTCTCCATGCGGGAACTCCAACATGCCCTCTCATCTTCTCGCTCCTCCGCCCCGGGACCGGATGGTATCCATGTCCAAATGTTGCTGCATTTATCAACCCCTAGTCTGCGTTACCTCCTTCGCCTTTATAATCGAATTTGGACCGACAGTACCTTTCCCAAACGGTGGCGGGAAGCTATTGTCGTTCCCGTTCCGAAACCTGGAAAGGACAAACATCTCCCCTCTAGCTATCGCCCCATTTCTCTCACGAGTAGTGTCTGTAAGGTTTTGGAGCGTATGGTGAATTACCGTTTAGCTTGGTGGCTGGAATCCCGCAGTCTTTTAACACCAGCCCAATGCGGATTTCGGAAGCATCGTTCTGCCGTTGACCATCTTGTTTCTCTCTCCACTTATATCATGAACAATTTTCTCCGGAAACGCCAAACGGTAGCAATATTTTTTGATCTGGAGAGAGCATACGATACCTGTTGGAGGACAGGCATCCTCCGCACACTGTTCTCTTGGGGCTTTCGAGGCCGGCTGCCCCTTTTTCTTCGCGAATTTATGGCAGAGCGCACTTTTAGGGTACGGGTGAACACTACTCTCTCCCGTACTTTCTCCCAAGAAAACGGGGTACCCCAGGGTTCCGTGCTGAGTGTTGTACTATTTGCCATCGCCATAAATCCAATTATGGATTGTCTCCCTCCTGATGTCTCGGGCTCCCTCTTTGTGGACGATTTTGCGATCTACTACAGCTCTCAACGGACCAGCCTTCTTGAACGACGTCTTCAAGGATGTCTCGATCGCCTCCACTCGTGGAGCATCGAAACTGGCTTCCGTTTCTCACCCAGTAAGACCGTTTGTGTCAATTTTTGCCGACGTAAGGAGTTTCTTCCGCCCTCCTTACATCTAGGTCCTGTCAACCTTCCGTTTTCAGACGTCGCTAAATTCTTGGGTCTTATGTTTGACAGAAAACTAAGCTGGTCCTCCCACGTCTCCTATCTTTCGGCTCGCTGTCTGCGATCGCTTAACACCCTCCGTGTCCTGAATGGTACCTCCTGGGGAGCGGACCGAGTGGTCCTTCTCCGCCTCTATCGCGCCTTAGTGCGCTCGAAATTGGATTATGGAAGCATAGTCTACTCCTCTGCTCGGCCGTCTATTCTTCGGCGTCTCGACTCTATCCACCACCGTGGATTACGTTTAGTGTCGGCAGCTTTTTACACCAGCCCTGTGGAAAGCCTTTATGCTGAGACTGCTGAACCTCCGCTGTCCAATCGGCGAGCAGTCCTTCTCAGTCGTTATGCTAGCTATCTGTCTTCCATGCCTGCTAATCCAGCCCATGACATTTTTTCGACGCCTCCTTTGATGTAGGGTATGCAGGCCGCCCTTCCTCCCTACTACCACCGGGAGTCCGCTTCCGTCAACTGCTCCATTCTCTTTCCTTCCGCTTTCCTAAAACCTTCTTGACAACTTGGGGTACAGCACCGCCTTGGCTCCGTCCCCGGATCTGCCTGCTCCGTGACCTTTGTCAATTTCCCAAGGATGGTACCCCTTCACTTGTTTATCGTCAGGCATTTGCTGCTCTATGTGCACAAATGAAGGAAGCCATATTTATTTTCACCGATGGCTCGAAAACATCGTTAGGTGTAGGGAGTGCTTATATTGTTGGCGACACCCCAAATCAATTTCGGCTTCCCGACCAGTGTTCGGTTTATACTGCGGAGCTTTACGCTGTTCTCCAGGCTGTCCACTACATCCGCCGCCATCAGCGGATACAGTACGTAATCTGCTCAGATTCTCTCAGCTCTCTCCTCAGTCTCCAAGCTCTTTACCCTGTGCACCCTCTGGTCCACCGGATTCAGGACTGTCTGCGCTTGCTCCACCTGAGGGGCGTCTCGGTGGCGTTCCTCTGGCTCCCGGGACACGCTGGTATCTGTGGGAATGAGGCGGCTGATATAGCGGCCAAGGCCGCAGTCTCTCTTCCTCGGCCAGCTATTCGGTCGCTTCCCTTCACCGATCTACGGAGCGGTTTATGTCGCCAAGTTGCTCATTTATGGCATGCGCATTGGTCGGCACTTCCCTGTAATAAATTGCGGGAAGTGAAAGCTCTTCCTTGCGCTTGGACCTCTTCCTCCCGAACGCGTCGTCGGGAGGAGGTAATTTTAGCTAGACTCCGGATAGGCACTGTCGTTTTAGCCATCGACATCTTTTAAGCGGCGATCCTCCCCCACTCTGTCCCCACTGCTCCCAGTTGTGGACGGTAAGACACCTTTTAATTGAGTGCCCCTATTTTACTCCGTTACGCTCCCGTCTACAGCTATCGCCTGATCTATCGTCGATTTTAGCAGATGACACGCGCTCAGCCGACCGCGTTCTCCAGTTTATTAGTGACAGTGAAATGGCGTCAGTCATTTGAAGCTTTTTTTTTTTGGGACAACCACCCCCTTTCTGTAGTGGATTTTTAAGCATTCTTCTATTTTTAGTTTCTCCAATTTTCTGACTTTGTTCCCATTGCTGCTGGTTTTCAATTTCAGTTTTTTACTGTCTTAAGTCACGGGCTGGGCGCTAATGACCATAGAAGTTTTGCGCCCTAAAACCACAAAAAAAGAAAGAAGGCTCATAGGAAGCACAGTTCTCCTTCTCCGACACGGCGCATTTCTTCTCCTGCGCCACCCAGCGGTTGCCGCCCCAGGCCGTCATCTGTTTCGCCTGGCCGCACCGCTGGTAGCCGAACATCTGGCCGTTCACCTGAAGAGCTAGCTCCCCCTCCCGGCTATCTTAACAAGATGGCCGATGAACCTATAGAACCAATGGACGATGACTGTCCGCCTACTGATAGCGGCGGCAGTGCTCGCTCGAAGCCAGGCCCTCAGCGGCCTTCGAGGTGACCCCTTCTTTCATCTTCCTTTTCTTCTCACGATGGCACTTATTCACTGGAATATTCGCAGCATTCGCTCCAACCTAGAGGACTTGAAGTTGCGGCTCCGCTTGCACCGTCCGCTCGTCGTAGCCCTCCAGGAAACGAAGCTACACCCATGCGATCAAATTGCCTTGGCACACTACACCTCTGTGGGTTTTGACCTACCCCCGGTGGTAGGTATTCCTTCTCATGGAGGGGTTATGTTGCTGGTCTGGGATGATATTTACTACGATCCCATCACATTGCACACCGGCGTGCAGGCAGTTGCCATCCGAATTACTCTCCCAACTTTTACATTTTCCATTTGTACCGTTTACATTCCATCGTCGTCTGCCGTTACCAGGGCAGACATGATGCAAATTATTGCTCAGCTACCTGCACCATTTTTGTTAACTGGAGACTTCAATGCCCACCATCTCCTTTGGGGCTCTCCAGCATCCTGCCCGAGGGGCTCCCTGTTAGCAGATCTTTTCAACCAGCTCAGTCTTGTCTGCCTCAATACTGAGCTCTTTGCCCTCCACCAGGCTGTTCTTTACATCTGACGCCACCGAAATTCTGCTTATGTCATCTGCTCTGATTCCCTGAGCGCCATCCAGAGCCTCAGTAATCCGTATTCGGTTCACCCTTTCGTGCACCGGATCCAACGCTCTCTTCAGCATCTGGTGGACGACGGTTCTCCGGTTAGCTTTATGTGGGTTCCTGGCCATGTCGGTATCCATGGGAACGAAGCTGCAGATGCTGCTGCCAAGGCTGCGGTCTTCCAGCCTCGGACAGCTTCTTGTTGTGTCCCTTCATCAGATTGTAACAGGGTCATTTGTCGGCGCATTTTATCGCTGTGGCATGCCGATTGGGCTGCACTTAGGGACAACAAGCTTCGGTCCTTGAAACCTCTTCCCGCGGCTTCGACGTCTTCCTCACGTCCTTCTCGGAGGGAGGAGGGCGTTTTGGCCCGGTTACGAATTGGACACTGCCGGTTCAGCCATCGCCATCTGCTGACGGTTGCGCCGGCGCCGTTCTGCCCATGTGAGCAATTGCTGACGGTCCGCCACATTTTAACGTCCTGTCCAGATTTTAATACACTGCGTCTTCATCTTGGCCTGCCATGTACTCTAGATGCCATTTTAGCGGATGATCCAGGAGCAGCTGCTCGCGTTTTTCGTTTTATCAACTTGACAAACCTGTCTAAGGACATTTGATTATGCTGTTTTTTAATCTTATGCCTGTCAATCTGTTTTTAATCGTGTTTTCCCTTTTAGTTGCTGGTTTAAACTTGTGCCTCGCGGTGCATTCCTAACGTAGTCTGGGCGCTAATGACCATTGAAGTTGTGCGCCCTAAAACCACAAAACCTCAGTCCCGTTGCTCTCCCATTCGTGGAGACAACAAAATTTTTAGGTCTTACTTTTGACAGGGATCTACGCTGGTCTCCAGATGTCTTACTCGGCTGTTCGTTGTACCTGTTCCCTAAATGTCCATGTTCTCAGCTGTACGTCATGGGGAGCCGATCGAATGGTCCTGCTTAGCGTATATCAGTCCATCGTCCGATCAAAGCTGAATTATGGGAGCTTTGTCTACTCTTCTGCCTGGCCGTCCATCTTAAGCCGTCTAAACTCTATCCACCATCAGGGGTTACGTCTGGTGACTGGAGCATTCTGCACCAGCCCTGTTGAGTCTGTATGCCGAAGCTGCCGAATTACCGCTAAACTAGAGGCGCGATATGTTGCTTTGTCGGTATGCCTGCAAATGGCCGACCACCCGTCATATTTCTCCTTCTTTGACGACTCTCTCGACCGCCAGTAAGGGCTGTATGTCTGCCCTGTTACTTCCTGGAGTTCGCTTTCGTCGCCTTTCTCAGCAACTCGATTTTACCCTCCCTACGATTTTTCGAGTGGGTAAGAGCCCGACGCCACCTTGGCTCCAGGTTCGCGTTCACCTTGAACTCAGCTCGTTCCCAAAGGAGAAGACCGCTGATTCGATATACTGCTCAAGGTTTGTGCAACGTCGTTAGAGGCTCGCTAATAACGTCTTTATTTACACAGATGGCTCGAAGACTACTGCTGGCGTAGGGTGTGCCTTTGTTGTTGGGGATGATACCTTTCAATACCGGCTCCTTGACCAGTGTTAAAGTTTTACAGCTGAGCTTTCTGCTGTCTATCAGGCTGTACAGTATATCCGCCACCATCGTCATTCTTCCTATGCCATCTGCTCTGATTCTTTGAGCGCCATTCAGTCTCCGTGACCCATATTCAGAGCACCCTCTCGTGCAACGAATTCAACGGTCCTTTGTCATTAGCTCATATCGGCGCTAGTGTCCTTTTGTGGATTCCTGGCCACGTTGGTGTGCCTGGGAACGAAGCTGCTGATGGTGCGACCAAGGCTGCTGTCCTGCCTCGGACAGCTTCCTTTTGTGTCTCATCAACTGATGTTAGTGGTGTTCTTTGTCGGCGCGTTTCATCATTGTGGCATGAGGCTTGGTCCTCTCTCCATGAAAATAAGCTTAGGGCCATCAAACCGATCCCGACGGCTTGGACGACTTCCTCAAGCCCTTCCCGGCGAGAGGTGGTCATTTTGGCTGGGTTGCGGATTGGACATTGCCAATTTAGCCACCGCTACCTGTTGGCCGGTGACCCTGCCCTGCAGTGCCTCTGTGGTCATCCATTAACGGTGCGCCATATTTTATTGCCCTGTCCCCATTCTATTCACTCCCGTGTTGTCCTGTGTCTGGCGTCTACCCAACAGGAACTTTCAGCTGATGATGCTCGAGCAGCTCCTTGTATCCTTAGTTTTATTACATTGACGAACTTGTCCAAAAAGATCTAACTCTTTAATTTTGTTTATCTGCGTCTTTGTCAGTACTTTCTGGTGTTGTCCCCTTGCGTTTTTCTATGCTATTAGTGCACTAACGTTTGTGACTGGGCGCTAATGACCTTAGTAGTTGAGCGCCCTACACACACACACACACACACACACACACACACACACAAAGTACCAGAAAGTTGCAGCTTATGGGCGATGCATGCATGGGCTCGTCGCTGCCGGAAGCAGTCCAATCTGTGTCATTCAGAAATCGTTTTAAAGCAACATACGTTGCAGGCATGTTCAGTGCAATGTGGATGTACCCACGCCTTTTATATAAATACATTTATCATGTTCTAATAAAAATGATTGAGGATTGAAATAACATTCCACACTTCTACAATAAAATTAGTTAATTTATTGTTGAATTCAGAATTTTTAACAAAGTTTGCGAAATATCACATACCTCATGGAGTTTTCACATTATAACAATTTACAGATACATTATTGAGATTTACGTTTTTTGAGGAAAATAGACATTCTCATATTTGCACATAGGTATTTAACATTTTACATTATTGATAAATATGAGCATTCCGCTTAGAAAAATGGTTGGTTGGTTCTGAGCACTATGGGACTTAACATTTGAGGTAATCAGTCCCCTAGAACTTAGAACTACTTAAACCTAGCTAAGCTAAGGACATCACACACATCCATGGCCGAGGCAGGATTCGAACCAGCGACCGTAGTGGTCGTGCGGTTCCAGACTAAAGCACCTAGAACCGCTCGGCTACACCAGACGGCCGCTCAGATAAATGATTGGCCTTTAAACACACCACACACAGTAAAGCTAATGCAGAGGTACTACAGGGTAATTACACTATCTTATACGTTAAATACTATCGCTAGTGAAGTTCCACCAAAAAAGGAAGGACTTTTAACTAAAGGCGAACGTACTTCTTTGAAGTGATTGGCTATAAACATTTTCCACTACCACTAGCAATTGAACACACACAAAGAATTTAATTGGGTGGAACTCACATACTTAAAATAGTTCTGACTGGATGGCTAACGGTAGGTGAAACTTACGACTAAAATGTAATCTATAGCCACTCACACGTAAGCGCACCCCTTTTTCTTTGCGAATTTATGACAGAGCGCACTTTTAGGGTGCGGGTGAACACTACTCTCTCCCGTACTTTCTCCCAAGAAAACGGGGTACCCCAGGGTTCCGTGCTGAGTGTTGTCCTGTTTGCCATCGCCATAAATCCAATTATGGATTGTCTCCTTCCTGATGTCTCGGGCTCCCTCTTTGTGGACGATTTTGCGATCTACTACAGCTCTCAACGGACCAGCCTTCTTGAACGACGTCTTCAAGGATGTCTCGATCGCCTCCACTCTTGGAGCATCGAAACCGGCTTCCGTTTCTCACCCAGTAAGACCGTTTGTGTCAATTTTTGGCGACTCAAGGAGTTTCTTCCGCCCTCCTTACATCTAGGTCCTGTCAACCTTCCGTTTTCAGACGTCGCTAAATTCTTGGGTCTTATGTTTGACAGAAAACTGTGCTGGTCCTCCCACGTTTCCTATCTTTCGGCTCGCTGTCTGCGATCGCTTAACACCCTCCGTGTCCTGAATGGTACCTCCTGGGGAGCGGACCGAGTGGTCCTTCTCCGCCTCTATCGCGCCTTAGTGCGCTCGAAATTGGATTATGGAAGCATAGTCTACTCCTCTGCTCGGCCGTCTATTCTTCGGCGTCTCGACTCTATCGACCACCGTGGATTACGTTTAGTGTCGGCAGCTTCTTACACCAGCCCTGTGGAAAGCCTTTATGCTGAGACTGCTGAACCTCCGCTGTCCAATCGGCGAGCACTCCTTCTCAGTCGTTATGCTAGCCATCTGTCTTCCATGCCTGCTAATCCAGCCCATGACATTTTTTCGACGCCTCCTTTGATGTAGGGTATGCAGGCCGCCCTTCCTCCCTACTACCACCGGGAGTCCGCTTCCGTCAACTGCTCCATTCTCTTTCCTTCCGCTTTCCTAAAACCTTCTTGACAACTTGGGGTACAGCACCGTCTTGGCTCCATCCCCGGATCTGCCTGCTCCGTGACCTTTGTCAATTTCCCAAGGATGGTACCCCTACACTTGTTTATCGTCGGGCATTTGCTGCTCTATGTGCACAAATGACGGACGCCACATTTATTTACACCGACGGCTCGAAAACATCGTTAGGTGTAGGGAGTGCCTATATTGTTGGCGACACCCCAAATCAATTTCGGCTTCCCGACCAGTGTTCGGTTTATACTGCGGAGCTTTACGCTGTTCTCCAGGCTGTCCACTACATCCGCCGCCATCAGCGGATACAGTACGTTATCTGCTCAGATTCTCTCAGTTCTCTCCTCAGTCTCCAAGCTCTTTACCCTGTGCACCCTCTGGTCCACCGGATTCAGGACTGTCTGCGTTTGCTCCACTTTGGGGGGCGTCTCGGTGGCGTTCCTCTGGCTCCCGGGACACGCTGGTATCTGTGGGAATGAGGCGGCCGATATAGCGACCAAGGCTGCAGTCTCTCTTCCTCGGCCAGCTATTCAGTCGCTTCCCTTCACCGATCTACGGAGCGGTTTATGTCGCAAAGTTGCTCATTTATGGCATGCGCATTGGTCAACACTTTCCCGTAATAAATTGCGAGAAGTGAAAGCCCTTCCTTGCGCTTGGACCTCTTCCTCCCGAACGCGTCGTCGGGAGGAGGTAATTTTAGCTAGACTCCGGATAGGGCACTGTCTTTTTAGCCATCAACATCTTTTAAGCGGTGATCCTCCCCCACTCTGTCCCCACTGCTTTCAGCTGTGGACTGTAAGACACCTTTTAATTGAATGCCCCTATGTTAATCCGTTACGCTCCCGTCTACAGCTATCGCCTGATCTATCGTCGATTTTAGCAGATGACACGCACTCAGCCGACCGTGTTCTCCAGTTTATTAGAGACAGTGAAATGACGTCAGTCATTTGAAGCTTTTTTTGGGGACAACCACCCCCTTTCTGTAGTGGATTTTAAGCATTCCTTTTATTTTTAGTTTCTCCAATTTTATGATTTTGTTCCCATTGCTGCTGGTTTTAAATTTCGGTTTTTTACTGTCTTAAGTCACGGGCTGGGCGCTAATGACCATAGAAGTTTTGCGCCCTAAAACCGAAAAAATCTGCAATCTTGATGACCTTCACTGCCGCCATCTTAGGTAACAGTACTTCAGCTCCAAACCTGCCTTGTTTCAATACTTGTGAGAACCAAAATCTGCCCTCCTCCCAGCTCCATGGAAAGCTACCCTTTCAGCTCAAAATCACAACTCGTCATAATTTGCTACATTACAGTGGTGATCATAATTTGATGACTCTAAAGAATATGAGAACTACATTCTAACAGCTTCAGGTAATTCGATGAAAATGTTACGCTGTTGAAATACAGAATTATTTAAGCTTTTAAGGTGAATTTGGTTTTTGCAGTATTCACCATTTACCGCGCCTCATCTCCTAAACTCTGTCGTACAACATATAGTACACGTCAATAACGTGTGGAAACGTTTTGGCTAATAGTCAGTAACAGTGAAGTAATAATCTAAAATGATTTGATGCGGAATTTTTAGCAAAGATTCGAAATGCAGTGAAAGTTTTCCCTCACACTTTCTGTGGGGGAGGGGTGGTAAAGGGGGAAAAGTTTCGGAAAGGAATGAATTTATGTTTACAGTCTGTTGGAGGACAGTGGGTGGGAGTTAGTTTCACTAGACGAGATCAGTATTGTGTGCTTTAGTGGCGCGACGCCAGTTCCAGTGCGCTGTGAACATTCTGCTAATATAGGTGCGGCAGCTGTAGCGGAAGCAGCTAAGGCAAAACATGCTGCGCTGCTATCGATTTGCATGAATTTTGAGCGTGCGAAAGTACACCAAAGTTAGAAAAGAGGAGGAAGACCGTGTATCATTGCAAGAGGTACTCAGGAGTGCTAAGCAGTCCCATAAATGTTCCTAAATCGTGAAGGACGAGCGTGTAACATTTTAGTAACAGAAATTGCGTGACGGTGTGGACGGACGCAAGTTCGTACTAAATTATGTAAGTCTGCAGGCTTTCGTTGCCGTTGTCACTGAAGTTAAAATCTTTTGGGTTATTAGACCGCGTCATGTTTCTTCTAAAATGTTCGACGTTTTGATCCCGCTCTTCCTCAGGATCTTTTGGTGTCCACTACTGCTAGAACACTGTTAGATTTTTTCCTTTAGTGTTATTTGTTCACCTTTTACAAAGGTGGGCTGGCAGCGGATTACATCTACTCCGCTCTTCAGCCACAAGAATTACAATAATTGAGAAAAACGAGACAGAAAAGTAACAAATCGGAGGTTAAAAAACAGGAGATACAATAAATAAACATGAAGCCGTTCACACTCGACGAAAATACTGTCAGCACTGCACACAAACACTGACGAATCAGACAGTACAAGTGAACGAGGAGCGTGGCGGCGAAAAACACAAAATCACAATCACGACGGCACAGACACTAAACTGATGGAGATGATCTCTGGCGCGCAAATGTCCACTTAGCGTGTGCGAGTCCGAGGACCTGCCAAGGGGGGAGGAAGGTGGTGGAGGAGGGAGAGAGGAGAGCGGAGATGCCAATGGCAGGGGAGGTGGGGGGGAGGAATGAAGGAGGGGGTTGGGGAGCCCGGGGGGAGGGGGGAGGAATGGAGGATGGAGGGAAGGGGAGAGCAGGGAAGAGAGGGTGCCCTAAGAAAAGGACACAGGAAGTGGGAGGGGAGGATCAAAGTTGATAGGAGGGGTAGATGGAGGGGAGGAGGGCATCAGGGAGGGTAGCTGGCGGAAGCCACCTTGGGAGAGGGTATGGAGAATAGAGAGATGGAGAGCAGGTGGGACGTGGAAATACAGGCGCGGCAGTGGGCGGCGGACAGGGGTGGGAGAGGATGTGAGGGACAAGTGGGTGAGGGGGATCTAGTTTACGGGAGCTGTATAGGATCCGTATCCATTCGAGGAAGAGGTGGTGGGGGAATGGAATAAGATCGTACAGGATCCACGTGGGGGAGGGGAGACGGATAAGATAGGTGAGGTGGAGAGCATGGCGTTCAAGGATTTGAAGGGATTTGTAAAAGGTAGGAGGGGCAGAGATCCAGGCAGGATGGGAGTAGCAGAGGATAGGGTGGATGAGGGATTTATAGGTGTGGAGGATGGTGGAGGGGTCCAGATCCCATGTACGGCCAGAAAGGAGCTTGAGGAGACAGCCAGGAGATTACCTTGGCTTGGACTGTCCGGAGATGGAGGGTCCAGGAGAGGCGATGGTCAAGGGTGACGTCAACGTACTTCAGGGTGGGGGTGAGGACGATAGGATGGCCATAAATGGTGATAGAGAAATCAAGGAGGTGGAAGGAAGGGGTGGTTTTGCCTACAATGATCGCCTGAGTTTTGGAGGGATTGAGCTTAAGCAACCACTGGTTGCACCAAGTGGTGAACTGGTCAAGATGGGATTGGAGAAGGTTCTGGGAGCGCTGCAGGGTTGGGGCAAGGGCAAGGAAAGCGGTGTCATCGGAGTGCTGGAGGTGGATGGGGGGTGAAGGCGGCGACATGTCCGCCGTATACAAGAGATACAGAAGAGGGGAGAGGACGGAACCTTGGGGCACACCGGCGGCGGGGAAAAAGGTGTAGGAATCCGTGTTATGGATGGTGACGTAGGAAGGACGTTGGGAAAGACACGAGCCGATCAGACGGACGTAGTTAATAGGAAGAGCGAAGGTTTGAAGCTTGAAGAGGAGAGTGGAATGCCACACGCAGTCATAGGCTCGTTCAAGATCAAGGGATAGCAGAGCGACGGGAATTAAGCTGTTCGGAGAGGAGAGGAGATGAGTGAGGTGAAGGTCATCGGAAGAGAAGGATGGCCGAAAGCCACACTGGGTAACGGGAAGGAGGCGGTGCTTGACAGATGCTGGTGGATGCGTCGGCTTAGGATGGATTCCATGACCTTGCTGAAGACTGAGGTAAGGCTGATGGGACGGTAGGAGGAGACAGCGGCAGAGGTTTACCGGGTTTAAGGAAAATAAGGATACAGGAGGTTTTCCACAGGTCGGGGTAGTAGCCGGTGGACAGGACTAGATTAGAGTCTGGCCAGGGTGCAGAGGAAAGAGGCAGGAGCTTCACGAAGGTGACGATAGGTGACACGATCGTGACCAGGAGCGGTGTTGCGTATTGTGCGGAGTGTAGCGATGAGATCCTGTGTAGTGATAGTCAGAGATGAGTGTCGCATCCACTTATAAAGAGGGAATTTTCTGGCGTTAGTGCTGGAGAAGTGATAGTATTGGTTAAAATTCGTGTGGCTACCATTGGTGGGCATAGTCATAGGCTAATACAGAAGAAGGGGCCTTGGTAGCTCATCTCCTGCGGATACCATTGGTGGTCGTCGTCATTGGGTAGAAAGGCAGTGTTCCACATTTCTGCTGGAGAAGGGTTATTGGTTGAATTGCCTGCTACCGCTATTGGTTGCCGTTAGTGTTCCTTAATGCGTTCTTTAACAGCTCTTCCCGTTTCGCCTATATACACTTTCCCGCAGCCACATGACACTTGATAGACGCCTGCATTGTGGAGGTAATCAGGTGCATCCGTTTTCCGTCGGAAAAAGCCTTATTTTGTTTTGACTAAAGAAAGATGTCTGAATACCATTTTCTTTAAAATTCTGCTTATGCGGTCAGTGACCCCAGAAAAGAACGGTAACGTGACGGAGTGAGAAGGCGGTTCCTCGTCATTTTTATTAGCGGTATAAATATTCCGCCTAAAAGCCCTGTCGATTAAATAACTATTATACCCATTTGCCTTCAACGTCCTCTTTAAAAAATTCAACTTCGATTCTAAGTTGTCGTCATCGCTGATACGGAAGGCACTTGAACAGTGTTGAGTACTGCCTGCTTCTGGGTTGGGTGGTGGTGCGAAGTGGCATCTAAATACCTGTTCTTTACTCTGCTTTCTGTACACTCTGAGACGTAGTGTTATCAGATCTTCTGTATACCAATACATCTAGGAACAGGAGACAGACCTCACTCTAAACCTCCAAGGTGCATTTTATTTTGGGGTGAATTCCATTTAAGAAATTGTGGAATGCATGAAGTTCTTCTTCGCCGTGTGGCCATATAACAAATGTATCGTCCACGTAGCGGAGCCAGCAAGAGTGCTTCAAAGGAGCACTACTTAACGCCTGTTGCTCAAAATGTTCCATAAAAACGTCAGCTGCAACTGGCGAAATGGGTGAACCTATAGCAAGGCCGTCAACCTGTTCATAGAATTCACCATTCTACTTAAAATAGCTAGAGCGAAGACATAATTGAATTGACAAACATCTTGTAATAGAACTGTCCAGTCTGGAGTCTCAGGTTTTTCACTTTCCGAAAGTGAATGGTGCTCCAGATATTTGTGACTTGATTCAATTATGTCTACGCTCCAGCTATTTTAAGTACAATGGTGAAATCTATGAACGGGTTGACGGCCTTGCTATGGGTTCACCCCTTTTGCCAGTTGCAGCTAACGTTTTTATGGAACATTTTGAGCAACAGGCGTTAAGTAGTGCTCCTTTGAAGCCTTCTTGCTGGCTCCGCTACGTGGACGATACATTTGTTATATGGCCACACGGTGAAGAAAAACTTCATGCGTTCCACAATTTCTTAAACGGAATTCACCCCAAAATAAAATAAACCTTGGAGGTTGAGAGTGAGGTCGTATCCCGTTCCTAGATGTTCTCGTATACAGAAGATCTGATAACACTCCAGGTCAGTGTACCGAAAGCCGACTAACAAAAACAGGTATTTAGATGCCACTTCGCACCACCACCACCACCACCACCACCCAGCCCAGAAGCAAGCAGTACTCAACAATCGGTCTTCCCGTGCCTTCCGTATCAGCGATGACAACTTAGAATCGAAGTTGAATTTTTTAAAGAGGACGTTGAAGGCAAATGGGTATAATAGTTATTTAATCGACAGGGCTTTTAGGCGGAACATTTATACCGCTAATAAGAATGACGAGGAACCGCCTTCTCACTCCGTCACGTTACCGTTCTTTTCTGGGGTCACTGACCGCATAAGCAGAATATTAAAGAGAAATGGTATTAGACATCTTTCTTTAGTCAAAACAAAATAAGACTTTCTCCGACGGAAAACGGATGCACCTGATTACCTCCACACTGCAGGCGTCTATCAAGTGTCATGTGGCGGCAGCAAAGTGTATATAGGCGAAACGGGAAGAACTGTTAAAGAACGCATTAAGGAACACGAACGGCACATGCGGCTAAATCAAAGTGCAAAATCGGCAGTAGCGGAACATCAAGAGAACTGTGGCTCTGACATCGATATTAATAACGAACGTGTACTGGCTAAAGAAACAAACATTTATAGAAGAAAGGTCAGAAAAGCGGTTGAAATTTCTAAGAATTCATCTAATTTCAATAGAGGACGGCTATAGGCTTCCGGAATCGTGGCTCCCCGCCATCAAGGAAGTAAATACGCGGCCACGGTGTGTGAGCGGCATAAACAACGCGCTGCAAATCACCTAGGCGGACAATATTTTGGGTAAACATTCCCTCTCTTGCTCTGTCCGTTTCGAATCTAGCCACTGATGACGACCAACCAATAGCGGTAGCAGGCATTTCAACCAATAATCCTTCTCCAGCACAAGTGTGGAACAGTGCCTTTCTATCCAATGAAGGTGACCACCAATGGTATGCACAGGAGATGAGCTACTATCTGTATCGGCCTATGACTATGGCCCACCAATGGTAGCCACATTTTAACCAATACTATCACTTCTCCAGCACGTACGCCAGAAAATTCCCCCTTTATAAGTGGACGCGACACTCGTCTCTGACAGTGATCTAGCTGTAGTGGACACCATAAGATCCTGAGGAAGATCCCAGCAGCGGGGTCGAAACGTCGAACATTTTAGAAGAAACATGACGCGGCCTAATAGCCCAGAAGATTGTAACTTCAGTTCCTACAACCTTAATTTTTGAAACATCTGCGTTACTAACTGCCCAAGGACAACATACCTTTTGTACGTGTTGGCAGTTATGAGAAGATTAAAAGATATCAGCAGGCTGAATTTTAATCGTCGTTAATAGTACTGACTACAAAACGCAAAATAACTGGTTAAAGGCTCAGCAGTCCGCGCAGAATAGGGTGGCCGGTAGATGAGATGGCAGAGCACGTGGGAGGAGAGCGGTAATGGTGGGGGTTATGGGCAGGCGCTGTGGGAAGTGCCGATCTATTCTGAAACCTACGCTCACAGTTCCTGTAAATATTAAGTGGACTGCCTCCACTCCCATACTTGATAGGTGACCAATAAGATCTGTCAACTGTTTTGGTTAGTATGTAAAAATAATTCCGGCGAAAATGCAGATACTTATTTTCGCCTGGCTTCTAAACCATATGTAACTTTGAGAGAAATGTCATGAGTGGCAGCCGAGCGGTCTAGGGCGCTGCAGTCATGGACTGTCCGGCTGGTCCCGGTGGAGGTGGGAGTCCTCCCTCGGGCATGGGTGTGTGTGTTGGTCCTTAGCTTAATTTAGGGACTGATGACCTTAGCAGTTAAGTCCCGTAAGATTTGACACATTTGAACATTTTTTCATGAGTGGCGAATATTGAGTAAAACCATAACATTTAAATGGTTGCTATGTTGAAATTTGCTTCTTTAGACAGTATCACCTCTCTAACATGTTATGCAGACATGACGGTGGGAGAATTCTGAAACAGTGGTTTATTAACTTCATGAAGTTAGGAACTGAAGGAAAGAATGGTCAGTAGCTTATGGAAAAGCACATCCTCAGTACAAAACATGTTAAGTCTTCACTTAGGTTGCACCAAAATCCGTAGCATTCATCGTTTCACCAGCTATCGATTGCCCTTAAAAATTACGTTCTTTCGTCGGAAAAATGTGTAGTTAGTGGAATAAAATGGCAGACGTTCTGCTTAATAATCGTAAGGCAAAATTCTCTCCTTTGTCTAGTATCATTTGCTAAAATCTCGTTTCGATATCTCAAACAGGTTCATGAAATATGGGGAATGTTGTAGATATTTCAATCTGGTTTTACCGCTGACGCGGCGAGATAGGAAATGAGTGTGCCTCATCAGATAAATTTTCTCGAGGTCACAGACACACCTCCACTTAAGTCCACAGAAAAATTGAATGAGTTAGCTAAATTTCGTAAGTAGTAACGTTATGCAATATTCACTAAACGCAAAATTATAGCGACGTATATTTTTCATTGCAAACTTTCCGAATTTCGCGCAGTGTCTTGATTCCACGTAAATGACTGTGACCATTAACGGAGTGATATATGCATCATCAGATAGAAAGCTAAAAATAAAGTAAAAATTAATTTTTCCCCCGAATGATTTCTATAAAGTCGTTGGAGAAAGATGACAGGGGATGGCAGGGCGTCTGTATGGAACCCGTAATTGCAGCGCGTTGCTGACCGGTCGAAAACGGGCAGACAACGTTGACCTACCCCTCCGAACAAACGAGTTAACATGCCTAATGTTTCGGACGGAAACTGGTAGCTGCGCATCGGCCACCGCATCCAAATATATTCACAAATGTATTACATTGGACATACTAAGACATTTCTGCTTATGTTTAATTCATTTTTATTCATATTTGTATCCAATTGATCTCCTTCAGCGTTCAGTTTCTCAACACAGCGTTAGCTACGTTCCACAAAATACGCTGTTCGGATATCAACTCCATAAGCTGCTCATATGAGACAGAAGCGGCCAGCCGACATTTCTGGGCGAATGTTTAAATAATAAGGTAGGAAGAATTATCCACCCTGTTCCTGCCAGTGCGCGCGACACAAATACTGCATCCGTCGCCTAGTGGTTCGTTGCTGTTACACTTCCCCCACTCTTCCAGCCAAGCAAATAGCTGCGACAAATTGAGACGGGCAAAACTTCTTTTCAGAAATCCGATCAGAACTGGTCAACCACTGTAATGAAAGTTTTTTTCATGACTCACCACTCTCACAAAATAAGTGAAAGGAAGCTACATTGCTTTTTATTTCAGTTCACTAGACCTCTATTTTTATCTGGATTGATCTTTTTAAATAACTTATAAAGAGAAGTAATAATTTTGTTAGTCCCTATTAATTTTGAGATAGTTTTAAACATTGTTCGCTGTAAAAGTTACAAATATTGCAACAAAATACTAAATATTTATCAAATGGGATATTTTAAGAATAAGACTTGTTCTTCTTATATTTCATATTTTAATTGAAAAAACACAGTATAAAATTATAAGTTACTGTATATGCTCTCATTTACTCAGATTTTATTTATATAATCCTTTTTGCATACGTATGTGGTAATACTGAGACACTTCAGTCGACGTGTTTTTCTTCAGTGAATATTAGTCCTGCTTTTGAAAATATTCGTTAACAGGGCACTACTGTTGGTGTGATGCATAACACTTTTAGAACAAATTGATACAGCGTTGGCCACTGAAATTCTCTTCTTTCTCTAGAGTTAAAGGGACCGCTGTTCCTGGGCTAAATACTTTTCCTGGGCTAAATACTTTTCCTAGTGGACAGCTGCCACACTTTGCGCCTGGTGACTTGGTTGAAGCTGACCAGTAGTTTCACCAAAGTCCTTCCAGGTTGAAGCTCAGGCATTACAGTGGTGAATGGTTCAGAAATGAGCTGTGTTCTTGTTGAACAACCAACGCTTACATTTCTGCAATGTAGCAATCCTGAAGGATTTTGTGCTGAAAATACTTGATTGAATCGGAGGTTTAGTAAAGTTGCCTGACCAATTCGTTCGCGGAGATAACCCCAAAACAGACAACCGTTTAAGGAAATTATAAACCAGTGACTGTTTCTTGAGGATATTCTTTATTTTCGTCTTCATAAGATTTAAATTGTCATTCCATTAATCTTGGCAATATTTTAATTTTTGAATGTGAGACTGTTCAAAAGGTTCAAATGGCTCTGAGCACTATGGGACTCGACTGCTGTGGTCATCAGTCCCCTAGAACTTAGAACTACTTAAACCTAACTAACCTAAGGACATCACCGAAACCTGTTAAAAATTAGTAAAGCCTGTTGCATTATCTCCCACTATGTATCTTCTAAGTGGAAGAGGATAGATTTTGATAACTTTTGACTAAAAATAGCGAGGCAAAAAATTACGGGATATTTATTTTAAAGAAATCTTTACAACATTTCATAAATAGTTACATCTGGTTTCAGTCGCTCGTCTTCAAAATTTCCTTGCATTTCAGCAGGTTTGCTTAAAGCAAGGGTCACCTTCTCAAAAACATAATTCCTTTGACCTCAATAATTGTTCTGTATAGACACCGGAGTTGGGTGTTGCACAGTGTTTCAAAGAATGTGCAAAGCATGGGATATGTGGAAGTTTGACAAGCTTGGTAGTTACTCATACTTGACGCATTGTCCGTTATTATGGAGATTATTATAAAATCGATATTAATTTGGTAATAGCAGACTTCATCCAGTTTGAGATGTTTTCTGAAGTGCGTGTCTCTCAAAACTGTGAGCACTGTAAAACGTATGGTTATAGTTCTCTCCTCATCCATGAAATGAAGTGTGCAGCGAGAACATAGGAACTGTTACTTACCCTCGTCCACGCATCAGACGCAAGACACAGCCTTTGCGGCAACTAAATAATTTCTTAACGAAGTACTGAGGATGCAAACTGAGAATTAGTTTGACAACTTTTTTCGACTTGGTAGATTAAAATTAGGGCAAAGCATATATATAACTTTTCTTAATTTGTGTATTCAACTATAGAGGATAGTATTCTCTGCAATGCATTTTTAAGTGCTGTACGTCTAATGCCACGCTTGTATTTAATGTGAGCAGCTTTATAGTATTACGTTTATTAGTTGTTGTAAATGAAAAGCTGTTGCGGGTGAGGGCATCACAAAGCGAAACAAATCAGGACTTCGTCCAGAACCTGATACCGATGGGCTGGATGCAGCTTCAGGCCCAATTTGCCAGAAGTCGCTGAGGCACGTAATTAAAGAGCGTCGGCGAGCTCTCCGGCGACATCAGCGGCACCCTTCCATAGAGCACCTAATAACCTTTAAGCGGCTCCGTGTCCGCTATCCCCAGCTTATAAAACAACGGAAACAGGAGTGTCGGGAGAGATACTTGTCGACCATTTGGCGCCGTACATCACTTTACCAAGTCTGGGTACCAGACCCCAACAGGTGTTCCTGTCATTTACATAGTGGCGTGTTACCTACCCGCGCAAACACGATTGCCAATCACTGTTGGGCACTACGCTCGAGCCTCTGCGGCAGAGAACTGCCCCCTCCCGCAGCCTTTCGCATCCTCAAACGGCGAATGGAAAGGAAAGACCTTCAGTTGACTACACGCCACAGTGAACCCTATACGCCCCATCTACAGAATGGGAGCTCATCAGCGAGCTTGCACATTGCCCTGACACAGCTCTTGGGCCAGATCGGATCCATCGTCACATGATTAAACATCTCTCGTCTGACTACAAGCGATTTCAACTCGTGATCTTCAACCGGATGTGGTGCGATGGCGTCTTTTCCTTGCCCTGGCGGGAGAGCACAATCATACCAGTGCTGAAACCCGGCAAAAACCAGATTGATGTGGATAGCTATCGGCCCATCAGCCTCACAAACCTTGTTTGTAAGGTGTGTCGTATGGTGTGTCGGCGGTTGGGTTGGGTCCTGGAGTCACGTGGCCTACTGGCTCCATGCCAGGCTGGCTTCTACCTGGGTCGCTCTACCACTGAATCTTGTCCCTCGAGTCTGCCATCCGAGCAGCCTTTTCCAGACACCTTGTTGCCGTCTTTTTTGACTTACGAAAAGCGTATGAAAGCACGTGGCAACACATCCTTGCACATTGCATGAATGGGGTTTGAGCGGCCCACTCCCGATTTTTATCCAGTATTTCCTGTCGCTACGTACTTTCTTGTCAAAGATGGTGTTTTCCATAGTCCCCCATATCCAGGAGAAACTGGTCCAGAAGGCCTCTGTATTGTCTCTAGTTTTAGTGCCCATTAACGGTCTAGCAGGAGCTGTAGGGCGTCCACTTCACCCTCCCTGTATGCACGACTGACGTGGCTTCATCGTCGTCAGCTGAAGCGGAAGCACTGGCAGCACCCAAATGCCATCCGCTGCCTGAGCACCACCAACTGGGATGCAGATAGCTCTAAGCTGCTGCTGCAGCTCAACAGAGCCCTTGTTCAATTCCGCCTTGACTATGGGAGTCTGGTTTATAGTTCGGTGCCACCCTCAGCGTTGTTTACTGGACAGTGCACCATTGTGGTGTTACAGGCAACGTGAACTTTGGGGATGAGTCCAGTGAAAAAGCGTCGTGGAGAAGGCAGGAGTCCCTCCATTAAAGGTTAGGTGTGCACAACTTCTCGCCTCTTATGTTGCACACATTCGTAGTTCTCCTGAGCATCCGAATTACCGTCTCCTTTTCCCGCTCACAGTGGTTGATCTCCCTCATTTGAGGCCCAG